>NW_028145201.1:786157-1386157 GCF_050947405.1 Trichoderma evansii | reverse complement strand
CCATTTTTCTTTTCTGATCTTGATTCTTGCCCCCTTTATAGCTTTTCTCTTCCTTCTTCACCTCCATCGCCACATACCCGTCGTCCATCCCTTTCGCGTCGCATATTCCCACCTTGATTTTTGTATTCTAGCTTCTACACATATTCATCATGAGCGGTAAGTGATTCTTGTACTACTACAACCATCTTTTGCTTCAGGTCTAGACTAGTAAGCTAACACGATGCCTCGCTATAGCTGCCGCAAGACTTTCTCAGATCGGAGGCCAGATCTCTGGCAACCCCACCGCCGGTGGCCGCGACAAGATCCTTGAGAAGCACCCCGACGATGTACGCTCCGCCAAATGCACACCTCCCTCTTCCTCTTCTATACAATCGAAATCGTATATATAAATACCAAAATACTCACATGAATATTTCAACAGGTTGTCATTACCGCTGCCTGCCGTACTGCCTTCACCAAGGGTGGCAAGGGAGCTTTCAAGGACACACCCGCAGGCGACCTCCTTGCCGGCGCCCTGAAGGCCATTCTCGAGCGCTCCAAGATCAACCCTGCCCTCGTTGAGGATATCGCCGTCGGCAATGTGCTTGCTCCCGGCGCTGGTGCCACCGAGTTCCGTGCTGCTGCCTTCGTTGCTGGTTTCACCGAGGATACCGCTGTCCGAGCACTCAACCGACAGTGCTCGTCCGGTCTGCAGGCCTGCATCGACATCGCTAACCAGATCAAGGCTGGCATGATTGATATTGGCATTGGTGCTGGTGCTGAGAGCATGAGCAACAACTACGGGTGAGTTAGGGAAAAAAGAAAATAGTGCTTGATAAGTCAAAGCTAACAAGACATGTCACTACAGCCCTGCCGCCGTGTCCGAGTTCTCTGATGATTTCCAGAAGAACCAGGAGGCTCTCAACTGCAAGGTCCCCATGGGCAAGCTCTCCGAGGATATGGCCAAGGATCTTGGCATCTCTCGAGCGGTCCAAGATGACTTCGCCGCCAAGTCTTACCAGAAGGCCGTCAAGGCACAGAAGGCCGGCCTTTTCAAGGATGAAATCGCCCCCGTCAAGACCAAGGTCCAGGACCCCAAGACGGAGGAGTGGAAGGAGGTTATTGTCGACCGCGACGACGGCATGCGTGACGGTATCACCGCCGAGTCTCTCGCCAAGATCCGCCCTGCGTTTGCCAAGGATGGCAGCATCCACGCCGGTAACGCCAGTCAGATCTCTGACGGTGCTGCCGCCGTACTGATGATGCGCCGCTCAACCGCTGAGAAGCTCGGCCAGCAGATCATCGGCAAGTATGTTGCCGGTGCCGTTGTCGGCGTCAAGCCCCTGCTCATGGGCCAGGGTCCTTGGAAGGCCATCCCCAAGGCTCTTGAGAAGGCCGGCATCTCCAAGGACGATGTCGACATTTTCGAGATCAACGAGGCGTTTGCCAGCCAGTGCCTGTGGTGCGCTGACCAACTGCAAATTCCCCATGACAAGATCAACCCCAAGGGCGGTGCTATCGCCTTTGGTCACCCTCTGGGCGTCACTGGCGCTCGACAGGTTTCCACACTGTTGTACGAGCTGAAGAGAACGGGTAAGAAGATTGGCAACACCTCCATGTGCATTGGTACTGGTATGGGTATGAGCGCCGTTTGGGTTGCCGAGTAAAATAGACTGGCATAATATGAGAATGAATTTGTACGAATAGAAAACGAGCTCTTTTTTGTTATTAGTTCTCGTACCTATATAGGGAGAACAGTCTAATATAGAAACTATTGGATACCTGATACTTAGCAGGGAAATTGATTCCTTCTTCAACACTTCTATAACTCGCCCACTCACTCAATCATTTCATCGATGTCTTCCCTTTTGATGTGAAAATTTAAACTGAACTGGTAGTGCGTTTTTATGCAACTTGCGTGATCAAACCATTATGCGTCCCAAGTTATCATCGTGTACAACTAACCAACGCTGCATCTGTTACTCTTGTCGTCTCATGCCATCTCTTTTAAAAGCCTTCAATCTGTGTGCCAATATTCTTCTGCTTCGCAATCTCAACCAACTCCGTTCCAACCACCAGGTCCATCAAGCCCACCCCGACACTCTTGTACACGACGGTGCCGTCTCGCAGCCAGCGCGAGAGGCCGTCGTCCTTTTGCTTCTCCTTGTCTTTATCAGACAAGTTGCTCGAAGTTTTCCGGAAATGCCTCCCAAAGGGCGATTTGCTGCGTGAAGACGGACTCGAAGGGCTTGATGGCATGTCGCTATAAACCGTATTCATGGAAGGGCTCCTGTCGGAGATGTCCAGCTCTGAGAAGGAGGAAGTTTGTGACATGACGTCGGAGGCTTCGGACTCTGACTCGTCGACGGCCATTCTGTGAAGCATGACAAGTTCGCCAAGTCTGGGGTGGTAATCGTTAGCTTACCATAATCGATATAGATGAATGCGGGGTGTATGATATGGCACTTACTCAACTAGCTGGGTGGGAGAGATCTTGGCGGCAATGATCTCTCCAGCTTCTGACAAAACTCCGTCCAATGTGTCTACCACGATGACGCCGCCTTCGTCAGCATGTTTGTGGAAATGTCTATGGCCCTTTTCACGGGGCTTTGTGACCAGCTGTAGGAGACCTTCAGGCAACTCTCTCATCTCTGGTGTATAGCTTCCCACCGCAACGATGAGCCTGCCTTTCTTTCTTCCCTCATGATTTGTTAAAATAGAGGCATCGAAAAGCTCCTCCCGTGACGGCGTGCAGCAGTAGATAATGTCAGCGGCGCGGATATACTCCTTCTGCAGGCGGTTGAACTCATGGAACGTAGGCGTAAGAATCGTAAACTTGGCTGTCTCCCAGCCTTCCCGTGCCTTTACTTCGGGAGGGATAATGGCGAACTTCTTCAGAATGCGGCCGGCGCTGTCAGAGAAGCGGTGGTTGATGATGTTGACGTGCTTGACCGTGCTGCCCCGCATCATGAGAGCTAGACGGACGTGCCAGTAGGCTTGCATGCCGCTGCCAAAGACGGTTATCGTCTTGACGTGGTTGCGACGGTAGACGAGACATAGAGAGGCGAGAGCTGTGCGGAAAGCAGTGAGCGTGCTGGCGTGGACAAGGCCAATTGGCTTTCCATCTGGAGAGAACAGGTTGACTACGCCTGTTGGGCTGATTTGCTGAATGGTGGGGTCTTTGGCAGCCTCGCCAGAAGTGAGAGATACCACTTGTATGAATGTCAGTTGATGAATAGTGAAGAGTATTTGAAGCTCTATGAATAAATGTAAGCTTACCTTTACAGCCCATGCCAGATGGACCGCATGATGGCATATACAGGGTCGTGGCCTGAGTATCAGGATGCAGCGTTGTTACTCGATGCGGCTGCTGGAAGACGCCCAGACCATCGCTACCCAGACTTGTAGAGAATGCATGGAGAGCCCCGGCCAGCGTTTTTCGAAAATCCTCCAGCTCATCTAGGCTCAGATTTTCTAGGATATCCTTGACCTGTTCATCTGAGAGAACAGTCAAAGTCATGTTGACAACGAGGCTATTACCAGTAGCCGACTAGACTGTTTTCAATTAGCTTCAAGTGCATCTTGTTGTAGGATCCACAGAGCAGATACCTTATAATGAAAATCACAATGCTAAAATTTATAAGGAGGATGGCTGTGTCGGCTAAGAGCTCTTTGGTATGTTATGGCAGAAGTGTTATGGTGAATAAGACGAATGATATGATGTAACCGCCCCTCGGCACCGGTCCGGCGTTGAGGAGTTTGGTGGGGAATCGAGTCTGCACGGAGCTCAGTCCTAGTTAACATAGCCTCACATGCTTCTAGACCGATTCCCCACTGGTGCGCTGCTGATAAGAGTCATCGTCGTATTCGGCTGGTTCCTTTGGCGGCGGAAGGCGAATTCGAATTCTGGGTTTGGCTTGGCGATTACCTACCGTGGCAATGCAGGGTATGGAGCCAGGAGGGTTGATATCCAGATGCCGATTCATTGCACGTCTTCTACGACACCTACTAGTCGACGATCCATCTACGCTGGTAAGGCTGGGCAAATAACGCTCAGGCACCGGATCAACGGGCCGTGCTGGTATGGAGAGCGACCAACTTAGTAATCAGGCGAAAAGAAAGAGAAAATACGAGTTCACATGTTGTGGCGAGAGCGTTATGTTGATTTACTGTCTGTCTAGACTGGGTCGGGTATACTTGAGGAGAAGGTACAGGACCGAATCAAAGTTTAAAGGCACACTGCTGTGCTAAGGGCGAATTAGCAGTTGACATCAACTCCGCTATGGCGCCTAGTATACAGTATTTGTACGAAGTGCAGAGTAACAATAACGATGGATTGGACCAACGCTTCGCCGCAGCCTCTTTGCCACGTACTGGCCTACGTCACAAAGGATGCCCGCGATATAAAGGTATTGAGATGCCTAGAAGTAAAATTGATGCCTCGAGTTAATGAAAGGAACGATGTGAAGATGAGGGTATCTTGTCTTTCAAATATTAGTTAGATACCTGTACAATATATAAAGAACTGAAACGCTGCTCCGCCTCTCATCTCCTTTGATTGAGGGCTCTAGCTGTATATTACTACAACATCTGTCGCTGTCTCAACCCGCTGTTGTCTGGAGCACGGAGTACATGTGCCAGGTCATTGGTACAAAACAGCGGGCGCAGCAGAATCGTTCCCCCCCCGCTAAGCCCTGTGTCTCGCCCCTAAGCAGCGCGTATTCTCTACCTGGCGCATCTCGTACCCGCCTCGTTCCTCGTTGGAAACTCGTCCCTCGGCCGCTATACCGGAAGGGGTACTAAAATCTACCTGGCCAGAAGAAGGCTTGTCACCCTCGTCTCTTGGACAACGTTCCTGACATTCCACTTCCTCCTTTGCCATCGCCAAACCCGCAATCCGCAAATCGTCTCCGAATTCTCGACTCAGGCTGCATAGCGCGTGATTTTGACACTTGACTTGACGTCTCTCAATCGACTCTCGATTTGTAAGGCCGCTGCGCGCATCGGATACTACGAGTAATACAGTGTTCTAATAGCTGCCGGTCAGCTTCGTCCAAAAACCCTCCAAAATGACGCTCAAGGAAGAGTTTCAGACCCGGAATTTCAGTACGTGGCCCTTGCGAATGCCTTGGAGTTGAATCGCGTTGATGCTGACCACATCCCGACAGGTATCTACGGACAATGGTAAGCCTCTGATGCGCCAGCCGCCCTTTGCTCTTGGCTCTTCGCATACGATTTTGGCAGGACTGCTGTTCGAACCAGCCTCAGGATTCGATGCGCGACGTTGACACAGAGCTGGAGACTGTACCTCTTAGAATGGACTGAAAGAGAAAATCTTTTCTAACACAATGTCAACTGTATAGGTTCGGCATTCTTTCCATGATTCTCTGTTTCGCAACAGGGCTGGCCAACATCTTTACGCTGTTTTCTAGACATGCACTCTTGATCATTTTCTGCGCCCTTGCGCTGTAAGTAACCTGCGCTTTCTGACTTGAACCGCCTGCTAATCAGACGATAAGGGCCTCATCTCTCATTATCCTCTTTATCGAAGTGCCTCTTCTGCTTAGAATCTGCCCCACATCCGGCAAGTTCGACGAACTCATCCGCAAGGTCTCCTCCAACTATATTCGAGCTGGCACCTACGGCGCCATGGCCATTGTCCAATTTCTCAGCATCATCGTTGTGAGTTCGAGTTTGATCGCGGCAGCCGTTTTCTTGCTGCTTACGGCTATCTGCTACGGCCTCGCTGGACTCAAGGGCCAGGCTTTCATTGGAAGCAAGACCCTTGGTGGCGCGGGTATCGCACAGATGATTGTGTAAACAACCTTGTGACCTGGCGTCTATGATGGAGAAAGAGAAAATGGGGGACAAGGCGAGTGGTAGAGACAAAGACCTTGATGATATGTTTTACTGCATCAAACGAAGTATGATTCGAATGAGCTGGGCGAAGTGATGAGACTTGGGACTTGGACAAAAAAATTTTGCAAGCAAGGCAAATGAGTTGAATTTTTTCTAGCCTGTATTTCTTCTGACTGCTTGCCTGGGAGTGTTTGTGGGCCTTTTTATCCAAAGGGTATTCCGGCGTCAGGAATGAGGCATGGCCTATACGGGTTGATTTCAATAGTTGTTTCTGTGTGTTTCTCACAGGGCCATGTTTAGTGGAATAGAGTTTCTAAATGATGCTTATTGCTAATTTTTTATTTTTTTTTCTTTGTCATTTTCTTTCTGGCCCATGGTGTTCAAATCATCATAGCCGGTAAATAGTGATTCGGGTCTAGCAATTGGCATCGTGTCAGATCTTGGGCTGGCCAATGCTCAGCAGCTGTGGCCAAAGAAGAGGCCTTTGATATGCCGTACCTAGACTCCAAAAGAAGAACGGATGAAAGGTACTAGCGCCTGTCTAAATGATCAAATTTATCTTGTTTCAATGTAGCTTACAATTGCGTTTCCACATCAAGTATCAGTGAGGAAGTTCAAATGGCTAGAGTTTGGTTAGCACCACACATCAGCCCTTACTCAGCATCCGAAGATGACAGAGAATACCAGAATGGGCGAGGGCATTTCAGAGATTTTTCTTGCTCCACTGAAGTTTGGCGCATCTTGATTGTATCACTCATATGAGTAGCTAAACATTCGCGAATTGTGGGCTCTCCATACGCCTGTGGCGTCTGACAGCTCCAGCGGCGGATGATGTACAAGTGGATGTGCCCAGCAAACGATTCTGCTTGTCCAGCATAACAAAACAAAGAACAACAAGCGGCAGATCAAGTAGTATCCATCACGTTTCGAAATATATATAAATATTCCAAGAGGCTATGACCAATAGAAATGCTTGTGGGATGTGATGACACCACACAGGGGTTGAGAATCATACACACGCTTCAGCCATTTAAAACACAGCTCATACAACAGACTGGGAGCCGGGTCTGCAGATCCTAAAGCACTGTTGGGACGCTGCAGGTCGAATCACTTGCAGCTAATAGGCGGCAACTTCTTCAACTAAAAAAGGAGACGTGCAGAATAGTACTACCAACAATGTACACAAACAACCCCCCCGGCCAATGAAGATGGGTCAAAGAGGTGTGTCTGTCAATTTTGGATACTTGGCGGCATTACTGGCGGTGAGCAGCCGAGAGAAAAATTCTCATGCGACGTGCAGGAAGCTCAGCGTTTTACTCGTACATGCTGCCGGCTTTTTAGTCGCCCAGAGCGCATTAGTTTTACAGGTCACCCGATTCGATTTATCCAGCTATGAAGGAATGATCTCGATGGTGGGGGTTTTGCTGAGCTACCACCCAGTGACGCAATCAGGTCTCGGCTGAGGATGACGATGAGAGCGATGAAGACACTTTTCCGTCAGAGACTCGACCGTCGCAAGATTTGCTTCATTTTAGAGGCAATGAGGGATCAATCCACGCGTCTGTGTACCGCCAGCTACTCGCTTTGCACCCGTCAGCGCTCCGTAGAGTGCCTACAGCGACGTACATATAAGACATGCAGTGTAGCGCCAGTGAATGATTGACCAAGGTCCAGCGTGTGTGGCGTAGAGGGGTCACCAGATTACGGTGCGGCTGACGGGCCATCTGCACTGTATTCGCAGCGTCGCATTGGGCGGGGCTGCCACCGTTTCGACGGCCAGCCACACAGTATTTGACAGACGCCCTGCGACCCCATGAGGCGCTATCGCTTGCCAGAATTAGCGCACCGGCCTCCCAACCGTCTCCCAATAGCGGCGCCGGCATAGATAAGCTACCAGGACCTGTCGGTATTGTTGGAGGACAGTTCCAGCTCTGGAAAGCCTTTTCAACCCCGACTATCTGCCCTTTGTGCTGTTTTCGTTGCTAGAATCCGATTCATGCTTCTATACTTATAGTTCTTTTGAGGTATTTTGTACCGGCTCCAAAAGCAATCGCAATTGGTAAGTTGCATCTCTGCCCATGCTATGACGCTGTGAGGGACAGATGGTCATCGTCGTCATACAGTACGACTGGCTCGAGAATGGCCGCCAGCTGCCCCCTGTGACTCCTCTGTCGCCCAAAAACGCTGTGCAATCAATTCCCATCCTGTGAAGGGCTGCTTATTGCTATAATACCAAGACTGCTGCTGTGATCAATGGGCTCATTGGGTTTCATGCGCTGGCTTCGGGCACCCCTTTTGTGTTGCAGCCTTAGTCCTGTGACATCCCACTTTCCACTCCCGAGTCAACACCACAACTGACGTTTCGTGGGATCTCTCTAGGACGTTTCGTGCCAGATCTGTTTCGAGATTCGATTCTATACAATTAATACGACAATCGATAAGCTGTTTATCTTTTCCGACTTTGTTACGCTTTTACATCTGCTTCTTTAAATGATTTACATACTATGACGGCACCGACAATGCAGCAGCCAGCCATCCCCCCTCGTCCGTCTAAGAGCCCGGCCAAAGACCTCGCGGCCGCCAGCTCTACCCCTCTTATTCCGCCACGGCCGACTAATAAACGAATCGATCGATCAAAGTCTCCCAACCCTGATCGATTCGCCCAATCGCCCTTCACCGATGGCGTAATTTCTGTGAGCCCTCTTGGGACCCAGCTTAGCCCAAGCAACTCCCATGGAGGCTCTGGCGAAGCCATTGACCACTCTGAGAGTGTGCCGATGCCCTCTGTTGGAGAAGAGGGATTGGAATACAGCGTCATCACTTCTGAGCTGGAAGGACCGGGCACCGAGGATGCAGAGCAGACTCGTACTGTCGCCCAGGACCTCAAGCTTCACGCCCCTAAGCCGTCTCTCCCTGCAGCGAGCGCCAAGGAGCGGGTTATGAACGTTACTCGAACCGATTCGGATAGGGCTGCCTCGTTTGGCATTGGAAAGCCAGGACATCTTGAAGGTCGATCAACTTCCCGCAACGGCCTAAGGAAGAAGTCTAGCACAAGTTTCTCTGCTACGAGCGAAGACCAACAGCTTGATGATGAACATGGCATTCCTGAAATTGGACAGAGAGTCCCCATGAATCCTCATCTGGGAGACGTCCAAGCACCATCTCCTGCCCCAACTGAGGGAAATGGCAAACACCATACCCGCAAGCTCAGCTCTCGCGGTCTCCCCCCTGGAAGCTATGGAATGCACGGCCACGGAGTTGAACCTCAGGATGAGCTTGATAAAGCTTACTACAAGAAGAACCCTGAAGTAATGAAGCGAGAGCATCATACTCCGCTGCACGATCATCGCCAGACCGATTTTGCTCTGAGTAGCAGCGATCTCAATAAGCTAGTCCGGGACACAGCCAACCGTAACTCTATAGGTTGGTAGAGATTCAGACTTACTTTTTTAATCATTGGCTAATTTTACTTTGTACAGATTTCAGTGAGCCGCAAGCAACTCCCAACGAAGAAGTTGCGTTCCAAGCTCACGAGGAGTATGCCAGCCGTATGGCTACTCCGCGCCCAGTCTCGATAGTTCTGGATACCGGTGCGCCATTGGAGGATCCCGGTGCATCAGAGAACAAGCCTATTCATGTAGACGATCCTAAGCACCCAGAGCAGTACTCCTATGGCGCTGAAAGCCCGGTTGAAGCTCGTGGGGACGAGTTTGAGGCCCCAATTCTTGCTGCAGATGAGATTGAGAAGGATGCCAGGCGACCTGCTCAGCAACCAGCCATTCGCCCGCATCTCGATCGCAATGGTAGTTCGTATGATGGTACAAGTCGTCCAACCAGCCGTCCCAACAGTCGACCGACGAGCATTTATAACGCTCATCCCAGTTTCGACCACCACACTCCTTTGGAAGATGTTCGCGAATACGAGCCCCTGTTCCCTGATGAAGCCGCTAAGAAGGAGGAAGAAAGGCGTGAAAGCAAAGACGGGTCCAAAGCACGTCATTATTTCCCTAGTAAAGATGTTTGGGAAGATGCGCCGACCAGTGTTCACTACACCGCAGAGGTCTCAACTCCTGATAATGCAGAGGAGAATGCAGAAGAAGACATCCAACGAAGGAAGTCGTCAACGCATCCTGAGAACCGCCCTATGACTCCGGCTCAGATATTTGCTATGCAACAAGAAGAGCTCGCTGAGAAGGAAGCAAGCGGCAAAAAACATAACTTCTTGCCCATCTTGGAGCAGCCGAAGCCTACTTGGGTCGATCACCAATCCCATTTGAAAGGTGGGAAGTCAAGTACAGGCCATCGATTCCCCAGTAAGGATGTGTGGGAAGATACTCCAGAGAGTCTTCTTTATGAGGCAGAGGTAGAGGAGAAGCCAAAGAGCGAGAACAAGCCTTCAGTCCCCGCCCGACCCTCTAAGAAGCTAACTGAACTGCTTTCACATACTAAACCTGGCGTTCCTGAACGTCCAAAGTCCACTAGGCAGATCAGCGGTGAAGATGCGCCCAAGCCGCTGGTACCTACTCGGCCTGTTAAAAAGGTTTCGGGTGACTCAAAGGACGGAGAGCTCTCCAAGCCCAAGCCTCCAGTTCCCTCTCGTCCTGCTGGAGGCAAGATTGCTGCTCTGCAGGCTGGATTCATGAGCGACTTGAATAAGCGTCTGCAGCTTGGACCCCAGCCTTCGAAGAAGGAAGAAACGGAGAAGACTGAAGGTAAAGAGGAGAAGGATAAAGTTCTATTGCCTGATGCTAGAAAAAGTCGGGCTAGAGGACCACAGCGTCGCGCACCGACCAAGACCGCGGCCCCAGCTCCTGCTGCACCATCAGCGAAGGAGCCCGCCCCTGTCACGCTATCCTTTTCTCTGCCGCAGACAATTTGGAACATTGACCCTGATCATGGCAACGTTCATGTTGCTTCTGACTCACTTGAAGTCCCTGCAAAGGAAGTTTCTGAAACCATACTAGAATCAGAAAAACTGCCTTCGGCGCCGATAGAGAATGAGAAGCCTGCCGAAATAGAGAAGCCTAAAGTAGAAGAGGAGAAAGAGACGGAGCCTGTTGCGAAGGTAGAACCTGAAGCACTTAAGGAAGTTGTTGAGCCCGCTGCTTCAACCGAGCCTGCACAGTCCGAGACCGTGCTGGAGCCCGAGCCCTCGACTGAGCCCGCGACCAAATCTGAAGAACCAAGGATCGTTAAGAGCCCCAAAGAGCTCGAAATCACGAAGGAGCCTGAAGAGGCCAAGGAGTCAAGTGAACCCGAGAAATTAGAAGAAGTCAAGAAATCAGAAGAGCCAGTGAAGGAAGAAACACTTGCGGCAAACATGGCTGGTGAGAGCATTTTGGAGGCCAAGGTGGAACAGAACGATGATACAAAGGAGATAAAGCCCGTTGAAGTTGCAGACGAGGTGAAGGCTTAGAGTAGGTGTGCTCGATGTACCGGGCCCTGTGTCGCCTTGTACACAGATCTACCGATGAGACTGGGTCCTTTAGTTTTGTTTTCTGAATTTTAGCTACAACGGGGTCTTGAGATATAAACTCGCTCATGACACTAATACGAAGCTGTATTTCACTCATTTGAGACTATAAAGAGGGATTTCTTTACGTCTATGTAAATTAGACTTAGGCAAAAAAGAAAATTTACAAATTTGAGTGAGATGTATACTCTCTATAAATAACACACGCACATACATACATATAATACATAGGATAAGCTAAGTTTGTAAAGATTGGAGCTATTTTCTGCTCCATGAGTTTCTCTCCTGACTCTGGCCCTCGCGCTCCCTCTCTAGCATACGGTCAAACTCTCGCTGTGCCTGCCCCTTGGCCAAACTCTTCTCCTCATCGGCGCTCGAATATGAATAGCTTTCCCGGGGGGGTTGTCCTTGGTACTGGGCGCCTGATTCAGCCTCTGATCCCCATCCGCCTCCAGACTGGGGCTTCTCCCACGTCTTCCGATTTTGCTGGGCGGAAGGTTGGTACTGGGCTTGTTGCCGGATGCGATCCCACGCTGAGCCGCTGGTGTTGTTTGATGAGTCTGAGCTATTCCTTGCTGCGGGTGCGATGGGTGAGGCATCATCAAAGTCATCTGTAAATGAAGAATCCCATGCATCGGATCGCTGTTGCTGGGGCTGTGGAGGTGGTGTCGTGGGGCTACTGTATGAACCCCAGGAGGACTGCGTTGGTGCGGCTGGGGTCTTTTGTTCGTGTTCTCTGTATTGCTGATTTGAGTTCTCATACTGCGCTGCCGACTCCCATGCGTCGTTGATTTGCTCGCGAGCTTCTGGGTTGCCTCCTAGCAGAGTAGCGCCCTGTGCCCCTCCATCATGTAAGAGCGCTCGCAGCCTAGGATCCTGCTCCATCTCTCGACGCTGTCGCATAAAGTTTGCGCCTTGGAAGATTGGCTCTCCGAGAACCCAGAGGGTTCCGTAGTAGGCGGCGAAGCGGGCGCTGTGCCACATGAACTTGAGGCCTGGACTGCCGCCGATGGGGCTGAAGCGCTTGAATTCCGGGTTGAAGAAGGGGAAGCGCCATGTCTTGCGGCCGCGGTAGGCCATGTAGCCTGCGAATCCGGTCATTGCCCATTTCCATGCGAGCAGGTTGTGCACGCTCGACAGGAAGTGCTCCGTGAGGGCTTGCGTTTCTTGATCTTCGAAGGCCCTGTTGTTGACTGCGGCGAGTGATAGGACGGTGGACTCTGCTAAGGCGAGTGTCTGAGCCTTTCCGAAGCCGCGAAGCCGTGCGTAAAAGGGTGCCTCGTAGTTTTGAAACAGGCGCTGGATCTGTTCGTGGATCTGAGGCTCGAATTGCTTGCGGTTCGTCATGGCCAGCTGGCGGCGTTCTTCGATGGCGGCTCTGGCATTGCGCATGTATTCCGACCGGCTCATGTGTTTAAGGTCGGGATTCTTGTTGGCGCCGTCGCCATTGGCGTTGTTTCCCCCTGGATTGTCCATTTTTCCTCAGCAATGCGATGCAAAGGAAAAAAGGAATTCAATGTTTCGTACAATATTGACCCCGCGAATCTCTCGGGATCGAGCCATATAGAAGGCCATTGAAGCACTGTGACGCAAGAGATTCAGAACAGCTTTATCGATAAGTTGCCGCCCCACGTGACTGCCATCATCATAGCTGTCCTGCCGGGTTTTTGTTACGGTTGTTGGAGCAATTGGGCGGGGCGCGTCGCGTTTTAGATGGCGCGTTCTAACGACGATCTGCCCTTGTAAGTTAAATAGTTTGGGCACGATAGATTGGCATTTTTGCTTATCGTATGCCAAAATTATGCAGTGCTGGAGGGTTTTCGATGTAAGACTCTAAGAACAATCATCTCGAATCATGCCGCTCCAGAAGTCGTATTCTGAGCGGATTGGGCTTCCAAGAGTATGTTTACTTTCATCGGGCTGGTTGTTTTGTTTTGTTATGATTATGTCACTTACATGTGTGATGTAGCAACGCTCGCCCTGGCAGCGGTCTCATAGCCATCCGAACAATTTACAGCCGGCAAACTCGAAGAACTTGATTCCAGTATCCGAAGTTACGAAGAAGAAGCTGAACAAATTTCTGTACAAGGACTCTAAAGATGGGTCTGCGGCAGACAAAGGCGTAGATGGGAGGGGCAAGGGTGCAGCAGCATCTGCTTTGAACGAACAAACACCCTCCCATCTAAGGATGATTGGAAATAGTGCCACTCCGGTGACTCGTTTGGACTGGAGCGACCTCCTCGAGCCATGCAGCCAAATACCAGAGGAGGATACCACCTCGCCGAACGACAAGCTGCTGTGGAATAACAAGCAGGATCCGAATGCATTCGCCACCATCTCGCCGATGATGCCCCGCAAAGGCAGAAAACGAGCCAGGAGCTCTTCGCCGATCTCATCGCCTTCTGCCGACAGAATCGCCACGCCAACCGTCAATGTCAAGAAGCTTGCTAGAGCATTGAAGTCGCCTCACCCTGACCCGACGTTGGAGCTCTGGGACCGATACTCGCTGAATGGACATGGGGGCCAGTCTCCTGCGTCTGGTGCAGCGAATCCGATCTTAGCCCAATTGATGGTGTCTTCGTCTCCACGACCATCTAAGAATCAAACTGCTCTGGTCGACCAAGAGGATTTGCGTCGAGCTGCTAGCTGTGGTTTTCAGTGGCCCAAAAGAAGGAGGATGGAGAAATCAAAATCGGGCAGCCAGGTCAGCGCTAGCCAACGAGAATTGGAGGCAGCATCCAAGTCCTCTCTTGTTACAGCGTTGCTGGATTCAGTTACGAGTAGTATGCAAAACCAGAGCCAGGACGACGATACCGAAGCAGGAGGAATGGACTCGCCGTCTCTTAAGAAGAGACAGATTGTACCCCAGAATACCGACACCCCGTCTAGAAAATCCAAGGCCCGGTTGCCAAGCCCGATCGTATCGGACTATGGTGATGATGATGATTTGGATGATGAGTTCTTGATGCTTGAAGAAACCATGCTGGCGTCTCAGGCAACCCAAGCTTCTCAGGCATCTCAGACAACGGAGAGTGTAGCACCGGTCAAACAAAGCACAGAGGGAGCCAAAGAAGAGAGCAGAAAATCGGATAAGAATCCTACTATGAACGATTTCGATGATTTTGATGACGACGATTTCGATGAGGCAGACGACTTGCTGGCAAATTTAGAGCTGAAGACTCCAGCAACAGGAAAAAAGGTGATTTCAAGGGCAATGAAAACACCATCCAAGAATAAGACTCCACAGAGGCTGGCCGACTTGGAAGATGAATTCGGCGACGATGCCTTTGACGGAGATGTCGACTTTGAAGCGGTAGAATTCGCTGCGACCCAAGCGGCCCACCAGCAAGACACTGCCTCAACTGTATGTGAGGAAGCTATCCAGGAAGAAAACATGCTAAACGTAGGCCAGAACAAGAAAAAAGTCAAGACCATTCAGCGATATTTAGTAACAAGTGTTTTAGACGGTGAATACGTCGACCAATACAACCGTGTCTCGCCCGAAAAGGTATGTTGAGCTAACGGATATCATCTCTTGGGTGCACTATACTGACTTATACTAGATCCTGTTGATTCAAGCAGATGGCTCAAAGACTACCCGAACTGTACAGTTACGAGGCTCTTGGTATGACACACCGGCGCATGCTGATGCCTATGTCCATGTTATTGGAGAGTTCTCGTTCAAGGGGCAGTGTGTTGTCGATGATGCTCATAATCTGTTGATTCTGCATCCTGATCAGCTGGTATCCGCAACTGTTGTTGCCGATTCTTTTGGATGCACGCGTCGAGCTGTGCTCCAAGATCGAGTCAAGGCTACCAGCGAAGCCTCGCCGCCCCTGGTCTACGGAACGATGCTTCACGAAATCTTTCAAGAAGCATTGCTTGCGAACAGATTTGATCTTGGATACCTCTCTGAGTTGATTGATAAAAATATTGAGAAGCATATTGAAGATTTGTATACGATTAAGATGGGCATTGCGGCTGCCAAAGAGCATTTGCAGTCAAAGATGACGGAACTCAGCTATTGGGCCAAGAGTTTCGTGGCATCCCAGCCACAGGTAAGACGAATTACCACCCATCTCACTCATTGATAACAGAGATTAACGCTCATATAGGCCGACGCTATTGTAGAAGGGAGAAATGGAGACAAGGCTACTATTGCTGTCAGAAAACTCCTTGACGTTGAAGAGCATGTTTGGTCGCCTATGTATGGCCTGAAGGGAAATATTGATGCAACAGTGGAAGTCATGATGACGGATGGCAAGCAGAGCCAAGTATTGACTGTCCCATTCGAAGTCAAGACCGGCAAGCATGCCAACAGCAGCCACATGGCGCAGACGGCTCTTTATACACTCTTATTGTCAGATCGTTACGACATTGATATCACTCATGGTATTCTATACTATATGGAGACGTCCAAGACGATGCGAATCCCCGCCATTCGACACGAGCTGCGACACATGATAATGCAGCGAAATCAGCTGGCATGTTACATCCGGGAACGAAGTGTTCAACTACCTCCAATGTTGAAGAGCAAACATATGTGTGGAAAATGCTATGCCAAAACTTCTTGTTTCATCTATCATCGATTAGCGGATAATGGAGACGGAGAAAGTAGCGGCATGAACGAAAAGTTTAATGAGGTTATCAAGCATTTGACGGACGAGCACCAAGAATTCTTCATCAAATGGGAAAACTTATTGACAAAAGAAGAGAAGGAGGGGCAGAAGACTAAAAGAGAGCTTTGGACGATGACAAGCTCTGAGCGCGAGAAAAAGTCTCGGTGCTTTTCAGACGTTATCATTGAAGAAGGATCTGCATCGGTTGATGAAGACAACCCTCGGATTAATCGATTTCACTACACTTTCATCAAGCGAGAGCCAATGCCCGACTTTACATTTATTGGATCGGAGTTGACCGTTGGCGAGCCAATTGTTGTGTCGGATGAAGATGGGCATTATGCTTTGGCGATTGGATACATCACTTCCGTTCGAAAACAAAGAATAAGCGTTGCAGTAGATCGACGTCTACATAATGCTCGGATTCGGCAACCTGGCTTTGATGAAGTCAATAACCAAGCTTTTGCTAGCATCATGGAAGTTGCACATGAAGGGGCATCGGTAGAACAAAGCCAAGGGAAAATCAAGGAGCCACCTATTCGATACCGCTTGGATCAAGATGAGTTTAGCAATGGCATGGCCACTGTGAGAAACAACTTGATCCAGATGATGGCGAATGACGTGCCGGCTGCGGTACGAATTCGCGAGCTTATTGTCGATTTGGAGCCGCCTCGATTTAAAACAGTGGCAACTCAATACACTGTTACAGATGGAGAGAGTTTGAACGTTGATCAACAGCGAGCTATCGAGAAGGTCATGAGTGCACAAGATTATGCACTCGTGCTGGGAATGCCTGGTACCGGCAAGACGACCACCATTGCCCACATCATCAAGGCTCTAGTGTCACAGAACAAAACAGTGTTGTTGACGTCTCATACTCATACGGCCGTTGACAACATTCTTCTCAAGCTAAAGTCGGAAAAAATCCCTATTCTACGACTTGGTGCTCCTGCAAAGGTACATCCCGATGTTCAGCATTTTGCACACCTCGCGGGCCAGCCGAAGAAGACTTTTGAGGAGATCAAGGAAGCTTGGCACGGCACCCCAATTGTGGCCACGACCTGTTTGGGAATTAACCACCAAGTCTTCATAGAACGATCATTCGATTATTGCATTGTGGATGAAGCCTCACAGATTACCTTGCCTATCTGTGCTGGCCCGATTCGACTGGCAAAGACGTTTGTTCTGGTTGGAGACCACAACCAGCTTCCCCCAGTGGTGAAGAATGAAGAAGCTAGACAAGGTGGCCTGGATGTCAGCTTGTTTAAGCTCTTATCAGACACACATCCGCAGTCCGTCGTCAACCTGGAGCATCAATATCGTATGTGTGAAGATATTATGACTCTGAGCAACACCCTCATCTACAACGGCAGACTTCGTTGTGGAACAGAGCAGCTGCGCAAGAAGAAGCTTGATATTCCTAGCATGGACTCTTTGAGACAACATCATCACGACTCGATGATTATTCATCGATCTGGAACGGCCCGGTCATTTTGTACAGGGCCTGTGCCGTCACGATGCTGGCTTTACGACCTCCTTGATGCTGAAGCCCGTGTTCGGTTTGTCGATACGGATACGATCAAACCCTTGGTTCGTGAAGAAGCTCAAGGAAAACGTATTATCAATCCTGCTGAGGGGCAAATCGTCTCACAGCTTGTGGAAAGCCTGCTCACCGTGGGAGTTCCTGCTACCGAAATTGGTGTTATGACGCATTATCGTGCACAGCTTCATCTTCTCAAGGATAAGCTCAAGCACTTTCCTGGTATAGAAATGCACACAACCGATCGTTTCCAGGGACGAGACAAAGAAGTTATTGTGCTGAGTCTGGTGCGAAGCAACGAGGCTTGCAATATCG
This sequence comes from Trichoderma evansii, assembly GCF_050947405.1. NCBI lineage: Eukaryota > Fungi > Ascomycota > Sordariomycetes > Hypocreales > Hypocreaceae > Trichoderma > Trichoderma evansii. The sequence continues at coordinate 1,368,372 of NW_028145201.1, read as the reverse complement.
GAGACTTGCTCAAAGATTGGCGGCGTATTAACGTGGCATTTACTCGTGCGAAAACTAAGCTCCTAGTCGTGGGTAGCATGAGCACCCTTAAAGGGAATGGAGAGGAGACTATGCTGAGCAAGTTTATCTCTCTGATGGAAGATCGCAGTTGGATATATCATATGCCGCAGAATGCTCTTGAGAGCCACTGCTTTGCGGACCTGAGCACACAGCTTACAGGTTTTACACAGCGAACGCCTAGAAAATCGCCAAAGAGGGCGGTACCAGCAAAGGTGACATCTACTGCGTATGCGGATAAAGAGAACTGGAAGCCGTCGCCGAGAAAGGCGCGGATGGGAGAAGGAATGTTGCTCAAGGGAAAGTTGATTACGCGAGATATCTTGAATGAAATGACCGACGGCGCATATTGAATTAAAGATGATTACTTGGCATATGTTTCTTTCATTGGGCGGAAGGATTGGTTACGGAATTTTATGTCAAACGGCGCAATTATGGATTATCGGGATACTGTAAATATAGGATAAAGAGGCATGATATTCAGGATATTATTTATTTTTCTTGGCAAGTGTGCTATGAGCTGTCATTAAATTGTTTAGTGCCGTTCGCCAATACTGTCTTGATCGTTATCTTCATGATGATTCTGCTCTTCGTCTTCGTCTTCGTCTTCGTCTTCTTCATCTTTATCTTCTTCGTCGTCGTCATCGTCCTCATACGGGTCTAGTAATTTCCATTCGTCATCAAACCTACCAATAATTAGTCACCACCAATAAAAACGAAATGAGATGGGAGTTAGTTACCCTTGCTCGCCCACAATGAGCTTCGTAAATTTTTCTAGTTCTTCCAGCTGTGCGACGCAGCCGGTAAGACTCTCATTGTACGAGTAACTGTATATGTCGCCCCATTTCTTGTGCCATCTAACGTCGCTTGCTTCGCTGTGATGGGCCATTGAGTCTTCTACGGCTGCTGTTTCTATGAGGAGCCTTCGGCGGGATGCGGCGGCGTTGGGCAGGTAGCGCTATGTGCAAATATTAGGATTGATTAAAATGTTAAAGGGTGAAAAAGAGAGCATGCTACGTACGGGCACTTTGCGGCCTGCTCTCAACGCCCCAGCGAAGATGTATAAATTGGCTAGAATGGATGCAACGGCATCTCGCCTGAAGCCTAATAGACGCTGAGCTGCTATTGGATCATCGCGGATGTAGCCTGGATTATAGAATACGGCTGATTGTCGCACGGCTATGAGATAATCGAAGAAGCGTTCGCATGAATCCGCAAGGCCAGCATATGGAAGGGGGTTGAAGGGGCCGCGGAGGCGAACTTCATGGCGTGTCATGACCTATTCGAATTGTTATTACTTTCTGATATTATTGGCAAGGCAGGATGAATGCTTACGAGAAGTTGTCTGATCCTTACAAAGCCTTCTCTAATACGGCCTTCGACGATTTCGGACCGGACGATATCTTCGGGGGTTGGCTCTTTGCCTTCTTCGAAATAGATGTATTTCGCTACAACATCTGCCAAATGTTAGCATACATCTATCATTTTACTCAGCCGAAACATGACTTACTTCGGTATATGATACTGAGGAAGAAGAGCATTGAAGATAGTGATTTTCTCAATTCGTGCCTTGCGACAAACGGCCACAGACACCAATTGACAATGATAGGCGCAATTGTGCCAATGAGGAATATGACACCTGTTAGTGTGGCGGTTAGAGCTGGCGATGATGGTAGGTTGCCTGCTTGAAGCTGTAGCGAAATTACTGTAAAGGATAAGCATCCCGCAAGGCCAGATCTCTATCAACATCGTTAACTAAACCCTTGATATTAGAGAGTTGCTATATGGTTCTTACCGGGTGGGAGCTAAGTGTAAATCGGTATAGCATGGGAATCATGAAAATAGCTGCAAAAACTGCAACTACATAAGGACTACCGTCTCCAGCAGCATGTGCAACGCCACCCCATACGGCACCGAGAATAGCCAAGACGGCTCTTGCAAACAGATCTTGAATATTGCCACCTACGCGAGCATGAATCAAGAGCCAGCTCATTGTGACTGCCCACCAAGCTTCGTACTCGTCCCACCAGACCTTATCCCAACTAAGGTATGAGGGAACTGCAAGAAGGGATGTGACGAGAACGACTTTGAAAGCATACCGGCTTTCATAGCCTTGCAAAAGATGCAAGATCTTCCAGATTCTGTAACTTAGCTTGTTCTTCTTGAGATCCATGTCAGGCGGGACACCTGGGTCCGTAAGGTGCGACAACTCGGCTCTCAACTCAGTTTCGGAGACGTTATCGTCATATTTTTCGAAGGGTTTGTATTCTCGGGATTTTATCGACTCCAAAGCACGAGCGATTTCAAGGAACGTAATATGGTATGACCCGGCTGTGGCGCCTCCACGGTCATGGGTGACCTGAGGATTGACAAAGTGAATAGCTTTACGAAGCGGATAGGATGGCAGGTGAATTTTTGGCCAGTTCGAACACTGATGCATGGAACATACTTTTCCCATGAGGTTTTCGATCGTGGTGGCGGTTTCGCGGAGATGTCTTGCGAAGACGAATAGTTGAACGACAGCCGAATCGTTCATCGACGCTGGAGGTAGTTGGCCTGATTCCAGGAGCTCTGACTCGATGGCATCGAATATTGCTTTTGCGGTCCTCATTCGAATTTGCGCGGGTGCGATTTCGGACGATACGTCCTTCGGAGGACCGAGAAATTGTCGATAGCCTGATAGGTCCATCAGTGCAGCCTGGCTGGCCTGTAGCCCTTGGTTCATGCAGGCGAGGATCTCTTTGGTAGGCTTTGCCAATTTCTTAATCACAATACGGGTTACATCCACCTCTTTGACCTTACCAGGGGGCTTTTCGTTGGTAATATTGTTGAGATCGTTGCTGCTAGAAGATGAGGAGGACATCTGAGTGGCTTCGACAACAATAGGAACATGTCCATCTTCGGCTTCGCTGAAGAGTGCACTCTCTGTTTCCATGGCGAGTAGTGCGCGAATGACGGCCTGCATTAGGTTTCGCAACTCTCTTACATCGGCTGGCTTGAATCGTGTAATAGTAAGACTGGATCGCATATCTTTGTTGACCGTGGATAAGTCTACGAAAGCTTGAACTAAGCGTCGCCTGAGCCTAGTATCTCGTGGACGTGGGATGACTATGGTTTCCTAGATGAAGAGTAGGAGTTAGACATTGAAATGAAGGAGACAATTTGGCATTGTTATGGTGTACAAACCAGCATAAGAGAAAATGATTCGTGAAAGATCATAGCGAGAGGTCTTGCACCGGCGTCGGGGAAGATGGTACAGTTGACTAGCAGTGCAATTGCTTGTCCTAAGAACCAAGGAACGACGTAGTTTCTCAGCTTTTCCCATACGATGATGTCGCCTGAAGTCTGGGCCAGAAGAGTAAAGGTGATGGCGACACCTGCACAGACAACCATTTGGTAGAATCTGGAGTAGTACGAGCGTATCCATGCTATCACTGCCATGAACAAGGCCAGAAAAAGAGCCAGAACACCACCGTAGCCGGCACTAGCGGCAGAGGTTGATGTAGATAGGAGGAGACCAAGAACACCCCATCCTAAGCCGGCTGCTGTGCCGATGGTGGTGAGTATAGCACCTTCTACTTGAGCACCAACTGTCCTGGCCGGATGATTCAATATGACAGAAACGGCGATGATGTAGTGGTACCGACCAAGCCATTCTCGAACGGCCGGGATCAGACACAGGATGTAAGCTGCAAAATAGGCGGTAAAGGATCTCACGAGGCGAAGGCCGGTTCGAGTTGTTGCGACACGTCGGAGCACCAATTTTATCTCACGATACTGTCTTGGTATAAACCGCCTAGCAGCCAGCGGTGAATCTTCGTCAAAAGCAGCGGGCAGCGAAGCCCTAGATCGTTCGTCAAAGCTATCCGGCACCAACGGCGTGCGCTTCAGGAACAGCGAGTCAAAGAATCCATCTCGATCTTCCACCACGCCAAAGGTTTCCAAGTCGATGTGATCTTCTGGGAGAATCTGGTCAATGGGCGTTATGTAAGAGCTACGTCTGCTCCCGTATTCAGACTGAGCTGCTGAGGTGGTTGTTGTCCTGAGCGGTGGAGCCTGGGCGAGAAAACGAAGCCTCGTAGACGTTGGACGAGAGGGTGGAGGAGGTTCATTTTCGATGTCGATGTTGTTTGGAGATTGAGCTGGCGGAGGACTGGGACTGAGGCTTCCAGAAGGCGATGGATTGTTGGAAGCCATTGATGTTGAGATGCAGTTGTCGTGTCCGGCTCTAGCGGCTGAGATTTTGCTAGGCCAGGATTATCATGATAAGAATTATCCGCATCACAGGCTCAGGATCATTATCAGAGGCATTGCTGAGGGTTAAGGAACAATGAATGAAAATAAGAAGAAGAGGAATTAGAAATTAATTAAATGAAAAAAAGACGACGAATTCGTTATCGCAGTTTCGGTGAGTCTACGGAGAGATTGAAGGTATCACCGGCTTTCGGCATCTGACGTCAGAGGAGAAATCGACTGACGTTTTCCTATCGCGAAGAAAGGCGGTCGAGCGTGAAATACGAGGCCAATGGCCGAAAAATTTGGACGATTATACAATGAACATTAAGATACTGAAAAGCGAAATACTTAATCACTGAGATGGCTGACGCAATTGCAGTTGCTTTAAAATTGTTGGCGTAAAGAAGCAAGTTTTAGCAGCACTTGGTGGCGCTGGCGACTTTTCCTTTTAGGGCCTCGTTTAGGAATCAGCTTCAATCGCATCTATATTTAGGGCAATAAATCAGCCAACCTGTTTTTTGTGATATCAAGATCTTAGAGATACAAGCTTATTGAATTTGAGATTCGTCGCGATTTTCGATATTAATAGTATCAGAATTATCACCCATTCGACAAAATTTGAGTAGAATGCCATATGTTCTATAGAGAGCTAAGCTGTCTAGGTAGACAAATAGGAATTCGATAATACTTTTATAACCAATTCTTTCACAGCCTCTTAACACCTATTACCAACCAAAATGACGGCAGTGTCATGAGCAGCAACGGACGCCGAGTATGAACTTAGACAACCAAGATTCTTGCCACTCCACACATCCTTTACGCGATACCTTCCAGCACGAAGACCAGGAATCTCGGACCAGACTGCCTTCTTTGTAGTTGTCTGGCCCAAAGTGTTAACCATCAACACCAAATGGCCATTCTTCGAAGGACCGGCCCAGAACTCGGCAGGATACGTGCTGTTGTAAGTCCAGTCAGGGTTGATACCCCACTTGTACGGAGTAGCAGGGTTGCCGTAAACGTTGTCTTGGTTGAATGCCAGCAAATCCTTGTTCTTCAAGATGTTGATGTTATCCTGAGACAGCAGGCTAATGTCAGTCCCGATGAGAAGGGGAGACTTCATGGCTGCCCACAGAGCGAAGTGTGTTCGCGTCTCAGCCGCAGTCAAGTCGCCGTTGCCAACCTCCAGCATGTCGGCATCATTATGGCCCCAGAATCCAACAGAATGCAATTTGAATGAGTTTTCGTTTAGGATGTGAGTAACAGAGTCCCACTCAGGAGAAATATCGCCGCTCATGCGCCAGCTGATGCCGGTCGTGTTGCCCCAAGAGAAGACATCGGCCGTGCCCCAGATACACAAGCTGAGTACGATCTCGTGGGTCTGCTTGGCCAGGGCATCTCTCATGGCGTTGAAACGCTGGGCCGATTTCGAGGTACTCCAGTCATATCCTGGAGGAGCAAGGTTGGGATCAATAGCAGTGGTGCAAGTGCCATTTGGGCCAGTTGCGACGGCGTCTGGGTCGCAGGCAACATACTGATCTTGCCAATCTGAAGGAATGTTGCAGTTGTCGCTATCAGGGAGAATTAGTCTAAAAAATACTTGATTATGGCAGAAGATGAATGGTTCCAACTTACTATTTTAGATCTGTTCATCGAGTGTTTGTTAGTATTATGTTATACATTTGTAGCGTGGGATGCGATTTAGATATGCACTTACAGTCTACTCCCCAGCTAGCGAAATCCGCGGCATCGACATCTTCGAATCCAAGACTAGCCGGATAGCCAGCACATGTCTCAGTACCAGCAGCTAATATTTGTTATAAGCATCTTGCATTTTTGGAAGCTCTCAAAAGAAATTCGACTTACTGCTGTAAATACCAAATTTTAAGCCCATGCCGTGAATCTTATCAGCTAATCCATTGATGCCATCGGGAAAACGAGTGGTATTGGGGGCAATATGGCCATTAACCCGCCCATCCTTCATCGACCAGCAGTCGTCAACTGCAATAATCGTCAATGCTTATCGCCAATATCTATGGAGAAAACAACTTACTATTGACGTAATTGTATCCTGCGTCAAGAAGACCAGAGCTCACGATTAGCTCGGCGGCCGAAAGAAATTTGCTTTCATCGATATCGCAGTGGTAGGCGTTCCATGAGTTCCAACCCAGGCTTGGAACTTTTCCCTGGATTTTTTCTTAGTACAAATACATTCAACTAAATCTAGGAAGAATCCTTACAGTTCCACTAGGCATCACAATTGCGCCTGCGCCTGACAAAAAGAAGGCCAAAGTAGCCATAGAGGATGGCTTAACGCCACGACCAGTTGAGTGACGGCCCATTTTCAGAATTGCTAGACTGACGTCTCTTTGGCTGCTAGGAATGTCTACAAGGAATAATTGATCTTTGTACCAATGGAGGCTACCGGTCGCGCTTCCAAGAAGGCCTATATGAATATAGGGCAGTCGATAGCTTGCTCCCCTGCAGCAATAGGAGAGTATAGGCCCCAATGGCTGTTTGATCGTACTTATACGTTCCACAGTATCCGTTTAAGCTACAGAGAGAGGGGTCGTGTTATAACATTCATGCAGTCTTCAATAGAAATTCGCCATCTCGTACGAGGTAGCCCGGTATCAGGGTTAGCTCATGCCGAATTGACGTGACCTGAGACAAAAGTTCTCCTTTACACATGATTTCCGTAGGATCGGTTTTCCACCGGGCCGACTTGAACTCGGATTCACGAAAGCGATAGTACTTTGGCGAATTCTCGTTAAAGCGCACTAATAAGAACACGACCGAGACATCGTGTTCCTGCAATGGTAGGGTAGCAATAGAGCTTTCATAGCGTTTACGTAGCCAGGCAGCCATAGCGGCGATGCTCCGATGAAACATCATTGGAGATGGGCCTTGACGATGGCCCACCCCCGCATAGAGACCAAGGATGAGCGGCAAACGATTCCTCCGCAAGCTACGTCAGATTTGGGAGGCATCTGGCGATCTTTAAGCCGGACAAACGACAGGTCAGGTTTGTTTAGGCCTCTTTAATGCATAATTTAGTAATTTATAGTAGAGTGATATAGTCGCGGGCTTCGGGACGACTATGTACTTTTTTGCAAACTTGTACCGAGACCCGGCAGTTGGCCGAATCTGCGTTCCTGGTAAGGCGGATGATGACCGACGTTTGCCTATTGTAGTAGATGCCGATTTAAATACAGTAAAGTCTCTCGCTTGGAGGTCTATAGTTGTACGAGAAGCCCCAGTGGCTATGTATTTCTTAAACATCCTGTTGCTCACATTTACATGGCTTTATTTAGCCGATAAACGATGGATCGCTGAAGTCTGCCGCCCGCTGTACGCCATTGGCAATTTATCGCTAATACTGGTTATTATCGCTAAGCTCATCTCTACTTGTTTTCGCTATTAGCATACGTTGTTGGATAAATGCCGACGGTATATTATCTCTCTATGTGGATCACAAAATCTTTATAAATGACATCTCATATAAACTCTATCGGAACTGGTGCCGCGAAGATTATGGTGATAGACCCGAGTTTATCCCCAATAGTCTATTAGACGTTGCATCGCCTCGATTTTAGTATCTAGCTCAGAGGGAGCCTTCGTACCCAACCCGCCATATTTGAGTCAATAGCTCAAGCATGTAGCCTCGTTCTTGATTGTGATGCTACCGAGTTGAACAAAGATATATTTCTGTTTCAAGTCTCGAAAGCTCTTCAGTTGTTTGTATTCATATCTTCCAGCCTCTTGTGATTTATCATCATTCGGTTGGTCATCTGAAGGCATTCTTCCTTGTCTTGACGCCCAGCACCGCCAGTGCATCATCTGTTGAGCCAAGTCCTGCTCGATTCCACGCTCCATGGCCGGCAATTGTTGGACGTGAATAGTTGTATCTCGAAAAAATGTATCGAACGAAGTAGTATTTCTCGTTGTCTGCCTCTTTCAGAGTTATAAGACTAATGGGGTATAATTAAAACACTCTCTGCTACTCGCCTGAGAGTCTCTGTGACTCAATATCTGTGCCTTGTGCTGTAATCCTTCGGGCTGACCACCAAACCTCTACCCTTCTTCGCTCCCCTATAGATTGTTTCAATAATGTCGATGAGCTCCTGTTTATCCTCCAGCACCCAGTTGAGCTTGTTATTGTTACCAGTACCGAAATCGCACATCATGTGCTTGTTGCGGAAGAAGAACAGAATTGAGCAAGGGTCGTACAGTTCATACATGGCGTTGAAGTCAGGAACCTGCTTCAAGTTAGGAAGAACTCTTACGGATGGAAAGAATAAAAAACTTACCTCGTCAATATCGCAAAGATAGATGACAGCAAAGTTTTTGACGCGATCAGCTATCTTGTAGAGCACTTCATCTTGCAGCATGCAGTCCTAAGCTATAGTCAGATTATAGTGAACGAAAGAGAGAAGTCTATAGGATATATGAGAGCGCTCTTACCCGATCATGGTCACGTCCGAATCGGATGACAACAAGACGATCCTCCTCTATAAGAAACGGTCAGCATCGAAATTTGTGGCTTGCATGTCGTACAAAGGAGTTCACGAAAGGAAAATAATTATGAGCCGTCATGAAAGAGAATGACCAACCGGATAAGATGGCCTGGTCAACGTGCCAGCCTGAGTTAAGATGCGGAAGAACGACGGATCCCATGATGAGATGCTGCTCTTGCTGCTGATACTGATATAGTGGAGATGACGATGGCAGCCTTGAGCCAGTGACGCTGAGATTTTGGCCCTTGTCGGGAGATCGGCCAGAGGTATTGCCGTGCCGCGGCGTGGCTGGTTTTGTGGCGACGCATTCGTGGCTTTCAGTGCACGGCTAGCCTGGAGGCGAAAAGAAGATTATATGTAGAGTTAGCTACACAAGGAAGCAATATTTGGCGATATAATTATATGTAGTCATTATCATATCTTCATAGTATTGATATTAATTTTCTCTTATATCGTTGCGCAACGTAAATCTTATTGTTCGCGATTAGTCTATTATGTACTCCGTATTATTACTATAACTTAGAACTACCACCCTTGTAACAATCCCTGTTAGTCATTCTGAGCTTAAGTCACTGCTCCGGAAGCTTAGTTTCAGCAACTTTGCTAACAGCGCCAGTAAAAATATCCAACTTCAGGCCCACGATTGTTGTTCCAGGGCGAATAAAAGGCGAAGAGCTAATTAAATCTACATCCTCTTTCACGGTATCTTCAATTCTGTAAATAAAATTAGCAATGCGCCCGTGAATTTTCTAGAAAGATATATGTAGAGTTGAAGTAAACTTACGCTCCAGTAATCTCACCATATTTCGTTGCATTGATCGTTTCTTTCTCTTGAGGTGCAAATTCCAATAGAGCTTCTCTAATGTGGGAATCGTGAAAGTGTGTCATTCCACAATCTATGTTGCGTGTCAGCTGCGGTTCATCATGCCGCACTTGTCTATTAACCCACCAGTATGATGCATAACAATCACTGTTTTTGAATGCCCAATGGTCTGAAGAACGGATATAGTTCTGATGGCGTCAAATGCACGGCCGCCAGCATTTCGAATCATCGTAATTCCTCTCATGGTTGGATCAATGCCAAAGATTGAGTAAGGATTTAAGCGTGGATCAGAACAGCTCAAGATAATCGCGCCAACTCCGGATTGGCGAGCTACTGGAACCATGGATAACAAGTCGAAAGGAGTTTTATATCCTTGGACAATTTTGCTTTGAATTTATGAGTTTTGATACCAATGCAAAAGGTTGTTCTCGTATTTGTAAATGGTTTACATACCTATTGCGGCTAAGCAGCTCGGTGAGAATGTTGGATGTCATGTTGGTGATAATTTGTCGATATCTTTTTGAATAAGAGAAAAAGAAGAGAAAATTAGCTGAGTTATTATATATTGGTACTTGTGTTATTTATATCGAATTAAAAGAGCATGAAATACATCGAATATGCCTGTTTATATATATATAGAATTGCGGCGCTATAATGACGTTGCGGCTGTACATTCTAAAAACTCAATTGTCGATTTATTGATTACTCAATAAAATAAATAAATGATTACTGAACAAAAGAAAATAGACCAGGCCACCAACATCCTTTGTTGTCCTAAGGCTTAATAACTAGTCCTATCGTGCATTAGAAAGTAGAAGTGAATATTCCGACATTGTTACATCAGTCCTCCGAGGCAAGGCCATCTGCACTCTCTACATTTATAATCCCACCCAGCCAGGCCTTCTTACTAATCCATTTAGATGAACTTAAACCAAAACGTCTTCTCTTTTTTTTTTTTTTTTTTTTTTTTAGGAATCATATCTTAGTAAATGTATATGTACTAGCTCAAGACAAAGTATATACTTATATGCAGTCTATCATATAGGCTATCTAATGAGATAAACATTGCAAATAAGGCTACCTAAATGTTTACCTGTGTGCTCAGCCTGTAAAAGTTAGTGCTTATTCTCTGAATTGGATTAGTTAGATATTGAAGACTTACAAATGACTTATTAACCATCGAAAAAATAGTCACATGGTAGCGAGGAACAGTGAACTTCGCTCTGCGTTGCTACATCCCATCCGTCTGGGCCTTCTTGTTCTTTTCGCTTGCCAAAGAGCCACAGCAACATAGTATATGCTTGGGTGTCGTTGTCTGGGTCAGAGCGAAGCTTTTCTTGCTCCAGAATGTCCCCAATACCGGCCGGAATGCCGCCTAGCAGGGTTTCGAGACCTTGTCCTCCGCATACGACATATGTATTCAACGGTGATCGACCGGGTTTCATCGGGTCGACGACATACTTGACTGCTGCTCTCACAGACTGTAGAGAATGCAGTTTAGACTTTGGGGTTGAAGGCGCTAAATGGAAGCCCTTGCCAGGAACATTGACGCCATTCGCTACACCGATCATCTCTACCATCTCCATACTTGGTACAATTTGATTCTTTGCCTTCGATGGTGCCGGAAACTTAAAGTCGAGCACAAATAGACCTTTGACTACTTCACCAGCGTTTATGAAGCGCTTACTGACCTCAAAGGAGTATAAGCCGCCGAGGGACCAACCACCTAAAATATATGGGCCATGAGGCTGTATCTTGCGAATAGCATCTGCATAAAGATCTGAAACCTCTTCGATAGTATATGTGAATTCCTCTGGTTTGTCAAGAAAAGGAGATTCGCATGCATAGACCGGGTTATCGCCAGAAAATAGCGGCGGGAAATGCATGTAGGTCATTGATGATCCAGCGCCGTCTGCAATCAAGAAGAGTGGAGTCTTCTTTGACTTAGATCTCCCTTGAACGAGTACCACGTTGCTATGATAGCTAGAAATGGGTTTCGTGTTCTTAGTTACCGAAATATCCGCCGTACTTTGGCTGCTTTGCGCGGAAACAATCGGGGTTTCTGCCTTTGGCTCGTCTTCATCACTGAGTGCCTTTCTCACATCCGCAACGGTAGGATAGTGATTAAAGAAAGAAGCGGGGAGTTCTAGACCGACGCTGCTTTTAAGCTCGCTAATAACTTCAATGGTCAAAATGGAGTCCAGACCCATGTCTGCAATTCGAGTGAACGGCTCAACGTCTGCTGGATCAAATCTAGTTTTAGTAAGAATGGTAGAAATGACTTCATCCGCAACATCACCATCAACTGAGGTACCCGGCGTCTCCGTGTTTTCTGTGTCTGACAGAGATGGGGACGTTCGGCCGCTTTGGAAAACCTCGACTTTTGGCCGAGGTAGCGTCCTGGCGGGAGTGACAGATGGTTTAGCTGGTGTAACAGTACTATTGTAAGTGTCGCCTTTTCCAATAACCGCTTCTAGGACCCGGAGCGACATTTTTTCACTTGAATATAATTCCAGTGCTAGACCCAACTATCTCATCACCAAAGATGTAAACATCGCAATGCGCCGCGCTCCGACCAGCACCTGGGCGTATACGAACGTAGCTCTCATATATGACTCCCGGCTGAACCCTCTCTAGCGCACGAAAGCTTCCGAAGCCGCTTGCAATCCAGTGATTATCATCATCAACATTCGGTTTTCCATTCAGCACGAATCCAGCAACATGGATAAGTGAGTCAGACCAGTAAGGACTAAAGGTGAAGCGAGATTTATTGGAGAGACCTTCACGAGTGCAACAGCACCATGACTGAAGTCTTCCTCAACGAATACCTCCTGCATAGCCTGAAATGGCTCATCATAGCGTACTAGATTCAGATAAGCAGAGGTTGTCGAGGCAGAAATAGTCTTCCAATTGTCATCTTTGTTAGTGATCGTATAGAGAAGTTTATCTCGGTTAATACCAAGAGTTGCGGCAACAAGTGAAGTAAGCATCGGCTTTGGACCAATCTCAATCCATACAGTGTTATCATCAATGAGATTCTCAGCCTGACAAGCCTTCAGCGCACCGACAAAGCCAACAGGCTTGCGAGCTTGGTCTTCTAGATAAGAAGGTGAACAGATTTCTTCTTCTCTCACAACAGCACCCTTAAATGCGGATGCTACTAGAATACGTGGCTTTGCAAAGTTGATACCGTCGAGTAGCTTTCCGAATTCTTCTAAAATCGGATCCACTTGGGGACTATGGAATCCATAGGGGATCTCAAGTAGAGTGCTCGAGTAGTCTTCTTTCTTCATTTGACTTTGAAGATTAACGATATCATCGGCTGGCCCACTTGCTACGCACATTCAATACACGCGGCGAATAGTTCGTGTTGATTGGGAAATTGGCAGAACTCTGTCCGGTCTACCTATACGACTCGATGGAGTGTATGGTCGACCAGCCAAACCGCAGGATCAGCAGTTTACGGAACACTTTTTGCCAATAGCCGAGAAGTTGATTGCAGATGGTCAACTGAAATCACATCCTGTAGAGTTACGTACAGGAGGGCTAGAAGCACTTGTAGAAGGCATTGATGATTTGCGGAGAGGCAAGGTTCGAGGCAGAAAACTAGGTAGTTTACCCATTGGTATGAAGTAAGCGCATAGTGCTCTCCACCTTATGTAGCAGAATGTTATAATCGTATTATTTACATAACTTATTCAATATTTATATCAATATTATATATATATATAGACTTCTATAAAAGCCATTAGATATACGTAACAGCAATAGGATGGGTAAAGTTGGATATCATAAAGTTAAAGCGCTATTAATATAGGAAAATATGGCTTCGGCTGTAATTAGAACAAATAGCTATATTTCATAGTAATTCATTAATATCCATGCCAACATACTTATTTTTTAACTATTAATGGAGTTTTGTAGGTAAAAAAAAAATCTTCAAGTATAGCTTTGTTAGTTTAAATAGCTTTTATATTTTCTACAAGAGAGCTTATAGCATTCTCGAAACCTATATAGGGAGCCCTAAATGACTGGTAAAATAACTACCATGCAGAAATTAAACCTTCTAGCAATTTACTCCTTTGCGTCGGAGAACTTGTCTCGTAAATTCTCCCATACTTCATACGCCCAATCCAATAATGGGCCGAGATTATAGCCTCTAGAAATCAAATTATATAGAAATACATAATAGGAGAGGATCCACCAGTCGCCAGTGAAGGCAGGTTGCATGCCAAGATTGTGGAGAACAGTTCCGGTCAACACTCCAATTGATGCACCTCCAAGTGGATGGAAAAATTGCAGAGAGACGGTAAAAAGAGCAAAGAGGAAATTTTTCCCAATATTAGTTTCGTTAATCCATCCTATTGGCAGCATAGTATGTGCGAGAAGGCTAAGAATTGAAAGTGTGTACTCGGCCAATGGACGTTCCATGGGAATCATGTAGGATATCCAGTCAGGCCCTATTCTACACCAGGTCCAGCGATTTTAAGCATCCAGATATAGGACTGCGTCAACAGTATACCTTATTGAATTTGGTTTGGTGCGAAATAATTTTCTGCCCGCCTCGTGTATGCTGTCAGCATCGAGGCTGATTCGTTGACAAAAGTCCCAAGATTGTCCGGTGCTAGGAAACCGACAACATAGAAGGTACGAGACAAAAGTGAGTGTAAATAAAGTAGCGGTGACTGTGTATACTGCTACAATGCTACAGTATCGGAGACCCCAGCCGAATAAGATAAAATTCACTATGGTCGAAACACAAATGCGCAAACGGTCTTTCCAAAAGTTGGCATCCACTTGGGCCCCAGCGGGAATCTGTACCTCCTCATCGCCATAAGCCAGTGTCAAATACTCAGCGGTGTTTTCATCAGTTGTGTTGAAGCCTCAGCAGCATCCGTAACAGCCTGTTTTGGGTCCTCAGTACTATTTTCATCGGCTTGTGTGGAATTCTCAGCAGCATTTGGATCAGCCTGTATAGAGCCCTCAGCCGTATTTCCGTCAGGTTGCCCTGCAGTCGGGCGGCGTGTAAGAACCGAAGCAGTTTGATAGTCGTTACCATCCAAGTATTTATATCTTGATCGTCGTCTCCATGTAAGCCATTCATTTATTGTTCCATCCTCGTTATGTATATCTCGTTCAAAGCGTATATGCTTTTTAATGGCAATATGGTCTACGCAATATTCAAAACTTAACCAGCTGTGGCGCCGGATGCTCTATTTCGGGACTCTAGTGTTCTTGCCAAATAAAAGCTCGTTCTCATCTTTATTAATTTTGCTCAGAGAGATAGACCATTCGCCATCAGTACTTGAGGTTAAATGTGCTGCAGTGGCTGTTTCGAAGATATGCCCGAGAACTCCTGCAGAATGACGATCAAAGCCAGACTCGGTCATAAGAAATCTCACTATGATTGTTACAACTACCCAAACCCAAGATGGCGGTAATGGGAATTTGGCAAGAATCTCAGTAAGACCTTGTAAGTTGGCGGGGTCCGAGGCATTGAGCTGAGGTTCGCTATCTGATGCGTTCATTTTGTGGAAAAGGCAATATAATACTATGTAGTATAATAAGATAACAGTCAGAAGATGGAAATTTATTAACTTTGCATGTACTGCTTATTGTGTAGGGGACAGGGAAAGAATCAGATAAATAGAAACGCGAAATATCTTACATAGTATTTATAACCCAAGTAGTAGCAGTTGCTGCAGTAAAAGGTCTTGAATGCATAATAGCATGCTATAAGGCTTCTTATTTCTTGGACATAGGAGATAGCGGGCTTTTTATATATGAACCCAAACTAGTTATTTGCTGGAGGTCCGAGATATATTTACCTAGTCGTAAGTTCAGCCCCTTTCATTAAGAGACCATTACTATATTATTTCTCCTTAATTAGCTCTATCAATTACCTTAGCTTAGGCCTTCATTCCAGCGAAATTTGCCTCATTGATTTTTGGCTTAAGCCTCCGTTCTAATGAAGTTAACCTACTGGGCATGTCATTGTCTCCTCCACTGTACTATTTTTAGCCGTGAATGAATGAATTAGTCCGTTCAGACTATAGTTGTGTGCTGAGTTAGTAGATAATATTTGATAATGTATCATTCAGCCCGGGATCCTTGGTGAGGATTCAAAGACTTGCGCCATCCAAATATGTAACGATCCGTTATACCGATAAGCCAAACTGGGCAAAAGATTAGGCCAATAATCACTATTGTAGCAATTACTGTAACGGAGCCAGCTATTGTAAGGGATTCAAACTGCTACAAGAAACCAGGTCGTAACAAAATGTCGAATTAGATGCATACCGATTCTGTGTACCCTTTCGATCCTAAAACAGCATTAACGTTAGTGCCGTTATTCCTAGTATACATATACTGTGCTCGATTTATCGTTGGTGGTATGGCTTAGACTAATTTCAGCTGCAGCTGATTGTGGAGATCACTAGTCCCTACAACAGAAAGCGAATATACAGCCAAGTGGCAGTGGCAGTAACTTGAGATTGTTAAGGGCTTCAGTTGTGTAAGTCCTGGAAGCGCCGCATCCTTTGGCGTATTAGATTCCAAACCACAATTAATCCTCAAGTTACTCCAGCTATATCTCTTTCGGCAATAAGTTTGTTGCTAATGATACTGTTTCCAGCATGGGAAGAGCCCATCGATAGTCCTCCTTGCCTCGTAGCCCATAGCTATACTCTACGCGTAGTATCTTGGAACAAAGGTTTATTCTACTAAAGACACTTTCTTTCTAATAAGAGGGAGATATGGTGAATACTAACTGAGATCAGTTCAACTCCAACTTTCGTTGTTTCAGAAAGAGCAAATTTTGTATTCTGCTAAGCTATGTAGGTATCCTGCTGCCTCTACATAAAATCACAGCCTTCTCCGACTACGTTTTCACATAGCTTCTCTATGAAATCCCAAGAGATGGAGTAATTATCACTATCTCATCAAACACTCCTTGTTCCAATTTTTTCCCGAAAGCAGCAGTCGACCGGAACGGATCCGTTTGACACATACTAACATCTGCCCATCTCAATACTGTCCACGAGTATCTTTGACCTCTTTTGTCCTGTCCGAATTGGTTTCATCTCCAGTATTGACTGTGGATTCATGTTCTATCATCATAATAGATGCCTCTTCCGCAACAGGACGGTGTCTGATACCCTTTGGAACCACAAACATGTCCCCAACCTGCATCACAACATTATCTTGGCCCTCGAGCTCGATGGTCAATTTGCCTTCCAACAGATAAAAAAGTTCGTCTGAATTTGGATGTGCATGCCAGATAAATTCGCCATCTATTTTGGCAACTTTGACGTGGTGGTCGTTAATTGCAGCGGCAAGGCGAGGGGACCATTTTTCGGTAAATGAGTTGAGGAGTCTAGGGATAGATTCTGAGTTTGGCATGGTTTCGAATACAGTGGTTTAATTGATTCGGATTAAGCGAATGATGCCGAGATGCTTGTGAATTAGAATAAAGAACCTTATGGTACCCATTTGATTTATTTATACTACATCTACTGTATAGTTATTGTATATGTCTTTTTCGTCACAAGAGCGCTGCAGTACCAAGTATACCAAGGCAAAATTTACAAACAACCAAGGTATTTCTTAGCGCGTAGGGCGAAGGGCGCGGGAAGAATTTTAGCTTGCGCCCTTGGGAAGGATGCTAGCTCCGCCCTTGTACTACAACTTACAGTGGGATGTTAAAAAAAGGCAATATTTTTACCAGCTAGTACATATAGTAGCTGAATCTAATATTATTGCTATGGTAATAACTAGCTATCTAAGTATATTAAATGAGCGTAGAGAAGTGAAGTTATATATTTAGTTGACCTGGGCTGGATTGATGGAATACATGTATTTATCGATCCTGCGTTGGATTCTTAATCCTTCTTTGATTAGTTGGACTAAAGTTAATCCGGTGATGCCTACCTGTAGGCCTATTGTCGCAAGGGATTAAACAGTGGCAGCCGTATAATATATAAGAGTATAAATATATATATATATTTAAAGCAGCAGTCAAAGTAATTGTAAAAGTAAATAATAGTAGTACATAATATCGACGACTATTTTTGTGTGTCTATAAATACACTCTCCGCCGCACTAGAGACGAAGGTTTTCGCGCTATGCCCTCGCTCGCCTATCTCGGCTCTAGGCTTATGTTTATTGGTGGAACTTATATCGCAGATGGAATTCGCGTCTTTCGGTTTGGTCATCTCTCCCCGTATGACGCCCCAGGGTTTGTGGTAATTGTTACACTCTACACGTTTCAGAATTGTAAAAATGCTCGTGTAATACTCTCTTTGCGAAACATCATTTCGCTAATGGCAACGAAACCGCTGATTTGAGTGGCAATCAGGGAGTAAGTCTACACCATCCCCGAGTGTGCATATGGTTGAGTAAATGTAGTGAATTATATTCATTATATATGTGACATTTGTTAAACAAACTAAATCTGGTATCTAAATATCTGTCGCTAATAATCCTGAAATACCTTTGCCCTTTATTTGATACGAGCCCTCAAAGAAAAGAAAAAACAATTAAAAACATTATGCAGAAGTTTGTAGATGACTATGCGAATAACCACTCTCCGGCGGCCCTATGGCGACTACACAACCAAATTCACCACTCTCTACTGAGTAGGAACTGGATTCGCCAAAAACAATGGGCTAACAAAGGCATCGTTATCAGCTACCTGCCAGAACAGGTCAACTAAACCAGCGTCGTTGAATCTCATAAATCGCGAGCCATGGACGCGATAGTGTGCGCCGTTAGGTGGTACCTGCGTACCGTTAAGCATAGCAAAAGTGCCATTGCGCGTTCCCTGGAAGATATATTCAGTGGCTACCCAGTTGCCTTGGCCGAGGACGAACTCATCGTGCTGAATGAGATCTGGCACCGAAGTGTTGTAACGAGTGAATAAGTCGACAAGAGCTGCACGGCCAGTGGAGTTGTGGCCATCGGAAACAACAGTAACATCCTCCGTGGCAAGGAGTCCGTTAGCCGATGAGTTATCATTGTTGAAGTTGATGTTAAACTGCGCAGCCTTCTCTTTGATTTTGAATGTAAACCCGGCAGATGTATTCGCAATGGGATTCAGTACAATCGGCTTAACCGTCGGTAATTTGACCTGGCCGGCTTGTTGCGCTACTCCGAGTCCGCCTTCGCCTATACTGACAATACGGCTCAGGAAGGCATCTTTGTCGTAAATCATAGTTTCCGCCAGCGATGTCTGGGAAATAAGTTGCGAGGTGTTTGTAGTGATCCTGCTGGCGCTTAGAATTACGGCGGTATTTCCCTCCACGATGATGAGTCGGTCAAGAATCTGAGCTCTTATTCCTCCTCCAGGAAAACCTATCGCCGAGGCAAATTGAGTTCTTCCAAGGCCAGAAAATCCACTGAAGAAATTATCAACGTCGGGCGCGACCATGGCAACATTGGCTTGTACTGCTTGAATGGTGTTTTTGCTGAAATTTGGGTGAAATGTCGCGGAGTGGTTGGCAACTAGACTCGTATATTCATCGGTCAGGAGAAGTCCTAGGGTTCCGATCGGTTCTTCAAGCTTCGAGCTTGAGCCTACTAAGGCAGGTAAATAAGCTAAGGCGGATTTCATGTTGATAGTAGTCATAGATTTTGTTGTTTGCTTCTGGAATTATGCTATCAGAGCTGTGAATGAACTTTGCTCCAAACTGCTTGTGAGAGAAGCATTGGTTAGAAAGTGGTTTCGCTTGCTATATATCCGTAGCCTTCATCTGTTCAATGATATAAATAGCAGTATCTACTCTAGATAGGGGCTATGCCGATAGGTGCTCTGAAAAAACGATCGTCGTCCTTAATAGTGATGTGGAATCAACCCCTACAAATGGTAATCACTAGAATCAAGCGGTCGGCTAAGCTTGACCTGTTGTGGACCTTGGTGAGACGGCACATAATTCTAAAATAATACAGCTGCGAAGAAAATATTCCTATTTGTTGACTATTAGCATTGCTGTGTGATGGAATCAGCTAATGCGGACAGGGGGGCTGTAAGATAGTATTACTGCCCACACAAGATCGTGTAGGGCTGATCCATGAGGCCAATATTATTGCTAATCATTTGATAATGGTACAACCCCGATAAGCCGCCTTGGCAGACTATAGACGCTTACTAGCACTCTTATATTTTCTCCTTATATACCAATACGGAGCTGCCACCTTTTGTGGCATCGCTCTCGAAAATAGCAGGATCCACTGAAAAAGCTATAGCCCAGAACGGTATTACATTTGCCCACTATTCAATTAGAAACATGCGGATCCTATCTCGCCGCTAGTATAGTCTATTCTAGTGTTGGAAACGGAAATCTAATCTCTTGTTTCCCTCATCAGTTGTTGTTGCCAAGTAGTGTAGCTTCTCCTCTTGCGTCATGGCATCCCACTTCGCATCTCTCCGTTTGTTCCTGAATATATAGTAACATTTGGTAAACATGTACCAGACAATGCTCACCGCAGTGATGGCTAGGAGGTATCTGTTGCCACGTCGGTAAAGCGGAGCATCATCAGCGCGATAGAGATTCGACGATATGATATTTCCGAGCTGCACAAACATGTTGTATGTTGCGGCTGATACAGTTCGTGAGCGAACAGTATTAGAATTGCGGCTGTTCAAGCCCACTTGGATCGGGTGTGCTAGTCATGCAAGTCAGCAATTTTCCTATGCCAAACATTAGCGAATGGAAGCATGAAACTACTTACCGTATGGATAGCTCAGTAGGAGACTAATAATAGTAAATACAACCCATTTATTGCTCTCAGCTGTGTAGGCTACTTCGAGCCAGATCAAAAATGGAAGACACCAGACTTGGCCAAGCATAGCCGTCAAGACCATCTCGTTCTGGATCTCGGCCAAGTAGCTCAGAGCGAACATAGTAATAACTATAGTTTGTATCAGCATCTATAATTAGGACTACTAAAACAAGCATAATTTTGACTTACTACTCAACACGCTAGCAGGTATGGTTAGAAGATTGGTTTGGAAAGTACTGAAGCCAATCCCCCTGAGGGCCAGCGTGAGATATCTGCTCACTGGTGCGGCGGGTATCTGAAACAAGAGTCCAATAATGTATAGTGGCCTTTTTGCGCGAATTAATATGGTGTTTTACCCAAGGTTTTCACAATAGGCAACACTTGACTTACCAGAGATCATAGTCCGACAAACTCTTGAGCAGCAGCCTCGGTGTGATTGGTTCACGGTTGTGCATCGAGCTCTTCGAAGGATCTTCGCGCAAGACACGGTTGACAATGATTATTTCTTCTCGTTCCGTGAACCATCCGTTCTTACCTCGGAACCAACTCGAAGTTTGACAAGGGCCGGCAGGCATCAGACCATATGCCAGAATTCCCACAATGAGAGTCATAAGACCCTACGCGTATTTGTTAGAATATATACTAGTAATTCTTCTTAAGAAATGCTCTTACCTCAATCAAGAAGAGCCACCTCCAACCTGATCGGCCTTCAACGTCTCTCATGTGGAGAATGCCGTAAGCTAGTAGAGCAGCCAAGATCTCAGCCACAGTCATCATACCCCAAAACCAGCTCAATCGTAGAGTTAATTCGTGATGTTTGTAGAAGTAAGAGAGATATAACACAATCTGTGTAATGTTAATATGCAACGTACCCATCGTAGGTTGGACCATTATCGACTTACATCTGGGATAAATCCACCTTGTAGAAGACCTAATAAAGCTCGACAAGCCAAAAACGATGACCGACCCGATAGCCAGAATTGGGCGCCAGCAACTATACTCCATAAGACCATCTGGGAGGGAATCCATCGATCGGGACCTATCCATTTAGACACCAGCTGAGAAGGAACTTCAGCTAGGAGAAAGGCGATGAGGAAAACAGTATTGCCTAAGTTATAGTCTATTTGCGTTTAGTGTAAGCAGTTACGTTCGAAACTCGGACTTGGCGAGATTAACTGCCAATCTTACCATTTGTTGACAAATTCAAATCTTGAAGGAAGTTGTCCGAGTTTGCTTGACTGAGGTTCGTTCGATCCATTTCGAGAGCCATGAACATGATACAACACCAGGCTGTAATGCGAAAGTCCATCTTTCGAATTATAGCATCTTCTTCGGCCCAGGTCCATCGTGCCAGTGGATCGAAGCGATGTATATTTTCCCTTTGAATGTTAATCTTTAGTCAGCCTGACTTTAATATCTTGGACAAATCTATAAACTCACCAATTATCTGGAGGCTGATATTTTTCTGCAGTGTCGGGATCATCGAAGACACTGGGCTGCCACGCAGTTAGAAGCTATTTAATACGATAGAACACTTAGTATTGAGTCTGACCTGCGTCGCAATTGCGTATGGATCGATCGCCCTGGTTCGTTGCCACCAGAAGCGCTTCTCTAATTTTTCCGCTCCCAGGGGGGGGATTTGATCCAGAGAGAGCGTAGATGGACTGGCGCCCTCTTTTTCGCTCCCAAATTGCCTTATGCGAACTGTAGCCATGATGAGCCTAAGTGGTTTGGTCCAGATCTAAGGTGGTATCAGAATCTGGACTCTAAAAAAGAATATTTGGGAGAAGATATAGGTTCTCTGCCGATCAAAATAAGTCGAGATGGCATCATTGCGGACCCCGATCACTTCTTATAACGGTTTTAAGAACGCAAGGGTTTTTACAGAACTGCATCCACTATCTTAGAAATTTTCACACGTGTGCTCGATTTGAACATTAATACAGCCGTTTTGTGTTTGTTTAGTATCTGGATGGGCTATATGTTGAGCCGAGAGGGACACCCAAGCGGGGGGCATTAAACAGGGATTTGGGAAACAAACTGTACGACTAATCCTTACCAAATGATCTTTTACAATCAGGCTAAAACGTCATCTTGGTAATGGTGCAGAAATTAATTCGAACTATTATTAGAATTAATACGAAGCATGTTCGTTTCCATCTCTGATAACCGATCTTTTCTTGAGGTCAACAGCGGTTTTCTCATATGAAACAACTAATTCCTACTCCATTTTCTTTATCTATCGCCTGGCAAACGTCTCTTCATGTCACAATTGCAGTGAAACAACCTGTTATTCCCCAGCTGTTCCAACGATGCTTGCGGTTCCATGGTTCGTCCGAGTCCCACTACTCTGGCGCTTTGTGGCGACATCGGTCTTCAAAAACCTATCGAGGGACTTTCGTTTACTGGTAAGAGAGGATTATCACTTGCAGTTACACATAGATACCCCGCGGTCTGATGCTCATCGCTATATTGGTTGCTTATCAACCGCCAATGAAAGACGAGAATTTCGTGTAAGGCAATGTGAGCATTGAATGGCGACATCTTATAGTAGCGATGAGGTGTTTGCCCCGGACCGAAAAGTGGGGCATATGCCGGGTATCGATGCCGGATTTAAGCCCGGCTAGACTATATATACAAGAGGAATTACCTCCTCTTTCTTAGTTGGGGAAACCGAACAAGCTGCCTTCCTGGAAGCACTCCCAGCTATCTCGATGGCCTAGATCAATTAATTCTGTGGACTTTTTTTTTTTTTTTTTTTTTTTGATATGGCCTAGATGATTAGCAGCAGATTTGGCCATAGTTTGGTTGTGTGAGCGGGTCAGTTATGTTATTGGTTGAGCTCTGTGTGTATTTTCCCCCAATTAGAGCATATTATATCATAGGATATCTAGGTAAATTCTATTACATTAGAGAAAAAGTTTTGTTTATCATTGAAAAGGTCAATTCATGCACTGCTGCATCGCAATTACACCAAGCCACGGATTATATAATTAAACTTTCTGTATTATGAAACCAAGCCCATTCTTATTGGCTTACTTCTTCCAAGCAGCTCTCCTTTTCTGCCACAGGATACCGCCCTAGATCCCTTGCAGCCGAAACAACGTGGTGTTTACAGCACTAAAATACAGTAAAGAGCATACTGTTTTCTTTTCACCTCAGATATATCTGAAGCAATTTTACGAAATTCTGAGGAAATGGCTGACGCAGTAGAACCCTTTTGGGGGCCTCAAACCTCATATCTCAAGTATGTACTGCATTAACTAGGAAAATTGGAGCAATTACTCATAAATGGCGTTGTAGCTTTTGTGAAGAGGTACGGTGGTGATTTACAGTCTACGTTCTGCGTCAATTAAGATGGTGTTCTGACGGATGTCATGTCACGCTATAGGACTATGTTGTCACACGATTTATCGCCGAGTTTGTCAATACTCTCAGCAGCTTTACTTTTGGTATATTTGGATCAATAATTTGGACTATGGCTTGGAATTGACATTGAATAGTTATCTACGGAATCTACGGCCTGGTCACATCTCCAAAGCAACAGCTAACGGGTCCTCGGTTAATCTCATACATTGGTCTCATTGGCGTAGGAATATGTTCTGCTGGATACCACATGACGATGAAGTATCACACCCAAATGTGTGAGTGGTTTCTATGCCTCTTTGCTGGCGGCATCTCCTAACATACTCTAGCCGACGAGCTCTCTATGCATCTTTTAACAACACCTATCGTCTACCGCCTTCTCACCTTCAAGGCCAGTCCGCAGCGCACTAAACTAGTAGGAACAATTCTTCTCATTCTCTTCACCACGGTCATGGTCACCCACATGGTGATGGATGAATTTCTGCTTCACGCAAGCACTTTTGGTCTGAGCATCTACGTCATCGCAACCCGTTCTCTGAAGATCATTTCTCAGCAAGTTCCCGATCCCGCAATCAAAAAGACTCTGCGAACTATCTCTGTTTTGGGCATGAGTAGGTCAATGTTCCAGTATACTTATTGAAACTCGGCTAAATAAATCGCCAGTGTCCTTCGCCTTTGGCTACTTTGTTTGGCTAATCGACGACTGGGCATGTAACCTTTTGATCGATGTGAGGCACACAGTTGGCATTCCTTTGGCATTTCTCTTTGAATTACACGGATGGTACGTCCCATTTTCCAAATCTCTCCCAAAGACCATGCACTAAATATACCCAGGTGGCACGTCTTTACTGCTATTGGCGGTTATATTGGCGTCGCAATCGTTGATCTGGTCATAACCGGCGACGTTCACCAAGATCCTACCGATCAACTTGCCTGGCCCGTTCCCTTTGCTGCGAGACTCATGTCTAGTTCCCAAAAGTCAACAAAGCAATCCTAGATTTATCGAAGGATGAGATTAATAGAAGTTCCAGAACCGACCCGCAGGCTTACATGATCTATAGTCGTCATAAGCTAGCGAGATAATTGGGGAGCACTTGGATAGAGTGTATTTAAGAGGACACACAATTCATAGACTATAGAAAGATTTTGAACTATAATTGCCTCAATTAGATCTTGTTTATTGACCTGTTCTCATATATATGAACCAGCCGCTTTACGACAGTACCTATCCTACTAGCCACACTAAGCGATCCACACGACAAGGATAAGGATGCAGCAATTTCCCCTTTATTCCAACACATAGGTAAGTTCAATGGGAGGAATATGGTTTTTATTTAAGCCTAGTAACTTTTTATTGTTCTAATTAGCCCAAAGAGGCAATGCACAATTACTTTAATAAATCTCATTGTAACCATCCTACTTGCCTACTTATCTCATGCCACATTATTTAATCTCCGACTCGGCTTTTTTGGGCGTTACTCAATATGAGAAGCAATGTGAGTTTAAACTATTACCTAAATTAGCCCAGTTGCTGATTTTAGACAAAAAATGCCTACGTCTACGTCATGACAGCGTGCTCGGTGCTTGGTGTAAGGCCCGCTATTTAAGTGTTGCTCTATAAGTCGCCGTTAATTGAATACTATTGAGTGTAATCAATTGAGCTGATTTAATATTTGATAAAGGAAATTTTTGCCATTATTGGATAAAAGACATTGAAATGAGAAACCGGTGCATCCGAAATAGTGCACCAATCTTCACACCGACCCGTTTATCAAGTTAGAATTCAAGAGCAACCCTGCTAATGATATTATTAGTCAAACAGGAGACGTCAAACTGCAGGTTCCGATTAGTTATTGTTATTAAAAATTGCTATTGAATTCCGTAAAGCGAGAGATAATAAGTATAAAAGATGAAGATATTCCAATATTCTAATATTTATCAGAACACAATCACTTATACATTATCACCATACTAAGAAACACATATTACAAACTCAGCAAGATTCCAGGCTTGTCATATTCACGGAATATTTTCTTCTAAAATGGCTACTCTCGAGCAAAGAAACAAGGCGATTGTTGCCAAGTACTTTGAGGAATATTGGGTGAAGGGCAATGTCTCCATTGTGGACGAGCTCTGCTCTGACGACTTTGTCATGAGCTACCCTAATCACGGACCTCGTCACGGCAAAGAGGGCGCAAAGATGATGCTGACCGAGTTTATGGAGGTATTTAATCGATAGAACAGGCACTTAAAAGATCATTTGGAATATTTAAAAACTAACTGAGGTAAAAAGGCGTTCCCTGATTTGACATTCAGGTCTTACCAGACTCCGTTGATTGCGGAGGGTGATTATGTTGCAGCCCAATGGGTTGGTGGCGGCACGCACACTGGCCGTGCCTTTGACGATTTGGTTGTGGGAAAGCTGGACAAAGCCAACACTGGCAAGAAGATTCATTTTTCTGGAATCTCCATCTTCACGCTTAAGAATGGCAAGATTGTTCGCGAGATTGCCGAGGAAGGAGGATTGACTGTTCTGCAGCAGCTTGGGCTTGTTCCTCAGCCTAATCCCGGTAAACAGATTATTTTCGATGCAGAGGGAAACCAGGTCTACTGAGATGCTCTATTTGTACATGTACTGGATAGATGAGTCCATCTAGAAATTATATCCTGGCTGAATTGATGAATGCGCATCTATTTCCATGTGTTCCCGTCTCAGGTTACTTGTGATTATGTTGAAATTAGATCCAATTGCTGAGGCCACTAGCAGAGAAAACTAGCTCTATCACATGCAATAATAGACTAACTATAATATAATGACTCTCTTTCGATCTTACGCAACAGTATACGTTGCAAGACAAAAGTAAATAAATAAATGAAACGAATTTTAGGCAACATGAAAATCGTGATAAATTTATAAAGTAAACTCGGCGGCATTGTGCGGCTGATACTGTGATGCTGCGCCTAGGTACTGCCTGTGTTCAATTATAGCCCGGGCCGTGAGAAATGCGATCCACACCTCACACGCGCAGTCGTGTTAGACAGCTGGACTATCATCTGTAAATAACATACGTCAAGTGCGCGCAGATCTACGTTCGCAGCATCATTACCGCGTTAAAATTGACCAGCTGCTTGGCAATCCTTTCTCTTCCAGCCTATTATCAACATTACATCATACGTCTGACAGCCAAATTTGGTCGCGTAAATTGAAATAGCTACGCGTCTTCGGCATAATTCACAGTCTCACCCCTAAGAGAAAAAAAAAGAAAAGAAAAAACACATCTACACGCACAATTTCACGCAGTTGTAAACACCATGACGATACCGGCACGAACTGAACCACCAAACCGCCCTGAGGTGCCAGTTCTCAAGCGCAATGGCTTCCAAATGTGCAAGGAAGCTTTCAGCGTAGAGAATATCGAACGGGTCAGCGGCCCGCACCTGCTAGACCTGCTTCATCTGGACACCATCCCGAACTTTTCTGACAAGATGATCGCCGAGTTAGATACGCATCGCTTATTTAGTAAAGCGTTTTTTGCGGCTCAATTGACATACTATGGCATTCCTTTTTCGAAATCCGCCAAAAGTTCAACGCTGCAGGCCTTACTTCGCGATGAGGTTTGTGAAGGCACAGTAAGTTGCAGAAGCATCTCTTGCTCTACCGCGTGCTATTATTTCTAATCCGTCTACGATGATAGTGTGATAGCGTTCCTGAATCAGTGGTTGAGCTAGAAGCCACCCTGCGACAGGAATATGAGCCTCTATATCAGAAATGGAAGAGCGACTTCGCCATATGGAGCGCCGAAAAGGAGCGGATGGATGATGAGGCTTTTGAGAAGTGTGAAACGCCCAGCGAACAGGCATCTTTCGATGTTCGTCGCTTCTTGGACCGTTATTATTTGACAGATGGGAAACCGGATCGGTCCAAGACTCCAGAAACGCTGGGTTTACAAGTTGAAAACAGACTGAATGATCTGACCTGGCGCATTCATGATATCCCCGGCCTTCACACTAGTAGCAGTTCTTATAATGTTATGGAACCTGCTACGTGCTTCATAGGATGGGACCATGACGAAATCAAACGATTAGGAAGAGAATGTTGGGATCGCGAGGTTGAGGCTGAGAAAGCCCGGCGAAAGTCAAAATGGGAAGAGCATATGGAAACCCACAAGAAATATCTCGCTAGCATACAGCCAAAGCATGAGGCTGCTGACGGGGTGGATGAAGGATCTAAACCATTTGATCTTGATCGCTGCATAGGTTCCTACATAATTCGGTGTGACGAGATTTTGGACGGATGGGCAACTGAGCAAACGGGAGACACGCTATCGATGGATATCTCTTACAACTGTACAAGAGGCATGCTGCTTGCCGCTTACAATTTTGGCATCCTCAAGGGAACCATGACTCTCAGTTTGTCTGAAGATGAGCTCAAAGAAATGTTCCCTGAAGATGCTCTGGCTATGACCCCGGAATCCTCCGATGACGCATATCCCTTATATGATGAAGACAGTGAAGACAACGAGGACGACGCGGATGACGAAGATAAGGAAGACGACAAGGATGACAAAAATAACAAACATGAGGAACATAATGAAGATCACGAAAATGGCAAAGATGGCAAAGATGGTATTGATGCGGAGGGATCTACTAATGAGAAGAAGCGCAAAGCCTCACTTGAGCAGGATACAGTTTCGGCCTCACACCCTCACGATAATGCAAAGAAACTCAAGACTACCCACCAATCACCCCCGTCTCGCCGCGTTTACTTGCGTCTTGAAGGATACGAAACTGGCGAAGGCGAGGAATTAGATTTACCTGAGCCTGGCCACATAGATTTCACGAGCGATGGCTGTGTAAAATTTGAAGGATTGATGTATACTTTGTCATGTGTTGGGGCTAATGTCAAGTTTGAAGGCTATAAAATATCGGATAAGGTACAAGTGAAGCCAGGAGAATGGGAACTGGAGCCTTTTGGAGGCGGCCCGCAATGATTTAATATGTCTATATTATTATCCGAGAGCGAAGAGATGGCATTCAGAATCCGGGAAATCGGCTTTTAACTTCCCCAAGCTGGGAAATGTTTGTGCATAATCACATTTCCCGAAAAAAAGAGAAGCGTCGGTAAGCTGTTTAGGCCCGAGCCGCAGCTCCTGCTCTGCAAGCTTGGTAAATTGAGTAGACAATAAGAATTACAAGCGAGCTTCTCCATTGGTGAGCCTCTGCGTATAGTGCTTTGGATCTTCTCAACCTTTATCTCAGCAAGATCAAGGTCACTCCACAAAAGGTGCTAGCGCAGCTAATATTCGGACTTTGGGGGGCTGCACTCACGTTTATAAGTCCGCGAACTACCTATCATAATCGCAAGCTTGCTAGCTCTACTCCATATTAACTCTTGTCTGTTTTTGCCCATCTGCAAGCGAGGTATGGAGCAGCACCGCTGGATGTCAGGAGATAAGTCCGATCCTCTATTAACTGCCGATCACATCGGACCGCGTCCGGGGATTTCTCCAGCGCGGTAGTGGACAATTGGCTGTGCTCTCTTGGCTCGGCTATCTACATGGATGAAACCATTTTTCCTCTTGTGGCCGTATACTCCCACCTGCCATAATAATTATACTATATCTATGTCTATATTTATCCATGCGTGAACCGCTGCTACGAAGGTAGCTGATGCTATTGGCTTGTTTTTTTGCATCCATGTTTAACCGGGGCGCTGATGAGCATTATTATTCGGGCAGCATATTTTTGCTATTCGGACGGTATATTTTGCTATTTGGGTGGTATTTAGCTCTATTAAGAAGGTAAGCTTCATCAACACCGCCCGAATAGCAATACTTGCGCTAATATGCCGGAGAATGGAATCTTCACAAGCAAGGATGCGACTATTATCCTTTCAATTGTTACTATTTTTCTCTGTATCACACTAGTCACTCGAAATTTATACCTTGGAATAGTTACTGTCAGCACTGAGCATCTTTTGCGGCGTATATCTATTCTACCTCTTCTCCTAACGTGTGCCTCCTTTTTTTTCGGCCTGCAGTGGGATATCGCCGTAGATTGATTAGTTATGTACTTTAGTACTAGCTATGGATTATCTTTGATGATCTGAGCTATAAGTGGAGTAAGAGTCGTACGTCAAGCTTTATTTCGAGCTTAATGCTGTTTCCTTGTTCCACCCAGTCACTTGTGGGGATGAATTTCTCCGTACATCCCTACAAGGATGCTGATGATTTCTGATTAGCTGATATTCTATGTTAAGTTAGTAGGATAATGCACCTTCCAACATTAGGCGGATCAAGCGGCTCAGGTACGGCAAGCTTCTCAGCTAAAACGCTTCATTCCATTCTAGACAGGTAGCTCGGCCTTCTGCTTACCAAGTTCTTACCATTTCACACATGTTCTGCTTTATATCTTACTAACGCTAGTGCATCGGCTTGTCGTATTAGTGACAAGAAACTGCCGTGCTGTCAATACGACCCTCTCCTATGCTGCTCTTGCCCCGAATCAAGCGCCATTATGACACTGCGAAATAGGCATTATCCAGGCTTTATACGCATTATAGCCTGCAATACTATGCATACCTTTCCTGATGTAACGTTACATTATTGTTTTCTTGATTCAATTTAGAAGGACGATATGTATGAGAAAACTGGCTGTTCAATCGGATCTCGGCCCCGATAGAGGCGATGAGCCCGAATATCCGTCGTTTGTATACGTTTAAATAGATCGTGGTTCCCCCATCGCCACAAGATTTACATTTGGTTTTGAAAGGATTTCCGACTATCCATAATTTACTTTACCATCTCTTTTCAAATATCCTTACAGTACAATCGACAATGCGTTTTGCCGTGGTCCTTGCAACGCTGGTTGGGCTGGCTGTCGCCACCCCCAAGTCACCCCTTCACAAGAGACAGTGCCCAGTCCAGCCACAAGATTGCTGTCTCAAGACTGGCACTTGTGAGACTTGTTATTACGGAACCGAGCCCTACCCATGCAATTGCGAGTGCCTGGAAGTCGGTGGCTGCCCCTGCACCGAAATCGACAACGACCTCAACCCCCCGCAGTGTGTTCTTTGGTCAGCTGGCCAGTCAGGACATGTGAGCTCCATAATATGTCTGCACTTTTACTACTCGTCAAGGCTAATTAGTATTGTAGTGCTAAATTACTCAAACATTCTATTGATCGCCGAAGCGTTGGGGAGCTATTAGTCGACAGATTTTAGCGGCATATTTATCCATGATATGGGGGTAGTCCAACTACGTCCCTCCATAACAACAGCTTTTCTTTCCATAAAAGAATAGAATGTATAATGAAATAGATGATTTATGCCATAATTTAATGAATATATCTTATTGTAGGTCTGAACTGAGCTGCTATGAACTTCATAAGCTCAATGTGAGCTGGAGCTATCTGACCTCACAATTCGCTGTATTAGTCGTTTTTATCCTGACAGCCACCCATGCACTTCGCCAATCGAAGATTCGAAGAAAGATGTATTTAATCGGTCCACCCAGTGATGACCCTTCAAAATACCCCAGACGGTTGGGGATTATGGTTAATTCTTTTGGCTTGGCAAGAGGCTTTAACCCATTTGAGTTCAATGTTATGCCATCGTCTTACTTAAAACGGGCTGCAATATTTATGTTAATTTATGGGATGAAAATTACCGTATATATATGTCTGCAAGCCTGTTTTTCTCTAATCATCGATGCCAGGTAGAACAATCCTCCATTTCTCTTCTCAAACCATTAGTTGTGTCTGACAGCAGCCGGATTATGCCTGAAGACTCTAAATAATCGGGGAATCGGGTCAGCGATGGCCCGTCACAGCGGTTAAAGCCGATATATGTAGTGTGGAAAGTTCAATTCTGTTATTGGGGGATAATTTTGCAACCCAGTTGCGCATTCATCTTCACGCAATGGCTAAATACATTTATGGACCGTTTCTCCGCGGCTTTTCGGTAGTTGTTGGCGGATAAAAGCAATAAAGTTGGGAATGACAGATACCAAATTAAGCCATTTATATAAATATTACCAGATTGAGCTTGCCATCAGCTTTATTTAGCAACTTAATTGCTATTTACAGCGTAGATCATTAGTATATATTGTCCTTGTAGGTACTCCCAACAATCTGTCTGTTGGACCCTCTGCTCTATAGACTGAACACGGAGGGTCAACGACTATATTGCATAACAACGAGACCGAATTTACAGTCTTGTTATTTACACAGGATAGCAAACTATGAGAATTGGATAGTCACGGTGTTTTGGGTTGCAAAGGATAGTTGTACTTTATTGCTCTAGCTGTGTCTTCTTCACCATCAGTAACACGATGGCCACTCCTCCTCTCAGTATCTCTTCGCCTGGCTCTACACCCACATCATGTAGCAGAGTCTCTATCTGTCTTCTTAAATTCCCGGCTATATCCTTTTCTGTGCCGACCAGATCAGGATGATCTTCTCTCCATCTTGTCACTGAGCTGTGTGTACCTAAAAGCTTTTCAAATTGTTCAGGCGTCATGATCCTCCTTGTACCGAAATCCGCGCCCTGTGCGTCTTGGTCATATTCTCTATGGCTGTTCCATATTTTGCGAATGAAACTGTCCTGGCCAAAAGCCTTGACTGGGTTATCAAGGGTCCAAGGTAGTTGTAGGTCGGCGTAAAGGTCGCGCGTTAAGATACCTCCCTGCCTCTCGTATGGTAGCAGCTCACTGTGAAATGCTTCCAACGCTGCTTTAATGGCCGATCCGTTTGGTGTCTGAGTAGGGTCTATAGACATCCCAGTCCTTGCCCATAATGCAACAGTACCGCCAGGCTTTAAGATATGTGAAGCCTTCGGCCAGAAGCGTGCTAGGTCGAACCAGTGGGCGGCTGTCGCAGCCGTAAGCAGATCAATGCTACTTTCTGCGATAGGGGGTTCAAGATCGGTGCCAAGGTCTTCAGCAGCCGATATATCGAACCGCACAGGCGGGAGTGCCGATTTAGCAGAAGCTCGCGCGATCTCAATCATTCCCTCTGAAGGATCCAGGCCGATGGCTTCAGAAAAATACTGAGCTAAATCGCAAGTAGCTTGACCAGTTCCGCAGCCCACATCAACAATAGTATTAAGCTCGCCTCCTGTAGATTTGTGATGATCAATGATAGATTTAAAGAGAGCTGGAGAATATCCTGGGCGATCAGCGGCGTACATCTCGCCCTGTTTTTGGGTGTATGCACGGAAGGTTTCCTCGTTAGTTGTCATATTGTAAATCTGCTTGAGTCCTTTCTCCTGGTGATAGAGGGATTCGTGACAGGAGAGGAACAGCGAACCAGGCAAACAGCCAAAGGTTTAGAGGTTTAGGCTCCAAGGGATGGGCAATGAAAAATGATGCCATGGCTCAACTCCGAACTCCGGACACAATGGGCTCTAAATTATGCCATATGTAGAGTACGATGCGCTAATGGAGGCCTTTTAGATGGATACCTCCCATTTAAATAGACAAAAATTCCCATTTACACAGGTATAAACCTGTTTTGTTAACAAGTCGGGAATGCACCACTACATTAAGTTGCTGTATTAAAGCAAGTAAGAGAATATTTCTAAAGAAAGAGTAGAATCTTATTATCGCAGCAAGAGGAAATTCTGTGTTTTTAAGTGAAGAGAGTGGCTATGGGCGCCGCTGAAAAAGATGATGCTACCATGGAGTTCATCCCACTGGTCACCGTTAAAATGCTTGTAGTATCGAGTTCTTGCATCTCGAACTCGGCAACCATAAGAAATTGGTGCCTATCAGCCAATATGAGAGACATAGTACTTATTTATCACAAATAAACACATGGTATAAACAGATTAACCGCACTCTAAAGTAAACATTGTGGCACTTTAATTGAGAGAATTGGCTGACGAGAATTGGCAATATTCAAGGAAAGCTGAAGCCCAAGCTAATTGTTGAGATGTGGGGCAAATGGACGATCTCTACGTAGTACGTACTTCGTACACCTCTCGTAGTTAATGCGGAGGCCATATGGCGCAAAACTGTGGCTAGAAAGCTGAAATACTAAATTGACGAGATAATTATAAGAACAGCCGATTTTCTATCCCACTTCCCCTATCATTCAGCTCATGGACAAAAGGAATAAATGCCCTTTGATGGACGAAGGGAACAGCGTATAGTGGGGTAGCCAACGCCACAGCGTATATAAGTGCAGATCGGTCACGTTTTCAGTCATGTGACTTACTGCCGCTCTCCGGAGTCCAACTAAGAGAAGCGCCGCACTTTGAACAGCCGGGTGGTCCAAACGACGTCCCTCCCCAAAACGATTTCCACCAGCCATTGCGGCCCCGAAACATCACCAGGACCACTCGAATTACCACACAGGAGCGCCTCTCCTTCACGCGCCCGAAATGGCCATCCTCCGACATACCATCGCCCCGCTGCGAGCGGTGCGATGCTCTCGCAAGCCTCTCGCCTCCTCGCGAAGCCTCTCCATGACCACTCGACGACAAGGCGGCCACGGCGGCGAGTCACAGTTCGACCCCCCCACCGGATGGCTCTGGGGTGTCAAGCCCGGCGAGAAGCCCGAGCCCGAGGGCTGGGAGTGGCCCATGTACCTGTTCGGCGCCAGCCTTTTGGTCACCGGCGTTGCTCTGGCATTCAAGCCTGATACTTCGTAAGTGGCAGGATATATTGCGCCCAGGGGCTCCAACTATGGCATTGCGACCTCTGGAATCATTTTCCCCATATCTTTGGAGCCTCTGGGAGTAGGAAGTGGACAGGCGGAAGTGGCGAAGCTACCGGCTTCATTGCGTCATTTTGGTTTTGCAGCATTCACTGACTTTTGATATTACAGCGTCTCTACCTGGGCTCTTGAGGAGGCACGAAGAAGATTAGAAGCCGAGGGTGTTCTCCCTGACCCTTCAAACGAGAAGAAGAACTAAGTCGACGGAATGGGAGTGAGACTGGGGTCATGTTCACATAGGGGGGAGAGAGGAGGAGGAAATCTTACATTAGGTTTTGGGAAAGCAGCGAGTGGTGGGGCAACGTTGGGAGTGGCCAACATGTACATGTTTAAGGCATTTTATTTTCCTGGTTTTCTATCGTTACAGAGATATATGGTCCCTCAATGGCATGAATATTAGACTGGGTTGTTGGACAAACAAAAAAAAAATGATTCACGATTTCACCGAATCTTCTCCGTACAGGGGGGACATGATTACTAGCAGATGGCAGATTAATTTTTTCTAACAGCATATCTACATGACGCTAACTAATGTATTCCTTCTATTTATCCTTTTTAACGTTCCTTACAACTTGACGCTCCACTCGTGCTCATCATCACCATACTGGATGGCCTCGATCCACTCCTTAACCTTGAGTGCAAGCTCACCAGATTCCTCAGTCTCCTTCAAGCCACATTCGACAATCTGGCCCTTCCATGCAATCGATCTCACAGGGCTAACAATAGCTGCGGTGCCAGCACCGAAGGCTTCCAACAGACGGCCCTCCTTGGAGGCATCAGCAAGCTCCTGCATAGTGTACTTGCGCTCGCTGATCTTCCAGCCCTCGGGAGCAAGTCTCTCACGGGCAAGCTGGAGAATAGAGTCACGGGTCACACCCTCGAGGATGGTACCATCAAGAGGAGCAGTGACAAGCTCCTTCTGGCCAGTAGCCTTGTCCTTGAGGGCAACAAACATGTTCATGGTACCGACCTCAGTGACGTACTCCTCCTCGCCGAAAAGCCACAGGTTCTGCTGGTAGCCACGGCTGGCGGCCTCGAGCTGGGGAACAATGCAAGGAGCATAGTTGGCACCGAGCTTCTTGTCACCGACACCGCCGGGCCAAGCGCGGACGGCATAGTTGGTGGCCTCAAGAGAGACAGCCTTGAAGCCGGTAGGGTAGTAAGGGCCGACGGGAGAGGCAATGACGTAGAGCAGGGCAGAGCCGGGAGCGCCGACGCCGAGAGTGCTCTGAGTGCCGATCAGGGTAGGTCGGAGGTAGAGTGAGTAGCCTCGCTGGGCGGGGATGAAGCGAGAGTCGAGCTTGGTGAGCTTGGAGATGAGCTCGACAAAGGCAGTGGGCTCAAAGGTGGGCAGGGCAATTCGGGCAGCGGATTTGTTGAGACGGGCCATGTTCTTGTCAGGACGGAACAACCGAATGTCGCCGTTCTTGTCCTTGTAAGCCTTCATGCCCTCGAAGCACTCAAAGGCATAGTGGAAGACGCAGGTGGCAGGGTCCAGAGACAGGTTCTGGTAGGGAGTAATTTTAGGCTCAAGCCATCCGTCTTCTTTGTTCCACTCAATGGCGAGCATGTGATCTGCGATGATGTGTTAATGCGCCGAGTTCATAAAAGATATATACATCTATAAAGATGAAAGGAAACTCACCTGTGAACTCCTTGCCAAAGACGAGGTCCTCAGGCTTGCTCAGGGCCTTTGGGTTTTTCGTCTCCTCCACCGAAAGCCTTGATGCATCAAGAGGGCGCTGTACAGAGGTAGAAGTGGCCGCAGCCTTGATGCTGTAGAAACGAGCAGGGCGATACGCAGGAAGGAATCGCGAAGCCCGCGTGGCGCTCAAGAGCGCTGTTCTGGGGATGGCTGAACGCATTGTGAGAGTTTCTCTGTGTCGTCGTCCTAATCTCCAACAAAATTCTAGCTTACTATTAGGTTGGCTGTCCCAAAGCAGAAATTTCCAGATGCCTCACTTTAAACAGCGTGGCCGAAACAACAGCAATTCCTCTGCCGTGTCCAATTGAGCTTCTGGGCCAGAGTCCAGGCAAGATATAGATATAGGGCTCCCAAGAGAAGTTCTAGCTGACAAAGAGAGAAGTAACCCGCGAGGCCGGAGACTGTAAGGCGCACAATCCACGGAAAGCGACCCTGAACCCCGGAGCGGTACCGGACTACGGGCTTAGTCTTAGTGCAGGAATTACGTGCATATTCACCGCCGCCTTGTTACAGTGCTGCGATACGGCTATCTCACAGCGGCAAATTGGCGCCACAGGCCCCGGGGAACAGTGCAATTTCTTGCGCATCTGCGCAGTGCTGCTGCACCTCTCTGTACTATTTGGGGTAGTTGAGACACCAAGCCCGAAGATACCCGTTTTGAGATGCCGCGTCAGGCCGCTTTGCAGCAAATCTCGCCGACGATTGTGCTGCTACTGTCAGGAGTGTGACAAGTAAGCAGACGAAGATTTGGATCGTCACCGATATAGGAGTAGTGCGCGCCTTTAGGAGACGTGCGCGCCTTTGAGAGTGACTGTCTTGACTCTCTTGTCTTTGGGATGGTCAGCCTTGTCCAGCTTAGTGGTCTAACCGTAATCCTGCGATTACCTATAGAGGAAATCCTTTCATATATGCCCGAGAGATGTCCGCCTCTAATCCCGTAATTTTTTTTCTTAGTCAGGCGGCGTTGTAATATGCAGCACCAGTGATGTGGCTTGCTGCTGTGGCGCAGAGGCCGCCTGAAGCTCTGATGCATCATGTTATCATTTTGGCCAATGGCAGCGGGGAGCTACGAATAGCATCAACGCACGTCGCTCCATATCTTGGTAGCTCGATCCAAAACGCGTGTCATCGCTCAGCCTCGCCGCGGTACGTCAGGGACTTTCGCAACACGCAATTTAATCCAGCTACACGGCAGAAAGGCCCTGGTATAGATATCATTCTTCGTTGTCTGAATTGCGCCGGGCGCACCAACAACTTGCCATCTGGCCATTTGGCGCATTCCAGAATCCCTCCTTATTCGCTGTCCCAGTCCGCAATGAACCCTTAATTATTTCCGTAGACGACGCTGCAAAAGTTCGCTCTCTTATACACGACGCATCATGTTCTCTTCTGCGCTCAAATCCTTCTCCAGCACCAACATCTCCTCCAACTATACCGTATCGCCGAATCCCACCTCGACGGCCGGGCCATGGAAGATCTACGATGCTAAGAAGAAGTCCACCGGCAAGGCGTACAGCGTCTTTGCCTTTGACAAGAAGTCCTTGGACGCACACGGAAGCTCTGTTGGCAAGGGCAATGCCGCATCCTACAAGCGCAGCGTTGAAGAAGTGGTGGAGCGCTTGAAGAAAGAAGCATCCAGCTTGGCCAAGCTACGTCATCCCAGCATTCTCGAGCTCGTCGAGCCGGTGGAGGAAACCAGAGGCGGCGGTTTACAATTCGTGACAGAATCAGTGACTACGTCTCTATCCAGTTTATTACAAGAGAAGGATGAACAAGAACGCTCTGGCCCTGGCGGCCGATCGAGTCGATATGTTACGGAAGATTCCGACGGCGTGCGCAGAAGAAGAGAGATTGAGATTGACGAGCTGGAAATCCAAAAGGGATTGCTGCAAATCAGCAAAGCATTGGAGTTTCTACATGATAACGCAGGCCTTGTCCACGGCAACTTGACGCCTGACGCAGTGCTCATCAATGCCAAGGCATGTCCACCTCCAACCTAGATATCTTCTTGTACAGGTTCCGGCGACTAACTATGCGACAGTCCGACTGGAAGATAAGCGGACTTGCTTTCTGCAGTCCCGCAGATGGTTCGACGAAACCTACCTCGATTCAGGGCATTAGCCTACATGAAGTCCTCAACTTAGACCCCAGGCTACCCAAATTCGTCCAGCTAAATTTGGATTATACCTCTCCGGATTTTGTCATGGATAATAACCTCACCGCATCTGCCGATATGTTTTCACTCGGCTTGCTTTCCGTTGCTCTCTATAATTCGCCGCATCAGTCACCAATTGAAGCACACGGGAGTCTCTCTTCATATAAGAGGATCTTTTCCTCGTCTTCCACCGTCCCAACAACCACAAACAACTATCTCTCCTCCAGAGCGCTACCCAGAGATCTATCTAATCATGTGCTGCCGAAGCTTATTACTAGGAGACCTGCGCAGAGAATGACTGCCAGAGAGTTTCAACAGAGCGAATATTTCGACAATGTCCTTGTCTCTACAATCCGCTTTCTTGATACCTTTCCAGCAAAGACTCCCAACGAAAAGTCACAATTCTTGCGTGGCCTTAACAAAGTCTTGCCATCTTTCCCCAAATCGGTCCTGGAAAAGAAACTATTGCCCGCACTGTTAGAGGAAATGAAGGATAAAGATCTTCTGTCTCAGATTCTGCAGAATGTCTTCAAGATCCTTACTCTACTGCCAGCAGCTCGAAGAGCGTTCAGCGAAAGAGTACGGCCAGCCTTGAAGAGTGTGTTTGTAGAAAACGCAAAGCAGAGCCAGGAGAAAGATCCTGCCCGGGATGCTGGCTTAATGGTCTTTTTAGAGAACATTGCAGTGATAGCTGATAACAGTAATGGCGGGGAATTTAAAGACGGTGGGTCCTCTCCTAACTGACTTGCGCCTGATGAAAATGATGTTGCTAACACGAATGCTATAGATGTGTTACCCGTCATTATTGCTGCTATAGAATGCCCTACGCCTTCGATCGTGGATGCAGCACTGAGGAGCTTTGCTGTTGTGCTGCCTGTTCTAGACTTTAGCACAATCAAGAACGAACTATTCCCCATAGTCGCCGTTGTCTTTAGTCGAACAAACAGTCTCGCCATCAAAGTTCGCGGTCTTCAAGCCTTTGTTGTCCTCTGCGGTGGCTCCAATGAATCCAGTGCAGATGACGGTGGTCTCAGCGGGCTGGAAGGAAGCAAGAAGACGTCTTCATCCAGCGCACTCGACAAGTACACCATGCAGGAAAAGATTGTGCCCTTAGTGAAGGGCATCAAAACTAAAGAACCTGCAGTTATGATGGCAGCTCGAGATCTGATGTTTGTGGTCGGACAAACTGCTGACGCTGAGTTTGTGGCTATGGATATTCTACCGATCTTATGGAATATGAGTTTAGGACCACTGCTTAACCTCAAACAGTTCCAGTCATTTATGGACCTCATCAAGACTTTGTCACGCAAGGTTGAGGATGAACAGACGAAAAAACTACAAGAGCTATCTGGGTCGGCCAACGGATCAACTGCTGCTCCCAATGAAGACTTTATGGCTTTCGGCGGCTTGACAGGAACGGCCTTCGATGCCACTAATGGCGGCAACGAGGATGACTTTGAAGCGTTGGTGAAGGGCAGAGCTGGTGGTTCATCGAGCGCTGCAAAGACACCTAGTTGGGACGACGCACCGAGTGCCGCTGCCTCTGTCAGTCGATCCTCAACGGCCACGCCGCAGACACCATCCTTTTCCTGGTCAACTCCGCGCGCCATGAGTCCTCCCGTAAAGCAACCAAGCACCCTACAAACCCAGCAGCCTGCTTTCCGAACAGTCACCCCCGATCTAAACCGCTTTGAAGTCATGACTCCAAGCTCAACCCAGTTCAGCCAGCCCCTGCAGCCAACATCACAGTCGAGTTTCCAGCAAGCACCAGCGCAGTCTACACCAACTGCACAAAGCTTCAACTGGTCATCTACCACTACGTCCACTAATAAGGGCTTTTCACCGCCTCCCTTGACACCAAACTACTCCTCTACAATGTCCAACTCCAGTGCTACTGCGTTTGGTTCAGGCATGACGAATTCCATGTCCAACATGTCACTAAACTCGCTCAATTCCCAAAGACCCGCAATGGCCGATTCCCGCGGCTCATCCTTCTCGTTGGCCCCACCGCCAGGCAGCAGCTCCGGGACATCAGGATTCAGTCTCGCACCGCCTCCGGCAGCGTCTCAGAATGTATGGAGCTCAGCAGGTTCAGGCAGCTCGCTATCTCAACAGCAGAAGCCAATGGGCTTTGGAGGAATTGGTAATAGCAACCCGATGGGTAGCAGTTCCTTTGCTCAGCCCCAGCAGCAACAGCAACAGCAGCAGCAAAAGTCTGGCTTGGACAAGTATGAAAGTCTGATTTAGCGTATGAGCTTTTCTTTTCTGGTTGTTCATTACTGCATTGTAAATTTTGGTCGTATCTGTCTTTTGGGTGCGTGCCTAGGAGGAGTCCTTTTAGTGTTTACAAAGGGGATAGGATGATCTTTGTCTACACCTTACCAGCAAGGCAAGGCATAAAACAAACCAACTGCATAGCAAAGCATTATAAGCGAGATGGAAGCTTAACAAGAGGCATGAGTAGGGGTCTGTTGTATAGTACTGTTAAAGAAGCCATATAGGGACAAGTCCTATGAGTGGGGTGATGTTCAATTTACGTATCAGGAAACAGGTGGAAACAGGGGAAAGCAAAAATATAGATACCATTTGAACGAAGTAAAAAACTAGGGATTCAGATCCAACGTTAATCTTTCTTCAAAAAAGAAAAAGTGAAACCAGCTTCGCGTGACAATCAATAAATAGTATAGCCCTTATCGTGAACCTCACTCTTTTTTTCTCTCCCTCTATCTCATTATTTTCTCCCAAAGAAGCAATTCTTTTTAACCCCTTTCCCGGCTTCTTCGTAAATCAATCTCAACAAGGCAATAAACAACATTTAATCACAGTGCTCCAAGGGACACTAAATCACAGACTAAGGCGAGCTGACCCCCTTAACCTTGCTTACATGACCCGTCTTACACAAGATAGACGCATAGCACCAGCTCATTGCGGTAAAGTATGGATGACAAAATTCTAAAATTGCCCGCTGGGCTGGCTAGCTGAACACGAGCAAAAGGAAAAAAAGTGAGCAAAAAATCGCCGAGGTATTTCAATAATCTAGAGATAAAATAAGCAGGTAATAAAGAAAACAGAACCATTTGTATTTCTACTAGTAGTATAGGTCAATTCTCTATACGGATGGAACATGACTGTCTAAACAGCTTTTTTCTTTCTTTCTTTCTCTTCTCGTCATGTCCTCCGTCCAATTAGAAAAAGCATCCTTCTCTCAAAATCTAACAGCTTCCACAAATTCCCATTGCTTTCCCCTGTATATGTATATATCCCTAGGTAGTGTAAAGAATAGAAGAAAAGAAAGAAGTCTTTGGAGGACGTGTGTCAAAGCTCGTTTGGCATGCCCACAGGTTAAACAGGTGTAGAATAAAAAAAAAAAAAAAAAGGGAAATCTGACAGTAAAAGAAAAGAATAGGAAAAAGGAAATGAAAGGGCCGCACATCATAAAACAAGGTCTTAAACTCCATAAGGTCCGCTAAAATTCATCTTAGAGGCGCAGAAAAACACGAGGTATATCGACAGAAAAAAAGTAAAACACGCAAAGAGAGACAAGAATAGGAAATAAGAAAACAAAAGATGATGAAGAAGAGTCAAAGAGACACCATCTTTTGAAAAGAAACTCGCTCTTCCCTTGCGTGAATGTGTGCCAACGCATAGTCGCAGGCGTCCAGGGAGCGTCGTCGATTTTTATGCCCATTTTAGGCGCTCTTGGTAGTGCCGTTGGTCATTTTGGGGCTTTTGCCATTGCCGTTTGCCTCTTTGGCCCCTCTGCCATTCTTGCCATTCCTGACGTCTTTGCCGTTTTTCAAGTCTTTGGAATCTTTTTCATCTTTGGCGGAGCCATTCTCAGAGGCAGCAGCTTTGTTCGATGTAAAGACATGGCGGCTTGCATAGCCATCCTCGGTGCGCACACTAATCTCCTGATCCACCGGCACCATCTCATGAACAAGCGGCCAATCGAGCTGTCGGCATAGCTCAGCCACGACCACGTCGCAGTCGCCCAGCAGGTCGATATCGAAGTTGATGTGGCTGACGGACTGGCGGGAAACGTAAATCTGAGGGATGTGTGGCGGCAGGAAGCTGACAATCTCCGAGACTGGAGTCACTTTGAGCGAAGTGCCAATGACAATGACCAGGTCTACCTTGTCGCGGTCATTTTCCGTGAGGCGGCGCGAAAACTCGTCGGGCAGGGCTTCGCCGAAGAAGGTGATGTCGGGCTTCATGACTCCAGTAGTGGGAATATCGTACTCTGAGTTGTCGTCTGAGCTATCGTTGTCGGCCCAGCGTCTTCTCTTCTTCTCGGCACCCGCAGATCGCTTTCGCTTGGGCGCAGCGCCAGAAGCCTTGAGTGTCGAGAGGCATCGTGTGCACTTGGGAATCTTGCCTGCTCTGATGTCTGGGAAGATCTTCTCGCCTTGAATTTGATAGCGACACTGGACGCAGCTCGCGGTACCAAATGAGCCGTGGCACTGGATGAGCTTCTCCTTTGGCAGACCGGCCTTGACCTCTAGGTTGTCAATGTTCTGAGAATAGTTGGTAAGAAGTTTGCCGCGCTCGTGAAGCATAGCCAAGAACTTGTGAGTAGGCGTATAACGATCGGTTGAGGGAATGATGTCCTTGGCGACCGAGTAGAAAATGGTCGGATCTTGCTTGAACACCTCAATGTCAAAGACCTCTT
The DNA here is from genome assembly GCF_050947405.1 of Trichoderma evansii. NCBI lineage: Eukaryota > Fungi > Ascomycota > Sordariomycetes > Hypocreales > Hypocreaceae > Trichoderma > Trichoderma evansii. The sequence goes on along the minus strand of NW_028145201.1, from coordinate 1,325,352 downwards.
GGGGGTCGTTCAGGCCCAGATGCTCCAACTTAGAATACAGACCTGTGCCTGCTGATCGAAAGTCCGGGATGCCTAGAGACGTAGAAATACCGGCACCAGTGATGACGATGATGTTGTTGCACTTTTTGATAAGCTCAACAGCGTCTGAAACGGTGTTGAAGCGCGCTAGCTTGGCCCTCTTGGACAATTCTCGCGTGATGGCCAGCGAGAGAAGGCTGAAGTAGGCCTCGTCTGGCTGGCCATCCAGAAACGCAGGTGGCCGGATTCCAAAAGCACTGAGAAGCTTTTTGGCGCTGTAGCGACCAGCATCGACTGTGCGCTGGCAGAAGACAGCAGGTCCTTGCTCGCGCAGTTCGCGACGCAATCTGCAGGCCTCTTCAGGCGTACAAGTCTCTGGTTCTGCGAGTTGAAGATGAGTTAGCGTGAGGTTTTTGAGCATTTCGCCACTGGTGCTGGTTCATCACCACCAGCGTTTTTTTTTGCCTTTGTAGTCATTGTAGAACCATCTGGGCACAAGATCATAAACTAGTCGCGGTCTCGGTCTTGGCTTTGGCCACTTGGCCCTGATTCATACTAGAGAGCGCAGAAATGAAGCCACGCTCAGAAAAACTGTCCACCCGCATATTCTGCTATCACGACGAAGTCGAAATGAGATAGAAAAAGACAACTCGGGGCCAGTTTCTCGTAGAGTAGAAACGACAAAAAAATAGAAAACAAATGAAAATAAAGCGATCAAGAGAAATGATGAGAAATCAGTGGCAACTTACTGCCAGAATACACTCCACTCTCATCCGTCAGTTCCTCCAGCGCATCCTCAAACAGCGAGTCTGTCTCCCACGAATCGCGCACATCCGCAACTCTCTCCTCCAGTTCAGCGAGCGAAACGTTGACGGAAGCCTCCTTGATTTCCTCAATCGTTGCATTCTCAGGCAAACGATCAAGCGCATCCAGCCGTGCTTGAGAGCGCTTCGCGAGGGCCACGCCCTTTTTACCTGCAGGCGCTCGTTTCATTTTGCAGAGTGTCTTTTTTTCTCTTTTCCTCTTTGCGGGTTGTTTTTCTCCTCCGCCTTGTGCGCGTCTAGTGTAATGTGTGGCGTGATGTAATCCCAATATCTTTGTTGGGTAAGAATAGAACAGCCAACGTGGCAAAAAAAGATATGATGAAATGAAGGAAACAAATCAGGCCTCAAACAAGGCGAAAAACGCTTGGACACGGGCAACAGAGGAAACGAACCGCGTAATAGAGTTTCCCGAGAATGGTGTAAAGTAGAGAAAGAAAGACGACAGCGAGATGTGAATCAAGTGAATCAAGTGAATCAAAGTTGTGGAACCGAGCCGAAAAGTTGCCGCGATAGATGGCTAGAAAACGCCGAGTTGCCACGCGTTGAAACGATGATGATGAAGTTGATGTTGGGGGAAGGGCAGGGGTGGTGAAGCTAAGATCAAGTCTGGCTCTCTGTGGTTTTTTTATTTTGTCGTTTTTTTTTTCTGGCTATTACTCTCCAGATGCCCGAGATGATTAATGGAGCAATTCCAGGGAAGCGATTAAGTTACGCACTTCTCCTAAAATAGAATAAGGTCAGAGCGAAAATATGGGAGGGGGTGGGCAGGAAAATCGGGAACTGAGATGAGAAACAGGTGAAGGAGATCAGACTAAAGAGAAGGCAAAGATCCTGGGGAGGTAGAAGAAGAGAGAAGGGCACAGACGAGCAAGAGAAGAATGGAAGGATTAGGAAAGGGTTGGTAGCCAACAAGGTGCGAAACGGTCTAGAATGAGTTGAATTAAAAAAGGCTGAGATTTGGCGGTGCTAAAAGGAAAAAGGGAAAAGGCCCAAGGGGGGTGGAGGGAGGAAGTATGGAGTACGTATTAATTGATTAAATTAATATAGTCGTACCTTGGTAGTGGTACGCCAGCTCGACTTCAAGGAAAGGAAGAAAAAGACCAGCCGAGAACAAGAGCGCGGCAAATAGGCCCAATACGAAGCAAGTTATGAGGGATGGCTAATGCTGATGGCCGATAGACGGGGGTGCTTTGGTGTTGGTAAGCACCTTGAGGTGAGTTCTCAAAATAAAGAAATCAATAGTAACGGCAATAAAGGATAAACCGGGTGGCGGCCAAACTACCTAGCCACGACTATCGATCGACAAAAAGGATGGGACCCGTCTATGGAGATGGACAGACGATGATGCTATTAGAGAAGAAAGAGAAAGAACAAGAGAGGATGAGATGGAGCTACGAAAGAAACAGAAAAGGAAATCAATGAATCGCCAAGAACAGTCTGAATAAAATTGGCCTTGATCCCTGACTTGTCATAATCGTCCACGTTGATGCCTTAGTATGATGTACTAGCAGTAGTGTTAGTGTGGTGTTATTAGCTGCTTTGCCATCACAACCCATCCAGGACAGCCAAGGTGAGAAAATAAAAAGCAAAAATACAGAGAGTGGGAAAAAATGGGCGGTCCATCCGGGGACCAGAATCTCCTTGGGAGCCAACTAGTGTGACAATTCAGAGACATACATTACATATTACTACATATAAGACGCATACATGGCGTTGCACGCACTGTCCGGCACATTTCTTCATCTGCTTCTTCTTCTTCTTCGGACACTTATTCACTGCAATACTCGATAAGAGCGCGAGAAATAAAATATGAATAATGGTTGTCAAATTGACGGTTAAAATAGGTCGGATATACAAGAATATATTGTGTCGTTGAGAAAAGAGGCATAAGACAATGGCGCAGCCTTTCTCGTGATCTGTCACTTTCGCCATCACTCCACACCCACTCTCATTTCCTTTCATTTCACCTACCGCCCATGAGGGAGAATTCCCTAAACAAAGAAAAAAGGACACAAAGAAATGAAAACAAAGAAACATAAAAAGAGAGAAGAGCAACCCAAAAACACACGCTCTACACTAATACTCCGTATTCATCAGCGCCTTCTTCCTCCATAACCTCAGCTCCTCTTTTAAATGGGGCCCCATCTCGGAAAGCACAGCATCATCCTCATATTAGCCTTTCATCCCCCCATCCGACCCGGAATGCCGCATATCATATCAAGAGGAATGCAGCAAACGCCAAAAAAAATAGCCCTCCGTATAAAACACACAAAAAAGATAAAGAGACGTAAAATAACGGAAGCACTCTTCCGATTCCTTTCTTCTTCTACGCCCTCCCTTCCCTCCCATCCCTTTTTTTTTTCACTCCCCCAGATTGAGATCAGAAGCGACAACACGTGTTTCGATAGACGGAGACTTTTACTCTCTCCCTATCTATCTCTCGTTTCTTGGCCTAAGCTGTAAACTTGCTAGCTGGGTGCTACACACTGCTACATTCATGCCTAGTGTATTAGATCACGATCCATGCAAAGTCCTGCCCTGTTTTTTTTTTTTTTTTTTTTTCTTTTTACTTCATATTAATTAAGAGGATTTATACACCAGTCCAGCAACTCGAGCGACAACCAGGAATCCCAAGATTCTACTATAGCCGTGCTCCCAGCTTGGTTCTCCTCCAAGAATAACACGTAACCGCGGCCCAAGCAAACCAATCAAATAATATCTCACAGTCTATCAAGCCCGTACAGTACCTACTAAAAACCCCGTATTACAAAGTTTGTCTTTCATTACCACCTAACATCAGTGGGTTCCCGTCATATAAGAAAAAGCGCCCGCCCCTACTAGTACACCTCGGGTAATAAATGGCCCAGCAGCAAAACGCAAGGATTACGACAAATCACAGAGTCTCAATAAGAAGTAAAATCCGCGGTAATATCCAGTCAGTAGCATCAGTCAATTATTGAAAAAGAGAAAACGCAAAACACACCGTGCCAATACAGCCTATAGCTGAGCTTTTTAGGCTCCCATCCCAATCCCAACCACCCCCAATCCTTTTTTTTTCCCTCCCTTGCGCCATTAGCTGGTTTGTCTGACACATTTTCAACTTTTCAGTCGGGAGACTCAACAAGTGTGTGCGTGTGCGTGCTGGCAGATACTAATAACACTAATGCCATGCCATGCCATGTAATGTAATGCCATGTAATGCAAGAGGATGCGCTGTTTTTTTATTACCAAATTTGAGGAGGCAGAACAAAGAGATACAGAGAGACAATGTGTAGTTTGCATACGACGAGTATTAGGAAACCGTGGTAGCAATAATGCCGCAAGCCTTTTTTCCTCCCACCAGCATGTAACCAACCTAGACAGACACTCGGTCACTCCGAGTCAATTTCAATACATACGAGTCAAACTCAATCTAACTCGGCTATTGCTGTTGCTATTACCGATCACAACTTTTGAGTCAGACATGCACGATTAAGATCACCTTCACACACTTATGTAATTAAAGAAGAGGACAACTTTTAGAGTTAGGCATACACCATTTAGATTACAACCACATACTTATGTAATTGTAGGAGAGGGCAGACATTTTGAGTCAAGCACGCACACACGATTGATATCACGTTCACATACTTACGTAATTAAAGAAACGTAATAAAGAAAAGGAAAATAAAAGACAAAAGTGTGAAGATGGAGAAGAACAGAGCCATCTCTCCTCAAAATTATAATAAAAGTAATAGTAATAACAGTATAATGTAAGAGAATAAAAAAGTCCATTATGATACGAGCCAGTTTATTCTCATCGCAACCGCCTCCAAAGTAAAAAGTGAATTACCGTCTATCAATATCAAATCAAGTGCTACCGGCACCTATGTGTATGCGTTTGGGCATCTCCAGAAAGAAGATGAAAAAGAAGGGTGGGTAAAGAGTAATAAAAAAAAAAGTATAAACAGTCGTTATAACCAGGGGAATCATATTATGCAAGCCTTTCAACTCCTTTTACACCTATTTTTGCGCCTCGCTATTCTGGCCCTCTGCGGGCTTTTGTGATCCCTGCTCCGGGCTTTCTTCTGTTCTTGCCTGTTGGTTTAGTTGATGCTGATAATGCTGCATCATGGCTTCTCTGTCTTCAGCTGATGGCCGGCCAATCGGTGACCATCCTGCTGCTACTCCAGCAGCCACGATTCCGGCCATGACTGTTGGTGCTCCGAGGGCAGAGTTGGAGCGTGACCGGGCTGACCGGGAACGCTGCCGCGATACCGGCGTGGCAACGCGCGACGGGAAGCTGTCTTCTCGGCCCGGCGTATCGGTCGTCATGACAGAATTGGACCGAGAATGAGACGGGCTTCTTGACCGTGTAATCATTTCCTTGGGGTATTTCATCGCAAACTTCAGGTTGTTCAAGCGCCCTCCCTTCATGCGCCTGAGGAAGTTAAGTTCGTCGCGTACATCAACCAATGGCTCAGGGTACATGTCCATCTCCTCGTCAGAGATCGTCAAGCCAGGCACCTGTTTCGCTCGACGCCTCAGGAATTCTGGCACAAGTTTGATAACAAAGCTGTCTGGAATAAGACGAATAAGAACACCGATTGGGATGGAGAGGAATCCGAGCACAAGGGCAATGCCCCACATTCCTCCGGATTGGTCTTTGTCTGCAATCGAGAAAGCAGCGCCGCCCACGAAGATGATCAGAATCTGACCACCCATCATGAGAGTGCTAATTCCGATAAAAAACCAGTTGCGTGTCAGGCCTTCAAAGATGTTAAATTTGTTGTCCAAGCGTCGGTTACTAAGAGAGAGAAAAGGAGGTTAGCACTCAATTTATACAAAGGCTCTGAAGTGTTGGATATACATACTTCCATTGATTGAAGATTTGCATCCAGACGAATGTATTAAAGACAAGGGTCTCAATATCTTCCTGGGTAACGACGCCTCCAACAATGGGCTGGACCACATCGCTGCCGCCAAAGTACAGCAGGAACGTGATAGCCAGTTGGTACAACGCTTGTCCGATAATCATTTTCCACATGGTTGGCGAGATGATGGATGAACCTTTAGGCTCAGGTTTCCTGTCCAAAACACTGTCCTGTGGCGGATCCGTGGCGAGAGCAAGAGCTGCCAGTGTATCCATGATCAGGTTAACCCAGAGCAACTGAACAGCCGTAAGGACAGATTTTTCAGACGCGCTAGAGACTGCAGAAACAAAGGTGAGAATGACGGCAGTGATATTGACTGTAATCTGGAACTGCAAGAAGCGTTTGACAGCATCATTGACAGCACGGCCCCATTTCAGGGCCTTGACAATGCTGGCAAAGTTATCATCCATAAGAATGATAGCTGACGCTTCCTTGGCCACTTCAGTACCGGCAATACCCATGGAAAATCCAACATCGGCCATTTTGAGAGCAGGAGCATCATTGGTGCCGTCACCAGTAACGGCAACGGTCTCTCCCAACTCCTTAAGCCTTTTTACCAGAATGCGCTTGTCCTCGGGGCTGGATCTCGCAAGAATGTGAAGTTTGGGGATGATTTCGTTTTGCTTGAGTTTGCTCAAGTTACGGAAATCGGGGCCCTCCATAACCAAGCTATCAGACTGCAAAATTCCACACTCTTTGGCAATGGCCTCAGCGGTAATCTTGTTGTCACCAGTAACCATGCGAACAACAACGCCGGCCATTTGGCATAGCTGAACAGCCTCGGTAACACCATCTCGGAGAGGATCCTGGATACCCACCATGCCGGCAAACGTCATCTTCTGGAATAAATCTTCAAACAGGATTTCACCCTTGCCCTCACCACGACGCAAAGCTGGTGGAGGCCAGGACTCAAAATCTCTGTAGCACAAACTAATGGTTCGTAATGAGCGCTCTGCGTAAGATACAATAAGCTGGTTGATTGCATCGACATCTCCCTGCGCTATCGACATCACAGAGGCATCCGCGAACGGATTCTGTAGAACTTTCTCGCACTGGGCAAGCAGGATCTCCGAAGCACCCTTGATGAATAGTCTGGCCGTACCATCGCGCTGCTGAACAACAATTCCCATACACTTGCGGCCTGAATCGAAGGGAATCAGTTGTAGAGTTGTCGAATTTCCCCGTAGCTCGCTGACAGGTCCCATGCCTAAATGGGCTCTGGCAAATAGGAGAAGTGCCGTCTCGGTCTTGGAGCCGATGAACGTCTTTTCTCCCTCAACCTCGCCTTCAAAGGCCGTCGAGTTCAAAGCAATAGAATCCAGAAGCAATTCTCTGACCGGAGCGCTGAGTTTATTGATAAAATCTGATGCGGGTAGTGGTTTCTTGTTGTCGCCTTCAGCGTCCTCCACATCTTGCGTGCGAGACTGGGTAAACTCATGGTTCACTCCTACCGTTCCTGCTACAACCTGCATTTTATTTTGAGTTAGAGTTCCTGTTTTATCAGAGCAGATTGTCGTCGCGTTGCCCATGACTTCACAAGCTTTCAAATGTCGAACCAGGTTGGCATCTCTCAGCATACGAGTTGTAGCGAAAGCGAGAGCTAAAGTAACGGCGAGAGGGAGACCTTCCGGGACAGCAACGACAATGATCGTTACAGTCACAATAAAGATGTTGAGGAACATCTGTCCCTTCTGTGCCGGAGTGGAGTTGTCATCATGCGGCAAGCGGACCAGAAACTCGATGAATAAGACGATAAACAAGAGCAGACCAGCAGCACCACCGAGCTTAGCAATGTACGTGGCAATGACGTTCAGCTTCGCCTGAAGAGGTGTCATTTCAGGGTCATCGTTGAGAGCCATAAGAGTCTTTCCGTAGGAAGAGTAGATTCCAGTTGACGTAGCCATATAAGTGCCAACACCTTCCATAATCCGGGCTCCAGACTGAATGAATGGATCCATCTTTCTGAGATTCTCGTGATTCACAATGGCTTCGTAGACTTCGTCAGCGCCCCGTTTGCGTATAATGTCCGATTCTCCTGTCGTCTGAGATTCATCGCATTTGACGTCAAAACCTTCAATGAGAATACCATCGGCGGGAACCATGTCTCCGGGTTCGAGGTGGATCACATCGCCAACCATGAGGTCGAATACAGATACTTCCATTGTCGTTCCAGAGCGTATAACCTTGACATTTCGATCTTGCTTCTTCTTGTTTAACTTTGCAAACTGTCTTTCTTTTTGATAATCGTTTAGCGATCCCACGATGACCACGATGGCAATGGCAACGATAATGGCAACACCTTCGACCCATTCGACCTTGGGCTCGCCCGGCGCGTGTGACTGGCCAAAGGTCTGGTACAGACCAACGGCAAGACTGATGGCCGCAGCAATCGACAAAAGAATCAGCACTTTATCATTGTAAGTGATCCACATGAGTTCCAGTAAGCTCTTGCCCTTCTTCTCCGGTAATCGATTGTCTCTAAAAACTCGGTATCGATCTTGAAATCCCAGTGATGATCGACTTGATTGAGATATTGTGCGGGCCGCCGGTTCTCCAGCTGTCACCATGGTCGCGGTAGGCTGCTTATCATTCTTTTTTGAAGTAGCCTCTCCAAATGTGACGTATCCTTCCAGATAGTTTTCTTCGGTGCTTAAACCAGCTTTGCGATCCGTTCGCAGACCGCGCTCCAAACCGGTCAAACCTCCCAGGTGATAGAAGGCCGCAAGGCTCTTGGGGTTGAACATTTTGTTGAGTTGGCCTGGTGTAAAGGCAAACGGGTTGTTCTCGACGTCGAAATCGGCCTCGGTTCCTGCATCGGGCTTCAATGCTGTGTCGTCGCTCGTGACTTTATCGTTTGTCGGCGTCGTCTTGTACTTGTCCGTCTGCGTTGAGTTGGAAGCAACCACCGTCGTTTCTCCCCCTGAAACAAACGAGCGGTTCGCCTCTTCGGAATCGACTGAGTTCTGCCGTGATCTTTTGTGGTTCGTCGGTACAACCAAGAATCCGTGAGCGCCAATGGGGGTCGAGACATTGTGAGGACTTGTTGGCCGGCTACTTTCCCTGCTAATATCGAAGGATGTGTCCGTCCGTGCTTCGGGGTGCCTCTCTTGAGAAAAGCCAAAAGGCGTCTCTATCATTGTAGATGGGCTGGTGGTTTCATCGGGGGGGGAAATGGGAGATATGGCGTAGCTAGGTTGGGGCTGTTGGCCGTTAAAGTCGTGTGTAATTTCTACAACGCTGCTATTAGGGTTGACGGCAGTCGTGTCTATTGTTATCGTCGGCCTGGTATGCAATCTATTGGTTAGCCTACACAATTTTTGAGAGGGAGAGACGGGGCTGATTCGCAAGCAAAGGAATACATACGCCCTCCGCCTTGCTGGAGGCCCTGGAGAGGGCTCAGGCTTGTTGGAGTCGGCCATTGTCAGCAATCAGCCGCCTCGAGGCAGCACACAAGCTGAGATACGGCTCCGTTGTGAATAGAGGTGTCGAGGAAGAGAAAGGGTGAGGCTGGACGGAGAAGGCAGGCAGACTCGTGCAATCTCTAGCAACTGAGCCAGGGGGCGTGTTTGGCGGAGCTCAGGCGGGTTAATATCTAGATTGGTTCTGGCAGCAAGGGAGAAGGCAAGCCCTAGCGGCTTGAAGGAGGCGAATTAGCACCAGCTCATGGCCCAGGAAGTTGGAGCTTCGCAACATCGAGCGCTCGTACAAGTAAAGTACTCCGGGAGGACGGTCTGAAAAGAGCGGCCATGCAAACCACGGCCAGAAGCAAAACAAGGAATATGGAATGGAGAGACTTGCATGTACCTTGCCATCGTGCTCGTCTCGTGCTTGAGGTTTAGCGTGAGGCTATGCTAAATGAAAAGGGTGAGTGATTGGCAGGCGGAAGCCAGCAGTCCCACCAGCATCAACCCATTTCAGTGGAGCGCCAGCGACCTGGTGGTACCTGTTAGACCTCGGTGGGCCGGCGGCGGTACCAGCGGAGGCGAGCACCACGGGTAGTCACTACCGACGTGGCTGTGGGATCTCAGGCCAGCGCACAAGTACCGGGTACCCAGCCTTGGCCCTCTACGCAAACGCTCGCGCAGGGGAGAGCCGCTCTCTCTCCAGCACCACTAAATAGGACAGTGGCCAAAGGCGCTATAAATCCAGCCGGCCTTTTTTACCCAATCCCCCTTCCCGGGCAGTTAAGGCCGCTTACCGTACCGCTGAAGCATTGATTGGAAGCCCCGTACCTTGCCGAAGTACCTTTAGCACGCGGTCGAGGCATAACTTTCTTGTAAGCATATAATACGGCTGCGCGAGTAATGGCTGCGTCGGCATCATGGCCGTACGAGTTCTTTATTTTACGGAGTGATGATTGCGGAGAGCAACAGTCGCATAATCGTGATCGGCCGCCTCCCTGTTTGAGGAGCTGGCAACGGCATTTCCAATCGCTTGGCAGTGCATGGATTATCTATATGAGTGCTTTACTGTTTTGTACAGACATCTGCAGCCAAGAGAACTTGAGTGCGGTTACAAAAGTACCAGGTACACAAAGGACAATATCCCCAACACGGCAAAGCTGACCCGGTCCCCAAGTACCCGGGTACGAAAGAAGAAATACCTCTAGAAGTGGCATAATGCCGGGGTCTTCAGGCGCCAACTGGGAGGCCCGACGAAGCGACTTGCACGGATTGGAACAAGTTGGAAAACAATCAGCATCTTGTTGGACATGAGTACGGCATTATCTCGACCTCTTGACCGACATGCTTCAGCACCGCTCGTATGCAATTCGTATATATATGCCCGCACTTGTAGATGGTTTAGCAGGTGCCTAATACTTACAGTACGTGCTCCGGATAGAAGAAAAATATGAAATACCCGAACTCGCTAGACAAGGAACAGGGGCTTGGCGGCCTTAGTACGGAGGAGACACCCAGAAACAATCGCCCTACCACAGAGCCAGAGGCCTCAACTCGTTTAGCTGGGCTCCCCTTCACCAGCGCCCAAGTACACAGGTACTGTACACGTACTGTTCCAGGTACAGCAGCGACACTCCGTTGTGGGATCTTTAGCCCGGGTACTTGAGGCCCCTCTCTATCCGCTAAGCCGCAAAAGTATCTCCCGAATACAGTTTCAAGCTGAAAAGTATCGCTGCTCGCGTGTCGAGCCCACGTAATCAGCCACTGAAGAGCACGCCATAGGCCAGCAGCGAGTCGTCGCTCAAGCATCATGAGACGGCCACAGCCTTGCCTGTGGCGATGGCGCACTTCTGCCCGCGGCACCATCTCATCGCTTCGTTCGAAACATGCCTCACCTTCAGCGCATCTCGTTGAGGAATCTACCTTATCAGATCATCATGTGATGGGCGGCCGTCAGAGGCTCCAGCGCCTCCAACACCTAGTCCCAGGGGCTGTGCCAACAAGCTTTCTCCCCTCTTTTGCACACCTGTGGCCCGATTGAGCGCTGCGGGCAACACAATCATTCGGCGCGGGCAAAGATCCATTGCATCAAAATCACCTTTTCTAGCGATTGCCATGCAAACCCTCTTACAAGCCACTCTCCACAGATCTGGCAGCCAACGTAAAGTTCGCCATCGCTGGCATGCTAAGCATGCTACTGCCTTCGTATGGAGCCAGCAATCCCGCCACGTGAGGCCGCCAATGCGAATATGCTGGCGGTTTGCTGGCAAGACAGTCAGTGCCATGGAATCAAGGGCGCCAATATCTGCTCGCCAAGGCTTTATCAATGTCCCGTCGTTATAGGAACTCGCCGTGGCCATTGAGGCACAGCCTTGACGAATACGCGTCCCGCCAGGGGCTCTGGAAAATGTTTTAGCAGAACGGCATCAAATAATACCGACGATACCCAAACAATGCGTCAACCGTGCAACCGCAAGTCTTGGATATCACTGCGGTCATACATGAGGACGGCCCAAGACGGGCCGTAGGTGGCATCTGAGACCCAGGGAAATACAGCTGTCTCTCGCTTCCAGTATAATGATGCTGATTAATTTCTGACATGGGCGCTAAGACGGCAGAAAGTGACATCCTCGACCCCATCGAAGTGCTTAGTGCCATCTGACAATGCTGGCAGATTAACATCTTTGGGAAGGTCACACATTTTACGCACGCAATTATCGGGGTTTAGTCCTCCGAACATCACATCTCTGTGCCGTGCCACCGTAGATATCAAAGTGCTATCATGATTGTAGAAACTAGTCACCGAGATGCGGTGACGGCAGGCGAGAGTGAACGTTCCGTCACCAGGCGGTTGAAGAAGAGCATGACTCGGTCCCAACATAACTAACAATATGATTATACAGCACAAAGCCAAAGTTCATCCCTCTAAACTCTTTCATGTGCCATACGGCAAGCCAAGTCAGACAAGCTTTGATATTTCATCAATGTGGGGGAGCTCCATACTCTTGCGGGTCTGGAAACTCGCAATTACACTGAACACAGCAGTTTTATCTTGAAGTTATTTGGATTATCCATCGACCATACCGCTAAGCTCATTGCCAAGCTCGCTAACATGGCGAAGCCATTTAAAAAGAACCGGGCATTAAATCATAAAATCGCTATCAACGTCGCCATGATCCAGTCGTATCTCCCAAACAGACTAGAGCTAGGCTAGCCGCCCACCCTGGCACACCTTATTGCTATTAAGGTGTGTTCCAAGATGCGAAACGGCATAGCGCCCTGGCCAGCTCCACACATGGACGCACGTTGTCTGGCTTATACATACGAGACTCAAATCACAGTTCCGCCTTTGCTGTCTCTCGCACTGTATGGGGTCTAAGCCAAGGGCGCCCTGGTCCGCTACAACAGGGAACAGCTCACTCACGATCTTCTAGATGAATTTTGCTGGTGTGGGTGCGTTTAGCTCCAACAAGTTGCCGTGGCTGTAAACCTTGTTCTGCCTCGTTCGTCAAATCATTGTCATGCTAGATGATTTGCTGCTAACCATTTGCCTCCCTGGGAGGATCTGTCCCGGGGAAAGAAAATGGAAGTGTGTTGAAAGAATCTACTCGTCGCCTCTGAGCGAATCATAGCACCCGTATACAGTGCTTCTGCCGAGACTGTGTGTTCCGCAGGACGGGTTAATTGGAGTTACCTATCTCGGCAAGCTACAACCAGAGCACACTGAGGCTGAGCAGCTACCTAACATCATCGATAGCGAATAACTTTGCTGCCCGCTTCTACTAGGCCGCTAAAGCTCATCATATTGCTGCTGTAGGCTGTCACTGTGGCATCTGAGATATCACACCACGCAGTCAGTATCTTGCCAGCAGCATCCGGATAGCAACCCCGGTGATGTGCGTTTCGAGTAACTTTCTGCAGGAGCAAAAGTTATAGAGAAAAAAAATCCCTTCCCTTTTTGTCTTCCATTTTCCTTCCTTTTTTCCTTTTTCTTCTTTTTTTTCATGAAAAAGAGGCTAAAAGCTAGTAAAGCAAATTTTTCATTCTTGGCAGTCCTGAAGCTGAGAGCATTAATTTGCGCCGGATGGATGCAGGATCAAGCCGTCAACCTTGTCCAATATTGTGCACAGCCTCATCAAGAAAATAAGTCCCATCGGCGGTGACAGTACGCCTATGTGATCCGAGACAGATGGCGTTTTTGGTTGTGCGCACGAGCTATGTTTTGGAAGCTTGTCGGCGAATTAATTTGTCACTGGATGCGCCCAGATGGATCGGAAACATGCACATGTCAACGGAACTCGACAGTTGATCCAGCCTTGGGTCACAAGTAACATCAGGCGAAGAAAAGAAACGTCGAGAATATTGCCCAGCAGAGTACCTCGGTGTTTGCCTGAGAATCTTAAACTGCTAAGGGCTGTGGTCGGCTATTGTCATGTGCACGGCTATCTGCATCAACGGGCTGAAACTATCGCAGATGGCCAGGTAAGTCGTGCGTAGCTAGTATCTTGATCTACATGTATTATTCTGTGAACATGTATTATTCTGTAAACATGTATTATTCCGTGACAATTATAGTTTATCTTAGGCGAATAGTTCTAGTGCAATATAAATTAATTTACTCTTGAACGGACGAAAAATTATGGTTAAGAAACTTTTAAAGCATACAGCTAAATCGATATAGAGGCAATCCCAACATTATATACAGCGCAAAGATACATACGATACCTCTCTTACCAAGAGCATCGCCCATAAAACGACCGAAAACTATATGTGGTGGTGAAATGGGCCAATCGCTAGCAAAGCATCTCAGCGAGGCTTTTTCTGCTCGAGATAATGCCGCCTCAGTCAAGTCTATGTTGGCTCGGCTTTCCGGTAACGAGCAAGTTAACTTTTGCATTTTCCTAATAGTGTAGCCAGGACAAGAATAAGAATTCTAATTAAATGGATTATTGCAAGATCGCCACTCATGGCTGAATGTTATCTCCTGTGAAAAAGTAATAATAAAAACCAGTATTCTCGTAGATATTCTTGAGAGATTAACCATCTCGCATTCTGCTCTCCTCTCCCTATTTTGCATGCCGATACAGCTTGAAGACAAAGAAAGCAATAAAGAGTAGAAGACGAAATGTCGATAATAACGAACTGTTCCCTTCCGGGAGCCGTATGTGCTTTGCCCACGGCTGATTGCCCACCCAGTAAGAACTCACACGACTCTTTAGACACTAAAGTTCAAGTATCTAATAAGATACAGCCTTTAATGTCATTCTCGTCGCGTTTGGATTCATCCCATTAGGCGCAGCCTTGTACGTGACGACGCATAGGCACGGGGGTACGATAAACTACATCCTTTTATTGGCTTCTAACTCACCCAACACATATCTAGCTTCCATAGGAAACTACGAAGACTACAAGTGGGAGCAAAACGTTCTTCTCAAGTATAATGCTTTTAGAAATATCCGCACTTCTCAATGTAACATTATACGAACCAATGCTAGAGGGATGCCTGCTGCCAATAATCTCCGGAGAGGTTTTATGGGTAGCGCTTGTGTCCGGCTACATGTTGCTGCATCACATGATGTCTGATCCCGACCCAAAAAGTTATTTCGTCCTCCGTCTCATTCTGCCAGAAGATGATTCTGAAGGGCTACAATACGATAGTAGCCAAGAGACAGACGATGGGGAAGAACCGGTATGGGGAAGCCAGGACACCACCGTATACGGCAGCGAGACGGAATATGAACACACAGACTATGATGACGAAACTGAACCGTTGCTACAAGAATGGTTAACAGAGCAACGGCTGCTGTCCAATAACTCAAGCCAAACAGATGATGATGACGACTCATTATCATCGTCATTTTCAACAGCTTCAACTTTGAGTAACCTGTTGATTATAAATTGGTTGGACTCTGATGACAGCGGCTATGATAGCAACAGCTCTGATTATGGTGGCCATAACAGCTTCACCTCTATGGACAGTAGCTTCAGCAGTGGCAGCGATTAGATCATTGGACTGTTTTGTTACATATTTTCAAGATTTGGTAAGACAGCGTTGGCGTACGGTTTGGATGCGGCTTGGCAAACACATTGATATTACATTGATACCCTATAGATGTAGACTATATTAGGCTGAAATAGGCTGAAAATATTTTTGAATACACATATCATTATAATAGGCGCTGCATCGATCGCGTGATTGCTCTCTAAGCCACCGTGGGGACGTAGGTTCATAGACACTTCCGTCGAAAACTAGACTCTGCTATTTTTCAATCTACCTAATCCTTCATTAAAGAAAAAAAAAAAGTCTTGTATTGTGCCTAATCTCTGTATCCTGGGAACAATCCTTGTCTCGAGGAAGATACTACCTGCCCACCCATCGGCAAACTTATTCACGAAGCGAGCTTTTTCACCGCTCCTCTATTCCCCATCATATCAACTCCATATTTGAGGCTTTGCCACGTTTCAACTGCATGTTAATTGACACGTATCACAATCCTCCATCGTAAAAGGCGGGCGTAGAGAGAATCCCATTCGAGGTTCTCCACAGATACAAAGAGAGACTTTGCAACTCCCCCCCTAAAGTAAGATGGCATATACTTGTGACGCTATACCTACAAAGTAAAACTACATTTACCCATCGTTTTGTAATAAGTATCATATTGTAAAATGTGTAAGGTGGAAATAAAAATAGATGGACGTGCATAAGTGGGTTTAATTAGATAGTCGAGCATACGAGGCACTTTACGAGGCGCATTTTCAGTTTCCAGCGATTTCCAACTCAAGTTTTCAGCAAAAGGAAAAAAAAAAAAGACCGAGACTAAAACCTTTTTAAGAAAAGATATTCTCTTCACCGTTTTCGTATTCGATAATACCTTGGATGCACAAATGCGTTGTCGAATACGGCATATGCAGGGTAGCCTGCTTGCTCAACCACAACCTCTC
This sequence comes from Trichoderma evansii, assembly GCF_050947405.1. NCBI lineage: Eukaryota > Fungi > Ascomycota > Sordariomycetes > Hypocreales > Hypocreaceae > Trichoderma > Trichoderma evansii. Next base: position 1,309,254 of record NW_028145201.1, on the reverse strand, counting down.
CTGGATACCTGGGTATATGTGGAACTCCTGGTACGAAGGACAATACACGAAGTTGTTTCATACATGGGTGTTTCAAATAAAAAAGTCAAAAGCGACAGCCAACAAAAGTGTTGAGATGGTCCAAGTCTATAGAGCACGAGCTTAGATGACTAGCTTCCTGTATGTCCACATATCTCAATGTCATATCTACACTAAGCTCATCAATACATATACCAAAAGCAAAAACTTTTCTATGGCCCTCTATATATCTATGCAAAGCAAATAAAGCCACCCAAAAATACCAATACCAATACCAATTACCTCCTCCCCAGATCAACCTTCCTCACAAGCACCATATCCTCATCCTCTGCACCCTTAGCCATACCATCAACGCCGAAAAATGGCCCAACCGCAAACTTCATCACCCCTCTCCAAAAGCCCTCAACAATCTCCTTCAAATCTCCTCCCGTCTGCTTAAAGTCCGGGAACGCGTTAATCTCCAACAACCACGCCTCACCCTGCTCATCCACCAAGAAATCCAGCCCAAACACCTCAAACGCATTCGGCAGCGTCTGGAAGTGAATTGGCATGGCCCTCGCCGCCGCCTCAAACACCTCTCCCGTCGTCTCGCAAATCTGCCCAAACACCTTATCCAGCACAGCCATCTTCTCCAGGGGCAAGTTCCAGAATCGCTGCACTGTGTTCTCGTTCGGCGAATCTTGTAAACATGTATTTGTCAGGAAAGCCTCGATATCCGTAGGCGCCTCCCAAGGGGCTGTGTAAGGCTTGCCGGCGAAGAGAGCGAGCATGTGCTTGTAGACGTAGACATTGAGACTTCCCGTACAGAGGACGTATGTACGAATGTGGAACTTGTGGCCGCCGGGAGAGAGGATCAGAGGAGGATGGATGTACGGCTGAGCCACAAAGTGACGAAGATGAGAGGCTGTGATGTAGTCACCACCAGCATCCTCATCCGCTGCTTCGCCTCTCTGGTCCTCGCCATCCTCGTCTTCGTCGTCGCTATCGGGCCGTTCTGCCTCCCATCCGTCGAAAATCTCTTGCAACTCATCCATAGTGCTGAACAGCCTGATGCCCTGGCCACGATCACTCATTCCCGGTTTGAGGATCCACCATTCTCTCTCGCTCGAATCTTCCTTCTCCGCGTTGCGATCCAGGCTCTCCCTGAGATCAAACGCCTCGATGAGAGCGTCATCGAGAAACTCAGCATAGTCTACTTCAAAGGCCTCGCTACGCCTAAGGTGCTTTTTGAGAACTGAGTCGGGGTTCTTGGCTGCCCAGTGATCCAACGTTGCCGATAGATAGTGCTTCCTGATGAGCGCTTTCCGGATCATATAGCTGTTAATTAGGCTGGTCTTGGTATGTGATGAAGCAAATTCAAAGTCGATGGCTTCGTAAGGGATGATTTGCAACACATTGCTATCGGTAGATGAGAGCGTCGTCGACAAGTTGAAGTTTTCTGAAGATATATCGGTGATGAGGTCAAAAGCTTCTTTGGGTAGCACGGCGTTCAGTGCGGCTACAATAAGAGGTTGAACGTAAGGGTCATCGTATGACACGATAGCTTGAATCCCAGGGTTTGTCTTCTCTTTCACCTTAGGGCTCTCTCGAATAGCCAGTTCTGCTGTAGAAGTAGGTAATGTTATAGGAGGACTGAAAAGAAAATTAGGTGTGAGAATATCTTCTATTTTAGTCTTTCAATTACGCAAAACAAGTCTACATGCAATTCATATCATCAATCGTAACGCGTGTTCCGTCTTTGACTCATAAAAAAAAACAATAGAAATCCAAAACTCTAATGCCATAAACACAACGGAGGTACTCACAGCTTAATCTCTTGCAGAGCTTTATCTCCCGCACAGCTGGCAAAGTTTGCTTTGAGAGGTGTAACACTAACAGAGAAATAGTCATGTTAGCAACTTGGTTACGCAGTCGTTATTAAATCCACATTGAGAGACGGCAACGCTTACCTTGTGTGCCCTTCTCTAACAACCCATCCATCAGATCCAGGTCCTCCTTCTTGTATAGTCTTGTGCACCTCGGTGATGTTGGGCGCCCACTTGAAGATTTTATGCGTGAGTCCTTTGGAAGCACCGTTGACTGCACCTTCAGAGCCTTTCTCTATCCTTTCCGCCTCATTTACGGGCTCAATAGCCTCAAAGCAGCCCTCTTTGGACCAGTAATTCTGTAGGATGTCTGTCCATACTACCGGATTTGTCTCTATATTTTCAACAAGAGGAATGTTGATTGTGTACAGATCAGCGCTGCCGTCAGTCGGCCAGTTCTTATAGAGATATTCGATGACCCTAATGCTATGCCGGCATCCGGCGTCGATGAGTTTTGCGTCGTGAGTTTGCGAGAAGCTCAGAGCAATAGCCTTGTCTCTGCAAGCTGCTGCCTCCAGCGCCGCGCCTAATGTTCCAGAACTCAGAGCAAATATCGCCGTGCTGTTTCTCCCGTAGTTGGGCCCGCTCACTACCAAGTCAATTGGTCCCTTGTGCTGGAAGATGTGGTTTGTGCCAATCTGCACGCAAGACGCCGGGGTTCCGTCAATAAGGACCCATTCTTCCACATCGCCTGAGGGAGACGGTCGAGCGTGTGTTGTTCCTTCAATATCATCGCCATGGCTGTTGGCCGAGGGACGGTAATAGACAGGCTTCAGAGTCTGGCCGATCATATGCGCCTTGCCAATCCATGACCGTTGTGTGTCGGGGACGCAGACAGAGACAGTGTGTCCTGCTCGCTCCAAATGTCGCACAAAGGTGTGTATGTAGGGAGAGTGGTACGAGGGCGGCCCGTCGTCGTTGGTTACGAGGATATGCATCTTGCTGGATATCGTGAGGGTCTTTGCGAATCCCAGGGAGATTTTTCGGGGGTTTGTAGAGGGAAGATCGAAGGAGACAGGGCGATCAGCGGGATCCCAGGACAATTTAAAGAAGTAAACAGTGGTCAGCTTAGACCACTGGGAGCTCGTAGCCGATGGTCGGTCTGCTTTGAAGCAAGCACGCAATTGGTCGAATCGTTGATCGAGAAGCGAGGTTGGTAAGAAAAGCGCAAGTACCACTTTTCAAGAGCGAGGGGCGGCTAGACGTGGGGCAGCGGCACTAGCCGACAGAAAATACAAGGCACATGCAATTCGATACAGAAGAGTCCTTGGGCCTTTTAAGGGTCTTCGGGTAGCTATTATGGAATTGGGTTATGCGGCATAAGCTGAGATGGAATTAAGCCGCCGCCAGCAATTGGAAGTTGGGCATCACCACATGTTGGAACGACAAGAGATACAAGAGGTATAAGAAGCGAGTTGTCTGTTTGCAACCTATTCGACCAACATCAATCAATTTCCACAATCACTAGTTACATTCAATACACAAACATGAAACCAACACAAAAAAAACGTACAACCATGACCATGATTTATTGGAGAGCAGACCATTGTGACATAACCTGTAATCTCTTTTCAAGTTGTGCATCTGCTATTCGGATGACACACATATCCACATTGCCTGCTAAACGCCAAACTGACTGACCAATTCCATCCATATCCACTTGCCGGTTGTGATGGATAAGAATATTCAACACTGCCGAATGCCAAAATTAATTCACAACGAAAGTGGCGCAGAGCTGTGTCGGCTCGCCTTTCTCTCACATCTTTCTCAAATAGAAAACAAAAGAAAAGAACCAGAAACTATTATTGGTATAGTGAACAAAGAAAAAGAAGAGACGGACTGAAGCACAAAAGAGCCGCATCTAAGATCGAGTTCTCTTGGCAGGAGCGGCGGCGAGTGGTTCTCCAGCAGCGCGTTTCGTGCCTGATCGGTTTGCATGCTCTTTGGTTCGAAGCCATGAATCGAAAGGACTCTTCTTGCCAGCGCGTTTTGCCGGAGTTGGGCCAGCGGCCAGCTTGTTGGTGGATCGAGTGGTTCGCCTGGTTTCTGGCGGAGATGCGGGTGCATATTTGGGCGCCTCTGGGGTTTGTGCTCTCTCTTCCTTGGCCTTAACAGGCGTTTTGATAGGGACTGAGGGCACCTCTTCCTCGGTGGCGTCTTTAGCATCTTCAACATCAGTTGCTGCTTCTTCCTCTTCAAGCATTTGCTTGGTCTTCGGAGCAGGTGCTTTGGTGGGGAAGAGTAGCCTGGGCTTGATAGAAGATCGTGTGAGCGGCTTGGAGAAATGAGCTTCAACGTCTGAATCCAATTCTTCATCCTCCACTTCATCATCAAATTCCGAAAATTTGCGGAAGAATTTCTTGCCTCGGCTGAATTAAAATGTTAGAATATATCCTCGTAGTAGATAAAACTGGCAGGGATACTTACAATACGTAAATTAGGCCGTCGTCACGGCGCGATGCTTCATCAATCGACTGAGCTCCTTCGCCAGGGACCATCACCTTACGCTTGGCGCGGCGTTTAGAGGGTTCAGCGCTGGTAGCATTGCCCACGAAAGGGTTAGATTTGCTGTCATCCTTCTTGGGAATGCGCTCCTGAGAATCGGTGAAAATCTCGATATCCTCCTCAGCTTCAGCTCGGAAACTCTCCAGAGTTATGCTTGAAAACTTCTTTGAACGCTTCTTGCGGGGACTTGATACATCAGCATCCTCGGCGGGGAAAAGATTGCGGGCAAAAGATTGGATCTCGGCAGTCTCCTTGGAAGTTGGGGGCTTTTGAGGTGTTTTAGATGGCGTTGGAAGCATTAGAGAAGAAGACGCGACAGCTCGGCCAGCGACAGATTTGTCTTTTGATCCTGATGGAGCAGCAGATTCAGCTGCCAAGGTTGCGGCGACGCGACGGACTGAGTCGGCGGCAGGTTGGCGCTTCTTGCGTGGTGAGGAAACTGGTGAAGCCATTGCTGCGGAGCTTTGAGCGGCTGACTTTGCTGCGGCGCGAGGCGATGAAACTGCTTGACGTTTTGCAGGCTGAGGCGATGGTGTTCTAGCAGATACGCGTTGTGCAGTCAATCTCGCTGATTTGCGTGGTGAATATGGTTCCCAGCTGTCATGGTAGCCGAGTCGGGGGGCTGGTGGCGTTCGGATGGAAGAAGATGGAGGTGAAGGCGTCGACGGGGTAGCGTCAACGACAGCCATTTTGAAAGCCGAAAAAAAAAATCCCGGAAAAACCAAAAGACAGATATCTAAGCGCCAAAGGAATCGATGAGATAGAGCAAAGCCAGGGTGCGGGTGCAGTTCCAGTCTGTCCTGGGTCGTCTCCTAAAGCTGTCGTGGCAGCGGAAACTCAAACTCGGGATGAGCCAGAAATCGGTAGCCGAACCAAAACAAAGAAAAAGCCGTCGGACGGGGAGAAAAGCGGTCTATGGCGTCGATGAGGGAATTAATACTAGGGCGGGAGAGCCATGCGTAATTCGGAGGGCGACGGCGACGACGGCAAGATGGGCGAAGCAAATAGCAGCAATGGCGGGAGGAAAAAATAATATCGCGAATTGGTGATCGGTTTGACGATGCTGGTGATGGATGGCAGAGGAGGAGAGCAGGATTTCGGGAGCTAGACTGGAAAATCAAACTGGAGGGGGCTGGGGCAACCGCCAGCGCTGGAATGGGTGTGCCAGCCCTCCCTTTGCTGGGCCGCTAGAAGCTCGCTAGCGCAAAAGCCTAAGCAAGACGCGTTGAGCACCCCCGCCTGTAGCCAGCGGCAACGCGTTCGTTTCGCGCCACGTCGCGCCAATCATAGCCCTGGAGCCCTTGATTGCGATGCCCACGGCGCTCAGGCCTGCAGTGGCTGCGATTGGTAGCTTTTGGGCGATGGCTCCACCATGAAGCTTGACCTTGTCGACAGCATCACCACAGCAGCGATGCAAACCCGCAGAAAAAGTGCTATGCTGTGCACAACTCAATCTGGATCTATCTATTCGACAATTTGATGACTTGTGCTCAATTGGCGATTTGAAAACCCCCCCACTCTGACGAACATACGACCAAACGTCACTTACTGAAAGCATCTTGAAGGAAGCAGAACTTGACATCTACGGGTGGCCATCTGCGGTGCAATTCAGACGATATTACACATCTACCGAGTCCTATCTAAGCTACTTGTACTCGGGTCATCCGAATAAAAGCCAGGTCTTCCATCACAAAGCAAACATGGCCGGCCAGATGGATCTGGATGATACAGATCTCTGGACGTCGCCAGTAAAAAACGATCCCGATGAGCCTCATCCGAAAACACCAAAGACCCCCAGAACTCCAACCCCGCGAACCCCAAAGACGCCATCGGGAAACGACCATCAATCCGAGCCGGTCGACCGAGATGCAATGTTAAAGAGGGAGCTGGACGGCGTACGAAAGATCAATGAAGTCATTGAAGGTGTTATAGGTACTTTGCAGCGGGCAGGCGGAAATATGGAGGTATGTCCTCCAGCTCAAATAGGTCATATGGGATCTGTTATAGCAGCGCTGACATGTGATATACACCCTAGTCCGTCCATAAAACCGTTTCGAATGCTTCCACGCTTCTCAATACCTGGACTCGCATCCTATCACAGACAGAGCACAATCAACGCCTGATCCTTGATCCCACATGGAAAGGCGCAACCAACGATTTGGCGGAGATAGAAGCAGAGGCACTGCGAAAACAGCAGGCTGAGGCGCGCAAAGCGGCCGAGGAAGAGGAGCGGAGAGAACAGGTCCGGCGACGGCGGGAAGAAGACGAACAGAGAAGAAAATTGCCTGCGTCAGCTTCTGCCCGAGGAGCTCGCGGAGCTCCTTCTAGCCTTCGTGGATCTCGTGGAGCTCGTGGTCGGACAAGGATAGCCACGGGGACTTCAAGGATCGCCACCCGCTCAAGGTATTCCTCAAGCAACAGCGCTTCAGCTTCCTCAAGTAGCCGTGGTAGGTCTGGTATTGGGAGAGGGATCGGGACGACTAGGAGTCGTTACGGCAGAGCCAAGTAGTCGTGTGAGCTGGAATCCGCACGTGGACTTTGATAAAAGGGGTCCTTTTTGCTTCATAATTCGATACACCGTAGATACCCAGAAAAGTGCAAACTTAAAATGCTATTTCTTCTGAAAGAAGTGACTTAGCTTCTTCATACCGCTCGTGTTGACCTTTTTGAGGTCCCGGACTCCACGGCTTTCGCTTGCTTTCTTCTTCTTTTCCTCTTCCATCTTTCTCTTCTTGTCCATCCGAGCCTCGTCATCTAATTCGTCTTGGTTTCTCTTGCGTCCGTAGTCTTGTGCTCTCACTGCCATAGTTTCTGACCGAAGTTTCTCAAGACTGGCCATGTAATCATTCAGAAGAGAAAAGTCTTTGAGGCCTCCTGCTCCAGAAAATGATTTTTGGAGATTATCAGCCAATACGGGGGCCACGTAGCTGGAGCAGATAAACTCAAACGCTACTTTCAGTCTTTGCTGCTCAATAACTTCTGGCGAAGCTTGCAAAGCACTGGTAAAACTCTCATCTGCCGGCTCCTCAGCAGCTGATGTCGCAGCTGTACTTGCTTGAGATACTGATGTATCATTCGTCTCCGTGGTTGATACTGTAGACTGAGATGTTGCCGCATCCGTCTGTGGCGTAGAGGATCCCGAACCCGCATCATTGTTGCTGAGCTGGCTCTCTCCCGTTCGCACCACTCTATGCATCATCGGTGCTTGAAGAACCTTTTTCACAAATTTCTCCTCCATGCTCGGCGGTAAGCCACTCTCGCTCATCCTCTTGGCCTTTTGGGAGATGACATCCAAAAGCTTCTTCTCATTCAGGCGAAACATGGATTCATCTCCAGCTTCGACAGTGTCGCAAACTGCACCCATTCGACTTTCTATTAATCGCCGCGTTGTATCCCAGCGCATAATCTCAGACAAGTGTGAGCTCTCCTGCGGTAGTTTATCCAAGTGATCATCACTAGATAGAAACAGCCGTTTCACTTCATCTGACCCCTTTGATGCCTTTGCATCAGCCAGCGCTGGCAGCACCAAGAAGAGAGGATCAATTGCTGTTGCTACAAAGAGCTCTGATCCCAAGGTCACCTGAGCGCTAGGTCTTGCACCAGAGCCAGTCTCTGCCCCATTGGAGGTGGGTGTTGTTTCAATAAGCCAACTTCGCGGTACTGTCTTCGGTGCGACTATCTTTGTGAATTCATAGATGCCGGTTTCGGGACATGCAAGGTATCGCGAGGGTTGTGAGCTTCGTGGATTGGGGAGCGTGACAATTCGAGCATCTGGAGTGGCCTTTGAAGGTAGAATGAAGACTTTGGGAGCCTCGCCAGTGTGGGAGACGAGGGCTATTGTCGACTTTGACTTGGTCGAATCGGAATCTGTGGCCGAGGCCGCCGCCGAGGGCTTCGTTGATCGTGTCCTCGCCATGATGGTGCGGGTAGAAGTGATGAGCTGTCGCAAACGCAATTGACGCAATTAATGCAATTGATCCAATCTTTTGTAGCTGTTTAGCTGCTATCCAAAATTCTATGAGCCGTCTTGTAGTCTAAGCTGCGCTGTCGCATACAACAGCCATGGGTGTAAAAAAAAGGTACAGCCTTGGTTTTGTCGCATTCCAACCCCTGCCAAAGTCTAAAGACGCGATTTACGCGTCTTGCGCCAATCCCGCGTTTTAGCTTTCGGTGCTGGACTCCACCTCAGCCAGTCAAGCTGTGCAGCCACTACCGAATCCCCACAGCCCACGATTTGTGTGTGTCCAAGCCTTACCGGCTGGCACAAGCGGTGCCCGAACAGCGCATCATTTTTTACCTGTACTAGACCTATCGCAGCAAAAGTTCCATCAACAACCAAAACAAGAGGCGACACCTGCAAGAGATCATCAGCGCTTGCGACCCGTGCCTTTCTTTTCTTTTTCATCCATCGACACTGCCCTACTGCTGTTCCCACCAGGAATCTTCCATTGGCGTTCGTCTCGTCTCGCTTGGCCGCTGCACCTGTGCGTTGCGTTTCCCCGCCGAGCTGCCCGTGTCGCGGGCCCTGTCGAAAAGTGAAAACATCATCTGCGGCCGCTTAGCCCGTCGCCTCCGTATGGCCCCCAGGGCGCTGACGGATCACAAGGGAGCCTGGGCCTAGCTGCTGGTGCCCTGCGTTGTTGTGCCTGAGATAGTTCCGGGGTGTGGTTGGAGTGGTTGGGCAGAGGCGCAGGACCGCGAACCTGACAATCCACCAGCATCAGCATCATCAACATGGCCCACGGTGAGTGGCCCAGGCCGCTGCCGCTGCTAATCGCGACTGACCGCCCAGCAGGACCGCAAGAGTCGGAGACCTCTTGGCCTCCTCGGTCGCCCCACGAAGCTCTCATGAGCACCCCGAAAGGTCGCCAGCGCTACCGAGAAATGATGAATCAGACCTCGCCGACACCCACGCCTTCTCCATCCAAGAGCAGCAGGGCTACGGCATCGGTCATGGCGCGATCCGGGGCGCTTCAGGAACAGATGGATGACGATGACGACGATGACGATGAAGAGACGCTTCAGCTGAAGCTGCAAGAGATCCAGGCTCGATTGAAGCTGAAGAAACTCCAAAAGGCCCGAGAGAATGCCGCCCAGGGCAGACACTCCCGCTCAAACTCTGTTACGTCAAGCGTCCAGCCACGGCGCGCTGTTCGCGGGACTACACCAACGTCAGAAAATTCACGACCTGCGTCCCAGAATATGGTACAGGTCCCTGCATCTCCCGTCAGAAAAGTACAGCCTCCACAGGATCCAAAGTCGCCAAGTAGAGTGTTGCTGGGCATCGACAAGGGTTTGCGGGCAAAGGATGTTTCGCTAAAACGCGCCCCAAGTTTTCGAAGGGCGGCAAGCACCGATGCAGCGGCTCAGAGAAACTATCTACAGAAGCCAAAGGCAACCAGCCCATCAGGATTGATATCACCCGAAGGATTCCGGTCACTTAGCTTCAATGAGCGATTGGCATCTGCAAGATCAGAAGAGGTGTCTCGCGCCGAAAGGCAAGAGAGGATATCAAAGCTGAGGTCCAGTGCATTTGTTGGAATCGGCAAGGAGGAAATGGAGGAATACAAGAAGAATGCCGTTGACATTCCTGACGAGCCATTGCAGGCTCCGTCGTTTAGCAGGGACGAGGTCTTGGGCAAATCGAAACCACCTGTCGTGATACAACGGACCCGTACGATGTCTGATTTACGCGATACCGCTGGGAGAAACGGCAATCCCCCATACGGCAATCCCACATTTGTATCGCCCTTTCAAAGCCGTAAAAACAGCTTGCCTACGAGTGATATCTCCACGGAAGAGCAAGGATCATTTGAACCTTACTCTAGTATACATCTTTCCAAACGGATATTACCCAATCGAGTTGTAGCCAGACATATATCTGGCAAGAAAATTTACAACATCAAAGATCTATTGCGAGAGGTCAAGGGTCCAGATTTTGCTCTACCAGAAGTTGAAGAGGATATTATCGTCTTTGCGATTGTGGCGAAGAAATCAGAACCTCGAGCGCATAAGCCTGCCGCAGGAAAGAATGGACAAAAAGATGAAGACCGTGGCAAATACATGGTACTGACTCTGGTCGACTTGGAATACGAACTAGATCTATTTCTATTCAACTCAGGCTTCACTAAATATTGGAAGCTCACAGAAGGAACCGTCGTCGCCATCCTCAACCCCAACGTTATGCCACCACCACCTGGAAGACAAGACACTGGACGTTTTAGCCTGGTCATTAATTCCGACGAGGACACGATTCTTGAAATTGGATCAGCTCGCGATCTGGGCTTCTGTCAGGCAATGAAAAAAGACGGAGAGATGTGCCGGTCTTGGGTGAACAAGAAGCGGACGCAATACTGCGAATTTCATTCCAACGAAGCTATCCGGAAGCAGCGAACTTCACGAATGGAGGTCAACTCGAGCGGCTTTGGTACTCGCGCTCGCTTCCAGGGCAAAAACTCTGCAGAGATATTTGAGCCGGTGAAGAAGAAATCCGACGGCTATGACTGGGACACAAAGACGCAATGGTATGCGGCGCGAGGCCATACGGCTTCGGAGCTACTTGACGGCAAAGACCGAGATCCTTCAGACAGGAAGGATAAGGCCGAGTTTCTACGACGGAATATGGAAGCCAAGGAGAAGGAGCGCGAGATGATGAAGAAGCTCGGCGAAGTCGGTAATGCCGCTGGAAGAGAATACATGCAGCGCGCGAGATCTCGAACCGATGCAGGCTATGTACCCAGCAGTATGAGCTCGAGCCAGCAACTTTTCAACACGGCAGATCCTTTTTCTGAACCTGAAAAGCCAGATGCAGCTGCACTGGGCCTTCTCGACAAGGCCCGTGACATCCACCTTAGTCCCGTGAAAAGGAAACGGACGGGTAGTTCTCAGACTGGATCTCTTACGCGGAGCAACAGTAGCAATAGTAATAGTACTACTCACAGCAGGCCGTCCGGCCTTGGCTGGGGTGGCGCGTTAAAGGACAAGCTCTCGAGCATGAAGGAAGGGGAGAAGCTCAAGCCAGAGCAGCCACCGCTTCGGAAAAAAACACGGTTCGTCACGGAGAAAGGAATCCGGGAGGCTGGTCGCGAGAGCCTTGGCAACTTGTCCGAAAGGAACCTGGCCGACCGGCAGGTGATTCTCCCAGACGACGATGACGAGCTTGTCATCGTGGGGTAGACGCCAAAGCTGAGGTTTAGGGCAAAATCAGGCCACCAATGAGAGATTGAGGCGGCTACATAAACGACTTTATGACTACTACTATATAACAAAAGGCATGGATAAGGTTTTTCTAGGGGGAGCATCAATAGCATTGTGTATGTAACTTCTTGGCACATTTTTTCCTTTGTTTCCCTTCACTGGTACCATGGTTGCCACAAATACTTTTTTCCTTTGTTTGTTTGAAAGTTTCTGGAGGAAACGAAAGACAGGGTATGGTCATAAATTTGGTTGAGGCAAGCCATATGTTGGCTATTGTAAAGATACAGGCGAAAGAGTACGGCAAAGGTCTGATTTTATTAAGCATTAGGGCGACAGCGCCTATTTTCTTTTCATTTTTGAATACGATGTTTTGTGCAATCTTGCATTAGATGGGATGCTGTGCTCTTTTCAGCTCTAGGTGGCTACAATGGTATCATTGGCCGGGTGAGGGGCGTAACCAGGCGCTCCAATGGATGACGCTTTGTGTAGCTGTCACTGGTTTGGATTAAGGTTGAGGCGGGATTTTGGTCACTCGTCCATCTGCATATTTCTTTCCGACGGGGTTTACAGCGATCGCGATCCTAAAGACAGTAGAGCGGCAGATGCTTCTTTGTCTAACTCTGCCACGCCGATTAGCTCGCATCGCCAGCGCATGGTTGACATCACCACGTGCGGTGCTGGGCGTCTGTCATACCGCCTCTTTTTAATACGAGTGGTGCCAATGGCTAATTCATCCATGTTTACGCCATCTGGGCGGCATGAAGCGAGCCGAGGTTTTGTGGGAGTTTGTTTATTGCCGGAGTCCGTAGATGATCATGTCTAGATGAGGAAATAGCCCCCTGTAGTAGATGGACAGCTGAATAGTGTTTGACGTCAATTATACGAAGATGGAAGGATATGCGCTGGAGATATTCGCGTGACATGCGGCTAGCAACTTAGCCCTGCCGTCGAACAATGGAACTGACAGGGTATGTTGTCCGCAAGGATGAAACTTTTATGCAAAGCAAAAAGCCTGAAAATAGGTGGTGAGATAGAGCAAAAGAAGTGAGACGCCACACAGCGGAGGGGATGGAGGTAATACGAAGTAAGCTTAATGCCATTGAGAGAAGGCAGCGCTGGGCGCCCAATGGCTGTTGAGTTGGTTGAGTGAAGGCGTCTGTTGATCGTCTTTTGTGTTTTGCCACCCGTGAGGGGTCTCTTCTCATTTTCTCTTGTCAGATAAAATTTGCAAGCTTCTTTTTAAAGTCAGGCTGCATGAAGGAAGATTAGGTGCTTAGTTTGGCTCAAAGTATAATTCGGTTTGGAGCTGAGCATGACCATGGTGAGCTGAGCGAAGTGGCCTCATTAATAGCCCGGCTTGTATTGCGAAATGATGGAGATGCACATGCCAACAAGTGAGCAACTCACCTGGTGATTGATGAATACGAAATTACAAAATGAAAGAAACTTTACCCTCTTTGCTTGGATTGATGTTAGTTTGTGTTGCTGCACACTCACTCATTTCCCGGCCTCGTATTATTTTAATCTATCACTTCTAGGGGGCCGAGCAAAGAGCCTGAATGAGAACCCTTGCTGAGATTCCCAGATGTAATTCATAGACATATTACTAGTATTGCTAGACGTAGTTCATAGGCATATCGCTAATATTATTAGTATTACTAGTTGGGAGTGATCCGTCGTTATGTCCGATATTGTGCGTGTACATGTAGAGTTGGTACACAAATATCTCATGATACGAGCTGGCTTCAAATACTGCATCCGGGCTCCGAAGTGACCAGCCTATGAGAGTTTCCAGCGAGCTTCTAGATGGTTCAGATCGACTAACACGCCTGGGATGGCCGTTGACAGGGTCTCTGATCTGTGATACTTGCGATATTCTATGCCAAATAGCCATGTGCTGTTTCAAGGGCGAAATTGCAGCTCGTAACGTTACGCTGTGGAAATGCTTGATGGCCAAGAATAGCAGCAGCCATGTTTCTGGCTGAAGAGGTTCACGGGCAGCTGCAGCTAGCGGCTGAAGCTTTTCGCTTTGGCCCCCATAGCTGATAGTAAGAATCACGAGTCCGACAGAGGCAGTGGTTGATCCTTTAGGTCTCGGTAGTAATGGCGCTCACGAGCCTTGGCAGGGTGGATAAGCCTGAACCAAAATTTTGTGCCAAGTTTTTGCCATCATCAGGTTCATTTATGGAGCAGATTAGGATCGCTCGGCCACTGAACTGATGGTGTTTGGATAAGTAGCTGAGTGTGTAGACCTGTTCGTGGCGGATGTATGTCTCGCACAAGCGCGGTAGGGAGAGCTACTCGCGATGTATAAAAAGGACGAACATGAGATGAAAGCGCCAGAACTACTGCTAGCGCTGCGGTGATGGATTTCAGTTCATGCAAGGCTGGCTAGAAGATGGTTCAGTTGGAGATGGCAGATTTAGTTGATCTAGCGCCAACACCCGGTGTTACTCAGGTAATAAGATCAATATCGGTTCCAGACAGCATTGGCATTACGAGATATTGTCCAGCCCTTGTTCGTATCCCCTTTCGTCTTTCTTGTCGTTGTCAAAGCTCCTCTTATCAAGATCAACACAGAGCCGCTCTTCGTATAGATTTGGGCATCAAAGGTTAATAGATTAAAAAATGGCATCTAGCGTTTTCCATTGGCGCTTCTCGACCATTTTCTCCGACTATTGCCTGATAGTCTGAGGCAGCCTGAATGTATTGGTGGTGGTGCGCGCCCAGAAGGCTTTACGGGCCACTAGAGGCTCTGGCAGAGGGAAAATCGGTGTTTCCGGTGCCTTAAAATGCTACCCCGAAGGAGCCGATTTCCAGACCCTCCTAATTCCAGGTACTAGACCAGTCCAAAACGCCACACCTCTTGCTTATTCAAATGCGTAATTTTAATTCTGCTTCTAAAATTATCACGCGCTGGGCCAGCATGCAGTGTCCAGATGCGATACTACTGCCATTAGCACTACCAGTATGTGGTACTACTGTTATGGAGCAATGTGTTAGCAGTGCTAATAGTCGCATCGCTACAGTACCAGAGCAATTGATATCCCCAGTGAGACACAAGCCAGAGTCCAAGCCGAGGCCACGCATCGAATGGCTGGTTTGCGGCAGCTGAGATCCCCGGGAGTACAAACAAACACACACGCGCGCCCGGTCCATTTTTCGCATGGATGGACAGACGGTGAGGCGGAGAGCGCTCGAGGCCATTGGCAGCCAGCGCCGTGCGACTGCGAGCGTTGACGTTGTGGCACGCGGATTGAGCCACGAGATGGCGTCAAGGGCAATGCCTGCTGCCATGTTGTCGCTAGTGGCGCAATGGCTTGCGATGGCGCGCTCTCACGGCATACACCTGCATATACACGGCGGCTCGCCTGGTCTTCCTTCTCATGCAGCATTACGAGCATTGATTCTCAGGCGACAGACCACTTCGCTGGGGAATATTGCTGCTATAAGCATAGCTCCACAAGGTGGGCAATACAAGCTTTGGTCGGAGATAAACTTGAAAAAAAACTTAATGACAATGCACCTGTCTTGCCAAAAAGGCTATCGCCAACCCTGGCCTGTCAGCAGTTTGTCGGCACTCGGCGCCATCTCAAAGAGAAGGAGGAACAAAGGGAAATGAAAATTAAGAAGAAAAATATTGCTACTCCTCCCTTTGCTGCTCATGGCTTGGCCATAAGCCGATGCTTCCGTAGAGAGCAAGAACAACAACAACAAGAGGCGAAAAAAGAGGAGACGATCGTCAAAATAGTACGCAGGGAACAAACGTCATGCTACGTCTCCCAGCCAGCAACGGCGCCTACCGTCTGTCTTGTACAGGCATGGCATCGTAAGCCGCCAGCGCAAATACAGTCGGCGCTTCGCCGGCGAGCATGTCTCAGACCAGCGCACCGCTCATCGCGCTCGTCGCTCTCGCTCGATCTTCGCGCGAGAGCCCAAGGAATAATGGACCCATCCCCGCACGCCTCTCAGCATCCTGAAATCTCCTCGAGGCCTGTCGAATCTCCAGTCATGGCATGGGGCGTTTCGACACCACTGGTCCCGGTCCTGACGCTAGGGCTGAATGGAGTCTGGAGCCGACTGGTAGCCTCGTCGCCCAGCTGCCCTTTTGTGGGATTGGATATGCGTATCCCTAAGCGCCTCGTATCGTACCCAGCCTAGATATTTTTTATGCCAAACTGGTGCCAATCGGGTTTGGCCCCCGAGGCCGTGGCGTGGCGCTGCTTGGAAACGTCTCCACGAAGGAGGTCCATCCCTTTCGCTTTCCTCCCTTGCGGCGTCGTATTGATCAGGCACAACGGGGTAATTTTTCCACTAGCCTTACCGCGTGGGAAGAAGAACAGAAGAAGAAAAAAAAAAAAACAAACTAAACTAAACAAAGAGGCTAAAATCTGGTTCAGGGATGGATGTTGGCCACCCCCCTGAAAGGAAGCTAATATGATGAACGCATACTACCTCTAACAACATGGAGTGTAGGTAACGGCTCCTCTGATCTGCCCTCTGTTCGATTTCGTTTGCTTGCTTTGCTGCGGAGTTCCTGGTGCCCTGTATGCCGTACTAGCCAAGTAGCCCTAGGATTCGAGCGATCGTGTGTCTGTGTATACTTGAAAGGTATGTACTCGTGTGAGTGGGGTGGACGATGCGGCAACTAATCCCAAGAAGCTGCCAAAGCAAATAATACAAAATCTCGAGCCTTCTGCTGCTTTCCACCCCTAGCCGACCTGGAGATTCCCTACCATCCTCGTTTTCTTCCACCCCCTGTCACCTGGCATAATCCATTCTATTGGATTGGTATAGTGCTATCTATATCTATATCGCCTCTAGTTGTTTTGCCCTCGCCTACAGCAGGAAGAAGAACCGACCTGCCTGCATAGGGAAGGGAGCTCGCTTTCATTCCCTACTTCCTACAAGGGGCGATTACAGGAGACGCGCCTTTTAACCCGTCTCTCATCTAGGGCCTTTTATCCCCTTTGTGTCTTTGTCCTCTTTGCCCTCTTTACAGCTTTCTTTCGTTTTTCTTTTTCCCTTCTTCTCGACCACACACTCGTTTAAATCAAAGCGCATCATGATGTTGCAAGCTTCCGTCTCGGTGCTGGCCTTGGCCGCAGTTTCACTCGCACAGGGTACAGCGCACATCCCCGTCACTGGTGTTCCCGTCTCTTCTGGTTCTGCTGTGCCTCTGAGACAAAACATCAATGACTTGGCCAAGTCAGGACCGCAATGGTAAGAAACCAAAGAATGTTCCAGTCCCCATGAGGGGGAAGATAAGGACGTGGCACTCATAATAAGCATGTAATAGGGATCTCTACGTTCAGGCCATGTATAGCATGTCCAAGCTGGATTCCCATGACCCCTACAGCTTCTTCCAGATTGCTGGTAATTCTTTCCTTCTTTGAGATGGCATGACTCTCGGAGCCCTTAGTAACACTAGCCAGGCATTCACGGCGCACCGTACATCGAGTACAACAAAGCCGGAGCCCAAACTGGAGATGGATGGCTAGGATACTGTCCTCATGGTGTACGTTTTCAAAATGACGCCTTTCCACCAACTTAACCTACCGACGCTATTATCGAACTCTTCTGACATGTTTTTTTTTTAGGAGGACATCTTTCTCACCTGGCATCGCCCCTATGTTCTGCTTTTCGAGGTATGTTGCTTCAATGTGTCTCTCATCATCTTGCATCTGTTCTTAGGAATGTAAAAGCTGACTTTTTCACTTAGCAAGCATTGGTCTCTATTGCCAAGAACATCGCCAATGGATACCCTGCTGCGGTTCGCGCCAAGTATCAAGCAGCGGCGGCGAGCCTGCGAGCCCCCTACTGGGACTGGGCTGCCGATAGCACTGTGCCTGCATGCACCGTCCCCAACACCCTCAAGGTCAACGTGCCCAGCGGCAGTGGTACCAAGTCGGTCGATTACACCAACCCTCTTCGGACTTATTACTTCCCTCACATCTCCCTGACCGGCTCATATGGAGAGTTCGATGGAGGTGGCAATGACCACACAATCCGCTGCCCCTCGCCCCAGCAGAACTATCCTAACACGGCCAATTCCAACCTGCAGGCGCGCCCTTACAAGGGCTGGATTGTAAGCTGTCATCGTCGAGTTTTGCGTTGAAGTTTGTTGCTAACAAATGTATAGTATGACGTCCTGACCAACTCTCAAAACTTTGCCGATTTTGCTTCCACTAGCGGCCCTGGTATCAATGTCGAGCAGATTCACAATGCCATTCACTGGGATGGTGCTTGTGGCAACCAGTTCCTTGCTCCCGATTATTCTGGCTTCGACCCCTTGTTGTAAGTTTAACATGAGATGAAGTTAAAGGGATTTAGCATAAACTAACAATGGAACAGCTTCATGCACCACTCCAACGTCGACCGCATGTGGGCGTTCTGGGAGGCCATCATGCCTTCATCGCCCGTCTTCACCGAATCCTACAAGGGCCAGTCTCGATTCAACAGCAAAACGGGAGCCACCATCACTCCCAACTCTCCCCTGCAGCCCTTCTTCCAGGCAAACGGCCAGTTCCACACCTCCAACTCCGTCAAGAGCATCCAAGGCATGGGCTACTCCTACGCGGGCATCGAGTACTGGCAGAAGTCCCAGGCTCAGATCAAGTCGGGCGTCACTACCATCATCAACCAGCTGTACGGCCCCAAGAGCTCCTCGAAGCGAAACACTCGTGCTGCGGACCTTGTCCAGACTCGTTACTTTGCGCAGATCTCCGTCAACGTAACTGAGATTCAGACTCGCCCTGCCGAAATCAACGTCTATGTTGCTGGCCAAAAAGCTGGCAGCTTGATCGTCATGAAGCTTCCCGCTGAGGGCATGGTTCACGGTGGATTCACAGTCGATACCCCTATGAAGACCCTTCTGCACGGAGGTAACCGCAACGCTGTTAGCGCCTTCTCTTCTGATGTCGAGGTTGAGATTGTCACTGTAAGCTCCCCTTTCCGCATTTTTTGTATTATTGCAGGCATCGGTCTTATACTAACAAAATTTCAGCGATCTGGAGAAGTCATTCCCCTCGAGAGCGTTCCCAGCCTTGCCATCGATCTTGAGAGCGCCAACGTTACCATGCCGTCTGCCATCGATCAGCTCCCCAAGTATGGCTCTCGTTCAAAGCACCGTGCCCAGGCTGCCCAGAGGGGACAGCGAATCCAACCTCCTGTCATTCCTCCCCCTCCTTCTCAGTAAAGGGAGAGACGTGGCCGCCAAACCTTTTCCATCTTGTTGCAATATTATCTAGCCATATACATGCCAGAATGCTCACGTGGAAGGAGTAACTGAGCATTTGAATATATACTACGACTTTTCAACATGGACTTTTTGACCTGGTGGATGTGGGATAATATCTTTTCGCATTTTATAGGCTTTTATCCTCTGGTACTTGCCCAGGGGTTTGTTGATTGGGTTGATGATATGGTTTCTGTATATAGCACTTCATCCTTCATTACTATAGCTGCATGCGGACATATACATGATATGCATGCTCTTTACCAAGCGCACTTTAGCCCGTTCTTAAAGGGCGACCCTAAAGGCGGATTGGATACAAATTAACATAACGATAATTGAATATTGATAATTTATGACAAGTTTCTGACTCTGTGTGCACCTTGATAGATGTTGAGTTAAGATTACCAGCATGAGCGCCACGCACGTAATAAGCAAACCGGCGCTCTATTGGTTTGCGGTGGAATGAATGTATTCGAGTTTATCCAGAATGTGAATAAATCATGCTTAAGCTCTGGCTCATTAAATGAGTGCTGTGTTTCTTTTTCCATTCGAGGAACAAAATTCGTAGTTTGTAGATGCCAAAAAATTGTAGAAGAAAACGTCTTAAGAAATATGAAAATGAAAATAAGAATGCAAAAAAGAAAAAACTATGCGGCCTGTGTGGATCGAACACACGACCTTCAGATATCAATTGAATGACTGAATGACTTCAGTCTGACGCTCTCCCAGCTGAGCTAAGGCCGCAAGTTGAATAGCGCAGTCTATTCAAAGGTTATATGCCGCAGTGACTTTGCGCGTAAATTGGTCAAGACCACCATGTAGAGTTCGCGACAAGACGCGTTCATCACTTAGACTGTGGCGATTGTGTAAATTGGGTTGCAAAATACCTCTAAGCGTTTAGTGAAGTGAATTGCGCTTTATGCTTATTCTACCTTAATTAACTAATCCCGATATCCCAATCCTGATGACTCCGTTATTTCCATTGCCTAATACCCAGAACTGCAAACGCCCTAATTCATCGTACGACATGCGATAGTATAGTCTAATTAGAGGATTCCCCATAGCCGATCAATTCAATATCCACAAACTACTAAGATTTTAGTTCCAATGCTTCTTTAGCCCATACGCTGTCATACTACTTCTGCTCTGTTTCAATGCGGGTTTAATGATCGGATGTTTCCTAAATGGACGGCTATGTCCATCTCTGAGACGATGTAACCAATTGCGGCTATCTAACTTATCCACTGATTCCGTATTAAAGGACATTGACCGGATAGCACCAAAAAGGGAACCGGATTTACTAGTCAAAAGAAGTAGAGCCCGTCTCGAAAAGCGGGAGATCGAGAGTTACGTGAAGGCCATAAGTTCCAATAACGCCTTTTTTATTCTACTTACGAAGTATGGTCGCGTTTACGTACATCTTACCGCATATATAAGTGATTAAGGATTCTACAATCGGGATAGAAAATCCGCGGCGTGACTCAGCTCTGGCCCGAGGCCAGTCTCATAAAGGATTGGAAGACTAAAGTATAGTAGCAGTGGCAATGCGGCTATATCATGCACAAAAGTACCATCCCGTTATTGGCGCATGGCGGTCGAAGACTAATGCAGGAAAATCAGGAACAAATATTCCGATTAATTTCTCTTAGCATAATGATACAAATACAGTATAAATAAATAAAAAATAGTATAGAATAGAATACAGTAAAAAAGATTCTGCGATTTGTCAAAAGATCAAGCTTTTTACCTTGCGGTGTGGGGTAGGATTCAGTCAACTAATTTAACAATACCAACATACCGAGGTGTAACAAGTGTAACAAGCACCAACCTTATCATTGGAACTTTTTTTCCTCATTCCGTATGCCATTAATAAGAGATTTACTAACTGGTATACGAGCACTGTGCACTTTTGCTAGCGATATAGTTGAACTTTTGCGACTGCGGTTGGCGGAATCCAAAATGCCCCTGTGCTAAACTAGTTGCGGGTTGGTCTTTTGCAAAAAGCTGGGGCGCCGATATTTGTGCTCTATCCGGCAAATCCGTCTGATATTCTACGGAGCAGCTGAACTGATCGGTGGAGAGTGCTACGTTGAGCTGTCACCCTTGTAAAGCGGGTGTTGACCGAGGGGGAGAGAGATAAGCTATTTAGGGTTAAATGTAGTTGTATGGAGCGTGAATACTCGCACCACACCGCCAATTCTATATAGATGCTATATATATGTATGACGTTGAGCATTCGAATAAGCATTGAGCTTGAAAGAAGTGTTCAGCTATTCATGGGACATGGTTATTGTTCTAGGGTTTCGTTTATTGACTGGTATGTCTGTCAGACTCAATTGCCAGCCACTTCGGTCACTGTACCCGTGGTGACATCTACGCCTATCTGTAGCGGATAAAATCCAACCCAATTGTGCCGTTTATTGAACGGCATCGGGTGTTTATACCATTCCATCTGGCACTTTTTACGAAAACCCCTGGATGAATCCCAAAAGTGCTGCTCCGCACTGCCTCTTTTCGCATCGTGGATCGGAACCCCGGCACTGCTTGACAGGCCCCGAGCCACTAACATCCGACTAGCATGGATTGTAGCTCTGCTCGACCTTCCTATTGGGGAGCAAGATGGACAGAACTTCTGTTCAGCCCGCGGGGGACGGTAATCGTAATCTTGCATCGTTGCCAAGTACTGATATTTCCTAGCGCAACGGCGGATCGCTGCCTGGCTGTACAAACAGGGCAGTAGTTAGCCTTACTATTACACCATCAGGTGGAGAGATCACCTTTGGGGTCTTGAAATAGTATGTAGTATTCTACAGTATCTATCTTTGGATAATACGACAAGGTCAGGGGTTTACATTGTATAAAAGGGCCTGAGAAGCCCCGGATGTGAATTGATCCCTTCTCGCCTTGCTCCAGTGTCCATCAGTTATCTCGCTCACAATGGCTAAATTGACAGCTCTTGCCGGTCTTCTGACCCTTGCCAGCGTGCATGCAAATGCCGCCGTCCTTTTGGACAGCCTCCAGAAGGTGCCTCAGGGATGGCAGGCTGCTTCAGCTCCGGCCCCTTCATCCAAGATTACTCTCCAAGTTGCTCTGACACAGCAGAACATTGATCAATTGGAATCAAAGCTCGCTGCTGTCTCAACTCCCAACTCCAGCAACTATGGAAAATACTTGGATGTCGATGAGATTAACCAGATCTTCGCTCCCAGCCAAGCCACTACCACAGCTGTTGAGTCCTGGCTCAAGTCTTACGGCGTGAGCTACAAGGTGCAGGGCAGCAGCATCTGGTTCCAGACGGATGTTTCCACGGCAAACAAGATGCTCAGCACCAACTTCCACACTTACACTGACTCCACTGGTACCAAGAAAGTCCGAACTCTCCAGTACTCAGTTCCAGAGAACCTTGCCAGCCACATCGATCTCATTTCACCCACAACCTACTTTGGCACATCCAAGGCTATGCGAGCTTTGAAGGCCAAGAACTCGGCTTCGGCCGTCTCAGAATTGGCTGCCCGCCAAGAGCCTTCAAGCTGCAAGGGAACCATTGTTTACGAGAACCTAACTTTCAACGTCTTCCAGCCTGACTGTCTCAGGACCGAGTACAGCGTCGACGGATACACTCCCTCAGCCAAATCCGGTAGCAGGATTGGCTTTGGCTCTTTCCTGAACGAGAGCGCCAGCGTTTCAGATCTCGCTCTTTTCGAGAAGCACTTTGGCTTCCCTAGCCAGAGCTTCTCCGTCGAGCTGATCAATGGCGGAACAAACCCCCAGCCACCAACAGACGCAAACGACGGCGAGGCCAACTTGGACGTCCAGAACATTGTGTCATTCGTGCACCCTCTGCCCATTACTGAGTATATTACCGGAGGAGGCGCCCCATACTTCCCAGACCCCGTTGAGCCGGCTGGAACTCCTGATGAGAACGAGCCTTACCTCGAGTACTACGAGTATCTGCTCTCCAAGTCAAACAAGGAGCTCCCACAAGTCATTACCAACTCCTATGGTGATGAGGAGCAAACCGTGCCAGAGGCATATGCCGTCCGAGTGTGCAACCTCATCGGATTGATGGGTCTTCGTGGTATTTCCATTCTCGAGTCATCTGGTGACGAGGGTGTTGGTGCCTCTTGTCTCGCTACCAACAGCACCACCACTCCTCAGTTCAACCCCATCTTCCCGGTATGTTCTAGACTACAATGTCTTCCAAGCAATCACTAATAAAGCTTCTTTTAGGCCACATGCCCTTATGTCACCAGTGTTGGTGGAACCGTCAGCTTCAACCCCGAGGTTGCCTGGGACGGCTCATCTGGAGGCTTCAGCTACTACTTCTCAAGACCCTGGTACCAGGAGGAAGCAGTTGGCACATACCTTAACGAGTATGTCAGCCAGGAAACTATTGACTACTATAAGTCTTATGTCGACTTCTCCGGACGTGGTTTCCCTGATGTTGCAGCCCACAGCGTCAGCCCTGAGTAAGTTTATCTCATCTTATCTATCTAAAGTCTTTAACGGTCACTAACTGTTTTAAAAGTTACCCTGTGTTCCAAGGCGGCCAACTTGGTCCCAGCGGTGGTACTTCTGCGGCCTCACCCATCGTCGCTAGTGTTATTGCCCTTTTGAACGATGCCCGTCTCCGTGAAGGCAAGCCTGCTCTCGGATTCTTGAACCCTCTGATTTACGGATATGCCTACAAGGGCTTTACCGACATTACCAGTGGCTCATCTGTCGGTTGCAACGGCAACAACACTCAGTCCGGAGGCCCTCTCGCTGGTGTAAGTATACCCTTTCTGCATCAAACCTCTTTGTTGGTATCAAAGCTAATTCTGTCTAGGCGGGTAATATTCCAGGAGCATCCTGGAACGCTACCAAGGGCTGGGATCCTACCACTGGATTCGGTGTCCCCAACTTCAAGAAGCTGCTCCAGCTTGTTAAATACATTTAGATATCCATTGTAATATATGATGACTGGGCATGGTAAATAACTACTACTAATTATATAAATATATATACAGTAAATTTATATATAGAGTTACCGCACATGAGCCGCGTATTAGTGACTAGTATTGAGAAAGCTAGATGAGATATGAGATGCTAGCTCTAAACCAAATCTGAGAGATACCCAACGTCTATGGCGCCTGAGATAGAAGCAGGCTAAGTCTGTAGAATATCCAGATGTATTCCTTTAATATAATGTTAAATTAAAACATCAAAAAGTATATAGTCAGTAATTACGGAAGACGTGGCAGTGTTCTGGTAGGGCTTAGTAGATCGATCGCCAAGAGCGCCGAGAAAGGGCCTAGTCCAATATCAGCATCGACCAATGTTGGATCCATTACCATGCCAAGCGATTAAAGCTATCGATGTTGTAGATGACATGGTGGATCCAGTCTCGAGGAAAACTCTGAAGAGCCAAAACGGCGGGGATAAGTCTGATGTTCTCCAGGTATGCCATCCAAATCGGGCTATAGTAGAGTGGACACTAGCCAGGCTTGCGTTGCAGCTGTGGCTGCGACTGGGGTGCGATTTATGAGATGTATGATACGACTACAGCTGTTGTTTACTCTTATCCCAGCCAGCCGCTAACATGACAGGGAGCCGGCCGCTACATAGCACAGATGGTAGAACTGGGCCTAGGGAAGCAATATTTCACTGGCCTCAGCTCCACTGGACAGAGCGCAATTGATGCTGACAAACAACGTAGTGGACAGACGGAATACAACGTCAAGAGCGTCGGATCAAACGACTTCTGTTGCTTCTTTCTCTTTCAGCAAGGGCAGACTAGTTAGCTACTTAAAGCGACGATATATGAGAATATTGCAAAGCAAACGTGGGCGGGTACCCCCACGCACGGCTCACTCTCTTGTATCGGGCTTCACATAATTGAAAAGAAACTTAACGCAGGGGAAGGTTGTGTTGTCTAGACTGAACGGTTCCCCTCGCCTCTCTCCCAGTATGAATGTTGCGAATACTGAATTCCGAGGGTGGCTTTACGTTTGAATTATTTACTACAAGGCGTACCTGAGTAAACTGGGCATTACACAATATATATATATCGAGCTGTAACTCGTCAGAAAATTGATTGTATAACCAACCTTCTCTCTCCTTCTGCTTTTAGGGTAGAGGACAGGTCATATATCTCTTTTGGGCTATATGGCGACAGTGGCAACACTCGCCGTTAAGAGCGCTAATCTTACTGGCTGTGTCTTCTAGAGGTTCCATTAATCTACTTTCCAACTTGACTTGATCCAGTCGAATTGCGTCACAGCCCAGCGTCTTCGGCCTTGGAAACAGTGGAGCGGCACTTCGGAATCGCGAGAGAGCGAATGTCACTTAGCTTGGACCCCGAAAGTGCAAGTAAAAGAGCCATTATTAGTAGCTAGTTTGTGCGAACGGGACTAAGAGACAAGGGGGCCATGTCTCGATGCCCGGACTTGACAACGTCGCGGCCGAGCGAGAGAACGAGCCGCATGATCCGCCGCTGGATAGTTTTCGCGATGCTGTTTGCGCAAAAGAATTTTGTGGGGATGAATGGATCCAAAAAATGTTATATATCATCGAGCATCTCTTCTTTCACCTCATCTTGATTCAGAAAAATCAAAACAGACAGCATCACTCAACTACCAAAAGCCCACTTAATAACATAATATCTATCCCCTTCGTTAACACAACTACATCAGCATGGCTGTCTCTAAGTCTTTGGCTGGCAAGGTTGCCCTCAGTAAGTCCAGCTCTATCAGGCTACTTAGTTAATGTACTACTAACCCATGCAAGTTACTGGATCTAGCCGTGGTATTGGTGCTGCCATTGCTCTGCACCTTGCCGAGCACGGTGCCAATGTCGTTATCAATTATGTTTCGTCCGCTGAAGCAGCTGAGGCGGTCGCTGAAAAGGCACGCAGCTTTGGCGTCAAGGCCATCACTATCAAGGCTGATGTCTCCAAGGGACCTGAAATCATTGCCATGTTCCAGACTGCAAAGGCTGAATTTGGAAGCCTCGATATTGTCATGAGCAACTCTGGAATCGAGCATTTTGGAAAGTTAGAGGAAGTTACGGAAGAAGAAATCGATAGAATCTTCAGTGTCAACGTCAAGGCGCAGTTTATTGTGGCCCAGCAGGCTCACAAGTACTTGGCAGACTCTGGTAGGCTGATCCTAATCTCATCCATCTCTGCTGTCATGGTACGTATACACCACACATACATCCCCATCCCTCAATAAGGGCTCTTTCGACTAATGGTACAAAGGGAATTCCCAATCATGCTCTCTATTCCGCCTCCAAGGCCGCAATCCAAGGCATGGTCAAATGCCTGGCTTGGGATTTCGGCAAGCGTAACATCACTGTCAACTGCATTGCCCCTGGCGGAGTAAAGACGGATATGTATGCTGAGGCTGCAGCCAAGTATTTGCCTGGAGGCGACAAGATGACCATCGAGGAGATAGACGATAAGATTTCTGTATGGAGCCCACTGGGCCGACCAGGCTTTCCTGCTGATATTGCTGGCGTGGTTGCTCTATTGGCCAGTCCTGAGGCGCAGTGGATCACTGGTCAAACTATTCACGCCAGCGGCGGTGCCCACATGGTATAGATAACATTAATTCCCTATAGAATTGGTTATAAAAATATGACCCTTATTACAGACAGTAGTTACGTATTATTCACATCGCCTCTTGGACTGAACTCGTGTCGGCGTGACCCACTTCCATCTCACCTATCTTCTTCCCCATAATATGCTCCAAAATCTATATCAGGCTCCAATTACATACAAAACAACACAAGAGCCAAATATTGAGATTATAGAATAGCCAAAAAAAAAAAAAAAAAGAAAAACAAAAACAAAAAGAAATACATACAACAGCCGGTGTTCGCTGATGGTCACCCACTCAACTACTAATCTGCCGGTTAGTGGCTTGTCTATGGGGGAGCAGACGGGACCCCGAATTCTCCACTACCTATGGTCGTATGTGCTGAATGGAAGCTTTACTCACTTTATAACGTACAGTTGTAGTTGTGTTAAGCAGAAACATTTATTTCCTATAGTAACCGGAGTAATACATACAACTTCTCAACAAGGATCCTGTCCCCATAAGTTGTTAGTACCAATTATAACAACAGGTTCAATTTTGTTTCTAATTAAATTTTCTCTAATTAATCAGACATTATTATAATCATTCCTTATAACTTTCCAAAGGTGTACACTTGTTCATTCCGAATCTGTCGTAGCGAAACATGTCGGATGACCGCCTCCGGAAGCTGTAGGAGGAGCATTGCATCGCCGTGACATTGTACCTGATCACCGCTGATACTTTCGTAAATCACTTTCATTCCATATTGTGAGGACTCAGATGCCAAAGATTGCCAAGCTTGAATGACGGAAGACTGTAAAAGAAACTCCCAGGTACCCCTCCAAGTAATGGTAGAAGTCTGACCTTGTTCTGTGGCAGGCTCATACTTGAAGAGCGCGGCAAGGTTCTTTCGTCCATTCCATATTTGCAATGTTTCGAGCTTTGGCATAAAAGCGGCTGCTCTTGCTGCTGCTCTTGCTGCTGCTCTGAGCATATTTGCACCTCGAATTTTATCTTGATCGGGCGCCAACAGCTGTGAAGTAAGGAAGAGATGTCTCAGATTGGGCCACCTTTTTGGAGGCTGACCTTCGTCCAAGACAAAGAAAGCTTCTGCGTCCACCATAAATGATGCTGAAAGAGATTCATAATTGGTACTGACTTCAGAGAGGATTCGACTAAGAGTAGGATTTGGTGGACGAATGCGTGCGCAATCCATCTCCAAGTAAGCGTTCACGTAGAGCTGGTTAAAATTCTCGAAAACGGTAAATTTATTTAGCTTTCGAATACCGGGGGACTCAAGGAAAGTAAGATAACCTATAGAAAGAAAGACAACGTATTAGTGGAATTGTACTTACAAGATGGTAAAGTAATTTATT
This sequence comes from Trichoderma evansii, assembly GCF_050947405.1. Lineage (NCBI taxonomy): Eukaryota > Fungi > Ascomycota > Sordariomycetes > Hypocreales > Hypocreaceae > Trichoderma > Trichoderma evansii. The sequence continues at coordinate 1,281,497 of NW_028145201.1, read as the reverse complement.
GTTGAGAAGTACGCCTGGGGGAAATGCTGTCTCACCTTGGCCTGTAGCGTCCTGGAGCATGTTATCCCACTCCCTCCACGGTTCAAAGTGTAGCTCACACAATCTCGGAAATCGGGCGAGCATTTCAGCAAGCGCTTCAGGTTCCCAGCGCCGGCGGGTTTGTTGACGTAAAAAGCAGACGCATGATAGCCGGTACCATTGGTAACTCTCTCCACCATTCAAGAGGGTCCTCGAATTCGCCAGACGGATCGTTCAAGATTCGGGTAAAGACGTTTTGGACAGCAGCCTGAGCCTTGATAACGTCCCAACTAGTAGTGTCCCATCGATGTCGTGCATCATCAACTTCGCATGGAACTGCTCGATTGAGCCGTGAAACATGGGAATAGCCCTGATTCGATGAAGCATCATCTTCATCATCATCTGGTTCAAATGTGAGATACTTGAACCAGTGCTCTGGATCACTGGTTGATTAGACGCTAATATCGAGTGACAAAGAGCTGCTACGGTCCCAGGTGCTAAGGACTAAGAAGAGAGATTGAATGGCTGTCTTGATTAGAAGGTCGTCTGCGGCACTGTTGAACATTGGAACGTCATCATTGTCACCGTCAGGAGAACAGGTATCGCAATCGTAGCGTTCTAATTCCAAGCAAAGCCACAGATACCTTACACGAGATCGATTACGACGAGTCATGTCATCAAGCTCGGGAATGCGTGACGGTGTGATTTTTATCCGCTTAAATATCTGTGGCTCGATTACTGCCTGCCACTCTCGCGACACGGCAGCAAAGCGCGCCAGCTCGCGGCCATCTTTCACCAGAGCTTCAAGTATCATGCGCCTGATCTCTGTAGGCAAGTAGGGCAAGGAAATTGTTTCGAATATGATATCGGAGATAGGAGAAGGAGGTTGTAATAAAATTGAGATTGGTGTTACAACTCTGTGTTCTGGCGATGATATATATCCAGTGGCCGGGCTAATCTAAGTAGGTTACGAAAAGTGGAAACTGCATCTTGAACCTTATTGTTGTTGAGCGATCCAGGCGATCTGGCTTGGTTGACCTTGATTTGGCCAACCTAGCTGAACCTTGTAGCTTTTGGATAGGTTCATGTATCCTTATCCATCCAGCCGTTTAACCAGGGGCTAGATAAAGGGGGCATCCCAAATACATACATACATATATATATAAGAATGGACTGTCGCCCTATCTCCAAACATTGCCACTTTCCTAATTGTCTCTACAGTACTGCTGCTCTTTTATAAAAACAATGCCCTTGATTATTCTGGCAGATGCTGCTGATGATAGTGCCGAACTGGACGCTCAGGCCATCGACGTCGTTTGCCATACAAACAACACATTCTCGATCCCGTCGCATGGGCTTGCTACCTACTCGCCGATAACGTCTACAATGTCCTCCAGAACCTCGTACTCGAAGTTGGGCTTTCCAGTGTCACATTACTGAGAAAGATTGAGTGAAGTACGGAATACATGTATACGCCTACCTACTTGGAAAAGGTTAAAACCCATATATCGATAAGGTAGTGGTAGTTTTTAACGAATCTATACTTTTTGTATTTGCACCCAATTGACAACAGTTTCCTAGGCAATCGCCTTTGATTCATTTTGCACTCTCAGATCTACTGTTCTACACTCAGCACCCCGTTCGCGGCGCATCGACGAAATGGCTATGGAACCAACACGGATGAAGGTTGTCTTCTTTGATCTGGATGGCGCGCTTTTCGACCACTGCTATTCGCTGCGTCTTGCGATATCCGCCATACAACGGAAATATACCGGCCTCGCAGAAAAGAATATTAAGGAATTGATCGACCAGTACAACGTTGCTCTGCAACGAGCCTATGATGCCTACCTGGATAAGGTGACTACATACGAAGAGGCCGACATTTGGAAGATTCACCTATTTTTTGCGTCATTTGGTTTGCCCGAACCCAGCCTTGATGAGGCTCAGAAGTTCCGTGACGCGTACAAGGCAGTTTACAGAGAGAATCGGAGAACAACGCTAGGAAGTATCGAGACTTTAGTCCGGCTGCGTGAACATGGATACCGCATTGCCATCATCACCAACGGACAGGTCCAAGACCAGACAGACAAAGCCAAGGCCATCGGCATACTGCATCTAATCGACCGCATCATCACTTCTGGGGAAACTGGATATTGAAAATCTGATCGCCGTATCTTCCAATACGCCGTCGAACAGCTCGGCGCTTCTATCGACACGTCATGTATGATAGGCGACTCTGCCGACTCAGATATCAAGGGTGCCTTGGATGCGCAGTTAGCCGCAATTATGTACTCCCCTACGGCCTATAACTCCCAAAAGCTTCTGTTTGGGCAGCAGATACCGATCATCCGTCAGATGACCCAACTCCTGGGCCATTTTGGCATCGCCAGCCCTCGATTTAAGCCGCATTTCGTCTCCGTTCCAGGCCAATTGGTGATCGAGGGTATCGGCATTGACTTGGTCACAGAACCAAGACGCTACCTTCAAATATCCAAAGAGGGGGTGCAATTCCTTGCTGAAAGAACGGGAATGGTCCTTGATTGCACTGCTCAGAAACGACATATACCAGCCATGTCTCACATAGAGAGCATGATCAGAACAATTGCGAAAGCTGCAGGCCTCATTAACGAAGAAATGATCCAGATTTCATTCCCAGGCCGAGAGCTGGGTGAAATAATAACCGTCAAGCCCACCTGCCATGTCACTGGTAGATACCACAGCATGCGCGCAGAGTACGTGCGGCTCGCTCTAGATACTGTTTCAGAAAACGAGGCAACATTACGAGAAGTTGCATCCCTCTTACAGGGACACTGCAACTATCTCATGGGAGATTATCCAAAGGCAGCAATCCGTCAACTTCGCTGCGCAATGCTAATCTTGGCTGAGCAAGCGGGTATTAGACAGAATACCATCATTACTGGAGAGCAGATTGATTAATCAGCCGGGATCAAGTGTCAAGAACAGAGAGTATATCATTTTCCTGTGAAATTCCACGACCCAGATGTATGGTTTTTAGGTCCTTTTTTTTTTTTTTTTGACCATCTCGTCTAACCCTCTCCAGAGATATGCGGCTATATAAGTCTATCATCGCCAAGATATCGCTACCATTTTATCTATCACCAGTACCTTGGCTTCTATTGCACTGGGCGTTACCAACATTACGATTTCATGGTGGCCTGGTATTCTCAGTAATAATTCCAACGTTGACCGTTAATGGAAAGTCTCGATGCTGGATCGCCTGATATGGACTTGGGTCCAGCCTCTTCTTCGCCATGCCTCACTGCATAACGATATTGACGTGGTGGTAGGCCTCCATATAGATTCAAGACTTAGATCTTAGGAGCAAAAGAATTAATAGGACAAGATTTAGCAAGCCCTCTTCCACTCACTGGTATCTGCTCATAAAGGAAGATTTGCCTTCTTATAGACTTGCCACCTTTGTTCGTTAAATAGTGAGTATTAGACCGTACTGGCTTATGCTCTAGTTCCTTAGTATCCTGAAAAAGCAGACTATGAGGTTCGACCACGTATAATCGATGGGCTTTATTGTATGCATAACACTCTCCGACCTGCTAGGCTCTGTAAGGCCATATATAATTCCGTTGATAGATGCACTTATTAATGTTATTAATACATGGAACGCCGCGCTTATTAGTACTCTCTCACAGACATCACCTAACTGATTCGCTCCCAACTTTCGAGTCTCATTTTTGACAAGGCACTACGGCAGAAAAAAAACATCAGAGGGGACCTGCTTCATACCGACCCAAATACAATCAGTTGGCTGCAGAAAACTACGCCTAGTTTAACAGCCAACAGCTTCAATTTCAGCCGGTCTTCTTCAGAAAGTTTCTCCGACCCCGCATATAACAGCATAACAGCAAAAGTATAACTTGCGTGCGAAGCCATTTGCTTATACTGCGCTGTCTTTATCATCATGCCATTGGCCAACAGAGTCTTTCATTTTGTGATTTCTGCTGCATAATGGCTAAGAGAGAGCATAGCCCAAGTATCAATAGCCCCCGACTCGAGGAAACATTCCCCTCACCAAGCCGGCCGGGTATCTTGACAGTAGTTCTCCGCGAGGGAACTGGCCTCTCCGTGCCAGACAGCTACAGGGAGCGCCCCGATGGAGAGCGAAATAAGCCAAACCTGCCATATGCTATTCTAGATTACGGCAAATTGCAAAAACAGGCCGACCCTTGCGAAGGAACTGCAGAAAATCCTGTATGGGTGCCGGACTCTGATCGATTTCCGTATGGTCCAGTGGAAACATAAGGAATGGATAAATAGCAGTAGTAAAGCCAGCACTGGCACTTGATGACTATTGGATTTACAACGCTTGATTAACAGGGAGAAGAATATTAGATCATGACATGAGGCTTCGTCATGATTTCGGTTGAGCTTGTATGCGGCGAACGTAGCATATTCCTGAGTTGTGTAGCTATTTGCTGGAGCTGCAACCCGGATTACCTACCATTTTCGTAGCACATAACGTTGCCATTAAGTCCGATCCAAAGAGGAAATGGGTCAAACATTTGGTTGGCTCAGATGGGAATCAAAAGCAGGCATAGCAAGTGATGGGAGCTATGGAATAGTAGCACTATTACAATTGGGAATCCTCCATCTTCTGGCTGTCATTAGCTACCTTGTTTAGCAAGTACCTGGCTATTCCACCAGTAAAGCGGAGTTAAGTACCTGGGCTATTACGAGTCGCGAATTTCATTCCCGGGTATGCTTGTAGGGTCCATCCCAGTGATAGCTTTTCCAGGCCTTATATAACTAGCAATGGAAATTGACAATGAAAATACAGAGTAATAGATGCTCGTAAAGTCTATATTGAAGAATCAATATCTGGTTTCCATTCTTCTACACAAATCATGGTATAGCTCGCCTGTTCCAAGCAAACTTACATGAGAGTTACGCCCTCCGAGTCTTTAACAGAGAGTCATAAAACTACAAATTCGCGTGGTATCCAGATAAACTGGAGAAGTAAATGTGTATAAAAACCATTTTGACTACCTTCTGATTCTCTAGTGATAGAAGACGGCCATTTGATTGACTGATGGTGAATCATCTCACCTCGGGAGTTTACAGCTTCTCAAAAACTAAAAAGAGTTTACTGTGATATGAGCTACTGAACTAGTCAATTCGAATGTGAAAACGATTCTTGAAGACACATTCCAATTTTGTAATATATTAAACAAATCTTACATAAATTATTGCGCACTTTTCCCCAGGTGCTATGGTAATACTCAACCCCTAACAAGGGTTACAACTAATAAGGCGCGCCCTATCGATTCCTTTTGAGAATCAATGGTTAGGATTCTGGGCTTACTTTGTGTTTTGAAGCTATAATTCATGCGTTATTTTGAGACCTCTCTACTGTATCAGAACCTGGAAATGGATTAGTTGTTCGCTCGATTGCTGAGTCATATTTGTAGAAAAACATACCTAGAGCTTCGATTGAACTCGATAGCAATAATCTAGCCGTTTATATCCAAGAATAATCATGCATTAGTCCAAAATTCAGGTATAACGGTCACGCATTTAATCCTCCGATATTCTCCGGAGAAATCAGTTCTTGTTTTTGACTGGGTTTGCTCTGTGTCCACAGCAGCGATCACGACAGATATCTCCACCGGCAGAATATCAAGGCATTTGACGCTGTGCAATAGTATTAGACGCTTAGTGCTGAGTGCATGGATCAAGGTACTACATATGCTGCTAGGATATTAACCTCGTGTTAGTTCTATTTTAGTTTTATGATAACACGTACCCCAAAAATGGGCAGTGAGCGACGATTAGTTACGAGTAGATTACATTCTCAAACTATGGCAGAGTTAGATAACTTTGCTACCTTGAGGGTCTGTATATGACTATGTATACCATCATTGTAGATAATGGATTGGTAAATCTTATTTGAATGCGAAAGTCGAGATAAGGCATAAGACAGGGGGTAGATGAATGATCTCTTCATTCCAAAGCTTATTTACGCCACTGTTGCTTCACTTAACTAGGTAAATATACAGTTGATCACCGAGCTAGCCTTTAAGACTATAGAAAAAAAAACCCCTCTGCAGCTTGATATAATAAACTAAGGCTGTGAAACCGGAAAAGCAAGCAGGGGCCAGGCGGTGCGACAGTGAAGGCGACGGCGGCCTACACAGCTACTATCGAAGCGCTACTAATTTAGCAACATGTTAACTTAGCAAAACCAGTAAACGGTCCTCGAGATAGAATGATTTTTCCTTTTTCATTTTCGGTAATTAGAGGGAGTTAAGCAAGGCTTTCGGAGAACAGGCATCACCGCCTTTTGGGACTTTGGCTTGGATCGAGTTGCGGCCTGATGCTACATGTACATTCAACTGAAGCCACAAGCTGGTCCAGTCTCTACGGGATCTCTATATTACAAAGCACGGCTAAGAAAATAAAAGTTCGTCAAATCTACGTGGCTAAAATAAGTGCAACTTTGTATGTGGAGGTTGTTGCCAACCGCCACCTTATCCACAATGATGCTGTGTTTGCTGTTAACACAAATCTTTCTCGTACAATCAACACGATATACGAAATTGGCCGAATTTAGACGAACAGCCGCTGATATGCGGCGTCGCCGAGCGTGGTCAAGGGGGACTTTAGTGGCATTCGTCGTCGATTGTGTTATTGGTGCCCTTGGCCATTTTGCTGTGCGCTCCCGTCAAGTAGCCAGGCTACGTGTATTGGGCTAACAAAGCAACCCCCCCGTATATCTCGGATCCCTGAGCGCAATTGCGTTAACCACGCAGTACATACCTGTGCATTGAATATTGAGCTGCAGCAAACATTGGGCGGCCGAATTATTCAGCTTTTATTCAGCCAAATACACGTGAGAAAACAGCAGACAATGTAACACGGCACGAATCTCGAGCCGAGGGAGGGCTGCCATGGACGTTAGCCGGAGATACGGGCGGACCATTAATGCGAGCAGCAGAGCGATAAGTCATCAACTTTCTAGTTCTAGACTCGGTCGAGCGAAGGCCGAGTCGTCGGCAAATGGCAGATGAAGATCTCCCCGCTTCTTGGCTCGAGTTAGCGGTTTTGGACTTGGAGTTGGAGGCGCTTTACAGCAGCTTAGCCTCTGGCTAGAGAATTTGTGGCGAGGCGAATGACTTGTGTGCTCCCGCAGCTAAGGTGCCAAGTTAAGCTTGAAGCCAGCCACCCGTCACGGCGGCGGTACTTGGGCCTGCACCGTGCTATTCCCCAACGCCTGAAACTTTTGGCAACTATGGCGGGCTTGTCGCAAACACAAAAGCCGCGGGGACCACCACAAATTCCGATTCTTTTGCCATTTTCAAGTAGAGGAGAACAAAGCAGTGTCTGACTCGACCATGTACAGCAATTATTGAATCTCGTTTGCAACTGACTCGGCTCGCCTCAAAGCATAGATACGAAATACGAAGCGCGCAGTGTTATGCAGTACGCAGTGTGCAGCAACAGCCCAAACCAAATTTGCATGCTCACACGCGTATCGGCAGCCTCTTGCTTGGGCGGCCTTCGGACATATTTCATCTTTGTGCGCCTCTCTTCCGTCCCATGAGATTTGCCTGCAGCTATCCAACAGATAGGCCGGAGCGCAGGCAGAACGTGGCATGGAAATGGTCACACACGAATTTAGGGGCCGCCGTCTGAACCAATCTGGGCACGAGAGACCGTCACTGCTCGGTAATGAGTCTGTTGAAATCTCACCAGCAGACACCGTCTCATTTTACTGACTTGGAGTTAATACCTAGGTACTATTAGTTGCCTTATTATCATAATGGGCGCTTGAGGCCATCGCTTATCTTAGCAGAGACGACGACGTGGGGGGAATTGGCTACTTTTTACAAGGTTGGGCTTGGTGCTGTTTGCACTCCAACTTCGCTTCTCGACAGCCAAAGAGGGTAAAGAAGTGATGGTGCTGGCAATTCTTTTGTTTACCTGCTGCTTTTCGCGGCTCTTCTCATCGTCGTGGTACCGTGACATCAGCAAGATTCCCGTTGCCGATCGTCTTCTTCGGGTGCTTCGGGAACGAAATACTGTACCCAAAATAGCGAGCAGCAGGCCATCTCAGCTGTTCTGGATTACCTGTAGTAGCCTCTTTCCTGGGATTGAGATATGACGGCCGTGCATGAATCGTGCACAAGGCTCGTGTGAAGAGATTCTGGCAGCTAGTGCTTGCAACCTCAGCCCGTTAAAGCCATCTTTCGGACCGTCAATGCGCTGATTGGACGCTTGGGTGAAGCCAGTTAGCTCACTAGGGTCAGGCACATCACGACTCGCTCCGACACAGGCGCTAATTCTGAGCCTGATGGAACGAATCTTCTGAGGCTTCCGAGCTACAGCGCAACAAGTCAAGGGCCGGATATTAAACCCTGCTTGAATGTTCACATTAGGACAAGCACTCCGCACAAACAGCTGCTCTCTCTATACTGTAAGAGCTGGAGAACTACTAATACCTTACGATTGCTGTGTGTGCGGTGTGCGAAGTACATCAGCAGTGCTGAAAGTTACCAGGTTACATCGCGCTTCTGCATAGAGAACAGTGCCTAAAGCTTCGCACTGTTGAGAAACATTCCTTTATCAATTTGAGATAACCAAAGAGGCCTCTTATTGGGGTATATTTCCTTTTTGAAATATTTCCTTTGTCTTCGCTTTACCCCATCTCAGAAAATCCTAGGCGCCACTTCCCCTCGTCCGTGAGCATCCGCGCTCTCTCCGTGCTCTCTCCGCGCTCTCTACACCTTGCAAATAGTGAGGGACAGCCAAGGGTGGAAGAGTGGGGAGAGCTGGCATCGGCTAGGAACCCCACAAAAGCAAACTCCCTAGGCAGATGCTAAGGCCTAGTCTGAGAACCAGGATGCACATCAATTTGGGGTCAATGCGGAGCTTATGGAGAACAGCCGACGACGACCTATGACGGGGAGCGCCTTGGTAAGAGAGCGGTCTTGGCAGTCCTCCTTTTCTCGTTGATTGATCCGTGTTATCCACCAGTTGGTGATGGGAGTAAATACTGCTATTGGCAATAAGGCGCACAGAGGGACAGATTCGGAAGGGCTCCGCAACTCACAAATGTCATAACCAGGTGGCGACTCTACCGACGCCAACACTCCACGTCCTGAGCATTGTCCAGCTCCACGCAACCAAGTTTGATTACTAGCAATCGAATGGAAATTGGCAGACAGCGGTACAACAAACATTGCATAATTTCCCAGCAGCTCTTTGTCCAAACCAACAAAAAAAAAATCTGCGATATATGAACATCCACATGCCGGCGCACGGTGCAAGGCAAATCCTACGCCACCTATACCTGCGTCCATGTCCCGAAATGGCCCGCCGTCACAATGAGAGATAGGACCAAAATACGACGGCCTTCCATGATGACCAAGCTCCCCCTGTCATTACCATGCTTGTACGGAGCAGCACTCCGCATCCTATCATCCTTCTCTAGCACTCACTTACTCGCGCATCCTTGAGCTAAACTTCTGGACCTCTCCCCGCATCGCTATCCCTGTCCAGTTCTTTGTTTTTGGGCCATCTTGGTTGTCGTCGTCACACCCACCCAGCCTTTCCTTGCACCTGTTTAATCCAGCCTTGCCTCAATTGGCGTATTATTGCATCTTGCGGTCATCTCGACCCTTGATTCAGGCTTTCCATCTCCAATTTTTCGGATCCCTAGTCATGCATGTGCTAGGCGATTAGACCCAGTACATTTATATCCACATGCCAGTACATGAACGCCTTGTCTTCCGACATTCCTCATCCTTTCTTCCCTCTCTCTGGAGTCGGTCTGTGTCTTTCTGAGAGAATCTTCTTTTTCTGGTCTGCCTCCTTTTTGGTATAAATCGCTTAGTAGGCCCAGACACCCGGTGGTTGCCGCCCGTCTGTCTAAGACTCGGATCAGCAGCACAGGATCAGTGTTTTCCCTCTTCCAAAGCCACCACCCCTCCCTTCGATTCTTTTCCCTTTCGCTTAAACCTGTGAAAGGTTGCGGCGGCTGTTGTTTGTCTTCTGTCAATCACACCTTTCTTTTCTTTTCTTTTTTTTTGTGGAGGCTTTCTGTGTTTTTTTTTTGTTCAAAAATTTGCCCATCATGAGCGACACAGAAAAGGTTCCCGCCGCAGATACCATCTCCAATTCGGAGCTTGACCAGATCGCAGACCCGGACGCGGGCTTGTCCGATGTCGAGAGAGCGGCGAATGTGAGTCTCAGATTCCAAGCCATATGAAGAGGCTGTGAATGTAGAATTGCTAATAATTGATTTACAGGAACGGAAACTGCTGCGAAAGCTAGATTTGACCCTCGTCCCATGGGTAAGTGTTATAACGAGTCTGATTCAAGTGGGTATGCTACCTACAAAGAAAAGCTGTTAACAACGTGTCTCAGCTCACCTTACTGTATCTCGTGTGCTTCCTCGACCGTACAAACATCGGAAATGCAAAGGTTGCCGGCCTCGGGAAGGATATTCCCATGTCAACAGGCCAATACAATGCATCCCTTACAATTTTCTTTGTTTCTTATGCCATTTTTGAGCCTCTTGCCAATTTCTTGTTGAAGCGTACACGCCCGTCTATCTTCATCCCCCTTATCATGTAAGTCATCAACCCAGAAGACAAATCTTATTCACACCAAGATTTTAATTTGAAAATAGTATTGTTTGGGGCGCATGCATGCTTGGAATGGGTTTCGTTAAGAATTGGTCTGGCCTCATGGCTGCACGATGGTTCCTGGGTGCCGCCGAAGCAGGTCTTTTCCCCGGTGTGAACTACTATCTCTCATGCTGGTATAAGCGCAACGAGTTTGGCGCCCGAGCCGCTGTATTTTTCTCGGCTGCCGCCTTGGCCGGTTCATTTGGAGGTCTCCTTGCGGCTGCCATTGAGAACTTGAACGGAAAGAGGGGAATTGCTGGATGGGCTTGGATTTTCATCATCGAGGGTGCATTGACTATGGTCATCGGCTTCATCTCTTTCTTCATGGTGCACGATTTCCCTGACGAGGCCAAGTTTTTGTCCAAAGAGGATCGCATGCGTGTCTTGTATCGCCTTAAGCAAGACCAACAGAGCTCCGCCGAGCACGAATCATTCAAAATGAAATACTTCTGGGCGGCCATCTCGGATTGGAAGACGTACGCTGGCATGCTCCTTTACATGGGCCCTCTCATGCCTCTGTACTCATTCAGTCTGTTCTTGCCTTCCATCATCCAAAACATGAGCTTCACCAGCAAAACCGCAGTCGTCAGAAACCAGCTGCTCAGTGTAGCACCGTACGCCTTGGGCGCTATAGTTACTGTTGTGGCTGGACTTTGGTCTGATAAGATCCAGAAGAGAGCACTTTTCAACATTATCATTGCGCCATTTGGCGTCGCTGGCTTCCTCATGTTGATCGCATCGACGAACCCGGGCGTACAATATGCCGGCACATTCTTGGGAGCAGTCGGCATCTACCCATGCATTCCCATTACCATTGCCTGGGTTGCCAACAACGTTGAGGGTGTTTACAAGCGTGGAATCGTCCTGGGCATAGTTATTGGATGGGGCAACTTGAACGGTGTTGTTAGCAGCAATATTTACTACGACGCGCCCCGTTACATTCAGGGCCATGCTACCGTTGTTGGATACTTGTTTATTGCCACCTTCTGCGGTAGTATTCTGACGGCGTGGCTTCTCAACCGAGAGAACCACAAGCGATTGAACGGAGAGCGAAACCACTGGATTGAGGGCAAGTCACCGCAAGAGATTCAGGAGCTGGGCGATATGCGTCCTGACTTTATGTACGTTCTCTAAGCGCTGAAGCGGGTAATGATACGCCTGCTATCCGGCTGGGAGCGTTCTTTCTTTTTCTCTTTCATTTTGACATGTCTTCTGGGAGACTATATGATCACTGCCGCCTTATCTACCTCGTGAGCAGATGATACGACATGAAGCCGTTGGAGGCTTTGAGAGGCATTTAAATGGGGCTTTGGATGGGAGTTTCCTTGGATACCAATACTTTATGACTGAACATGGTTGGATTGATTGCGTCGAGTAGATCCTAGAGTATAGTATGCTTTATACTTTTAGAGAAGGCGAGGGCTTTTTTCTGGACACAATCTGTATATTGTAAATAGGCGAATGGGGGACAAACGTGTGTCAAAAAGCCTTCTTCGACGGCGGTTGTAATGACAAAAGATGTTATGACAAATTTCCTTCTCGAATCATAAATTTTCAATCGTATGTGAATATGTCTTTCCTCTTTTTCCCGGAAGTATGAGAGTTACATCTACATTTCGAAAAAGATAAATTGTTTTAAGAGAATTACATATTCTTCAGCTTATTTCTGCAATTTCACCTCGTCAACTTTGTTGTGTGTACATAAACGTTGTCACTGCAGTGCCTACGTCTTGGTCTTCTGCACTAAGACTTGGCAACCCAAAAATTTCAGGCTCCGTGGACTTTTGGAAATGAGAGAATTTCCATCTCTGGGCTGAACGAGTAGTACGATCCGCATGCGGGATACCTTCTTTGGCAAGCTTTACCATTGTTGCCATTTTCTTTCACCATTGGCGCGCGAGTCAGGGTCACAGCCACCCTACCTTAAAAGCAGCCTAATCCTTCTAGATAACTAATGCATGCAGGTACTCGGGATGTAGCCTCAAAGAATGGAGGGCACGAGAACGTTGGTAGGATGGATCTGTGAGGATGTACAAGTCATATCGATCGCCTCAGCCCGTTGGCTAAGTGCTCATATTAAAAATTGTAGGTGGGTGGGGTTGACTCAGTTTTGTGCCTTGTGAGAGGCATCAGTCGGATTTGGCTGTTGGATCAATCTTGGATGGAAATGAGAGCGTTCGAGCGAAGCTGAATATCCTAGGCGACAATACTTAGCACCAGTAGTACAACGATTAGTATCTTGTTGGCCGAGAAGGATCAAGGGCAGCTAGTATGTGCTTAATGACCAGATACTGACCAGATAGTGGCCTCAGCATATATCGGTGTCGATCGCAGCAACTTTGGCCATGTCAATCTGAGAGAAGAGGGAGAATGGAGTCATAAACATTAAGAAAGAATGCCGTTATCGAGAAGGCAAGCCGAAAAACATCCGACCTCTCATGTTGCACTGTGAGTTGACATTTCTCCAAATACGGCAGAAGCCATTATGAGCTATGAGGTTGAAGTTAGAGCGGGTCGAGTCGGGCCAAAGCCACGTCCCCCAATTTTCCCACGAGGTGGCTCGGGAGGTTAACCAGATTAGAGACGAATCTGTCCCATGGCACGCCCCACTGGCGGCGCCCGGAGTGTATAGTGGGTTGAGTTGGGCAAAGGCTATTAACGAGATTCCATCGTAAATCTCCACTTGCCGCGTATCGTGAAGTGGTGCCAATGGCCTGCCATCAGTTCTATGTCTCCATACTGACTCTAAAGATAGGCATGCTATAGATATCCCACGGGGCTGGACAGATGCGGTTTTTTCGTTATCGGTTTTTTTCGGTATCTCGTCACTCTAATCGTCTCTTGGCATCGAAGTGGAGGAATCGAAATGGTACAAACACCCTTGTATTTCTGCCTGTGTTCTCTCAGCGTCGCGCGGGTTTGCAGACGAGCCGACTAGGCATTGGAGGACAATGTGCGACGCTGGTGCCGCTTCGCGAGAGGAATTTCTCTTCGCATCGCACTGTTTTCTCTCGGCATGCATGTTGCCTCGACTCTCGAACTCTTGTCTCTGGCCGTTGAGGGAGTGCAGAGTAGGTTCAAGACGGGTACCTACGATGGCTGTGGTTATGCCGCCGTCGTTCGATTCGTACATATTTCCGTCGGTATTGACTTATCACTTTTTCTATTGTTTTTTTCAACTGAGCTTTTAGTCCTCATGCAGCTTGTTGACCGAGATGCCCCTCCCCCACACACTCTCTCGTATGTAGAAATCGTAAACCGTGTCCATGTCTTTGGAAACATGACGCCCATCGCTTAAAGAGACGAATGAGGATGGAACGAAAATAGGCAGCAACGTCAAAATGGAAAGAATTGAATAGGAAGATGAGGGGTTCGTAAAAGCTCTGGGACTTGAGCGAAGCGAATTAGGACGGTGTAAAGATCAACTGAGGGCTCGACGCATATTGGCGGGTTGAAGCAGAAAAGTGTGGCGTATTAGCGCAGAGGACAGGATGGAGCCTGTGTCGATATCACGAGATGCGGATAGGGCGGGACGGTCTTGGATTAGGCTATTGTGCGTTGAGGAATCCTTGGTGTTGTGGAGGAGAGATTTGCTATTGAAAAAATGACAAGGTTGGTTTCTGTGAAGATTCTGACTCTGGAGTGTGTCGACAATGGTGATGCTTGGCATCAATGGCTGGGGCTAAGTTTGTAGATCTTGCCACGCGGTGTTAGAGTAATACTTGCGAAATGCCTCGGTAAAGCAAAAAAAGATAGAGTCTCGCCGTTGAATGGAGTGTTGGTGAGACCAATCGCGGTATAACTTTATTACACAGGCTTTACCAGCAAATCACTGGTGGTGGGCAAAAAACAGGGTGACCCGCAAAGTGGGAGGAAAGTGGGAGGCTACTGCTGGATGATGGCTCTTGCTCACGATGCCTGGGCGATGACGCACCTGGCATGAGGGGCAGCCGTGCCAGCAAAGAACTAAATGATCAACAATAGATAATCAGACTATCGACTCAACTGTGTCTCATTGCCGGCTACCGGACCGCTAAGGTTAGTCAGACTGGCCTCCGTCGACATAGATCTGAAGGTTGAAGCCACGCTCGTCTGCTTACTTGCTCTGCCGCGCCGTGGCAAGAAGTGACACAAGGGATATCACAATTCCATCATATATCCGGCCTGGTCTACGAAATGCGGCTTTGAGCTATACGATATCATCCTCGTTGCTTTTTTTGGCCTTGATCTGTTCTTATCGTGGACAATGACACGAAAGGGCCTATTAGACTAACTAGCAGTCGTGCGTACAGTCCAAAAACGCCAACGCAAGTCTAAACGAAAAAGATACCCCGATCAGAGAGAAGAGAAAGCCGTTGGACCATAGTCCAGCCAACCACGGCCACCTAGAGCGAGACAATTGATTCAAAACTGGAATAACGCCGAGCTTCCTCCAACCGCATCGGCCGCGTGCAGCTGCTGTAGCACATGCAGGTCCTATCGCTCTTTTGTGCGTCCACTGCGAGCTGCAGCACACATCGTCCGACTGATATTAATGGTGCCCTGAAGCTGTTTTGCAGAGCAGAAGCGCCAAGGAGATCCAGGTTTAGGCTCGGTCTTGGAGCTTGGTCTCAGGATCAGGCTGTCTCTAAGTGAGGCCAAAGTCTTTCGGTGTCGGCTAGCCCTCTTTTGCCCAGCAATACAGCTCGTTTTGGGGACAAGGGATGAGACGAGAAGAGAACATTTCCCCTCTTCTGAAAAACGAAGACGACGATATCAATGAAGAAAAGAGGCCTCTGCCCTGCTTCAGCTCTTTGTGCCCCTCTAGCAGCTCTTTCCGGCAGTTTTCTTTGACGGCCTTCACCAGCTGGCAGCTTTCGCTCCGACCTCTTTCCGCCTTGGCCTAGAGATTAAAACTTCTATCATTCTCTATTTTCTGAAAGAAAAAAAACCTCTTCTATCAATCGCCTTTTCTACCTTTCTTTTCTCTCCACCCTCTTCCTCTTCCTAGCATCCACCTCCTCCACATAGTCTCTCGACTATTCCTGCACGTCGCAGCACCCGCTATCCATCTTCCATGCCGCTGTTTCGATAAACTTGAGATATTCGCTTGAGTGACCATGGATTTGCACACAACTTCAGACTTGTCGGTGGACGATGAGCAGCTGAACCATCATCAAATCAGAACGCTCGTCATTGTAGAGCGTATTGGTGGCACTCTCAGCCTGGTTTCAGTTATGCTCATTTTCATTGCTTACGGGCTGGTGCGGCGCGTACGAAACGTGCAGAACACATTCATTGTCTTTGCCAGTGTGTCAAATATCGGAGCCAGTATTGGAAGCATAATCGCCTTCGACGGCATGAACGCTGGACGTGCATCAGCTTTATGCCAGGCCCAGAGCTTCATGTTTGAGATGTGAGTAATCTTGATTCTTTTTTGTAACTTGCAGAGAAGGGAGATCTCTAACAAGAATGATGGTTGGAACGAAAACTGAAAGTAGAATACACCAAATGAACGGCAAAGGGCTAACCATAGAATTTCCTGACTAGGTTCATGCAATCCGATCCTTGGTGGTCTTTGGCAATGGCTGTCAACGTCTTTCTTGTCTTCTACTTCCACACAAACCCCGATTCTTTCCGTAAACGCTGGTGGATCTACTGCTTGATCTGCTACGGAGGGCCTTTCGTCATTGCCCTTACTCTCCTTCTTCTTAGAAGCCCGCGTGGGCTCGTATATGGTGGAGCTACGGTGAGCAATCTCTTATTTCATTTTGATAGTCCTGTTAAGCTGATTATGGTCTGTCACTAAATAGATCTGGTGTTGGGTTGACCGCGAATGGGACTTTATTCGGATTTACACATACTACATGTTGATATGGATATGTATCGTCGGCTCGATACTCTGTTACTTCTTGGTTGGATGGCACGTTTTCCGTATGAGAAATCGCCTGCGCAGCTTTTCCACTTCGAGGAATCGAGATAAAGAAAAGGAAGCTGATGCCGTACGTTTGTCCTATTTGCCAAATACACGAGTTTGTTGAGCTAACGCTGTTGTGAACTACAGGGCCAGGCAGAAAATGGCTTTTACGGCACCGTTACTACCGAAGTTCAAGTAACGCATACTCCTGCTAACGCTATGCCTACAGAGCCCCAACCTGCTCGTGTCCACCCAAATACGGCTCGTGTTGCCTTTGACAACTCAGAGCCTGAAATTTTGCCTGCCGTCGATAACCAGTTTTATTCTTCAGTCACAACCTCTGCGCCACAAGAAACTACTCCTCGACCTTCACTGTTTCGTCGCTTTATTTCGGCTGTCCAAGATATTGGTAGCAAATTTCATATCAGCGATCCCATCAAGAGAGCATATCTGCGAACAAGTTTCTTATTCGCGGTGAGCGTGCTGGTAACATGGATACCTAGCAGCCTGAATCGTATTCATGGCTGGCTTGATGGAGGATCTCCGTATGAGTTCCATGTCGCAACGGCAGCAGTCTTGCCGCTACAAGGATTATGGAACGGAATCATTTTCTTCGTTACCAGCTGGCATGGGCTAAAGGCATGGGCCTTGGAGACGCTCAATGGCAAAGGCCCAGTCACCGACCGCAAGAAAACAAATAATCTTACGATGACAGAGCGAATTACCGGTCCACAAGGACGATGTGACTCCTCTCTTGACGACGATGATTCCGAGACTATGAGAAGTGATGTTGAGCTACAGCGGGTAGCCAATTCGGAAGTCAAGATGACGAATAGTTTATAAGAACTGAGCGGATAGACTAAAGAAGGTCAAGTACCAGAAACATCTTTCAGCCCTCTTTGTCATTATTCTTCTCTGTTTTTTTCTTCTTTTTACAATTCATGCAAGAATATGGATATGGATTTAGTAAGCGATAATGGGCAAGGGATCAGTGTTTTATGCATATGCGCCATCTAGTCTATGGATGCGACGATTTTAATGAGAGCTTACTAGGGAATTGGTACGAATATGTCGTTTGAATGACGGATCGCGATAGAGATTGCCTCTCATTGGAGGTTCATGGAAGCGTATACCTTATACACCATATACTATGAGCATATTGATAGCTTTTCAGAGGCGGACATTCCCAATTCTATTTGTCTCATCTTTGATACACTTGTGACCGTTGGGCGTGTAGCATTATCAGGCACATAGTTTACAATTTCCAAAAAAGAATAAATCAAGTGGTCGAAATTAGAAATGGACAGCTATCTGTCGCTCACCTAATATGACAAAGAAGCCCATGATCCTTTTTTGCTCCATTTACCAACCGACCGTGATTCATTTCTTCATGCCCGTTTCCCTTCCCATAACCCCAAATTCATACACTGCGTGTTTCATATCTCAGATATCATGAAGGCGTATAGATAAAGAAAGTAAGAAAGAAAAAATAAGACAAATCCTAGAAGTAACCCAGGGCTAAGAATGAAGATGGAAAACAGCAAACTCCGCAACTAACAAAGATTCGGGTATGTATAAAGAGGAAAAGGTAAAGGAATCCAAAATGATAATAAATAATGATGAATTTTAATTTTTTTTCTTCTTTTGGTTTGAATTTGTCCTTGTAATGCAGCTGGCGTGTATATTCCTTTTCCTTGACCCATTCATCCTTTTTTTTATTTGCTGTTCATCCATTTAGGTGACTAGCTGATGATAACTGTTGTACATATTGTTTTTGTTGCTTTTGCTTTTTTTCTTCTTTGTGACATGAATCTCGTTATGAGATTCTGTTTATACACGAAAGCCTTGGCGACGATTTAGTCAATATCGAAAAAGCTTTCTTCGGGATGGGGCATCCGCAAGTTGACAAGTCCCATCACTTTGCCATCTATCTTCCAAATAGTCTTCTCACAAAAATGCCACAGCAAGAGGATGGATACTGTAATGGCAACTTGGATGACACTCAGACCAATGATGAGGGATTTAAGCCCTCCTGTCTTGCCAATGATATGAGGCACAGCCAAGACGAAGGCGCCAGCGACGAGATTACGTAGAATGACAACCCACGAGTGCATATCACCTATGCTTCGCTGCGACGTGGCCATGCTAGAGGCCGTGAAGGATGCAGATCGAGCCAGGAGGGGGCGCGCAGTAGACTCTAGAGCATAAGCTCCAGCTGCGAGAAGCCCAAGTTGGAGTGATAAAACGGGGAGATTGAGCTCCTGAGCTGCTTCGGGCTCAAAAAATATTGAGTGGCCCTGGTCAGATGGTGATGTAGGCCAAGTCATGAAGCTATTCACACCCAGACCAAATGAAATCATACCAATGAGAGCCAGAAGCGTGCCGCCAGCTATAGTGAGGCTACTAGCGCATGAACAAAACTTCTGGTTTGTCGATCGGTAGTAACAGATACCGGCAACGACGGAGATTGTAAGTAGCCAAGGCCCAGTTAAGAGAGTCCCAATACTGCTGGGGTGAAGGTTAATAGGTGATGATGAGAGTAAAAGAGAAATGGAAGCAATTAAGCCCCAGAAAATACAATGAGGTAGTGCGGTAATAATAAAAACAAGAGTGGTAGTGGGAGCAGCGAGGGCTCGTGGTGATTGGATGGAGATTGAAATGTTTTTTTCGCCATCATACGACCACGGTCTCATCTCCCTAACGTAGTCGAGAACAGAGTCTTTGCTAAGCTCAAGTTGGACTGGTTGAGGTTCCCAGGGAAATGTGTAGATGAATATGGGAGTTGTTGCAATAGCTGCTCGAGAACGGTCAAATGCTGTCTCAGGCGTGGTGAGAGCCATTAATGGAATGGCAATAGCGAAAAATGCGGTTATTATACGATATTGAGCAGTAAAAGATCCGACTTGATAAGAGACGACGCCACCCACAAGCGGGGATGCCCATGTCGCCGTAATTGTAACGATACTATATAGAGTCGTACGAATATTTCTCTCATGTTCCTATTCCCGTTATGATAAGTAAATGATTTCATGGGAAACAGTGGCATAGTTTGAGTTGAAGTGGACTTACATAGAAGGTATCCTGAATGCTCTCCAGGAGTAAAGTGTCGAAAGCACCCCAGCCCACTCCTTGTAATACTCTGGCGCCCATACAGGAACCGTAGCTAGAATCAGCCGTCATATTCCAGAGGCACCCAGCAAAGATTAAGATCGTTGAAGCCAGATATACTGGTCGCTTTCCTATTAATTTCGCGACAACCGAGTTGATAAAACCAGTGAGGGCTGAAACCATCAAGGGTACAGCCGTCAAAGCGGCGACCCAGGTATAAGAAACGTTATAACGGACAGCCACAACTTCATTGCTTGCAATAAGGGCAGTTTTCATTGCGCCTATTAAACTGGCCATGAAGAGCAGCGATGCCAAGTTCAGTTCTTTCTTCCATTGAGGCCAGTTCTAGCAAACCGATGTATGAGACGTCGGGTCCCGGTAACGGTAGATTTGGATGACTTACCAGCGGATCTTGCGGATCATCGCTCGGCTGAGGCACCAGTTCAACGTGAGAAAATCTTCCGCTTCCGTATTTGATTGGCTTATAAGGGCGCCAGGATATCGAAGTAAGTGAAGGTTTTTTGGTCGAGCCTGTCATAGGTCTAGGACTTCCTCTGATAGTTGTTGATCGCGATTTCGTAGATTTTATAGATTTTGTGGATCTTATAGACGAAGGAGATGTAGGCAGAGGTGGTAATGGTACAGAAGGTGGCATAGATGGTAAGTCGAGAGTCTTGAGCGCAGATCGGAGAGAATGAACGGAAGGCGGCCGCCTCAAGGAGCTACTAGATTTGGTACTGCCTCGCTCCATCGTGAATGACTTTGTTTATTTGGCGAGTTCACCGAACTATTGTTGTATTTCAGAATGTCTGTTGGTAGTTGTAAGTGAGCGTCGTGGTTGGATGAGATACCAGCTCATCTACTCTGTGCTGGACTGGCAGGATTGCCTTGGATGTGTTTCTTTGGGTAAAACGAGTGTATATCTATATGGTGATGCAAGAGAAGGGGACTCCATACGACATCGGGTCTTGACAGCCCCGAGAACACGGCTCTGGTGTCACTACTTGTATAATAGATGTACGCTCTAAACGCGAACAGAAATAAGTGGGTGGCCAGTCGGAAGTGGAGGCAGGGGGAGAGCGTGATGGCACAAAGCCACCCACCGCTCGGTGAGGCTGCCTTGCATGGGCCTAGTTTGGTGGTCTGTGGATCTGGCATACGCATACGAATAGAGAAGTACCGCGAGGTGATGGGAGATGACGGGAGGGCATCATAAGACAAGAGAAGAGACACAACAAATGATGGCATAGGTTGGGAAAAGCATTAAGCTTGAGAGAAGGGATGAAGCCCTTGATAGCCACAGATTCGCTCGCTCTCTAGAGTGATGCTAATCGTAACTGCCGGTGAAATGGCAACAGAATAGGTGCTAACGCTGCAGTCATCATTTGTTAGCCGGAACCTGGCTCAGCATCCCCGGAACCTCAAAAGCGCACAGATCATAGCGGCTGTGGCTGTCCTTGGACAGGGTAAAAGCTGAGCACGGCCAGCATACACCATAACGACGACGGTCGGCCCTAATCCTTAGCAGCACCGCTTATAACTGCGGGCCAGACGCGTTGACCAATGGCCTCATGGTTGGACCTTGCATGTGCTGCTCCCTCACTGAACAGACGTGGATCTACTTGCACGTTCGGGACGAAGTACGTCGTGCTCTTGGATGCCGCGATGTCGATCTCATGGCTGGGCTGAACGGGGCCGCATCATGGCAGGGCGTTTCAGTTTCTGCAGGAAAGAATAATAACAACAACGTTTGCCACAGGGAGGCAGAGAAAGGGGAGTCGATCTTTGAGGCAGATCAGACCCAGTTGAAGATACCCTATATCTTTCTTCTCTTTTCCCCTCCCTGTGTCTTAGGCTCGGGACAGGGAAAGATTGGTGAGACATATTTTTCGGAGGCGCAGTCTACAGAGAGACAGGTTAGCAGGTAAGTAACACTCGCACCGCGAACAGTCGATGGGGATGGAGACGCTGGTACGAGGACCAGATCTGGAGGGATGGATGAAAGAGGCTGAAGCTGGGACCAGGGTCGAGCTGCGAGCTTTGGACCTTAAGCTTGGTCAGGAAGTACTAGTACCTGAAGCTACGGCCCGATGTGTACTAGCATCTGCTGTGATTTGGTGCGCGGGCTGAACAGTGGAGTCTTCCGGTAGGGGCCTTTTGGGGGCTTTTTAGGGAGGCCAGGGGGCGTTTAGGGGAGCAGCGGCTCTGGAGCCCGAGAGGTTGGCAGCTATTATGGGGGCGGCGGGAAACTTGGCCATGCCCAAGTTGTTGCTTCGTACTCGAGACATAACAACCTGATCTGGCTTGTACTGTACCAAAAACGATGCACCCGTGCTACCAGGGCAGCTCTTAAACAATCTCTGCCAAGGATTTAGATTAATGTAAAATCAGTAAAGATGCCTGTGATCCGTATAAATATTGCTTCATGGAAGAAGGCGTGGTACACGTATATGGGTGCAGGGGACTTGGGAGAAAGAAAACCTCTGGGCTTCATATTGAAGTCCATGGATCTTACGAGAGGAACAGAATAAAAAAGGAGGCGTGTGTACATGCTGAAAGAATAGGAGTAGTATACTCAATATTGCTTTCGTTATCCTTTGTTCAAACAAATCCTACGTACTTCGTATCTGCCTTTCATGATGCCTACCAGTTTTGATTGCTGTAGATTAAAGTCGGGTAGCTTCGGAGCCCTCGTACCCTGGTTGCCGTCTTCTTCCATCTTTCTTGGCCATTATCTTGAGTCATAGAATTGCCGAGAACCCAGCTGTTCCTTGGCAGATGCATCCCGCTTCTCACCGATTGCGTAGTGAAGTTTGTATTGTTGTGTGGCTTGCATATGGACTAGGTTCAGAGCACCAGCCCTAGATAAGAGCCCAACACAAATTGGCTCATATTGATGTCCACTATGGGAAAAGTACGAGTAATAGATAGCAATTGAAATCTTTGCCTTGCCTTTTGGGGTCCTCAAAGCACTTCAGCTGCCACTACACCCTTTCCTTTGCCACGCGGATACTCTCAGATCGGCCCCATTAGTGAATCTAGGATGCTGCATATCAGCATTGGCGGCCGCTCTCAACTCCAGCACCAATCGGCGACCGAGTTGATGCAAGTATAAAGCACGGGGCACTCTTTAAGCGCCCTCTGATTTGGAATATTGGCGTTATATCAACAATAATGTTGCACATAGATACATGTATCTCGGTAGGGTTGCTAGGGAAATACTTCAAGTACTAACCTGTAGGACATGAGGGTTTCCACCGCCGGCACGAAAACATCAAGTACACAAGATGCAACAGAGAAGAAGAGAAAAATTCCCAGCCTATGCACCTAGTTAAAGAAGCAAAAAGTAGTCCACCTGAGCATCTTAGCTTCCAAGCTAATGCATCGCAACCTTACACCATCACCCGCCCATCGCCAATATCACATCTCGGTGAATATGCCGTGTAACCCCTTCCAGCAGCGCAATTCCAAAAGCTGGGATAATGCAGCAGAGATTTACTGGCTCATGGCAGATTTTGGAATACATTCTCCACTCCCAAGCCTCTCTTTTGATTCAAAATTCTCTCATTCGTCCTCTTTTAGTGGCTTTCGTGAAACATGCAGAGAGGCTCAGCTTCGTCACCGCCAGATCAACAACTTGGCTAACAAGATCTTTTACGTATATGTTTCTCTGCCCAATGAGAGCACTACGAAGGATTACTATTACCAGCACTTTGTTTTCCTTTCTTCTTTTTCTTTCTTTTCCTTTCTTAGAAAACATCTCATTACGTACCCATCGTACTCGCCACATCAGCCATACGAGGTTTCTTGAAGAGCACGGACTGCCGCGTCTGAATCCCACTTTGTACCTTGCAGACAGCAAAACGCCCCTTGCCGCCAGATATCTCTGCCCACCCTCCTCTTAGAGCTATACTCCCACAACTCTTTCACTGTTATGTTTTATGTTTGTTTTGTTGTGATTTCGTGCTCACAGTAACTTTCATCGCGTTTTATGCACTCTACCGGAAGCAATGATGCGCTCTCGCGGGGGTTGACGTGGTGTGTGTCTGCTATTAGTCGAGAACTATAAAATCCTATAATTATTGTGGCTTAATTATGCAAGAATTCAATTATTTGTTCAACAGTAACAAATTGATACCAAGAAATCCTTTTTTCTTAATCTTCATAATAATAGCGATCCTCCATAGCAACGATCGTATCAGATATCGCGACGCTGGCTTTTTTTCTGGCCTTCCAAGCTCCAAGACAATGTACCGCCCTTAGACATTCAGCTTTGCATCTGAGATGTCTGGCAAGAGATACTAAGACATGTCGACAATAGGTCGCCGTTTAAAATTTGTTTACTTTCATCCCTGTGAAGATTTGTTCATCTTTTTTTTTGTGGCTCACATTGTTTTGTATTGGCTACCACGACGAGATCATGTATCAATCAGCAAGCGATTGTCGGCCAGCCCAAAGTAAAGCAAAATGCATCCTATACCAACACCTTGCAACGCCGTATCCAATAAAACTTCTCACTCAAAAGATCGTAAAAGGAGCAATAATAACATCTTTTCCAGAGTGCGCCACATGCTGCACATCCGCTTCATCCATAGCCAGCAGCAATGTGCTCGTCCGTACAATCAACTCTATTTCATCGCTCAAAGTCAGCATACAGTATCAAGCCGCAGGTGGATTTCATAAGAACACTGCTACCAACCTTCGTAAGTTAGATTGTAAAACATGGGTGGCTCATCTTCCCAGATCGTTCCCCTTGCCTCAGGCCCTGGCGTCACCCTGAATCTGATCCCAACGTTCTTTGTTCTGTCGACCCACAAGACGCGGCTATCGTCTGATGAAAACAAACCAGCCGCCGAGATGGATGCTTCTGTGGCGGGGGACGATGACGAAGATGCCCCAAATTCAGCATGGGAAGATGAGTGGCCGGGAAGCATGCTGGCCAGCCACTCTCTGAACACGCGAATGACGCCGTCGCTGAAATTGACGTGCCGCGTGAAGAGGCCCGGTCGAGAGCCGTGAATAACGACATTCGCCACCGCGCACAGTTGAGAGAAGCGCTCCCCTTCATCAAGGTAGACTTCTTGGTGTGCCGTATCCTCTACCTCTTCGTCGTCAGCAGCAATCTGTAGCTGCGTGCTACCTCCCATCGTTTCTACAGACCACCCATAGCGGAATCTCCTGCGCCTGTTGGTTTCCATTACAACCGGCCGAAAGCACGAGTATATTCTACGCAGGCCCACAAAGCTGGGGTCCCGCTCGTTGATGGAGGGACCATCGCAGGTGGCGTTGCCGAGATATTGACAGCGCAGGTAGGGCGTGGATATTTTGGCACTTGGGTGGTAACATTCGAGGATCACCCCATGGTTTGATCGCGACGGCGACGCAACAAGTCGTCGGTGTAGGATCTTGGTAGCTATAGAGCAGAAGCGGTGACTGACGGTGACGACTGGGAGAAGCTCTTTGGTGTTGAATTCGCCCAGTATACTGGCTAGAAGCTGTAGTGATGACGTAGTTGTTAGTTACTCAAGTCTTAATATGACTGTTTATCTATTTGGCATTCATACTTCGTTGGGAAGATTCTTGATGGGAGAAGCCGAGTCCGCCATGTTTGTCAGATGCTGTTGTAGATAAGGTATCTAAGCTCAATCGTACAGCCACTACATCAAGCCAAACATATATGGAGGTTTTGAGCTGTCGCCTGCTTTTTTAGTGATGATAAACTAAGTAATATCACTAATCATCAAGAAAAAAGGAGGGTATCGTTCAAAACGTCGAGATAATCGAACATTGACAGATCGAAGCTGTTATCAGTCGACCGACCCCCGGACAGACCGACATATTGCGATAGCGTTCATAGGCGATCGCGTCACAGCTATTAGTGCGATAAGAATCGCTCCATAGCGACCCGCTTCCCCAGGATGGGGATGGCGGATGGCGGATGGCGGTTGTTAGCCACTGCGGAGATGATTCGCTGATTGCGACGATTGACATGAGATTGACAGGTATTGTTGGAGGCGACATCGGAGAGTGGGGGTGCCAGCTCCATGTCGGCGGAGGCATCGCGAGCATCTGGAGAAATACGCTGATGCTTCGGGAACAATTATACAGGCTTTACGCAGAATATGACATCTATTTCTACTGATACTTGTTTGTGAGATTGCAGTGGAACCGGTTCCCAGTTTGCTACCCTCGCGTGGAGGTGGATTCTAACACAGAGCAGAGGGAATCTTAAATCGAAACTACATACCTACACTGAACGTAATCGCCACCGCTACCCGAGCTACCCTAGCATCGGATAACAATGATAGCAAACCTACAAATTTAGGAACGGATATTAGGATATTAATAGAAATTTAGTTATTGTATGGAATTATTGCTTCTATATTAATTTCAGTACTCTACGGTGATTGGGTCATCACTATGTTGCTTTTGCTACCATTCTCCTAAATATCTTTTTACCCCACTATTCTCTTCTCCGATATTGGCTCTTGTTTACATATTTGCAGCCTCAGATGGTGCATTTCAGGCTAGAGATTTCTTTTCATCGGTTTAATATCGGGAGCATCGCCTTCTACTTTTTCTTTTGGCTTTTCGTTTGCCGCTTGTGCTGGTGCTGCTTGTGTTTGTGCTCCAGCCTTTCCTCTCTTTACTGGGCTCACCCATTCCATAAAGGCATCAGGAATCGCATTAAGACAAGCAAATATGACCGATAGGAGGAACACGTGGCGAATAGCATTATTGTATGCTGTTAAAATTGCAGTTAGGGACTGTGGAAACTTTGCTTCGATAACCTGTCGGAGACTTGAAGCGCCGATATTGATGATATCGTGCGGGTCAATCTCAGAAACCAGCTTCCGAAGCTGCGAGACGAGTTGATTCTGAAAGATATTCTCAGCGACCGACAAGAAGATTGTGCCTGCAAGAGTCTGCGTGAAGATAAGTGCCGAGGTAGATAGAGCAATCTCGGGGCCTTTGAAGACTGTTTGAGCTGCCATGAGAGGCTGCTGGGCGCCGATGCCAATGCCGATTCCCATTATGATTAGAGATGGAACCCTATAGCAAAGGTTAGAAGATTAGAAACAAGGTAAAGGGCCACCTGAGCGGCATGACTGACCAAAAGCCGGTGCTCGTATTGAGATCAAATGTATAAATGAGGCCAGCTCCCACTGAAGAGAGCACGGTGGACATGATCATATTGGGAACAAAGTAACCAATTCGAGTTGTCTAGTAAATGCTAACGTTAGATATGAACAATCTCGAGTATAGTTTTCTGTGCTCACCAAAAAGCCCGAGGCTATGACGGCCAAAGAGAGACCAGCACTCATTGTGAGGAAGTAAATGCCAGACTTATACGCGGATACTCCCTTTACGGACTGGAACCAGATGGGGACATAGTAGTTGATGACAAAGAAGGCCGTGAATAAACAAAACATGAACATCATGCCAGCCATCATCGACCTCTGTTTGATGATGTGTAGTGGTAAGGTGGCCTTTTTACCCTCCTTATACTGGATATACAGCCAGACCACGAAAAGAACGGCAAAGAGGACGAGAAGAAGGATAATTCTCCAAGAATTCCAAGGATACTGGCTACCACCCCATTGCAGAGCAAGTAGGAGACAGATGACCCAAGGGATCAGAACCAGCGTGCCGATGAGATCAAACCGATCAAGGAATCCCTTCAGCGTGCCCTTGGACTTGCGATTGGGATCAGAGGGGATCTTGACAAGGAAGAGAACTGTTAAAAAGGTGACAGCTCCAAGAGGGAGATTGATCCAGAAGCACCATCCTAAGCGATGGAGATTAGCCTGGAATTGAGACGCGGAGATGCCGCGAAAATATAGATATGACTTACTCCATGTTACTTTGTCCGTGAAGACACCTCCGAGCGTAGGCGAAGTGATCTGCGCGATGCCAACGGAACCGCCCATGGCACCTGTATATTTCGGGCGTTTATGTAACGGCAAGCATCTCGAAAGAATCTAGTACATTCGAGTTAATAAAGTTGGCGCCAAACAATAAGAGGCGATGGTAGAAACAGTAGAGAGAATAGAAACAGTAGAGAGAGTAGAAGCAGTAGAGCTAGACACGGCTTTGAACTTACAATGAGCGCCCCAGAAACAATTCCAGCACCTCCTATTCCAGCCACTGCTCTACCCACAATCAAAGCAACCGAAGTCGGTGCCGTAGCACATACAATCGACCCGACTTCGAATATGAAAAGCGCACCAAGAAAAACCCATTTGATGTGGAATTCAGCATAGAGCTTGCCAAAGAAAAGCTGAAAGCAGCAATTTGTTAGCAGATATGCCGAGCCATACCAGCCCACATCGTCAAGAGAATTGAAGTCGCTCGTGATTTTGGGAATAGCAGTGGCAACGATGGTGCGATCCTAAAGAAGATGCATCCTTGTAAGTAAATATGCGGAAAAAAGGACCGGGAGAGTTGATCCAAGGAGCGGGTAACAAACGTACCAGACCAACGCAAAGAGCAGCAAGAAAGAGACCGACAAAGACGATGATCGAACTAACACCATCTGGATAGTCGACGGCAGGGGCCTTTGGAGCAGCATCAGGTTTCTTTTCAACATCTTGGCTGGGCGTCTGCTTGGGCTCGTTGACGATTTGGGGACTTGTTGCGGGAGAGCTAGTATTGAGACCTCTAATAGTATCCAGTTAGTCTAATGGTATTTCTCGACGATATGGCAATTCGCACTCTTTGGATTCTTCCATTGTCGAATTTATCTGCATGCAGAAGTGGTAGAGTCTGCTCAAGAGAGAATTGGCCGTATAAGCAGATTGAATTGAACAATCAATAATCGACTGATGCATCTTGCTTTCCAAAAATGCTGTTATTTTATTTCTAGCACATTGTGATGCTATAATGCTAAACTATACGGCTCCGGATGGTCTAAGAGAGACAATATCCCGGGTTACGGAGGTGAAAATGAGGGCCGACGCCGGAACTGTGGAGTCGATCTCATGATTGAGACATGTGTTTCGTATCGTGTCTTCTATTTTATAAACATAGTGGCAATATCGATGAAAGAATAATTTCCGTATTGTCACATGTATAAAAGCATTTCTTCCATCTCTCCTTGGCTTTTCCATGTCAACTTACGCCCCTCCCCCGGCAAATAGCGGAATCGAGCCCCTCTCTCCTCACCACCTCACCACCCTCACTAAAATGCTACTAGGCAGACAGAGTTGAAAAAAAGATTTAAACTGCATCACATTAGTGCTTCAGCCTAATCTCAATCCAGACGCCAAGTCTCTTCTCATTGGTGCATATCGCCAAGATGAGCAGTCTTACATCGCCGACTGACTCACCCGGTAAAAACACAACATCGTGAAAATCTTTCAGTATTGCCCAGCCGCATTTATATGTATCCCAACTGCTCACGAAATGGACTTTTGTCTGTTCTTCTTTTCTCTCCTTTACGGATTGCAAATTCTCATTAGCGTAGAAAAAAAAAGATAGAAAAAGAAAATACTTGTCTGGACACATTAAACGAGTCTCTATCCTTTAACGATGTCAGCCCCTCATCTCCGCCAAGAAGCTCTCGCCGTATGGGAAAACAACGCCGAGCTCTGGGACTCAGGCATCGGCGAGCACGGCAACAAATATTGGAAACGCCTCCAAGAGCCCTCACTCAGACGCCTTCTCGGCCCCAGCCTCAGCAAACCGGGCTGTACTGCCCTAGAGCTGGCCACGGGAAACGGCCTCTGTGCGCGCTGGCTCGCAGATAATGGCGCTGCGAGTGTTATCGCTACGGATGGCACTTTCAACATGTTAGAACAGGCCAAAAAGCATGTTAACGCCGAAAGAGCCGGCAAAATTTCCTTTCGGAAGCTGGATGTGACGGATGCGAATGACTTTGTGCCCCTTGTGGAAAAAGCTGCAGAGGTGATATTTTGAAGTCTTCGTTTGCTTGCCTTCTTTCTTTTCGTGTGAAGTATTTATTGTCTTGGAATATTCGCTAACCGCCATGATTCGAGCCGAGAAACAGATTGGCGGTTTCGATATTGTCCTCATGAACATGGCCATTATGGATGTCGCCACTCTTGAACCCCTCGCAGATGCACTGCTGAAGTTGCTCAAGAAGGAAGGCGTGTAAGTGAATTATACTTCAGTCTTAACCTCCAATATCCGTCAACTTGTTTTCGAATCATTCTCCAAGTAGACAGCTCCTTTTATGCTGAACTTTGTCACTGAATCTCTAGCTTCGTTGCCACCCTGCTCCATCCCGCCTTCTTCACTGCTCCCCAGTCACGCAATCTCGACATAAAAATCAACCCTCGCACAGGCGACCTGGACGTTATTCTTAGCAGAGTTATACAAGAATACCTACACGTCGAGCCTTGCAAGGGCGTTTTCGTCGTTGGACAAGAATCTCCGCAGGTAAGTTGGAGCACTATAACAACCCGCCCTCCTCAAAAAGAATAAGGCATCGTGAGCATCTGACATGTAGCAACAGCTTTACTTTCACCGTCCTGTACATGAGCTTTTTGGTGTCTTTTTCAAGAGGGGCTTGGTCATGGACGCTCTTGAAGAGCCAAGTTTCACCGAAGAAGATGCCGTTCCTGAAAGATTGTACGCGACGGCCAATTTTACGCAATTCCCAGCGTTGATGACCTTTCGATTTAAAAAACTATTCTAAGTCAATTTCGAGAGACTTGGCTATTTATTGTCTGAAGGCATTTGGCCCATCATACAAAGTATGCATGCTTGATCCTACCTAAGATAGGAATCCCTAAAATAGTTGGAGAAAAAATGGCGGTTAGCAAATCTGTAATTATCAAGATGGGCGCGTGATAGTGGAATATGGTGCACAGTTCTAGGCAACTTACTCAACTCTTACTACTTCTCAGATTTTCGACCTGAGCTGCCTAATTTGGCCATTGAGGGAACACTTCAGGCTTCTTTCTTCCAAGATGTGTGACACCCAGATATAGCCGCCACTCGCAAGAAATACCACTGGAGCTCCAACAGTTCAAAAGCCGGTAAATCCTCTGGAATTAACCCTTGAATGACAAAAGTATGACCAGTTTCGATCTTTCTGCCAGACTGATGATGAGCAAAAGCTCCTTCGATGTCATCTCCCCAGCCATGAGGGTCGACAAAACTCGACAAGTTGTCTCCCAAAGCTATTGGCTGCTTAGGATGAAGAGGGCTATCTTTAAGCCAATACCACTGCACTATAATTTTATCATCTTCTTTTCTTAAAGGCTTCAGCGCGAATCTCCCATCGTACCACCAGTGCTGCAGCTGTCGATTTAAACAGAGAAGGTTCTTCACACATCTGGGAAAGTCGGTATCGTCAAACCTCATCAAATACAATCGCATTTCGCTACCTTCGCCCCAGAAAGTCAAAAGTAGCGATAGTAAGTGCTGGAAATGCGGTGAGCTGCGAGTGGAGGGGAATATATACGACACTCCTGGATTGCGCACGCCAGTAAAAACACAGGAATAATTATCGCGAGCTAGACACTGTAAATTCATGAGCGAAAAGTGGCAAGACTTGGGATATAGATGCAGATATAATACCATTCTTTCCGCGAAAGGATTCCCTTCTTTATCGTGGGTAATAAAAGGCTTCAGTTTAGAATTCTTTTTTATCCATCTAACTATAATCGGCAAGCTTGGTGTATAAGAACTGATTATATCAGCTGCACTGTCCTCAACCATTCCAAAATAGCTGATTAACAATGCGTTGCGATGTTTTTGATCACTGAGCGCTCTTTGGAGGATGGCAATAGGCGCGACCATCATTATTGCAAACACGGTCGCATTGAGTGTATATTTCTCGGCCAAAAAATTGGATGAATTGGCACACTCCTGAAATCTCGCAAAAAGCTGGCAGCGAGTTTCGAACTCTGTGACGTATTCGTCTATTGGTTCGCTTGCTGGTTGGTGGCGGATGGTGGTTCGGATATGCCTATTATCTCGATATGCCTTCGCTAAGGCCTGAAGATCTTCATCGCTTTGGATGGCTTTGAGGAGGTCCCAGAGAGTTGTGTCGTCTTGGTATGTTTCCAGGAAGGCTCGGATATGATCATTTTCTCGGCATGCTTCAAAGAGGGCTCGATATCTCTTATCAGTATCGGATTCTTGAATATTATTTGAGTGCGCGGGGGGTTGCTCAGGAGGCTCCGGAGAGGCCTGCGATTCAGCAGATTCCATGAGCAGAGGTGGGTAGGCGAATAAGAAGTAGTTATAAGCGCATGTGATAGATGGGAAAATTGAAATCAGAAGTAAACAATAATTATTTACCATTTACAAAGTCTGCCTTGGCGCTGAAAGCACCTTCCTGGCGAACCTCCTTGTATAGGGCATTGAGTTCTCGGCATGATTTGTTATTGTATTGTTATCAATTTAGTGCGTTTTTTTCATAGATCCTTTGAATGCGTATCATTTTACGACAAAACAATGAGTCAAATGCAATGCACCGTATTCCTTTGAAGATTGTTATTTCCACGAATGGAGTGGATTTCCATCTCATTGTGTCATCTCCATGCTTATGTCTTCAAATGGAATGGTCGGGTATCTCTACAACTGCTACTAGAGAGTACAATATTACTACTTTTTTAAACAACAACAAAAAAAAATGCCTTCAGCTGTTGTAGCCTTCATACCCAGGCACCTAGGTAGATAGGTAGACTGAGCAATTCGGTAGCCACATGCCCACATGCGTCGCTGCTCGGATACGCAATCAAGGTAGTGTATCTTCTGGAGTCAGCCCACGCATAAAAATATTTAACTATCATATAGACTTAGAGGCAGTAGAGGTAATAGAAGCAGTAGAAGCAGTAGAAGCAGTAGAAAATAGCTGCAATTTCGTAACATTGCCACGGCTAGGATACTGGATAACGAAGCCAGAGTGCTAGATAAAAATTCCCTAAATTTATCGGCTTGTAGCGATCAAAGTTATTCGCGTATTTTTTAACGCAAGCCTGCGATGGGGGCTCGCAAAGCATGCTTGGACGCTCCAAAGCATTGAAAGCCACGGGGAGACGACCGGAATAATGTTGAGTGAAACTTTCTAAAAGTGGAATAAAAGCTGGTGGCGTTGGTGTTTTGAGAAGACTGCCTGGTTGGGCCGCCGCTTCGGTGTTACTCAACGAAACTAGGGTGCTAAATAATAATTTCTTAAATTCACCACTACCAATTCCAGTGGAGGCTAAGCTTTTAATACAACAAGTACAGCCAAGAACTGGAGAGTATTTGGCGATCAACTGGGTAGTAGAGGATGATATAAGTTATGCTCAAGAGGTCTCGCAAATCTAGTATAAAATACATGTGTCAGTACCTATCGTAACATCTACCTACCTACCAACCTACCTACTTACCTACCCAGGTATAATATCTGCGGTTGGAAATATCGTCGCATAGATGATAAGCGACGTTGAAGCTTTTTTTCTTTTCTTCCCCAGCGACTGTCTGGACAGTTCTATCCCTATCTCTTTGAAGGTCCGAAGGCACCATGCAGGTAGACCTGGCGATGTAAGCCAATTAAATAATAGTATTCGAAAAGATACATTAACTACATGCAAAAAAGGCGTAAGATTAAGTACCTAAAGCTACCCTGTATACTTACGTATATTATTTCAAAAGCTTCTAAAAGCATCTAAAGCTTATAAAAATAAAAAATAAAAAGATATATGATAATTTAAATAGTAAATAAATTATTTTTTGTAAAATTTTCTTTTTTAATGTTTTATTAATGCCTCTATAACGGCTCTGTTCTTTTTATTCAAGTACTGTTTTGATGTAAGGTGTAATGTGGGGCGGCTACCTGCATGGTGCCTTCGGACCTTCAATGAGATAGTAGGTATGTTGGTAATATTCATGTACTCAAGTACTACTAGGTGGTTGAGTGCTACCTATAAATCTACCTATAAAATGTATCTGGATATAGGTAGGTACTTTGGCACGACTCGTCTTTAAACTTAATGGTGTGGACCGCATTCGTAATGCTGTGGGTGCTGTGTCCATGTATTTATATCACAGATGGCCCTATCTCATCAGACTCCCTCCTTTTCTGGCATTTAATAAAACATCACTTCGGATCGTACAGTTATACCAAACATTGTGAATAGTATAGCTATATAAAACCGCAATGAGGTTCTTACAAGAGGCTCTCCTGACTGCCTTTGTTCTGGCTATCCTTGTTAGTGGTTGCGTCTCCAACAAGAACGATGCTGGCCACGTTATGGCCGAAGATCCGGCGAAGTATCTTCTCCAATTGAGTCCAAATACGCAACATTGGGCTACAAAGGAAGAAAAATGGGAACTTATTCGTGTATGTTTGTATAAACAGTCTTGTCCCATGCATGGTTTCGTTTGCTTTGCGCCAGTATTTCGTTGCTCACATTACTTCGCCGCATAGGACGAGAAAACATTCATGGATATCACCAACACACAAAATCTGGGCTCTGCAATAGCCCTGGCCCGGGAGCCATTTCCCATCAGATACCCTGAAAATTGTGTGATGCAAGAGCAGGTTCAAAAGCTGATTGGCAATCTATCCAAGTATGAGATGAGGTACAACCTCGAGAAGTTAACAACGTTTCATACTCGCCACTACGACTCTGATCACGGCCGACAGTCATCTAGATGGGTTCTCGAAAAGATCAAGGATATCATCCAGGAGAATGGTGCTAATGGCGCTGTGACTGCCCAAGCCTTTGTTCATCCGTGGGCGCAAACCTCGACCATTGTCAGGATTCCTGGCCAGACGAATAATACTGTCATCATCAGCGCCCACCAAGACTCCATGAATAAACATCAGCATGCAGTCTCAGAAATACCCGCTCCTGGTGCTGATAATGGCGGTAGCGGTACGGTTACTATCATGGAAGCCCTCCGAGTTTTTCTTAGTGATAAAGACATCGTCAATGGCCTCGCGCAAAATACGATAGAATTCCACTGGTATAGCGCCGAACTGGTTGGTCTCTTGGGTAGCCAAGCAATCATCCACTCATACGTAAAAAAGGGTCGCGAAGTCAAAGCCCTGGTACACCAAGGTATGGTAGGTTATATTCAAGGAACCTTAGATGCTAAGAAGAATGAGTCAATTGGTGTTATTACCGATTTCACCGATTTTGGCCTCACAAGCTTCATCAAGAAAGTTATTGATACGGTAACGTTTGATCAAACAAATCATAACTTCGCTTCGTCTCTAACAATTCATCTTTAGTACTGCGATATCCCTTGGGTTGAAACAAGCTGCCACTTTGCATGCTCTGCTCATCAAGTCGCAACGTATTTACATTATCCTTCAGCACTTGTCATTGAGTCGGATTTTGCATACAAAAACCCTCACTATGGAGCTCGAGATACTGTAAAACATCTATCCTTTGATCACATGCTTCAGCATGCAAAAATGACTTTGGGCTTGGTGTATGAGCTCGCATATAACAAGTTTTCTAATGCCACCTTAGAACGTCCGCCCGATCGGTAGATATGATATTACATATACTTGATAGCCAGATATGCATAGCCATTCGTTGTTTAAGAGCGTTGTCATGAATATAATACTTGAAGATTTAGGCCTCTTAATTATTGTAAGACTATTAGCCCGGATTGGATACCAATACCTATAATTCACAGGCTGTATCCTGAACAATCAATGGAACTATTTGATGATTATTGTGAGAGGGGTATCGTTGTGCATTTGTATTATAGGCACGAATATCTTTTGGTCGAGACGTTATTTTATGGTACATTAAAATTGCACATCCCTTTTGCTGCTATGTAAGCCGAAGGGCACAGCCGAAGGGCACCATCAAAGCAGCAATCAAGATAATTAAAGCCAAGTGTCAATAGCTTGGGATTAATTCAGCAGTTTTTTTTTAATACCAGAGTACCCCCACAAGGTGATAAAAACTCCGGGTAGTTTGATGCCATTTGGTCTAAAGCTGGTGAGATCTGGATCTGGATCTAAGCAACGAGTGGGTCGACCTACATCTGCAGCTTCTAGCAGTTTTAGCGTGGAGGGGCAGCATATTTTCAACCTCCATCGTCTATTAGCCACCTAACTTTAGGCTTATACCTGCCATTGGCATTTGGCCGTTATTGAACACGCAAAATGGCCCTGCCTCTGCCTTCAGGCCTAGTGCCTTCGGAGGTGGCGTTTTTGTGCGAAATGGAGCTCGTCACCGTCGTTCCACGGCAGCGGCTCGAGAGCATTGAGCTCCTCTCGGTAGGGCAACTCTGTCCAGCTCTGACAAAGAAGCTTCAAATTGCTTTCTTCTATGCTTCCCGTTCTATGTGCTGACAGTTGTAATAATACATAGGGCTCGACTCCCAGACTTCGTCCGCCTCACAGAGCTGATCTACCCCTTTGGCTCGCCATCCTCCTCAAAAAGCAGCGACGCGCCAACATCGTGCCCCCTGCATGGCTCCATCCCGATTCCCTACGCGAAATCGTTACATACGAGACCGCCATCGACGTCAAGGATTGGGCCCCCCCTCCTCCTCCGCCTGTTCGAGCCGATAGCAGAGGCAATTCTACACGACTCAACCCCTACCAAGATGGCATGATACTGTCGCCGCCGTTTCTGCCGTCTTGCACTTCCTCAGCTCCAGCCGGCGCACTACCCTACCATTGGTTCGAATTCGCCGAGATGCTCCTCGCGCATGCCAGTGACGATATCACATCTGCTTCTGAAGTACGCTCCCTCCTGCGAGATCTGCAGGAAGCTCGAGCCGCGAAGATGAGATCCAAAGTTACGCATCCCGAGAGTCATGGCGAAGGCGTCACGAGTCTGCGAGGTGTGGGAGCCATGGAGCTGGCTGAGAGCAGAGGGTTTGTTACAGGAGTGGCCGAGGGCATTCGCAAAATTGGTGCAAGTGCTGAAACCATGCGTCGCGAAGAAGAAGAGGAGAATGGCCAGGATATGGATGACGATCTAAGCGACGACGACATGGGACTTTAAGTGCAGCGGATCCAATAGCAACCTCACCAACAAGCAAAAGAAGGAGAGCCATGGTGGAAATCGCGCTTTGCCTCTCTCCCAAAAGCTGTTACGACACATGGATCTAAGGCTATACAAAGCCGAGAAATGCGGATATTTCTACCGATTTAACGCGATGCGGCTTCTGATCCTGTTATCCGAAAACACCAAGATATGATACCCAATACCCAGCCGAAATAAATCCACCAAGAGTCGAACACACCGAGATCCCAAGCTCTGCAAGCCGCATCCGCAATAACTCCAAAGATTTCCAACTACCGCTCGTTGTGGTCGAGATTCTGCACTTTTGTTGCTTCCAGGCGCTGGATTGGCTGCCACACGTGAAATGTCTGCTCATATGGCGCTGTGCTTGATTATTTCCAACCTTCGCACGTTAACCGCCTGTAATTTCGATGACGATTGGACCCCCTCACTCCTATGAGTAGACATGTCCAACAAACTTGAAAACGGACAACTGATAGTCCGTATCGCCGTTATAGAGCTGAAGTCGATACTTTCGTCGTGGACTTGGAACCAAATTTCTCGGATCTGTCTTCGAAACTTGCGACCATGCTATTACCCAGATACCACTCCGAATTATCCCAGTCCAGTGGCTCGCTACCTGCTCGCCATCTTCTGCGACCCCGGCACAGCTCTTCCTTAGAAAGTTGCTTCCTGGCGCTCAGAGTTTCTGACATTTTCAAGCTGGATAATGCGGCTGCTGGAGCTGCGCTATTGGCGCTAGACTTTGCAACCTTGTCGTTGATTTCACATCGACGCCTTTTAGAATCGACGCCAACGTCAAGTAGTCCATGTCCCGAAAACAACTGCCTCTTCTTGGCAGTACTCGGTGCGGTAGCTTCGGCGAGGCTGAACATACTTTTTCGGCTCATAAAATTTTGTTCTAAGCTGTACGATATTAGTTGGTGGAACATAAGTATCTCTCTGTTCAGCTGACGTACAAGAGAGAGGGAGAAAGGAGATTAGAAGGGAAAAATTTTTGGGTACAAAGAAGCTTGAGGACTTGCTCTTGGCGGCCCTTTCCTTTGATACTTTCAAGTGTGTAGCTTGATTTTGCTCAGAGGGGGAATTGATCGATGAAACGAAAGAAGACCGCTTGGGCCTGACTGCTGCTCGCAAGTGCCACCTACAAACGGAATTTTTTATGTTTCTATACAATGTAACAAGGGATTTCGGCCTTGAACTCATCACAGTAAATGGCTGTGCTTTTTTCACCCTCGGGATCTAAAATGATATTGTATCAATGTCTCTTTTCGGTGCATTATAGAGTTTCCGACCGCTGGACTTTATTGACCAAGAGACTTTGTTGTTATAGGTTCTCTTTAGCTTTGATACTAACTATTATTTTGCATCCAATGCTGGAGTTTAATGCTGAAGAGTAGCCTCTGCGATTAGACCCAACTATATATTATATAGCTCAGCTAAGACTATAAAACTTTTGTTTACTGAATTCAACTCTTGTTTACCCAATTCAACCGTCCCATTTGCCGTGCAAAGACGATATCAATCTACCAATAATTCACCATTCGCGTCGCTGTATGACCATATCTGCTCTACTTACAGATCACACAGCAGCGCTCATATACGATTTCATTCCATCACAATCCACTACTTGCACTACTTCTGCCACATCTATTCTGTCTACAAATCATTACGATAAAGCCTTTTTGGGTCGCTATCAGCAATGAACTCCTTTAGCCAACAAGTTCTACTCCCAGAGAGGGGATCGAGGAGTTTCTCCTTTGGCCGGCGGATCAGCGAGCCAATTGACCACTACATATCTAGCACTGACTACTGGGAAACTCTCGACGAGTTGCATCCGACCCCTTTAGAGAGTCTAGATAGTGCTGGAAGATTTAATCCTCTGGCCTTTACCATGGAAATGACCCCTTCTATGCCATGGCTACAAGATCTCCAAGGTTGGCATCTTCAAGATTGGCAAGGTGTGGGCCTTATGGGGCTGGAATGGCTACTATGGGAAGTATGTGCCACACCAGTCCCTGCAATTGTATTTGAAGGAATGGTTGAAGACGAAGATGAAACGCCCGTGATGGAGATGGACTGGGAAGATGAGGTTGATGAGATGGATGAGACGGGCGACGTGGATGACGTGGATGACACATTCATCATCGACGCAATAGACGGAATGGATGTTGTTGATGAAATGGATGGTACTACTTTCGTCGAAATGGACGACGCAGGGGCAATGGATATCGTCAAAATGGGTGAAATGGACAAAGTAGACGAAATGGATATGGTTATAGATAGCTGACCCAAGATATCCAGCAATCTGTTGTTTTGTAACCAGCGAATATCATGAATGTACTATACGTCACAAATAGAAGCTTAAAAATGCATTTCATATGCTGCATCATATCGCATCGCAATATCGTGAACATGGTACCCTTCGCCTGTTTTATTTACTTCCATTATTGAACAAGTTCAGAGGTACGTACCTCTCAATGGAGCTGAGGTGATGTACACGCCATTGCGGTCACATGACCCTTGCAGCACCAGCTCCGATAAGCATCCTTATCGCACTAGCTTCAGCCCTCCCGAAGCCCGAAGTGGCCAGCTTGGACGCGATACCAGATCGTCACTCCCTTCGATACCGTCACTCGCTTTGGCCTCTTCCACTCCTTGAATCGCAAAACGACCAACTCCCTCGCCTTTGAAACGGCCAACTTTCTGCCTTTGCATTTATCTTCCATTTTTCATTCACGACTTTGCTGAAAGAAGAAAAAAAGCCAAAACTGCAATACACCAGAGCCAAAAAAGAGGGACTGAGAGAGGGAGCACCAGGTAGACGAACCGCCAAGATGTTCTTCCTAGGTAATCTCGTCTACGTTCTTTGCCTCTTCACAAATGCTCTCGCCATCCTCTCAGACGACCGCTTCCTCGCACGCATTGGCCTATCACCGACTACCTACGATCCCGCATTCGGTCCCGGCGCCGACTCAAACAGCGTCAAGGCCAAACTCGTTGCTCTGATTGCTAGTGTACGCATGGTTATGCGACGTACGTGTCTCCAGCTGTCCCAATCCTTACTTCTCGTTCCTGGTGTATAAATATATACACACTACCGATGGCTGCTATTCGTACCAAAGGTTTGGGTCACACAGAGCTACGAAGCTAATACCGTCCATAGCGCCACTGATTATAGTCAATACGCTCATCATCCTCTACGAGCTGGTCCTAGGCTAGATATAAAAAACAAGAAGAAACAGGATATTTCGATTCCAGCGTCGCAATACATTTGCTATTGGCAATTTTCGCTGTACAGTCGCGACTCGATCGTAGAATCACATGTGAAAACTGTGTTCAGTTCTCGCATACGAAAGGCAGCCTGGAAGCACGGCGTCATACAGGACTGATATTAACGGGCTTTTGGCGCGCATAATCTCTTGCATCTGATGGGTTTTTGGAGGATGACTTGCTCGCCTAGGGATAAACTCAAGATTTATAGAATGCCTCAACAGAATGTCTTGCTCGATTGCAAAGCAGCAGTCTCCGGCGTGGGAATGCACAAACCACCCCACATGGACTGGACTAAAATAATACGGCTGGCATGCAAATTATAGTATGAATAACGATACTTAATATTTTCTTGGGGAGCAAGATGTCAATGTCGATATGTACCTAGTTATCTGTGTGCTTTGTAGTTGAGAAAATACAACTATACTGCTGAGCTATGGCCAACTATGGCATACCTAAGTAGACTATGCTCAACCAGAAACGACATTCGACGGCCCAAGTAACGAAACTAATGCCTGGTAGTTGGCCTCTGACTTCAAAAGTTTGTTCAGTGTAAAAAGAGTCTTCCCACTTAAACGATGGATCTGTTTACTTACAGATTACGCTCGCATAGACTGTTTTCTTCCTATGCAGTACATTTCGCCTTTTTGATCGAATTCATAGGGTAGTTTCCCGCGGTAAATCATCATTTTAACCCTGAGAGCGCAATGCCTCGGAGTAATGCCATCCTCTCCAACAGTTTTAGTTGCACTGCAATCGAGTTGTTATTTTTTCAAATTACAGGAGTATCTATAATAAGCAACATTGAACTAGTAAAGGTATGGCAATTTAATGTGGTGCAACATCGCCAAATATCAATGGCGCAGCACGGTAATTTTCTTTTCAATAAGCGCCATTGTAATTCGTATTCCAGATGGCCCAGCTAACACTCACAGCCTATACTCTGTATAAATTAGGAGAGCTGTTACTCAGCGCCCCGGTTTCGTTATCCAGTATCCCAGCCGTAACGAAAGTCGCGAATTTGCATGTACATTGATATATTTTGATCTTTCTATTGCTTCTGGTTTCTTTGGTGCCTTATACTTCTCAAATCTTTACATGCACACCCAGACTAACTACCGTGTTTGACATGCTGGATAATGGAACAGCAGTACACTATACCAATTACAAAATGATATGGCGAGAGCAATGGAATCACCCACTAGAAATCTTGATCTCAGCAAAGGAATTCATGAAATAAGGTAGCAGTACTTTATATCAAGCAATTCCAGCCAAATTACGGAGCATGTATAAAAGACCTATGGCGAACTGTGGCGTTATCCCTACATTAGTGGCTATTTCCAGCGGGCGATTGTACCTCTTAGCTCACTAAAAGTGGAACCAACAAGTGATTATCAGCTACTCCATATTACATAAGAGCTCACTATGGGAAAAGTAGCTACATGATACAAGTAAACATACCTCAATGTTTTGCAAACGCATCACATCTTAATCACTTCAAAGCCCTCACCGCCGCCCGTGGCTATCACAAAATTTCTCACTGGAAAACCTCCTTGTTTTATAGGAGGTCTAAGGCACAGACCTAAGGCAGAGAGAGGCCTAAGGCATCAGGGTCCTATAAATTCCACTCCCTGCAGCCGCCTCAAGCTCAAACCTTTCTTCCTCCACAAACATCTCACACCATGGCGCCCAAGGTGGCATCCAAGGCGGCATCCAAGAGGTCTGATGCCAAGGGAGATGCCTCATCTTATGAGCACCCTGCCTCCAGCCATGCCAAGAAAAAGTACGTTTCATTTCGTTATGTGCTCCGCGCACGAGCTAATCATCATCAATCACAGGCGGCTGAGTGCATATGCCATACAACCCATCTCTGCATTCTACCTCTTTTTTGCTGCTGGCCTGGTCGCTGCTCTGTTTGCACCAATCCAGGACTGCGATGAGACTTTCAACTACTGGGAGCCGGCCCATTACCTCTCCCATGGCTATGGCCTCCAGACCTGGGAGTATTCTCCAGATTATGCCATTCGCAGCTGGCTTTACGTTGCGCTTCACGCCCTCGTGGGCAATGTGCGCAGAATATTGCCCCAGTCCACCAAGGTAAGCCGTTGCTGCGCATGTGTGATTATCATTTTCGATTGATTGAGTGACTAACGCTTGCTAGGTTTCTGAATTCTACTTTGTCCGCTACGGCTTGGCCCTTGTCTGTGCCATTTGTCAGACCATCATGTTCCAAGCTGTGAGCATAGCACTCAATGCCAGAATCGGCCTCTTCTTTCTCGCCATCACCATCATAAGCCCTGGAAATTTCCATGCAAGCGCCGCTTTCTTGCCCTCCAGCTTTGCCATGTACATGGGGATGCTTGGCGCTGCATCTTTCATGAACTGGCGGGGCGGGTTGAAGACTTGGCAAGGAATCGCATGGTTTGCTGTGGCTGACATTCTTGGCTGGCCTTTTGCCGCTGCACTTTGCGTGCCGTATGTCCTCGAAGAACTTATTCTAGTCGTATTCAGCGACAGGGACTCTCTAATCGAAGCTTTGATACGATTTGTTCGCGGTGTCATCGCCTCTCTCATCGTCTTGGTAAGTTGGATTCAATGAACTCTTTTGTGGGGCGAACATTCACTTACGCCAATTAGTTCTTTGACTTTGCGATCAACCTGTTCTTTTACAAGAAACCTGTGGTTGTCTCTTGGAACATTGTCAAATACAACATTTTCTCGAAAACTGGCGGCCCTGATCTTTATGGAACAGAACCATGGACGTTCTATTTCAAGAACTTGGCGTTGAACTTCAACATCTGGTTCATCCTCGCCCTCTTGGTGCTACCGCTTTTCTTGGTGCAGAAGGCATTTTCATCTTCATCACAGCGCCTAACCAGCGGCCTACGAACAGTCATATTCATTACGCCGTTTTACATGTGGCTAGGAATCTTCACTGCACAACCGCACAAAGAAGAGCGATTCATGTACCCCGCATACCCCTTTCTGGCCCTCAACGCCGCACTATCACTGCACATCGTCTTGTCCGCAATTGGTAGCTCAAACCCAAAGACATTGATTGGAATGATTCCCGGTCGCCTTAAGCTGCTTGCTGTCGGTCTTGTGCTCTTTCTGTCGCTTGATATTGCCATTGCACGCATCTACGGCATCTACTCCGCGTATTCTGCCCCACTGAAAGTTTATTCTCCATTATGGGGTGATGAAGGAGGAAACACCTACGGAGCTGAGGAAGATAACGTATGCTTTGGGAAGGAATGGTATCGCTTCCCAACCTCGTACTTTCTCCCGCGTAACATGCACGCGAAATTCCTGCGCTCCGACTTCCGCG
This sequence comes from Trichoderma evansii, assembly GCF_050947405.1. Taxonomy (NCBI): domain Eukaryota; kingdom Fungi; phylum Ascomycota; class Sordariomycetes; order Hypocreales; family Hypocreaceae; genus Trichoderma; species Trichoderma evansii. The sequence goes on along the minus strand of NW_028145201.1, from coordinate 1,238,249 downwards.
GCCTGTTGCCAGGTGAATTTTCTGAGGCCCAGACCGGCTTCGGATTCTGGAGTGGCACCTGGCTCCCTACCAGCGGTCTGAATGACCGCAACGAAGAAGATTTGGGCAAGTACGTCGAGCCTCGAATGTGCTCTTTCCTGGTCGACACCCAGTATCCTGGAAGGAACGCCCCGCTCTCACGTAGAGAACCGGACTACATTGCCGATCAGCACCACTGGGAGCCTCTCAAATGTGTTGACTTTCTCGATGCTGCCAACACGCACATCTTGGCGCGCACATTGTGGCTTCCTGATATCGCTGCTGTTCCTGAAAAGTATCAGCGCAAATGGGGACGTCACTGCCTCCTTCAGCGCAAGCGAAGCGGTCGCGACGCCGGCATGTGGGTAGATCCTGGCCAGATGATGATGGGTTAGCTTTGTCTTGTTTGCAGCCCCCATCTTCTTCTGTTTCTTCTTCTTCTTCTTCTTCTTCTTTACATCTCCAGATTTTGATCACTCATTCATGCATTTTTTGTCATCATGTCTCAATTTTCATCTCTTGTCATGGAGTGGGCACGAAATCATGTCCCTAGCCCGATGAACGTTGCCCACCACCTACTCACAATTTTGCCACTGCCGCTGTGGATTCTTTCATACCGACTATCGTGGATCATGTTCGACGCATTGGCTGGGCTTACAACCAGCCTCGTGGTAATTCCCCAGTCACTGGCCTTCGGTTATCTGGCCAGGCTTTCTCCGGAGCATGGGATATATTCAGCATTCATTGGCATGCTCGTATATTGGCTGTTGGGTTCTTCAAAAGACATGGTCGTATCTGCAACAGCAATGAGTTCACTCCTGATTCGAAAGTGTATTCGCACCACAATCTCCAAAGTTGGCATAGGCATATACACCCTGGAGGAAATTGCAAGTGCAATAACCCTTTTGTCTGGCCTTCTGCTCCTCATCATGGGCGTCATGAGACTTGGCTGGCTGGCAAAACTGATACCCAATGTGGCTGTTACTGCCTTTTCAATGGCTGTCAGCCTCAAGATCACTATATCGCAGCTGCCAATCATGCTTGGTATTTCAAATATCTCAGGACCGTCGCATATCGCGCTGATAAAGATCATTCGAAATATCCATCACATGAAAATAGACGCGGTATTTGGTATCTCCACCATTGTTCTCTTGGCCATCCTTGGACGTCTCTGTACCATGGTGCAAAGAAAACAACCCGGCTGGACACGATTTTGGGCCACCATGTCAACATTTCGCCTGCCTGTTACCGTTGGAACCTTGACTCTAGTCAGCTTTCTGATCAAGCGTAGCCATGACACCACCTCGTTCAATGTCCTTGGCTATATTGATCTCAAGTTACAACGACTCCAAGTTCCTGGATGGCCTGATGTTGAATTGATCAAAGCTTTTGCCAGCCAGATTCCAGCCATTGTCACAATTATGTTTATTGGACAAATAGCCCTTGCGGAAAGAATGGCAATGCTGAGTGGTGCCAAGGCAAATGCCTCCCAAGAACTTGTGGCTCTCGGTGCAGTCAATGTATTCAGTCCTTTTGCTGGAGGATACCTCTGTATGAGCTCAACTAGTGGCTCGACAATCCTCGCAAAAGCTGGCAGCAAGTCGCCGCTCGCTGGCATTTTCGGTGCCATTCTGATTTACGTTGCAATTACCTGTCTCGCAGAGGCCTTTGCTTACATTCCCACTGCCACATTGGCTGGCACCATTGTCTATTCTATGTCCAACGGGATAATTCGGCCACGCATTCTCCGCAAGTATTGGAGAGTATCACCATTCACATTTGGCACATGGATTATCTGTGTGGTAGCGGCCTTGATGTACTCCATTGAATGGGCCGTCTACCTTGGCATGATTTTCAAAGCTCTACAATTTTTCTATCGAATTGGCACAACGCCGGGAGAGTTCGCCAAAATAGTTCGGGTGAAGCCGCAATCTGGAATGCGCCCAGAATCAACGAGTGCAAACTTGGAAGAGGAGCTGATGTTTTTACCACTGAACCAAGAAACTACTTTGGACCCCAATTTACAGATCGAGGATCTATATCCTGGCGTCTTCGCCTATCGCTTCGTGCGCGGTTTTTACTATATGAACCATGCGCTTCATACGCGCATCTTATCCGAGCATATCCGAAGAAATACCCAGTCTCTGGCGAGCCCCGAACGCCTATGGAATGAACCGCGACGTACAGCCTCAGAAGAAAAAACCTTGCTGCCTCACTTCCGAGCTATTGTTCTGGACTTCGGTACAGTCGACTTGGTTGATTGGGCAGCCATGGAAGAGCTGCGTAATCTGCGGGACGCGATGAATCGATATACGGAACCAGAGGTGGCGGAGTGGCATTTCGCCAATGTGCAGGACAACTGGGTTAGACGGGCGTTAATAACAGCTGGGTTTGGACGCGAGACCCACCATGCGGATTTGCTGGATGCTGTGCATGTCGCGACACAGCATGCACGAGAGAAGGATGAGAGAAGAACCTAGGATCAGACATTTGAGGCAACTTACTAGCATACTTAGGCAGCAGTCATAGGCATTCATATTCAGTAGTCATTATGAATACAGTATATCTTCTTGTTGAGAGTCCCGTTTAGCCGCACAGGCCAGTAAATCTCTCCTCATGGTTTGCGCTTGGGATATGATTGGTTGGCGGTGGCGGTGGCGGATAAAATCGCACTGTGTCAGAGGGACGCGATGGGGGGCATCAGCTTTCGGTTTGATAAGGGAAGACGGTAATAGTCAGCGTAGCTAATTTGTATACATCAGTAGCAACGTCAGCTAAGTGCTGGGATCTGAGCTTCCATCTTCCCCTAATTGATCAGTCAGGGAGTAGTCCAACAGAGACAGGTTCGTCTTCGAAACACCAGACTCCGTAATATCTCTCGGCCACCCATCTCCATATCGTGTACAAAGAGTCACCACCACCATGGCCATATACAGCGCTGTCCCGCCGCCTCCTGAATCACCGCCTCCCAGCCAGGCCACAACAAACAGCATCTTCCCTGCCACTGCCGCGTCTAACTCAGCCATCGACATCGAAGCCTGGACCATCTCCGCACTCCAATCGCTCAGCGTCTCGCCCATCGCTCGCGGTACCGGATCCCCTCTGACGATTCCCCTCGATGCCCTCGCCACGCCCTCTAAGCGTTCAATCAGCCGCCAGCAGGTCACGATTGTTGCTTCTTCAGCGGACGCTGCTCTTGTAACTCCTCTCCGTCGACCACCCTCTGCGCGAGACAGCCAGAAGCGCAGAGAAGCCGTCCTCAAAGGCAAAGAAGGTAGCCGGCAGCGTCGGCGATGGGAGAACGGTACATATTACGCACTGCCACGCTAGCCCAGGTTTCGAACACAGTCACTGATGACGAGTTGATACAGATCGCCTCGTGGATGTCCCTAACGTCCAGCCGCCCGAGCCTATCGACTGGGAAGTTCATCCCACGCATCCCATCCACCGAGTCCCCTATCAGCTCGCCCAGTTCTGGGACCACGGCGTCCGTCAACGCATCCAAGATAAGACGGCCAAGCTTCAGGCTGCTCGCAAAAAGCAGCAGCTCAAAGCCGGCAGTGCAACTGGCCTCGGCATAGGGGAAGTGCCGCGTGATCTGCGAGAGTCGACCAAGCGTAGTCCCGTAATTCGAACGTGGGTCAAGGCGCTTGAGGAGCCGGTGCGGCAGTATATGGTCAACGAGCGTCAGAGGCGACGGGCTGACGACCAGGCTGATGATAGCCACGATGAGGATGTGGATAGCGCAGCGGAAGAGATGGACTCTGATGATGAGGAGATTGTCTTTGTGGGCCGAAATGGGAGGATGAGAGACCTGCAGCAGAAGAGGGCTGCAGCTGCGGCACAGTATAGGATGGCGCATCGTGAAGTTTCACAAGAAACCGTTGACTCCGGGCTACTCTTTGATTCCTTTGGCGATGATGAGACCGCTGCTTTTAAGTCAGTTGACCCCTATTTTTGCTATCCATCGTATGCGTCAAAAACTAACAAGGTACTTCCATTTAGGCGATGGCTTACGCACGCAATCGCAGATTACTACGGCCTCACATCCAGATCAGTTACCTTGGGCAACTCACAAAGGGTCGTGTACGTTGGCCTAAAGCAAGCATCACGTTTGCAGAATGCGGTTCCTCCCCTCGCACAGCTGCCACGACCCCTGTGGGAGATTTGCTGAGTTCAGCCAAGTGAGATTTGGGGCTGTCTCTGAGGAGAACAAGCTGTAGAGGTTTGGGTTAAACAGGACCTCATATCTTTTATGATGCATACATACTGGTGACGTTTTCTTTTTCTTGGATATACTACATGGCTAGACGTATATGATATTTGTCATTCATTTCTTCTAGACGATTCGGATAGATGGGGTGTGTTCAGAGGCATTATATATACATTTTCTTTATTTCTCCCAAAATCTCTCTCATCCCCAGATGTCAGTCGATATGATAACCCTATACGTCCTCGAGTCTACGATATATGAAGGAAATCGTAAAGAGATCACCGCCCCCATCTTTGATCCAGCGCTCTGGCTGTTAGGCGCAAAATCTTGTCTCCACCAAGCAACGGTGCAAATCTAACCACTCGCTCTTGTACAGGCATCATCAAAAATACAGCTAATCCCGAGGGCCCAGATTGCTCAAAGAGCGTTTTCGACAATATCTTGGCAGCGAAAACGTTCATGCCGGCACGCCTGAGGAATACCTCCCATGGTGTTTCTTCAGAGGACAGAAGCCTTTTCAGATCGTGGGATTTGTAGGAGTTTTGAGACATGAAGGCGGAAACCCACGAGGCCAACGTTTGTTCCGCCCCCGGGACAAGCTGCACATTTATTTCTCCATCCAGTGCAACAGTAAAGCTCACAAAGTCAGCATAAGCTGCGATATCAGACGAAGCCAACGCCCCCGAAAATTCTCCACTGGGATGTGATTCCGAAACGAGGACTAGTAAAGTTTCGTATTTTTGACTGACTTTCTGCACACGGTCTCTCAATGGGGTTTGAGCCTGGGAGCCGGGAAGAGGCCGCTGCCGCACTTTGAGGATATTTGTGATGATAATTCCTGTAAGAGGCGATAAGGATATATCAGCCTCGAAACTTAACCCCAAGGTAGTCTCTTTACATTGAGCAGAGCCTGAGGGCCTTGGTATGGTAAGATGCTCCAAATAATCGACATCAATCAAACTTTCGGGAGACCATGCATGCTCTAACTGCCTTAATATTGGTCTTGAGAGGGAAACCGAAACAATGAAATAGGCCATCACAGAGGGCATCTCAAATTTCGGAAATATCGCTGGAACCATCGTTTCAGCTATTGTGGTAGGTAACTCGTGAGCGATATGTGCCGAATATGCTTCATTTACAGATTTAGATGATACATTGCTTCCAGGCAGACATGTTTCCGAAGATTTTGTATCAAGCCGAGGTCTCTTTATTCCCCTCAGCTCCATGAAGTTATGGAGAAGTATACTTGTAGCGCTTGTATCGTAACATTTCGGTAAAAGTCTCATGGAGTCATCGGCTTTCCTACGAAGCGAACGGCCGAGGTGAGGGCTGTCTCGATTTCGAAAGTAGGCCGACTTGCTATCTTGTAGTGAGTTCACGCGATTTGGGCTCTCATGTTGCTCCACGATAATAATAGGCGGTATTTCATCTGTCATATTATCTGGCACATACGCTTCTTCTGGCATGTCGACTTCTTCAACTTCCTCATCTTCAGTGATGCAAAGAATCTCCAGCTCAGCTTTTATAGTAACGAAATCCAAGCTACTTAAATGTGGCGTCAGATCTTGAGAAAGATGTCTTGTTGACGTTTTGTTAGAGATGTCGTGTTCATATTTCATTATTGATCTTCCCTGATCTGGCGGGATAACCAAATACGAGACGTTAAGCTCCAGTTGCGGGTCTCGTGGAGAAGGAAAAAGACTAGAAACGCTCCGCACATATTTTCTCAAAAACGCAAAGTGTGTCTCTGCACTGGAGCGTTGAACTGTCCATGTGGGGGGCTGGATGTCAAAGTCAAGTAGAGGAACAGGAATTCGTGATATAGAATCTGCTGGATCCAATTGTTCTTGGCTCACCAATTGATTGGCATAATACTGCCGATCATTGAGGAGTGTCATGAAGGCATCTTCGAAATGTCCTCTTTCCTGGAGCAAATCAGAAGCATCTTCTTCGAAGTCTATAAGAGGTAGGCAGATATTGGCAAGTACATTCTCCTTGCTTGGGGAATATGAGCTAGTAAAGACGACAGGTAAATCTACCTTGGCTTCTTCAATAACAGCGCCGCGGGCTTGGAAGAGCTGAGGTAGCTCTCTGGTAGGCGATGAAGTCATAAAAATAGACGATGCAATGGGTTCTGAATCCTCAATTGCGGCTCTATCAGGACTACTTGGTTCAGACACGAGGTCAATAATTGTCACATTTCCATGAGGAATGAACGGGGCAATGTCATCAGACATTGGAGAAAGAGGAGGGGAGATGGGTTCGACGCAGCTGTATTGGCACTAAGATTATATCAGCGATGGGTTAACAATAACAAGACACCGCAAAGTTATCTCACAGGCTCAAGTTTTGTTTGTCGTTTGACTAAATCTTGGTATTCGGACGTCGTAATAGATCTGTCAACATCTCGTGCCAGATCCGCAGCGACATCTGATGTTATTGGCCTGTCGGTCTCGATTTCTCGGTGTATTTGGGACCATAATCTATTCAGTACGGGCGGGAAATCCAAACTCTCATCTCTCTCGGGCCTCGTACTCGCCAACGGAAGCCATTGTTCGAAAGGGTTGCCATATCTTTTTGCCCAAACTGGGTATAAATAATCCCGAAGATCGCTCTCGAGGCAAGAGCCCAAATCTAAATCATTCACGGGGATAAGAAATTCCTTGATATGAGAGTTAGCAGCTGGTAGAGATGGTACTAATGGCGAATCATGAAGCAGCGTTTCAGCGTTCTTCTGATGGCGTTGATGCTGATCAAGCCCATCTTCAGCTATATGCGGATTCGGGAGCACTCCAGCCTTCAGTCCCGGCTGGGAGACCAATCCGTCTCTTTCTGTTGCCTCTTGTGTGCTTTGGAGATCTTTTAGATATGATTGAAAAGTAAATGGATGTTGCCTATAGTTTCTGAAGCAACCCTCGCGCCGGCCGTATTCGTCTGCTGTCTCCGCCTGTCCATTGGGCTCGCTTTGGCGGAGTGCCATTCTAGATGCTGGTCTTTCTTCGCAATAATTCTCCCACAGCTGAGGAGTGTGTCGGTATTTCTAAACTCGCATAGAAATATTGAATCATGAGGAGCCAACATGGATTATAATAATCTTCATTATGTTATTGGAAAAAAGGGCAAAGGCAAAAGAACTTGTATCGGTCAGTGAGGAATCTACAAATCTGGAAAGAGCGAATATAATTGCCTAATGAGGCAAAACGCAAATTATTGATTTTTGACTAAAGATTTCTTTCATCCTGGCTGGGCGTAGCAATTGGCTCTTGGGCCAAATAAATTGATCTCTGCAAATGAATAGGCTTATATCTCTATTTTTACCCAAAGAGATATTCAATGCTCCAAGCGAAATAAATATCCGATGCTGCGTGGATATCGCAGTGATTCCCGGGAGTGTGCTGGTGCTCCATACCCTGCAGAGCGCTGAACAAAACTGCACCAGCTCCGTAAATACCGTTTCCACCGCTGGCTACAAGCCACCACCCCGCTAAAAGTGGCTTCTAGCCCCGCCAAATCGAGTCCCCAAAGCCCCATCCAAGGTGCTAGAAGCCGCTTACATATAGCGGGCTGCCTATCTCCGATAAGTGATAAGCATGCCTGCGATCCTGGCTTGACGCAATAGCTTCCAGAAGCCGCACCTTGGACTCTGTACCTATGTGCCTTTCCATGTAGGTCGTGCTGGCATTGAATTGAGCTCTCTACCCTCATCTACTTGGCAGTATACATACGTTCTTCCGCCATGGCCTATGTTGCTCCAGTCCACAAACCAACAAGCATCAGGCATGCCCTGCGCATCCGGTTTCTGTCGCCGGATATCGAAGACTTGGTGGTCGCGTAGGTCCTTCGAACTACTTGGAATTGCCCGTGCTCCGTTGACTTACTCGTATTGAATGAATAGGAAAGCAAACCGACTGGAGATATGGCGAGTCACCGAGGAGGGCATGACTTGTCTTCACACAAAAGTCATTCATGGCACCATAGACATGCTTCAGCGGCTGCAGCCCAAGGACTCAACCACTGACCTTCTGTTCATCGGCACAGACAGACTCCAATACTTCAATGTAGCTTGGAATCCCGAAACAAACCAGTTAGATGCCGTCGAACAGGCAATAGAAGATACAGCAGAGCCTTACATGCGACAATCACAGAGCCAGAACCGATGCTTGGTGGATCCCACGGGAAAGTTCATGGCAATGCATCTTTGGGAGGGAGTGCTGAACGTCTTTCGCCTGCGGATACGCAAGGGCTCTACTACGAGGCTTGAAGGGCTGGACCAGGTCCGATTGACTGAGCTCTGGATGAAGACAAGCACGTTCCTCCATAGCCGGACCGGCCACCCGAGAATCGCGTTCCTATATAAAAACCAGCTTGACCGTGAGGAAGCTCGCATAGCTGTCTATCGACTGACGGAAGACGATAAAGGCGGTGTTTCGTCCAAGTTTGATCCACAGAAGGATAGAGAGCTGGACCAGGTGATTCCTGACCCATATGCGTCCATGCTGATACCGGTCCCCGTATACGAGGAGAAGCGATACCATGTGCGCAACAATGAGGGAGCTAGAGCACATCTGGGCGGCCTTCTCGTGGTAGGAGAGACTCTTCTCACATATTTTGATAGCCTCACATATTCAAACGTATGCTCTACTCTTGACGATCCCAAGATTTACGTTGCTTGGGCCGAGTACGACGGGACACGCTATTTCTTGGCCGACGATTATGGCCGTCTCGACCTCTTGGAAATCCAGACTACCAACGAGTCAACAGGTGTAGTAGTCACAGGCATGACAGTCCATCCAATAGCTTTTGGGGATTCAAGCCGATATACATCAAGAGCGTCAACCCTCGTTTATATGGGAAACAACCTCTTATTCATCGGCTCACACCATGGCGACTCTCAGTTATTACACGTTGATATCGAGTCGCAGCAAATGACTCTCATTAAAGTGATATCTAACAACGCACCTATCATGGATTTTACCATTATGGATCTGGGCAACAGAGAAGGAGATGCGCAGTCCGGCAACACCTTTTCATCTGGCCAGGCAAGAATTGTGGCTGGTAGCGGTGCTAACCAAGATGGAAGTCTACGGAGCATTCGTAGCGGTGTTGGCCTTGAAGATCGCGGGCTCCTTGACGAAATTGAGGGCACTAGAGGACTGTTCACATTACGATCAGTGGATTCAGCAAAGGCCGACACTGTTGTCATCTCTACGCTTGCTGGAACTCGCGTCCTCCGGTTTGAACCAGACAATATTGAAGAGCTGTTTTCCTTCCAAGGCATGGACCTCGAATCGCCTACCCTTTTAGCTTCAAATCTTCCCAACGGCCAGATTTTGCAAATAACGCCTCAGGCGGTCAATCTTTTGGATCCTGACAGCGGGGTTTCGGTATCCTCATGGCAGGCACCTGAAGGTAAAACCATCACGGCGGCGTCTGCCAATACCAAATGGGCTTTGCTATCTGTAGACGGATCGATACTGGTTTCTTTGAATCTCTTGGACAACTTGAAAGCGGCTACTAAAGACACTTCCCAAGATTCGGAGTCTGGGCAACCGGATCAGATATCTTGCATTCATGCAGCGCGCGACCCACAAGACTTTGGTGTTATCGGCTGGTGGACTTCAGGTACGATATCGGTTGTGGACATGGCTACTTTGACACCACTACACGGCGAGCCTTTGAGGCAGACTGATGACAGTGCTTCTGTTCCACGAGATGTTGCGCTGGTTCAGCTGCATCCTCCTGAAATCTCCGGCCCAACTATGTTGGTGGCATTGGAAGATGGAAATGTCATCAGCTTCAACGTATCTGTCAAAGGCTTCGCGATATCAGGGCGAAAAACGGTCACCCTTGGAAGTGGCCCAGCTCGATTGCACGTTTTACCCCGAGAAGATGGAATATGCAACGTATTTGCGACTACAGAGCATGCCAGTCTGATATATAGCTCGCAAGGCCGTATTGTTTACTCGGCAACTACAGCGGCTGATGCGACATTCGTGGCCCCGTTCGACTCGGAAGCCTTTCCGGATTCCATCGTATTGTCGACAGAAGATCACATTAGAATTTGCCAGGTTGATAATGAAAGACTTACACACGTTAAAGCCTTGCCAATGTATGAAACCGTTCGTCGGGTGGCATATTCACCAGGCTTGAGGGCCTTTGGGCTGGGGTGCATCAAGAAAGAGCTGGTGGATAACGAAGAAGTAATCACGAGCACTGTTAAACTTGTTGACGAAATCATCTTCCAAGAGCTGGGAACGCCGCTCTTGTTAAATGCCTCGTCATCTCTGGAGTTGGTTGAATGCGTTATTCGGGCTGAACTACCCGATGCTAATGGCAACTTGGCTGAGCGATTCCTAGTTGGCACGAGCTTTGTCGCAGATCAAGGATCAGCCGAATCAGGAGAAACAAGAGGTAGAATTCTGGTTCTTGGTGTTGATGAGTCGCGGCAGCTGTATCAAATCGCCTCGCATAACCTGAAAGGAGTATGCCGCTGCCTCGTTATGATGAATAACTACATCGTCGCTGGGCTCACTAAAACGGTGGTTGTTTATAATTACAACCAGGATACCTCGACATCAGCCTCTCTGACCAAACTGGCATCATTCCGTCCTGCCTCATTCCCAGTCGATTTGGACGTCTCAGGCAATATTATAGGCATTGGAGACCTCATGCAGTCCCTCACTCTTGTCGAATTCACACCACCCCAAGACGGCAAGAAAGCCAAATTAGAGGAGAAGGCAAGACATTACCAACAAGCATGGACTACGTCAATTAGCGCACTAGATGACTCTAGATGGCTGGAAGCGGATGCTCAGGGGAACATCATTGTGCTGAGACAGAACCTAGAAGCCCCTACGGAACAGGATCGAAGCCAACTACAGGTTATAAGTGAGCTCAACATTGGAGAACAGATCAACCGGATTCGAAAGCTGCAGGTTGCGCCTGGAGAAAATGCTATTGTGGTACCAAAGGCATTTTTGGGCTCGGTAAGTTTCTGAACATGTGTACAAAGTGAGATATTCTGAGCTGAGACTAATACGTGTGAATAACAGATCGAGGGCACACTTTATCTTTACGGTGATATTGCTCCAAAGTACCAAGATCTGCTCATGACATTCCAGTCAAGGCTGCAGGAGTACATCAGCACTCCCGGAAACTTATCTTTTGACCTTTGGCGGGCGTTTAGAAATCAGTCTAGAGAGGGCGAAGCTCCTTTCCGATTTGTGGATGGCGAGATGATTGAACGGTTCCTTGATCTAGACGAGGGCAAACAGGAGCTGGTGTGCGAGGGATTGGGACCCAGCGTAGAAGATATGCGGAACTTGATTGAGGAGCTTAGAAGGATGCATTGAGAGTAAGATATAGCCGGCTTGTTGGATTTACTGTATATGAATGATGGATATAGCGATGATAACTTGATGTTACCTACTGAAGGTCGAATTTCACATCGCACAACGCAAATCATCTTGCTAATGGTATAAAAGTAGAATACTTCCGATTTTTTAGCGGTTTATTCTTTCCTTCAACCCTCAACTTTAGAAGCTGGTATTCCACGCTTTGGGGGCGATGATTTGGTTGGTTCTTCAGGTGACTCCAGCCGTACTGAAAGCTTTTCCCATCCGCCAATGGGGTAGACAAAAAAAAAAAAGAAAGAAATAAAGAAAGAAACTCACCAAAGGACGCTGCTATAATACCACTATATTATTTTCCACTTTTCTTCTTAATCCAAATTTTTCCCGATTCAGGTGGGCGAACAAAGGGATGGGCCAACTATAAGTACCAAGTAGTCTGACTTATATGTTGCAAGCTTCCTGATGAGATCACGATCTCCTCGCCCGAAGAAGATCAAAAGTTCCCAGTCGCAACCATGATTGAGCAAACCGGAGTAAGATTGCTCCCGGTTCATAGCCTCTCAATAATTTGGAGTGAGGGCGTGGAGTAAGAGATAGGACTCTGGGGGCAGGTATCTTGAGAGCGTTGAGTGCTTCGGAAACGACAAGCTCTCAGGCACCGAACCCTGAGCACGACAACCGTTTTAAACGGGTGCTCCACTCACCCCTCCGATCGCTCAGCCGGCGGGGTATCGTACCAGCCAGTAATACTGCCAAGTATGGTTATTATTAAGATTTTTAATTCTCGGTGTCGACTCATATAAAGTGGATGTTGGTGAAATGAGTCACTCTTTATTGAATTATAAATTTAAACCTTTTCCGGCTCTATTTTGTGGTGTTCTTGACTGTATTCAGTCCTGTAACTAGATGGCAACTGTTGACCGCTGCTTGTTAAGACACGGAATAGGACAGACACTAGTCTAAGAGCAAGACTCACTTTTGCCCCATACCTTACCCAGTAGTATCTGGAAGACCAGAGACGTTATAGCCTGTCATCCTAGATCTTTACTCAAGTTAATAGTACTACTTGAAATACGTTTCAAATCTCAACGTCCAGTTTAAGCAGCAAGCCAGCAGCCATGTCCACCTCAAACCTGCCCTCATCCTCTTCCCCGACCATCATCCTCACCAACCCAACCCTTCCGGAACGCATCCGCACCTGGACCTACAGCCAACCGGAATGGGGAAACAGTCTCACTGTGCCCGAGTATCTCAATCGCGAGGAATACCTGCTCACCATCCCGCTGGCCCGTAACGGCGGCATAACAAACTGGATCCTCACAGACAGTGCCGCTGCTGTCGACGCAGACACCGCTGAGCGTCCCGTGCTGGCCTCATGTGAGACTCTGCGCAAGCGTGCCCTTGTGAGAGGCAAGGATGGAATTCTCAGGGATGTTTGGGCTCACGGAATCGCCAGTGTCTTCACTCATAGCGAGTTTCGAGGTAGAGGATATGCCGGCAAGATGATTGAGTTGCTGAGGGGGTACATGAAGGCCAGGCAGCAGGGATCCGGCGAACCAGCTTTTTCTATCCTCTTCTCTGATATCGGAAAGGAGTTTTATGCCAAGCACGGATGGATGCCATTGGAGAATACTCAAATTGAGTACCGTGTAAAGGAAAACCCTGTAGAGTTTGACGGATCCATTATCAAGCTACTTGGCGATGATGACTTACCCGACTTGGCTGAGCGAGATGAAGAGCTCATCCGCAAGGAGATGGCCCTTCCCAACTCCACAGATGCGTCTAAAACCCGGGTTGCTGTCCTGCCAGACATTGATGCTCTGCAGTGGCACTTCTACCGCCAGGCTTTCATCTGCAACACCGCTTACGGCCGCAAGCCCGCTGTCCATGGCGCCTTGTACACCTCACCAACAAATGGTTCTCGCGTCTGGGGTCTCTTTGAGCGGAACCACTACGGCGGTCCCAACAAGCCAGAGAAGAACGTTTTAAGCTTCTTGAGATTTGTCATTGAAGACAGCAGTATTTCCGACGAGGAGTTATCTGAGGCTGTGGTGGGAATCTTCCGCGCTGCTGAAAAGGAGGCCAAGGACTGGGAGTGCTCAAAAGTTGAGATTTGGAATCCGCTTGGTAGAGTTAGGAAGATTGTTGAGAGCGCGACTGAGTTTGAGAGTATCTTTGTGGTGAGAGATGCTAAGAATTTGGCAAGTTTGAATTGGTTCGGTGAAGGAGCTGCAGGAGACCTAGACTGGGTTGTCAACGAGCGATTTGAATGGTGCTAGGGTTTCATCGCCATGAAACAGATATGATACAGTGTAATAGATAGTATATATATGTACACAATCACATAGATAGAAGATGAAACGATAAAGTAAAAGTCATTAAAGTCATTGAATAAATTTATCCCTCTGCATTCCCGTGTGAAGCATCAATCCATATGTCATACCACAGGTGTGATAAACATGCCACTTTTTTTTTAATACGAAAAACTCCTTCTATGCACCTTCTTTATTCTTCATAGTTTAGTAGCTTCTGCCAAACATGGTCCAGTTCTGTGCCTTGCGCTGGCACTCGGGGTTAAGACATTCAGTCTCGCCGGCAACAACGCCCTCAGGCTGCTCGAAGGGAATACAAAGACTCTTCATGCCCATGGAAGGAAGCTTCTGGCTCTCAGGAACATCGGGCTGGGTATCTTCGCGGGTCGTAAGCTCTTTGATACGATCCTCACACTTGCCGTCGCCACAGAAGGGGATCAGAACAACGTTCTTGTTGTCCAGGGCGGGGAGAACATCTTCCCACTTGGTGATCTGCAGGCGGTGCTCTCGGAATGACTTCTCAGCCTTGTTGTACATGTCCTGCTGGATAGTCTCCAGAAGCTCAGGAACCTTGGTGGCGACCTCGGCAATAGGAATAGTACCCTTCTCACCAGTGTCTCTTCTAGCCCAGCTGACAACCTCCTTGGCGGCGTCTTTGGGTCCGAACTCAATTCGGAGGGGAACTCCCCTCAGCTCCCAGTCGTTAAACTTCCAAGCAGGGGTGTAGCCCTCTCTCCAGTCAGACTCAGATCGGATGCCAGCTTTCCTAAGGGTATCCCTGATGCCATCAAGCTGCTCCTCATGCTTCTTGCGATCCTCGGGAGTTGTGTTCTTATTGATACCGACGGGGATCATAACGACTTGGGTCTTGGCAATTCGGGGAGGGAGAACAAGGCCCTTGTCATCACCGTGCACCATGATCATGACACCAATGACACGAGTAGACAGACCCCAAGAGTTTTGCCAGACGTGGATGTGTGAACCCTTGTTGGCAGGATCTTCAACGGTGATGTCAAACATCTTGCTGAAGTTCTGACCCAGGCAGTGAGAGGTGGCACCCTGAATACCACGTCCATTGGAAGGAATGTAACCCTCGACGGTAGTGGTGTAGTAACCACCGGCGAACTTCTCATTCTCTGTCTTGCGTCCTCGGACAACGGGGACAGCCAAAAGCTGCTCGTAGACACCAGCATACAGCTCCAGGATCTCCAAAACTTCCTTTCCAGCCAGCTCCTCAGTCAAGTGGGCAGTGTGGCCCTCCTGCCAGAGAAATTCTCTTGTTCGAAGGAAAGGGGTGGTTTGCTTAGCCTCCCATCGAACAACAGAGTTCCACTGGTTCAGTCGAAGGGGGAGATCTCGGTGGCTTCGAATCCACTTGGAGTAGTAAGGGTACATGACGGCTTCGGAGGTAGGGCGAATTGCGACAGGAACTTCGAGGTCCTTTTCACCGCTGCATTGTAGTCAGTACAAAGATTTTGCTAGAGGAGATATGGTGTATGAAACACTTACGCCTTGGTGACCCAAGCCAATTCAGGGGCAAAGCCCTCGACGTGGTCTTTCTCCTTCTCCAGAGACTTGGAGGAGAGGAACATAGGGAAGCTGGTTTCCTCAACGCCCATAAGCTCGATGCGCTCTTGGAACCACTTTCGGATGGTGTTCCAAATGTGCATTGACAGAGGGCGCAGGACGAAGAAACCAGAGATCTCCTGGTAGTACTCGACCATCTCGCCCTTGAGGACAACCTCTTGATACCATGCTGGGAAGTTCTCTGCCTTGGTGACGGTGATACCAATGATATCGTCGGTCTTCTTTCCGCCAACAACGGGAAGGGCAGCCTGCTTGGCGGCCTTAGCAGCCTTGTCGGCGGCCATTTTGGCTTGCTTCTCGGCCTTCTTCAAGGCGCTCTTGGAGGGCTCCTTGGGCTGGTCGGCGGCGTTCTCCATCGTGTAGTTTATAGGCGAAATGCTTTTTCTTCTATAACTTTTGGTAGGCGTTAGGGCGACAAATCCAACTTTTTGAATTATAATTTTTCCAATCCAGTAGAGATCAAGACAAACCTTTTATCAAATCACACAGAACTTGCCCCAAGTACAAAGACAGTCTAATACTGAGTCACTATTGCAGGATGCGCAACGAAAGAGAGGGAGTCAGTCGGCCTAAAAACAGAGTCACGAGAAGAGTCAATGACTTTCTCGAGGGAGGGCTAATCGGTTGCCCCGCTATCAGTGTCCCTCTTTCAAAAAGGAGGGGCAGCGCAGGCTTTAGCAGGGTAAATTTCACGGCCCCTAAACGCTTGCCCAATCAGGGCCTGCAGCGCTGTGGTTTCGGGGGCCTGGGCGCTGTGAGAGCTGCTTTGGGCCTTATCGTAGCGCAGCGCCGGAGCTGGGAGAATCTCTGGTTCCGGCAAAAAAGTCGAGGGGCAGCGGGACAAGTGCCGCCATATTACTGAGCTTCGCAGCTTTGGCTAGGTAAGCCAGGGTCGAGTCCTCAAGGCAGAACTTCTTGATACCCTCCACCCTTTTCCCCCCATTTCCATTTCATTTCTTTCTCCCCTCGCAAGGCTGTACAGACGGTCAAGCAGTTTAGATCATGTCTGCTCTATTTGAACAGCCCCGGAACGGGACCCTCTTCCTTGGCGGCCAGAAGATTTCGGGATCTGATATTCGAGACCAAAATGGTGCGTTGGGCTGTTTGTGATGGCGTGGATGGATGCATTAACTGATGGAGAATAGTTCTGGCAACACAAGCCATTGCCAATGTGGTGAAGAGCTCTTTCGGTCCCAGCGGCCTCGACAAGATGATGGTTGACGACATTGGCGTAAGTGCATACACCGACTACCCCTGCCCCTCGATTCGTGCTTTCGAGAGGCTTCTGCCCCTATTCCGACGTCAAAGCAAACAATGAAGACACGACATAGAATCACAACGCTGACTTATGCTCTGCCGCGAACAGGATGTTACGGTAACAAACGACGGCGCCACGATCCTCACCCTCCTCGATGTCGAAGACCCCGCCGGAAAGATCTTGGTGGACCTGGCTCAGCAGCAGGATAAGGAGGTTGGCGATGGCACAACATCAGTTGTCCTGATCGCCGCCGAACTGCTCCGAAGAGGCAACGAGCTGATGAAGAACCGTATCCACCCTACCACCATCATCACCGGCTACCGACTTGCCCTGCGAGAGGCCATCAAATACCTGAGCGAGAATGTCAGCATCAAGGTCGACAACCTCGGCCGAGAATCTCTCCTGAACATTGCCAAGACATCCATGTCTAGCAAAATCATTGGTGCCGATTCCGACTTCTTTGCGGACCTGGTTGTCGACGCCATCCAGGCTGTGAAGACCACCAACAACAAGAACGAGGCCAAATATCCCGTCAAGGCCGTCAACCTTCTTAAGGCGCATGGAAAGAGTGCTCTCGAGTCGGTCCTGATTAAGGGTTATGCTTTGAACTGCACAGTTGCTTCTCAGGCTATGCCTACCCGTATTCAAGATGCTAAGATTGCCATTCTGGATATGAACTTGCAAAAGGAGAGAATGAAGCTCGGTGTCCAGATCACAGTCGATGACCCCCAGCAGCTGGAGGCTATCCGTGCTCGGGAGTCCGGCATGGTTATCGAGAGAGTGGAGATGATCCTTAAGGCTGGCGCCAACGTTATCCTTACAACCAAGGGTATCGATGACATGGTACTGAAGATGATGGTCGAGAGAGGCGCGATGGGTGTCAGAAGATGCAAGAAGGAGGATCTCAGACGAATTGCCAAGGCTACCGGTGGTACCCTCCTGAGCACGCTGTCTGATCTGAACGGTGACGAGAAGTTTGAGCCATCATACCTGGGACACGCCGAAGAAGTTGTCCAGGAGCGCATCTCAGACGATGAGTGCATCCTGATCAAGGGCACCAAGGCACAGTCCTCCGCCTCTGTCATCCTGCGAGGCCCCAACGAATACTCTCTAGACGAGATCGAGCGATCAGTCCACGACTCCCTCTGCGCTGTCAAGAGGACGCTGGAAAGTGGCAGCATCGTCCCCGGTGGCGGTGCCGTCGAGACCGCCCTGCACATCTACCTCGAGGAGTTCGCCGGCACTGTCGGATCCCGCGAGCAGCTCGCCATCGGCGAGTTCGCCCAGTCCCTCCTCGTCATCCCCAAGACCCTCGCTATCAATGCCGCCAAGGACGCTGCTGAGCTCGTCGCCCAGCTGCGCTCCAGACACGCCCTGTCACAGCGCGTCCAGGAGGGCGACGCCAACGAGGACGAGAAGTCCATTGCCAAGAAGAAGAGCTACAAGAACTACGGTCTGGACCTCGCCAAAGGCAAGGTCGTTGACGAGATTAAGCTGGGTGTTCTGGAGCCTAGCATAAGCAAGGTTAGGCAGCTGAAGAGTGCGGTCGAGGCTTGTATCAGCATCATGCGAATTGACACATTGATCAAGCTGGATCCGGAGCAGATGGAGGAGGATGATGGCCATGGACACTAATCTTTGTGGTTATGTATAAGAATGGATTTTTGGGGATCAACTGGGTATGAGAGAATAGATAAAAAAAGAATAATTTTCAAGTGTCTCAAAATTGTAATATCTTGTCTACATTTCATTTCTCAGTTCAGACACAAAAACGCCCCAGTTCATGCACAAAAACGACCAAGTTCAGGCACAAAAGTGACCAAGTTAAGCTTCCTGTTTTAGTATAATATTTTTATTTTATACAATGCTGCACATGGCTCACGTCTAAGAAACAAGGAATTTGTGCCCCATTCTCAGCAACATGAGACACCCGTCTCTCCCCATTCAAGCGCATCCCACCCTATCCCACTATAGACTTTGACCGCCCAGAGAGAATCTATGGTTTTTCTTATAAAATTCCATGACGAATTATAATTTTTATTTCCCCGGGAGCTGTCTCTCCTCGCCCATTTACTTTTCTCGTAGGGCCTCTTCGTCGATACTGTTACATCGTTTTTGCTGCGACAGGACAGTTCCCTCCTCTCCCGTCTCTTTTCTACTCCAAACTTTGTACAAAACCCGCGTTGTTTAACCAATGATGAGCTTGTCATCCTCGGGGAAGTCGTACTCGGGGATCTCCAGGTTCAGAGGGGCGGGGCCCTTTCGTATCCGGCCAGAGATATCGTAGTGGGAGCCGTGGCAAGGGCAGAACCAACCACCGTAGTCACCGGCCTCGCCAATGGGGACACAGCCCAGATGGGTGCAGACACCCAGCATGACCAGCCACTCGGGGCGCTTGACACGGTCGTCATCAGATTGGGGGTCTCGAAGGGAAGCGACGTTGACTTTGTTGGCCTGGTCGATCTCGTCCTGGGTTCGGTGGCGGATGAAGACGGGCTTGCCTCGCCATTTGATGATGACCTAATATGAGAGGATTGGTCAGCTTTGCGGCGTGTACAATCGGGGAATTGAAAATTTCAGGGTGTGGTGTGCTCACGTTCTTGCCCTCGGGGATGGTATTGAGGTCAACCTCGACCTTGGCCATGGCCAAAACGTCAGCAGAGGCGGACATGTTGACGAGGAATTCTAAAGCACCCCCACGTGTTAGCTTCAGCTTCAACTTCCAGCATTGAAAACAGCCCAATTGCTTCCGTCCAGCTCCCACAAGCTCCAATGGCTGTTCAAAGCTAATGGCAGCTTTCCAAAATTTCCCAATTCCTCCAAATCACACCCCACCTCCCACAAATGAAGCCTATCAACATTCAAACCCACCTTGAACAGTGCTCTTGGCTCCGGCGGCGGTGATGGCTCCCATTGTGCCGACCATGAAGTACGAGAAGAGCTTGTTGGTGGTCTCGCTGCCCTTGGACATGTACTTGCTGAAGTCAGGGATCTTGTTGGCCTTGGACTCGCCCTTGAAGGGACTGGTGTATGAGGCTGCTCCGGGAGCAGGGGCATCGGCCTGGCGCACAGCAGTCGAGCTCAGCGCGCGCACGGCGGGCTTGGCCACGGCGGCCGAGCGCACACACAGGCGGGAAGCAGTTGCGAGAGGCGCCATCGTGAACAACGAAAGAGGAGAAGAGAGGGAGACCCGAGGACGGCTGTGGTTGGTTTTGAGGTCTTTTCGCCCGTTTGCTTGGCTGGACTGCCTCTGGGCTAAACTGGGTGCGATGAATTGCCGAAAGTTTTGGTGGTGGCCTGAGGCTGCAACGGTCCAATGCGCTGCCTGAGAAAAAAAAATGCCTGTGATGGAAATTGGGCGCCGCTGATTCGTCGGAAGCTGGATTTTTTAGCGGGAGCCCCGGCGTCCCGGTCTGTTCCGCCAAAAATCGACTGATACCGGCTTGGAGATAATATGAGGCTGAATAATTTGCTGTGTGAGATATACAGGCGCTGGTACAAATACATTTGATCTTTGACGTTTATATCTCCTGGGAAGCAATTGAAAAAAATTCACAATTTAAATTATTTTATTCTTGCTGTTCCACATAAGCTTTTACCTGCAAGGTGAGCTTCTTTTTTGACTTTCATAACGATTTACAGCAACGTAAAAATATCCCGTAGTTGAATGAAACAATTGTAAAGCCCGCAAATCGCAAATCAGCATAAACTCCGGGACTACAGAGTACGTTTTCCCAAGTTTACATATCCCTAGTCTATAAGTAAAGAATCCTGTCTGGCATTTATCACTGTGGCGGAGGTGGAGGAGCCTGACCGTTCCACCCTGTCTGTCCAGTTTGCTCCTGAATCTGGCGCATTAAAGAGGCAAAGAATGCGGGATTAACAAATGCTCCTGGATCAGACGCCTGGCCTTGACCTTGGGCAGATCCAGGCCAGCCTGGAGGCGGTGGTGGTACCGCAGGCGGACCAGTGTGCTGGCCAGGCGTTGGCTGCGGCCATCCAGGAACAGGAAACCCAAACTGAGGAAGAGAAGGTACCTGGCCGGTGGGAAGAACTGGGTTAAAGTTCCATGAGCTGCCTGCCGATACAGATGCTTGAGGGTTCTGGTTATTTTGGGTTGGGAGAGAATATCCATCTCTGGGTTGGTTGTAGCCTCCCCTACCACCACGGCCTGAACCTCTTCCTCGATTGCCTCTTCCTCGAGAGTCTCCCCTCCGGCCTCCTCGCTGGAAGCTTGATCTTGGAGCGGGTTCGTAATTCTCAGCCTGTGGAGCGCCCGTACCATAACCTGCAGGTCGAGCAAGCGGCGTGTATGGGCCATCATCTTCGTCATAGTTCAAGCCGCCATCAGCAGATATTTCCTGGCGCAGAGGATGAGGCTGCTTCCCCTCTTTCCCACCACTATTCTTCCACTTATCCTTCTTCTTCTGCTTCAGTGAACGCTTGTATTCCGCTTCCTTCTCGTCGTCTGAAAATTCAATTTCTTCATCGGCAATTTCTTCGTCGTGGAGGTTGCTGGCGTCTGAGCCCTTGAGATTTTTTAGAGGCTCTGTGAAAACGTATGATGCGTGGTCGACGGGATAGAAGACTTTCGCGCCAACCTCCAGTCCGAGCTCCTTTATTTCCTCTGCGGAGTTGAACATTACCGTGTACATCGGTTGCAGCACTTTTCCAATTGTCTCTGCAATAACGCCAATGACTATTCTCTCTGGGGTGCACAAGACAGACCCGCTGTCTAGAACTTGGTACTCCCCTGGAGTGAATGCCTTGACGAGCATGATGTTTTCGACAATGTGCTCTATAACTCCGAGCTCTTGTATAGCCATCTCGGGAGTGATCGATACGTCTGGCTTGGGAATGATTTCCTCAGGAAGCTCATTCTTAGTGCGCACGTACCCAGATCCAGAAGATTTCCCTCTATCGCCCTCATCATCTGAGCCACCTTCAGTCTCCATCAGTATCCTAGCTGTCTCTTCGATGCCCAGAGGCTCATAGCCTTCATTATCAGAGTCGTCGTCGTCGGACGATGAATCGGAACTGCTTGAATCTGAAGATTCGTAAGGTGAAGAATCGATTTCCCATTCTGGGTGCTCGCTTTGGTCGGGTTGTAAAGGAACTGACTCTTGTTCGGGTGCCGGCGGTTGCTGAGGTGTGTCGGTATTGTCCAGGCCACCGAGGGCTGCTTCTAGAGCAGATGTTAAAGATGGTGGGCTCCCAGGCTTATCGATCAACATATCATCTGATGTCTCATGACCGATAGGCTGTTCAGGGCCTGTTGTCTTGGCTTCTTCGCTGTTGTTTTCTGCTGCTGCCGATGCTGTTTCTTGGTTTGCGTCGTGCATTTCTTTGTCTTCTTCAGCAGCATTCGCAGCGGCAATTGCAAGATCGGCCGGTAGAGGCGGCAGAACCTCGTTGAGTTTCGCCTGGCCCAGCCCAGGAATCTGAAAGCCAGACATCGTGGCGACAAGGTGCGCTGGCGCGGGAAAGAGAGTATGGAAACGTATTGCGAGGGGCCGATTGGAGAGGATTGTCTCAGTAGGTTTTGAAATTTCCAAGCTCTTTATCAAAATTAAAAATTGGCCGTCGCATATATATGGTTCTATTAATTATGGCAGAGGACAATCGTGTAGAATGGAAGAGTTGCTCTGCGAACTGATAAAAAAAATCCAGGTGAAGATAAGAAGTGGGGCTAAATGCGGCTTTAGCGCCATCTTCACCGAACTTCACCGAATATTCCAGGGTAGCTGTATCCATGCAAGCTGGTATCAAAAAACAATCCGAGGTTCGACAAAAGATCGATAAATAAATCCGGGAGATATACGCGACTTGCAGTGCTGCGAGTAATGCCCTTTTGAATATAAATTAGTAGTCCTTTTATAGTCTCTGTTATGCGTAGCCGGCGGCACTCGGTTAGTCTTTGCCCTTAAGCTTGTGGCCAATGATATTTACTAGCTTATTGAGAAATCTACAGTACTTCGTAGCATTTGCAGATAATCCAAGTTCCCACTTACTATTATCTACATACACGTAACAAGCTGCCTCTGCTGTCTCTACTACTAATGATTGATATATTTTAATATCTAATCCAGTATATTAGTTATGTATACAATATATTTATTTTCAAATGATTTCAGCACCCAAGCTGGCCATACACTGATAGTTAATCTAACTTGGTTGAAAGGCTGATTAAGCTGCGGGAGATTATAAAGTAATATGTTAAATTGGATAACATAGAATAGTATTTCGTAAATGTATGTAGTTGCTGGATAAGATTAGCATTGGAATTGGTGGAACCTGGAAGTGAGACTTATTATAACGACTTGCTAGAGGCTATGGACATGGTAATGAAGAACACGCGTGAAAAGGATTTGGAATTGGTGGTATGAGATAAAATGGTTAGATTTGGAATTGAGATATTTTATAAGGGCATGCAAGATGCTATAGATGTAGTGATGAAGAATGTATGAGAGAGAAAAATTAGTGGGGGCAATAGAAGCAATAGAAGCAATATATTGAGTAGATATCATCCATATTTATGTGCTGATCTTTTGTCGAAACTCGGATTGTTTTTCAGAGTCCATCTATAAAGACGATCCGTCCCTCCCACTTCGACGTCAATGAATGTTACAGTTTTCTTTCTCTTTCATCACTCATCGACTCACTCCAGCGCCTCTTGGCTGCTGGAAGATGCAGCTGCAGGCATCGCCATGAGTCTCATTTTGATCCCACAGTCTATCGCCTTTGGCTTACTCGCCCGTCTGTCACCTGAACAATTCTTTACATGTGCAGTTTTTTCAGATTCTTTTGATTGCTCCCGCACGCTGTTCTTTTACCCCATTTACGATGTCTGAATCTTCTTCCCCTGTTGTTAAACGGCTTTGGGACCACGCCTGAAGAGGTAGCATTCGCAATAACCATTCTATCGGGCCCTATCCTGGTAGGCTTAGGAGCACTCCGATTTGGATAGGCCTTCATAATCATAGTGGTATCGCAGACAGTCCTCTTGCAGAAATGGCGGCCGGCCTCGAATGGATTCACTGTGAGCACTTCTCAAGAGCTCGTTGCGCTTGGAGTTGTCAACATCATTGGTACTTTTTGTTGGAGGCTACCTGACCATGGTTTCATTTGGATCCTCGACAATACTCTCAATGGCTTGGGGTCGATCACAGCCGGCAGGAATATTTGCTGCGCTGATACTCTTTGTGGCAATCACCCTTCTGATGGATGCCTTCGCATTTACTCCCCTTACCATATGCTGGTGTCGTCATTCATTCCATATTCAGCAGCTTGCCTCGGCCAAGAACTCTCTACAAGAATTGGCGGCTCTCGCCCACCTACTCGATTATATGGATTGTATCTCTGGTATCGGGTGATTTTGAAGACGCTGCTACATTTCGCTCCAATTTTCAGAACGCCTAGTATACAAACGGAGGTCCCATATCTTGGAGTCTTTGTTTAAATCTTCGCTACTTTCACCAAGAATATCATCTCGATAACTTGTCCGAACATGTCCGAAACAACACCCGTCTGGCGAAGCCTGCCATAAAGAAAAACCACCGGCTTGGGGCACACCAACTGGGATTGGATTCATCGCTGAATTATCTCCTCAGCAGCCGTCAATGCGTTTTCAACCGTGGCCATTATCAAACTCTTACTCCAACAGCTCCCATGACACTCATCAGCTTCCTGATCAATCGCCATAACTTGAGTACGCCATTCAGAATTGTTGGCACGGTCAGTCCTGGATTTCAGCGTGTACAGGTTCCCGCATTACCTTATGCGACACTTTTCATGTACTTCATAGCCGAAATGCCAGCTATTGTGATCCTCATGGTGGCTGGTCAGATGGCTCTGGACAGCAGATAGCGGATTTGAATAATTACACCGTGGACTTTTCCAAAGAACTTGTCGCCCTCGGAGCTGTGAATATCTTTGGCCCTTTCGCTGGCGGTTATCTCAGCATGGGATCGTTTGGCGCCTCTGCTATCAAAAAGAGATGGTTGGTCGCTGTTAGCAGGCATTTTTGCCACTTTGATCCCCTTCTTGGCGATCACCTATCTCATGGATGCGCTTTCATACGCCCGTCTTGCTTCACTTGCCGGGCTCATTGTCTTTTCTATGTTCAGTAGCTTGCCCAGACCAAGGATTTTATATGAGGAATTCTGGTACACACGTGTCGAGTCGCCTGGATTATATGTCTGGTAACGGGACTGACGTTCTCGTTCCAAGGGTCACTCTACGCTTACCAACCACTATCGGAATCATGACACTCATCAGGTTTCTAATCAATCGCCACAACTTATACAGTACGCTCTTTAAAATTATTAGCGAGATTAATATAATTCTTTCCTGCACATAGGATTTCAGCGTGTACAAGTTCCCACAATACCGATTGCAAAACTCGTGATGTCCTTCATACCCAAAATCCCAGCTATTGTGGCCATGGCGGTATCGCAGGTAGCCCTCGGCCTGAAAATGGCAGCATCAAACGGGTTTTCCGTTGCTAACAAATTTCTCTCTAAAAAAGTTTTCAGCTTGCCCAGATTCCTACGCTACCCAGAATTGAGTTGATCATACTTTTATGCAGTGATAGTTTTGCAATTATCATCGTTATGATAAAGTACTTAGACTTTCGAATAACTAAGGTTACCCTCCCCTCTTATAGTGCACGAGTAAAGGAGGATGTATATACTGCCTCTAATGCTTCTAATGCTCCTAATGCTTCTAATGCTTCTAATGCTTCTACTGCTTCTACTGCACTGGAGCAAAGGCAAGAACTTAAATGTTTGGAAATAACATACACAAGATTTACTTTCCACGTAAAATATTTGGCCCAGCAACGCAAAGTTAAAACAAAAGTTACAGTATCGCGATTGTAACTTTGTTTCCCTTACTGCCCCAACTTTTTTTCCCATTTATTACTCCTCCCCCTTTAGTTTTTCTTCCTTAAATACTATTCTTCTTCACCACTGCCTATACTACATTTCTTTTCATCGCTTACTCAAGATTTTTTGTCATCATGTCCAAGTCTTTGTCTGCCGTAAAGCAATGGCTGTGGGAACATATTCCCAGCCCGATGGACATCGCCCGATACCTGTTGACGCTTCTACCACTTCCATTGTGGATACTCTCTTACGAACTCTCCTGGCTAATGCCAGATCTGATTGCTGGCCTCAACGTTGGCCTTGTAGTGATCCCACAGTCGCTGGCTTTTGGCACTCTTGCCCGGCTATCACCCACCCGCTTATGGCCTGTATTCTGAAATGCCGCTATACTGGATATATGGTACATCCAAAGATGATGTCATTATCTCGGCCACTGGAGTATCGTCACTCCTTTGTACCGATGTTTCACTCTTTGTCTTCTGTTGTGGGATGGTTGCGGGAGCATGTCCCGAGTTCAGCAAGTATCATACAATACATTTTGACGCCTCTACCACTTCCATTGTGGATACTCTCTTACGAACTCTCTTGACTGATGTCTACAAAGCTAGACCTAGCGGAGTGGCATATCGCCAATGTGCATGATATCTGGGTAAAACGAGCGTTGGTAGCAGCTGGATTTGAACGTGAGACGCATCATGATGATTTCTGGATGCTGTGCGTGTAGCGATACAGAATGCGCGAGAGAAGGACATGGGATTAGTGGCTTGAGAAGCAATAGAAGCGATAGAAGCAATAGAAGCAATAGAAGCGATAGAAGCGATAGAAGCAATAAATTTGGTAAATATATCCAGTCTTGTGATAATTCCGCAGTCTCTCACGTTTGGTATTCTTGCCTGACTATCACCTGTACATGGCTTATACTCAATTTTTGCTCACCGGACTGTACTCTCTCAGAACGGTGAGCCATGTTGAACTAGATACCGGAGTGTTCAAATTCTTTCTCTATTAAACATGAAGCTGGCTGTATCTTGCTTGACTGAGATTCCCGCCATCATTATCATCATGGCAGTTGGACAAAGAACTCTGGCGCAGAAGATGGGGGCATATAATGGCAACCTTTTTGCTGTAGGTTGTCTCAGCATAAGCTCATTTGGTTCCTTTATAATGCTCTTGATGGATGGACTTTGGTTACCATTAACGGGCACATTTCTTGCTTTAATTCTCCATATGACAATCATCTAATCAGCTATCTCATGGTACTTTCGCTTATACCCCCCTTGCTTCACCTGCACTACTACCTCTAAATTTCATCTTGGTGAAGCACTTCGTACACTAAAGCGGATAAGATACTTAAAATATCGACGATGTATTTTTCGTTACGTCTGTTACATAGGGGAGAGATACTAGAGAGCGGAAGATGCAGTAGCAAATACAATGGAATGAAGTGTTCGTATCACTTTGTACTTTGTGACTGGAGAGATAGGCTCTCAGATAGAGAGTATTTGTGCCATGTAATATGCATTGTAGCTTGTTACGTGTATAACAAGTGAGAATTTGGATCATAACAGAATACTGCAAAGTGCTGCAGATTTCTCAGAGAACTGGTAGACATTATCGTATATATACATGAGTATATTACTAAGATGAATATTCGTTTTTGAGAATTTACAAAAGTAAATTTCGAGCGCGGTAGATAGTGACGCAGAACGAATTGATTCCGCCTCACATATCTTCAATTTCCTGCAAGCGTACAATGTAGTCTTCTTGGAGTCGTCTGAGGTACCCCAGAAGAGCTTCTGTATTTGAAGAATTGGCAGCTTGTTTCAACGCCTCATATAAGTTTAGCATGAGCTTCTGCCGATGCATCTCTTTATATGACTCAGAATTCTGTTGATTCGACTCCCGCCTGCTTTTCAGATCATTTGCCACGTTCTCTGCAACTTCAATGAAGCTACTTGGCATTCCCATTGCACGGGCTAAAACGATTCCATAATGGTGCTCGTCATCAACAGTACCCGCAGTGGCTTTGTATAACATGGTTAACTGAGGTATTCCCCCTTCACCAATTGAAGTACTGGACGCAAGGTGAAGGTTAAGAACTCCTGGGCGATCCGCAAGTACTCGAGCCAGCTCAATAAAGTGGGTTGCAAACCAGATAGATGCTCCCGTGTCAATCAATGCTTCCGATATGGCCATTGCAATTGCCATTCCATCCCTGTTGCTTGTTCCTCGGCCAAGTTCGTCAATTATGGCGAGGCTTTTGCTATCCACATTCTTCAAAATGAAGGCCATTTCTCTCATCTCTACTCCGAAGCTGGACAAATTTGCCTCTATACTATCCTGAGTGGATATACGAGCGAATATGTTGTGTATAATAGGAAAAGCAGCGAATTCTGCTGGTACAAAACATCCAATCTGTGCCATGATCTGAAGCAAGGCAACCGATCGGATATATGTGCTCTTGCCACTCATATTGCAGCCTGTTACAAAATGAAACCGATACTGCTTTGTAGCATAGTAGTCATTGGGTACATATTCACTTGCCATTTTCTGTGAGATGGAAGTTAGTGTTTATGAACGAATGGTGTTTTGGTTACTGGAGTAGAGTAGTCACCTTGTCGAGAATTGGATGCTTTGCCGATTTCAGCGCCAAGGTTTCTTCGATTTCCGGCCTCACATAGTCTCGAGTTGTAGTGACTTGGCCGAAAGATGCAATCATATCCACGAGCGCGACTGATTCGCATACTCTGAATAAAGGAGAAACTTCTTTTCGAAGTTTTTTGACTAACTCAAGAATGACAGCGTCACTCCGCATAATTATCTCGTTGGAAGTATCTGAGAGCCTCCGATTTAGCTTAACAAGATCAAGAGTCTGGCATTCAATATGATTCTTCTTCCAAATGACATTTATAAAATATTGGGATACCGATTCAAGGTCAAGATCCGCAGTGGGTATTCGAAACCAATACATGCGCCGGTTGTCGAATTTTAAAGTCACTGCAGCCCGATGGTCTTCTGTGAGTAGAAAATGTGTTAGCTTGGAAATATAAAGGGAGCTCATGATAGTAATAGCATAATAGCACATACCGCTAACATTATCTGAATGTTGGTGAATAACTTCGGTAAGTTCTTTATATGTCTGACGAGCGACATCTAACATGCCGCTGAGGCCTGATTTGACCGCGAATGCTCTTTGGTTACGTAAGTCTAGTGGCGACTTCATATATGTAACGTCCGCTTCGATAACTTTCTTGATGTTGAGTAAAATGGGAACTGTTGTCTCAGGACAGCATAGATTGCGTATTTTGACTAACAGATCGCTCTTTGCTGGATAAAGGGCTCTATAGATCTCTGGCACTGATTCTAGAAAAGATTTGATCATGAGGATGTGAGTAAGTTGCTCTTCGGCCGCAGATATGCCAGTGGCGGGTCGAATGGTAATCAGCTATTCCTGTTAGCCGTACAGTAATGGATCGGCGCAATTGGTTTACCTTTGTAAGAGTTCTCTCGGCATCATGGAAAAGTTTGAGTGCTTATATCGGGTTAGCGGCTCATTGATAAGCTTCATGTACTTAGATATACCTTTACGGACTTCACGAAACATTTCTTCGTGGCTGACCATCTCTTCTAGCGCGTCATACCGAAATCTGATGAATCCATCAAAGTTGGTGGGAGGCTGCAGCATGTTATTGCGGAGTACGCGGGTACCCATTGGTGTAAGGGTATGGTTCAATAGCCCAAACAAGCATTCTTTTGACTTGGCAGACTTCAAATTCCGCATCACTTCCAGTGATTGCATCGCGGATATAGCTATCATCATTGTGTCTTCTGAAGGCTGGTATCCAATGCGTAGAGACTGAGGTGAGAAGGTAATATTGAATTGACGATCGATATACTTCATAGCCTGGGTTGCATACCATAAGCTTCAGCGTTAAAAAGAACAATTCCATTACTTACGGCAGAAAAACAGCAGACTGCATAATATTTGCCTTGTGTAGCCACCTTTAATGGCCCAATATCGCCTTCAAGGGCGAAGTCCTCCATATACTCTATCCCAGCGGATTCAGACCAAGCAGAACGCTCATGAGAGGCAATCTCTACTTCAGGTATCAGCTGCTCAACGAGAGAGAAGAAAGTACTAGGTTGATTGGGAGGGCACGCTGAAGGCATAAAGACTATTCGAGAGGGCGATGCGAGTTGAAGCTTATGAATCGTCCTCACATAGGATTGATTGTCGCATATTTGGCTGAGAGTAACTTCACCAAGCGACAAGTTGATCATGGCAATACCTACTGTAGGTGTGACGCCGCGGGATTCACTAACTGCGCAGACAATATCATGGGATTCGCTCTGTCCAAGAATGGAAGGCGTGGCACCACTTCGAGAGCGGCGGCCTGAGGGAGTGCTCGGACGAGAAATAGTTGTCGAAGTGGTTGTGAGGTTGGTACTTGGTCTTGAGCTGGAAATAGATGGAGAATAATGGGACGGACCATCGAATTCATCCTCGTTATAACCTTGACTAGCTTGGCTATGGCTGCGCTGAGACTGGAGGCTGGGCGAATCGGGTGGGACTGAACTTGAAAAATAAGAAGAGACTGTACCCGTCCTTCGAGGAGAGGTTCCAGATGAAAACGACATAGCTGATGAGCGGCCAACGAAGTCTTCTATGTGCAATTGATTGAAAAGGATCTGGCAGTGCAGTGGTATGTATGCCGATCAATGCAAACAATGAAATGACTGGAGGACAGTATCGGTGCAGCAGCCTGCATGGCATAAATGTGTGAACTGGATTGAGAATTTATTTCCTGGCATCTCCAGGCAGTATAGAAAAAGAGAAAAGCCATGGCATCACGGGCTTCTCATTTCATAGACTGTTGTCTGTTGCTCTTGCCGTTTGTTATATCGCATGTTTGCAGATAGGTACTGGATATCGGGAGATACCTAGAGGCAAGAAGTATTTACTGGGCATTGTACGTACAGGTGAATAGACGGTACTTGGCCAGTACCGGTATTAATGGCGTCTGGAGATGCTGGTATGCCACTGGCTACTGGTACGTACCAATCACAGCCCAGGTACCCCCAGGTACAGGACCAGGTAGCTGAGTCATGGCTTCCAGGTACCGCGGTTTAGCCCGAATCTTCTCCCAAAACAACCTTCTTCTCCACGTCTCGACCGCGCAGTGACGCCACGAATCACATTTAACACACACAGGTCCGACTTCAAATCCACACGCCCCTAGTGAAGCAGCGCGAAGCAGCGCCTCTTGACAGCCATGTTTGGGATCCTCGAGGCCGTTGCTGTGCCGCATGCCGGCGTCTTCAGCACGTATGAAGAGCTGATCAAAGACCTCAATGGGCGGATGGAGAAAGAGGGCTATAAGATTGTCAAGGCTAGGTCGCATCGCTCCAGAATGGGTGGTGCTGACATCCCTGGAAATGACATCGTCCGATGTGATCTCGTGTGCGATCGTGGTGGTCGGCCTTATAAATGCATGGCTACCAAGCACAAAACAACCACCAAGAAAACAGACTGTCCTTGGAAGGCCAAAGCAGTCAACCGCAAGAGCATTGGCGGCTGGGTGCTGACCATCTCTTGCGACCAGCATAACCATGCTCCTGGCACTCCAGAGCCACCAACGCCATCTGAGATGAGCGAGGAAGAGAATGATCTTACCGAGCTTCCAGGTTCGTAATTGAATGGCTTAAGAATGTCCATGGATGAATTCTAATTGGCATTTTGATAGATATGGACGACGGTCCACGGCCCGATACACAGACGGCAACAGCCATTCAACTGGCTGGCGTCTCTGAATCAACCCTTCGTTTGACAGGCGACACTTTTCACCAACTCAAGTCCGACTACCGCAAGATGCCACAGCCAGACCGGCTGAATGCACTTGCACAGTTTCAGATGCAGATTGCAGCCATTTACGCGGTCCAAAATGAGGACTGGCAGCGTCAGCGGAGACAAGAAGCTCAAGATAAGCGGCACTTGCTGGTGGAAAAAGGCCGCAGACAGCTATCAACCCAGAAGCAACGTGCACGTCGCCAGAGACGACAAGACGATCAAGCGCAGCAGCATCAACATCAACAAAGTCTTGATCAGCAAGCGGTTCAGCATCAACTTCAACAGGAAGCACAAAATAGTCATCTCCAGCCATTGATGCAAGAGCCCCATTTCCAGCTTGCACAGAATCCTGCCGCGACGCCTGTTCCCCTCCCTGCTGGCATAACTATGACAACAATTCCCACTGCATTTTCTCATTTCACCGGCCCGCCCAAGCGCATTCGCGGCCACCGACCGACCATGGCGACTCAGCCTGATGTTTAGATATGCTGTTGGCGACTAAACTCTACAGAATTAATTTTCCTAGACTGATGCAGCTTTATATGGCCTACCAATGCTACTTATTAATGGCTGGGGCGCTGAGAGCTTGGCGATGAGCTTATCTTTTTTTTTGGCAGAACCCCACATTCTCACCGCCTTATTTTTTTTCCACGGTTCCAGATTTTTTGCCAATCGGCCCCACCATTCCATTCTGTCGCGAACTTTCAACACATTTATCGAGACACCAATAATAGTCCAGGCAAGCTTCCAACTTACCATGGCTACGGTTCTACCCCCTCCATCAAAGCGCCAAAAGCGCGAGAATCTAGAGAGAACGCAAATACAACAAGATGTCAGCGCTGTTGCGGCCGGCCCAGCGGGCTCGTTCAAGGCTCGCTTCCTGGACAGCGAGGGAAAGCAGATGGCCGACGTTATAGAAGTGCCTCTCGCTGACGCATCGGAGAAAAATCTATCATTATTGTTAAATACACTTCTTGCTAGGGTTTGTCTCTCATTGATTCGGGAAAACTCAAGGGAGCTCTTTGTCGGCTAATAATTGAACAAACAGGAAAGAGAAGAGTTTCTGCCGTATCGCTTTCGAATACACATTCCGGAGACAGACATTATTGTTGACCAGTATCCGACCGACTTGCTTCAGCTTTTACGCAGCCATGGTATCGAGAACCCTTTTGAAACAACAGTAACACTCAGCGCCGAGCCTCAGGCAGTTTTCAAAGTCCAAGCAGTCACGCGCATGTCTCATAGAATACCTGGCCATGGAGAAGCGATATTGGCCGCTCAATTCAGTCCCGCAAGTAGCAGCCGACTGGCTACTGGCTCTGGCGATAAGACAGCTCGGATATGGGATACGGAGACGGGAACGCCAAAGTTTACCCTGTCTGGTCACACACACTGGGTTCTGTGCGTGGCTTGGTCGCCCGATGGTAAGCGTTTGGCCACTGGAAGCATGGACAAGTCTGTACGACTCTGGGACCCCGAGACAGGAAAAGCTGCCGGCTCCGGAGCCTTGACAGGACATTCCAAATGGGTTACCAACATTGCATGGGAACCGTATCATCTGTGGGAGAATGAGTCTCCTCGGCTAGCAAGTGCAAGTAAGGATACAACGATTCGAGTTTGGGCAGTGAATACGGGTCGGACTGAGCACGTCTTGTCCGGTCATCGGAGTAGCGTGAGCTGTGTCAAATGGGGAGGAACCGGGTTGATCTACTCAGCCAGCCATGATAAAACTGTCCGAGTGTGGAGCGCCGAGAAGGGAACACTGGTGCACACGCTCTCCTCCCATGCCCACTGGGTGAATCACCTGGCCCTTTCCACTGATTTTGCACTACGAACTTCATTTTATGATCACCAGCCCACACCGAGCAGCGAGGAGGAAAGACGGAAGAAGGCAAAGGAGCGCTTTGAGAAGGCGGCGAGATTCCAGGGACAGATTGCAGAGCGACTTGTCTCTGCCTCTGTAAGTTCACATGGCAAACAAACTTTGGTGTCTGCTTCGCTCTTCTGATACTTTGTGATGCACAGGATGATTTTACTATGTACCTCTGGGATCCCTCCCAGGGCACGAAACCGGTTGCACGACTGCTGGGACACCAAAAAGCCATCAACCATGTGACATTTTCCCCTGATGGCAGCATCATTGCCAGCGCGGGGTGGGACAACCACACTAAGATCTGGAGCGCAAGGTTCGTGTTTTCGATGACGCTAGAGACTGTTGTCGACGATGAATGCTGATATGATGACCAATGCAGAGATGGCAAATTTATCAATACGCTCCGAGGCCATGTAGCACCTATATATCAGTGTGCCTTTTCTGCCGATAGTCGGCTCCTCGTGACGGGGTCCAAGGATACCACATTGAAGGTGTGGTCAATGGCTACATACAAACTGGCAGTTGACCTACCAGGACACCAAGATGAAGTCTTTGCTGTACGTTTTACCCCTTCCCTTATTCCTTTTGAGTGGCCACTCCTATCGTTCAATGACTAACAGCCATCTGCCAGGTCGACTGGAGTCCTGACGGACAACGAGTTGGCAGTGGAGGAAAAGATAAAGCTGTACGCCTGTGGATGAACTGATGAAAATTGGTTGGAACGGTATTGCGAGTTATAGCATATGTGTTGGTATCGGCGTCCAGCCGGAGGATTGATTTACATGTACAGGCTGGGTCTAGACTACAGGGAGCTTTTTGCGGAACATGCGGCGCAGGTATATGACAGATGTTAGAAGAGCGTCAATGTGACATTGCATATGGACGCTTTGTACAATTTAGATGAAGCGCGCTGAATGTAAGAGGCGCATAGAACCAATCTGATGTTGGCATACGGAGAATTCCAAGGATGAGCTAGACGTGCGCCAATTACTACGCTCCCTGTGATATTGCATCTAAATAACGCCCATGATGCATATGAGATCGAATGGGAGTTGATTGAGGTGTTTCTGCTGACGACTCACGCATAGGCAAGCAAGTGTTTTTGATAAGGGTGCGGGGTAAGATGCAGAGAAAGGTCTAAGGTTGTGTGATTGTGGTGGCAATGAATCGATTTCATGACGCCGGTGCCTTTAGTGACTTTTTGGCTTTCAATTTTGGAAATACGAGTCAATAATCTACAACAAAATGCTCCTAGCTACCTCCCTAGCGATGGACGCCAAATTCCACGTTGCACTGTATACGCGGTAGAACACATTCACGCTTACTACGGGGAGTAGGAGGGAATCTCTCTGCCAGCGAATTCGGTCTCCTCGGACCCTTAAGAGGCCTCGAGGTAATCAATTCGGCCTCGGGCGAGGTTGCACGGCAGCAGACTAAGAGTTATGCATGGACACGTATGGGCTGTCTACCTGATAGGTGGCACGGGGAAGCGCAACAATGTTGAGATATTACGATATTAGCCAATTATACAGAGTAGCAGTCCAGGTACGTATTGAGAAGCGTAACAGGGCAGAGTAGGATTGAAGCACCGGATGCTTGTATAATACCCGGATAAGGCGTGATATCTTGTATACACTTCGTAATAAGAACAAGCAATGAATGAAAAAGAGAGTTATCGGGCAAACAAGCATGCTCACATGCAAAAGGGTGGGCACTTTATCCCCAACCGCAAAGTATTGGATAATAGACGGCCAAGCGGGAAACAAAGAAAGAAAACCAGGAAATCTTACAACCGTAAGCACGCAGCTCTACTGCGCACACTGCTATGTTGCTACTTCTATTGGCATCTACTGGCTCTGTTGACCCAACCAGCTCTCCTGACTCTACTGGCTCTACTGTTTCTAACACTACCAAGGATAACTTGTAATGGCTTTAGTGTTCGTGTCTCTATTTGTGTGTGCATTTTCATTTTGCGGCCCCCAGCTCCCCCTTGACGGCCAAGTAAGTCATGTTTGCCGCAACGGGCGATACAGGGATCGTCAGGGCCAATGATACAGGCCGGCACTACAACGTGGGAGGGAAATAAATCCCGCCAGGGCATACTTGTTATCAAGATGCTGCCGGTACTGGCAGCAATGATTCATCTGACGGTGAGGGGAAAAAAGAAGAAAAGAAAAGGGGGAGTTTGGGGTCTGAAAATTGTGATATCTTGCTTTGTGGTCTACTCTGCTGCTTCGGGCTAATATTAGAAATCGTGAAGTTGTAAAGGGAGCAACAAAAGGCGCTAGCGGACAAATTGAGTCTTGGTGACTTGCACATGTTACGCGCTAGACAGCAGGTTTCCCATCTTGAACTTTTGAGTTGTTGGGGGCACGGCAAGGCGACTTGATTGATTCATGCAAGCAAGCAGCCGCGTGAGAGCAGGGGGATGGGGCTCGCTGACGAATGAGGCTCACTGGAATGGCGGATGGTCCCCCCGGTAGCAGACGGAGGCCTGCGTGTAAGTACTCAAAACTGTTTGCTTGAATATACGGAACAGCGCTGCAAGTAGCATATTTATTACGCAAAGTACTCCGTGTTCCTGAATATCTCGAGCAACTGTGCGGCCGAACATCGCGACGGGAGGGCGCGTTGCCACGCCCGTAAGGCACGGCCGGAGCTCTCTCGGCTGTTCAAGGAAATGAAAACTAGAACTAGCAGCTTCAATGCATGGACCGAGCATAGACCAACGATTGGATTTCTCTTTCGAGGCGCTCCACCCCCGCCGATGGAGCAGGCGGTCGTCGATCCGCTACGCTACCCAGCGGTTAGGGTCCATCCCAAGCCAAGCAATAGGCTTTTGGACGGTGCTGGTGCTAGGGACTGGGATGAGCTGATGTGATGGGCTCTGGGAGGCGTTTTCGCCTAGCTGAAACTTTGATGGCCGTTGACCATGTGTTTGGCGAAGAGGGGTTAGAGAGAAGGAGAAATGAAAGGTAGATACGGAGAAACTGATGATTGAGGGTTGTACAGAACGAGTGTAATAATGATGGCGATGAGGAGAAGGACATTGCAGTCAGAGTATGACGATATCCGTATTGGATCAGAGAGAGTAGCCAAAGACGGCTACAGGCGCCGGCGCGTGAGCATTTGAAGGGCCAAGAACGAAAGCCTGTCACTGAATGACCCTGCATTGATGCTTGTTACTTTGTACTGGAACCCGGTCAGAGAGATGGAGCCGTGCTGGAGCTTGTTGGGCAGAAACAGGGGTGTCTTTTTTTTGGTAGAGTTTTTCTTTGGAAATGGGGACACGTTTTTTGACAGGTAAGGTGGCTAAAGCGAGTAAAATGGATGATGAAAGGCTAAGGTAGACGGTTTACTTGGATGGGGAATAGGTGGAAGGCCGTGGAAGAGGCTGAGCATTCAAAAAACGCTCACATATGCCAAGTAGTACTGTCATGGACGTTTATACTGTAGTGATAGTCATTTTTAGAGCAGTCCTTTTTGACCATCCCAGGCCACTACTTCTCCCTACGTACAGTGTATAGCACCAATTAGTCATTGACTGCCTGCTTTTGTCCTTCTGCATTTATTCAAATTTGTTGAGCTTGCTTGCATAGTCAAATGAGCCTTCGGCAGCCCGTATTACACCGGAATGCGCAAGAATCAGACGCATTAATTTCATGTCGTCCATCCTGTTTGGGCAATGACCTGGTCTAGGGATGGAGCTCCCGGGCCGCAAACACCCGGCCGACAAGGGCCAAGGGCACTATGCCTTTGCACGTTACATTGACGGGCGCCACGATGATTGTTCGACTCTTGTTGCTCTGCGGAGAGTAGCAGATACTTGCTATCGTGAAGACGGTATTAGTGGCATTACTTGTAGTATTTCCAAGGAATCAATGCTCGTTGTTAGCGCTCTCTGCGAGCTAAGCTAGCTGATGACTTGCCCGGCCGCAGCGCCCAGAGCCAGTGCCTTTCGGGGCTTGGCTTGGCCCAAAGGATCCTCCAAAGTGGTCATTGCAAACCAACCTGAATCACGATCATATATGAGCAAAACAGAGCTTGGAGCACGGGGCAATCGAATCCGAGTCATCGGCCCGCACAGGGCATGGGATAAGCTTAGCTTCCGAAGGGGACATGGGGCCCCTTTGCAGTGGCACAAGCACAGAGCGAAGCAAGAGAATATGAGAGGTCGAAAATCGTGATGCCATGCCTTGCCATGCCATGCGCCGAGTCGGTGCCACGGAGAAATCCTTGGGCTGCCTCTTGTGATTCACCCCAGCTCAGCTCGGCGCCTCGCCAGCCTGTCGTTTTGGCTTCTAGGCTGCAGCGGTGTGGTTGTATGTTTGTCCATCTATTTGTTTGTTTGCCTGTGTATGCGTATCTACAGATTACGGATGCGTGTACTGCAAAGGCATGTAATCGGTCAGGCACCCTTTTCTAGCTTGCTTTCCAATGACGACCCAGGACAGAGGCACGGAGTCGGTACGACGGCTGGACATGCATACTAGTAGAGAGGGAAATAAAAAAAGGTCATGGGTAGCTGGTGGTGTAATAAGCGCCGTGTAGTATCCGGTAGGCCGAGTCATTTTGTGCGCGCAAGTGAGGGAACTAATCCCTCACGAGAGTATGAGAGCGTGGTGATTTCACGATAGTAT
This sequence comes from Trichoderma evansii, assembly GCF_050947405.1. Taxonomy (NCBI): domain Eukaryota; kingdom Fungi; phylum Ascomycota; class Sordariomycetes; order Hypocreales; family Hypocreaceae; genus Trichoderma; species Trichoderma evansii. The sequence continues at coordinate 1,200,263 of NW_028145201.1, read as the reverse complement.
CATAAAAATGCTACCTCGCGGAGCTACTTCTGCGCCTACAGCGAGCGACGCGCACATGTGATTGCATGGCTGTGCACACACTGAGCGCGGCACAGGATAAGACATTCGGGGCTATTGCTAGTGGATGAGGATGAGTCGTGTGCCGTAATATATCTGGCCCAACCGCGCATCGCCTCCGTCCAAGCAGCTGCATGATACACATCTGCGGTGCCTGTATCAAATCAAATCAAATCAGATCATCTCATCTCTCTTGTTGATTCTGTCTGTCTCTCTATTTGTTTTGCTTATTAGCTGCCAAAGCCCCAACGGACCAAACCCTCCTGCCGCAAATCTAATCCACATTTATCCGCCATCGAGGACGTCAGCTTGAGCAATTGACCTGGATCGGTTCCTCTTCAGCTCCAGCGGGCTTGGACGACTCGTGTTGGAACGATTACGTCAGAGACGGCAGGCCGTGAGCCTTTAAACAAGGAGCATCCTGAGCCTTTTACTCGCAAATTCCAATCAAGCGCCCAACAAATCAAGCAGAAATCCAACAGCTCAGCAAGTAAGTAAAATACTTTCAATTCATCTTATGCAGCGTCATTATTGGCATCAGCGGCAGCCAGCAGCTTACTCGCATTCCCTCTTGTTGATCTCTATTTTTTTTTTTTTACTCTTCATCCAGCCTAAAAAACATCCTTGCCACATTTTTTCCCCAATTCTGCCCACGTTTCATCCCAAGCCCATACCCTGGTCGCGAGGGGAAACAGCACCCAAAATCGAACATCAAAACAAAAAAAAAAAATTCGACCCGACCAGGGGGCCCCCGCTGCAGTGTCTTGGAGCGCTGCGGCTAATGGTGATACGGCTTGCGGCCCAGCCGAAACAATTGATTTCGTGTAAATCAACCCGATCGGTTCCGCTGCCTTAGGCGCCTCTCACCAGCCAGTTTTCTTGAACCTTAACAGTATTACTACTGCTTCGCTCCTCTTCCCTCTAGCCTTAATTTTCTTTGTCTCATCGCCATCCCGTTTCTCACTCGCTCCCTCATCCGCAGCCTATCACAGCTCGGGGCCTACGCAGGTGGACCGCATCGTCGTCTCTGCCGCTCTCCAAAAAAGCTCCGCATTGCTGCTGCTCCCTTCTCAACTGAGAAAAGCTACCGGGACGGCTCTTTTTTTGCTGCCCAGCTTTTCCTGCCAGCTTCCCGCATCTGCTGTGCTGTGCTTTGCCTTGCTTAGCTCTGCCGTGCCGGCGCTGCTTCTCGCTACTTCTCCTGCTCGACTAAACTTTAAACTTTCACTCTTCTTCCTCCTCTTTCTTACTCATCCAAGCCAACCACCAGATCAACATCCGATTACTTGCCCCTCCCGATCGCCAAGACGACCTGTCGAGAGCTGCCGCGTCCTGCCCATATGTCTTTGCCATAGCCGAGAGCTAGTTTTCACCTTGCCATATCAGCGGCGACGGACGGACCTTTCGTTCGCTTTCCTTCGGCCTCTCTCTTGATTTCGCTGCCCATCGTCGCCTGACTTGCATGGCCAAGGATCTTTCGACTCCCTCGATCGACGACCAAGAACAATCTTTTTTGTCTCTCTTGACTTTTACTGTCCTTTGAGCCGAGCCACGAGCCATTGCCCACAATGACTGTCTTTATCTGCTCTCTGTAAGTCGAATTGGCTGCAACGGATTGAATGCTGCCCTTGTTCCCACTGCCCTTGTTCGTTTCTTTGTCGGCTGCTGCTGTGACATATTCTGCGGCACCGGGGCTAATGCACGTCATCCTTTGGTTCTCCCCTCGTACAGATTCCTCCCCAAAACCGTCCAATTCAGCCTCCCGGGTAACTCTCGCCGCCGACATACAATCTCAAAGCGACAACGGGCTTTTGCACCAGCACAGCCGCCCTCGGTGGTGCCAGCCGTCGATGTCACGCCTAGTCTCTTCACCCGGCAGCCCGACATCACCCCTCCTCATACCCCGGTCGACGAACCCACTACGCCCGATCCATTCGCCAACGAAGATGGCTTCCGCATCCAATTCCCACACAGCGACAACTCGCCCGCCGACAAGGGCTCCAAGTCCTGGGGCGGCCGTGCTGACCAGCCCAAGTCGCGCGCCAACACGCCGCCGCCAGCCGACATCTTCGAAACCCGCCGGACGCTGCAAAAGGCTACGGAGCTGGGCCGCCGCGGCATCGTCAAGCCCCGGGCTCTGATGCGAAGTGAGAGCCATGATAAGGTCTTTGCTTCGGCTCAATGGCGTGTGGTCAATGCTGACCAGGGCAATGGCGGTCTTCGCAACGCCGCCATGGCTGCTGCCCGCGATGGAAAACTGACTGACTACACTTGGGTCGGCACACTCGGTATGCCCACTGATGCCCTCGAGGGTACTCAGCAGAAGCAGGACATTGAGGATACCTTGGCCACTGAGCACGACATGCTACCCGTCTTCTGCTCTGACAAAGACTTTGACGGCCACTACAGCCACTTCTGCAAGCAGATGCTGTGGCCAGTCTTCCACTACCAGATCCCCGATAACCCCAAGAGCAAAGCATACGAGGATCACTCATGGAAATACTACGTCAAGGTTAACCAGGCCTTTGCCGACAAGATTGTCCAGAACTGGAAGCGCGGTGATGTCATCTGGATCCACGACTACCACCTGCTGCTCGTGCCTGGCATGATTCGCAAGAAGCTGCCCGAGGCTAAGATCGGCTTCTTTTTGCACGTTGCCTTTCCCTCGTCCGAGGTCTTCCGCTGTCTTGCTGTTCGCAAGGAGCTCCTCGAAGGCATGCTAGGAGCCAACCTCATTGGTTTCCAGATCCAAGAATACACGCGACACTTCCTGCTTACCTGCAGCCGCATCCTCACTGTTGAGGCAACACCGGAAGGCCTGCAGCTCGAAGACCGCTTCGTTGATGTTGTGCATCTTGCCATTGGAATTGACCCCATTAGCTTAAATGGGCACCGTGCAGAGCCAGAGGTTATGAAATGGCTGTCCATCATGCAAGAGCGCTACCAAGGCAAGAGGCTCATCGTTGCGCGAGACAAGCTCGACCATGTTCGAGGAGTCAGACAGAAGTTGTTGGCATACGAGCTGTTCCTGAATAAGAATCCGGAATGGCGCGAGAACACTGTCCTGATTCAAGTGGCTCTGTCATCGGGCGAGCCCAGTGAGCTTGATGCTGCCGTCTCCGACATCGTTACGCGCGTAAACTCGTCGTGGGCAAACCTGGCTTATCAACCTGTGGTATATCTCAAGCAGGATATTGACTACGCTCAGTACCTCGCTCTTCTTTCCATCGCCGATGCGCTCATGATCACCAGTCAGCGTGAAGGTATGAATCTCACCTCGCATGAGTACCTCTTTTGTCAGGACGGTAAGATCCTTCCTGAGAAGAAGCATGGTTCCCTCATCTTATCCGAGTTTACCGGAACGTCATCGCTGTTTGGAAAGAATGAACTTTCAGTAAATCCTTGGGACTACCGACAGTGTGCCGATGCTATCAAGCAAGCGCTCGAGATGGGCGAGGAGGAAAAGACTCGCCGATGGGAAAACCTCTACAAGTGTGTTGTGCACCAGACGGGTTCTCACTGGTTCACTGAGCTCCTCGGTCATCTCGATCGGTCATACGACGAGCAGCACAAGCGCGACCAGACCTATGTGCCTCGCCTCTCGATGAACTCGGTTTCTGCTCAGTACGCAAGTTCACAGCGACGACTCTTTATCTTGGACTACGAGGGCACTCTTGTCAGCTGGGGCCCTGTCAACCAGATTATCCCGGTCAGCCCGCAGCGGACCCTGGACGTGCTCAATGACTTGCTTCTGGATGAACGCAACACCGTGTACGTCATGTCGGGCCGGCGACCAGAGGAGTTGGATCGTGTGTTCCGACGTGTGCCGAACCTGGGATTGATTGCTGAGAACGGCTGCTTCCTCAAGGACTGCGGTAGTGACGAGTGGCTGGAGATGGCTGATGCGTCTCAAATTACAAACTGGAAGGAATCCGTGAAGCCCATTATGCAGTACTATCTTGAGAGAACGCCCGGCTCGCAAATCGAAGAGCGACGCTGCAGCCTTCTCTTTCACTACAACAACGCTGAAGATTATGACACAGCATCGCGCCAGGCTTCTGACTGTGCCAGCCACGTCAACGACGCCTGTGAATCACAGCGGGTACATGCCTTAGCAGCAGACGGCGCCATCCTTGTCGAACCGCTTGACTGGACCAAGTGCACTGCATCGCAACGTGTTTTTGAGCAGCTAAGCAAGAACGTAAAGTCAGACGAGGCGCATGAAAAGCCTGTTGACTTCCTCATGGTTGTTGGTGACGGCCGAGAAGACGAAAAAGTGTTCAAATGGGCCAACAACCTGGGTAGCCAAGAAAAGATTGAGCATGTTGTTACGGTTAGCCTTGGCAGCCGAAGCACTGAGGCGACGGCTACCTTGACACAGGGTGTGAGCGGTAAGTTTTCTCTCTCCTCAATATGACCAGATGGTAATAAGTAAAAGAATCCTCTAATTTTTTCGTCGTAGGTGTCCTGAACTGCCTTCAGCGACTGGCATCCAGTTCATGATAAGAACATATCCAGCGTTTTCTTTTTTGCTTCCCTCCCCTCTCTACTTGTGCCGTTCATCTTTGATGTTATGGTTGGCCTTTTGGTTTCTCTCTTTGCTTTTTCCTTTTTTTTTTTCTGGTTTTTTGGTATCATGCGAGGCGTCTCAGGCATATGAAAAGGAGGCGTATTGATATCAGTGGAATTTTGCATTATACCTGGACATGGCTTCATTAGCATCGTTTTGCAACGATGAATGAGTCCATATAACACACACACACACACACGAAGAACCCCTCCACCACAACATTCGCGTGTGTAATGGAGTTTTGGGGTCTGGAAAAAATAAGAGAAAGAAAAAAAATGGTTTGGGGGATAAAGACCGTCTTTACCACGTCAATGCGTATTTCCGTTTTGGTTCAGCTCCATAGCACAGCTTTTCTCTTTTTATATTTATCTACTCTTTCTTTTCTCAGTTGAACCCCTGTATTCTTAGCGCCTTTTTCTTTCATTCATTCTTCTTTCAGTTCGTTATGGTATCAGCGGTGATTATAGACAAACGCTTTTGGATGGCGAGTGTATGTAAAATGGTACACACCAAGCAGTATACAAAAAATAAGCGCATGCAAGCCGAGTATTAATTTTACCAAAGGGTATACGAAGTAATACACGAATTGGTTCCTCTTGCTCATTATTTCTCATTATTCGTGCTGTGATTTTCCGCAATGTCCGTGCTTCACCGCCCGAAGAGGGTAGTAGTGATGATACTTTATAGTAGTATTATCCAGGACTTGATCTCGTTAAGGTGAGATTTGGTGAGATAATGGATCTGGTGGAGGGGATTTGGCCATGGATGTTTTCTAGGCAGAACACAGCAGAGTGACACGCATACCCACCTGATTCACATATGTATATGTGGAAAAGTGGACTCTAATTGTGTGTCATAACGACTACAAGATACTAACGTTTCTACTCTCCCTTTCTTTTTCATCCATTCCGCCGCAAACACTTGGTTAATCCATGCAATTCCTGCAAGGTCCCTGCGTTATTCCATGGTAAGTCTATAGAATATGCCCGATAACTGCTATGTGTGTGTCAGACTCCTGATACCACGGTATGTATGTCAGATTAAAACGCTCCGTGACGGGGATCTGGGGGATGATTGGACGGGGGTTGAGGGATTGAGAAGAGGCCGCTTTGGGGATCACGTCAGCTTGGGTAAGAAGAGAGATTTTGAGGGCTGGATGTTATCAAGTCGACTAATATAGTATAATGTTAGTCAGTATGTTAGTCGATTTGATTTGATGTTGAAGCTTGTGGAATTTGTTACTGGTCAAGCATTAGCTGTTAGGTGTAGCTGTGGCTAAATGCTGGTCTAGCTTGAGTTATAGTAAGCTAAATTTTCTAGAGCTACCTTATTCGACGACATGACAGCTCAAAAGACCACTACCAAGAAGGGTAGACTACTATAGTGTGCAGCCACTGGCAATTAGCCAATTAGTCAGGCTAACAATTCGAATTAACGTCCTGAGTTATCACTCAAGATTTAAAATATCATGTCTGCAAGATTATGCTGCTAGACCCCATCGTCCCGCCTTGCCGTCTTACAAGTTGCAGTTTGGACTCGCGCCGTCAAAAAGGTGGTTTAGCATTGATGGCGCTAGTACCACTCGAGTTGGTTGACGAAAAAAAAAAGTGATAGGGCCGGAAGCGGAGGCTGTGGAGGGGCCAAGCGAGATCGGGCTGGTGATGCAATCAAGACAAAGAGCAAAGCTTACATGGGAATTGACAGAGTTGAAGTGTTTGCTGTAGTTGTGAGGCGTGGAGGAATGAATGTGGGATTTAAAGGGTGTGGGATTTGAAAGTTAGATAGAGAGAATACATATACATACGTTACATACCCCGAGTTTTAATAGTCTTGTGGATTCTTTTTTTTCTTTCTGTTTCTGACTCTTACATTGTTAACTTTTTGGGTTCTCACTGTGATCAACGTGGCGCCGGCTTTTTACCCACTCGGCTGAATCGATAAAGCTGTCGTTGTCATTGTCCTTCTTCTCTTACTACTGCCACTGACTCATTTTCTTGGATTCAATTGACAACGTCTTTTTTGGTTTTGCTTCTGCTCGTGTGAACTGAAGCAATTGTTGAGTTACGTACTATCGTCAACCGCTTTACCACACAGAAACAGCTCTTGTTTAATCCACAATGGGTGCTTTCCCTCCTCCTCCGGTAAACACCATTGACTGGTCCAATGTCGGTTTCCGGATCCGCGAAGGTGAGATTTTGAAGCTTTGGAGCTTTCCGGGTCATGTCTTGACTCGTCATACCCTGTCTTACATCTTTGCTGTCTAAAAGCTACCATTTCTTGTTTGCTAACTCCAACGTCTTCTTCCAGTCAACGGCCACATCGAATCGACCTACTCTGTCCACACCGGCAAGTGGACGCCCCTCAAGTATGTGACGGACCCCTTCATCCGCATCCACGGCATGGCCCCCGCCCTCAACTACGGCCAGCAGGTCTACGAGGGCCTCAAGGCCTTCCGCCTGCCTGGCGACAAGGAGATTGCGCTGTTCCGCCCGGACAAGAACGCCGTGCGCATGCAGCACTCGGCTGAGGTTGTCTGCATGCCGCCTGTGCCTGAGGATCTTTTCCTCCAGGCTTGCAAGGCGGCTGTTGCGCTGAACGCTGGCTTTGTGCCTCCTCACGAGACTGGCGCTGCCATGTACATTCGTCCTCAGATCTATGGTTCCAGTGCGCAGCTGGGACTGACGGCTCCTGAGGAATACACTTTCTGCGTCTTTGTCATCCCCACGGGCGTCTACCACGGTGTTCATCCCGTCAAGGGTTTGATTCTGGAGGACTTTGACCGTGCTGCTCCTAATGGAACTGGCCATGTCAAGGTTGGTGGAAACTATGCACCTGTGCTTCGATGGAGCGACAAGGCCCGCACCGAGGGATACGGAATCACGCTGCACCTAGACTGTGTCAAGCACGAGGAGATCGACGAGTTCAGCACCAGCGCCTTCATTGGTGTGAAGACTGGCCCTGGCGGCGCCGACGACATCACCCTCGTCGTGCCAGACTCTAAGAGCGTCATCGACAGTGTCACCTCCGACAGTGTCCTGACCATTGGCAAGAGCTTCGGCTGGAAGATTGAGAAGCGACCCATCAAGTACGGCGAGCTGAGCTCCTTCAGCGAAGTCTTTGCCGCTGGAACTGCCGCCGCCTTGGTGCCTATTCGAAGCATCACCCGACGAGGAACTAAGGGCCTTGGTAACGCTGCGAACGTGACCGTTTCGGGCAACGAGGAGACGGTGACTTATGTCCCCGAGAGCCAGGAGGAGCCAGGCCCAATCTGCTTGAAGGTGTTGGCTGAGCTTAAGGGCATTCAGCTGGGTAAGCGGGAGGATAAATTTGGATGGCGGTTCACCATTAGTGAGGCTGATACACAGGGCATTGCGGGCACTGAGAATGGAGCGGAGGATGCGCAGACGGTGGATCAGATGGATTAAAAGAGTTGTAAGATGAAAAAAAATTAAATGAAAAGCTTTTTATCGTTCAATTATCATTTACATATGTCACAAAGCAAGAGGTCAAGAGTTATTGATGTTTTCATCTTTCATATATACTCATTACAGCATTCAGACTCATATATATGCACTGACATACCCAGCATCGTTATCGACATCATCATCATTAACCAATCACAGCCTAAAAGAACTGCTCATACACCGCAATTCCCTCCGAGAAACTATCGTCAATGCCCTGTGTCAAGCTCTGCGCAACTGACTGCAATGCCGTCGGCACCTTGGACACAACCGCCGCGCTAAACTTCTTTGTAGCATCCTGCTCCAGCTTGAGGTTCAGCAAAATGATAGGGTCAACGATCAACAGCTTGTCAAACTGAGGCTTCGTGTTGATAATGGTCGTGATGGTCTGGTTGACGTCCGTGGCGAGGGTAAGTGTGGCCTGGGCAATGGCAAGAGTCTGATCAAACGTCAGGTTGGCCGCCTTGTTGGCGGTGTCGGTGCCCTTATTGATGTCGGTGAGGAGCTGGGCGGACTGGATGGTGATTTTGATGAGGTTGAGGGGATCGCCGTCGAAGTTGGCGACGGTGGTGTTGAGGCTGGTGGTGTCGCTGGTGATGGTGCTCAGAGCGGTGAGGATGGGGTTTGGGTCGGTTTGGGCGAGGGTGGAGGGGAGGAGGGCGAAGAGGGAGAGGAGTTGGAACTTCATTGTTGCTTTGTTTGGTGTTGTTGATTGATGTTTGGTGTTGGTGTTATTGACGTTATTGACGTTATGTATATATGAGCGTGTAAGTCAATAGCTGGGAGTAGTATCCAAACAAGGCCTGAACAGCTGTAGCAATCAAAGCTTCTGTATAGGGAAAACACCAAAGGCAGCAGTTCACAATCCAAGCACTCTCTTCAAACCAGGGCAAAAAAGGGCAGTCCATTGTCAGGTTTATATACCCTCGCATGCCGCCCAACCCGGGCACCAAACTGCAACTACACCGCATACAGCACAATTCAATAACTTCCCCCAACCACACACGACTTTAGCCTCATCCCATTTTCTCACTCTCGCGAAATTGCATTACGTCCCGTCACGCAAACCGCGAATGCAACTAACATCAACAACAGAAGGGATCGTCGTATCCGTCATTGCTCCCCCATACCCGGCCCTATCACCGAAACAGGCAGCTCAGCCGGCTGCAACGCCGTACCAAGCCTGACGTGGAAAGGCTCCAGCAATGCAGTGCAACAGAGCTTCTTTCTATTTTGCCTCCTAATTTTAACAATTGTACTGTATTGCTTGTTTTTTCGTTTGTTTCCCCGCAGATGTTCTTCTTCTTTCTCACCAGGCACCACACACCATCTTGGACTTTTTGCGGGGAACGCCATCGGAGGATGCTGGACTAGAACAAAAGCTGCAAAGTGGGGTGGGTGAGTGAGATCTGGGGTAAATGGAACTAATGGCTGGTGCCGCGGCAGCTTTCTTGGCTTTCTTCGTCCTTTTCTTTCATGTGCTTGATGACATGCTTTATTTTATGCATGTGAAGGGTTGATCTGCGCGCAAGCACGTTATTTTATTCGGTATCATTCAAGCTGCATTAGTGGTGCTAGCTTAGGATGGGTTATTGAGAAATTTACAGCTGAGGAGAACACATTAGGGCCAGTCACAAAAGATACGAGGATGTTGTCTACCAAGGGGATTGAGATCAAAGATATCTTCACTATCTAGCCAATAACAAGCTGCCTTCATAGGCACAGCAAACTAATCATTAACGAATGTCCACTCTCCTGGCACCAAACTTTGCCACGATAAAATAGCGTCATCTTCCGTAATTCCACCACTAAACCTCACCTCTTATATGTTTTCATCTTCCTGTCGTATCAGTTGTCAGTTACATTCTTCGCACTTACTCTACTAAATCCCATACTCTCTGCGATAGCTGCGACGAATTGTTTTAGTTGTGCCGCCGGTGCTCGCAGATTCCAATTAATTTTCAAGTAACATCACAAATACTTGAGAGCCAGGCCTTCTCCAGCTTCCAAGGGCACTGGCTGCTTTACCATAGCAGTAGTAATCTTCACTCCAATCTTCCAAGCCAGGGCGATTTGTCGAATGTTGTATCGGCCCACCAAGAACGCTTGGTCCGGATTCTGGAAAAAGAAATCGGCGAGCGCTGAGTAAAAGTATCCCTCGTAACACATGTCGTCGCCGTCCATCTCATTCCATGGTGCTCTCATTCTTGGGTACCGCGAGTATTCTTGTCCAAGCTGCTGTTTAATAATCTCATATGCACAGATCATCCGCGCTTCCCCCGTAATTGCGGCATCTATATTTGCTGTGGCAGCAACGACAGTGGAATATTCCTTCATGATACTTCCTTCAATGAACGCATCAAAGCTATATCTTGCAGTGAGAATCTCCCACTCCACGTGGCGCTTTTGGCCTATTCTCCAAAGTCGGCCTATTGTGTTTAGAAGTGCCGAATGATTAGTCGGAAGCTCTACAATGATTCCTCTATGGCAAGATCGACAAAAACTTCCTTCTGAAGCGGAGAGCTGCATAGATGTGACAAGGCACGTATTTAACGATAGTCTGTTGCCAAAAGCTGACGCAGCTTGCTTTCTCTCCGATTGAGAATGTTTCGAAGTGCAATGAAGGGTTTTAATTCCACAGGTTACCAGTAGCGCGTATATGATCCTAATTACCGTTAGATAACCATTTCTGATAGGTATTGGTATCTAAACCGTCAAGCAACAGTACGGAAATGAATCAACTTACTGCGATGTCAAAGGGTTGTTTACGCACACCAACAACTTCTCGTCTCGCTCTTTAGCCTCAAGAGCTCTCATCAATACATAGCAATACTTGGAACTGTCCCAAGCTGCATAACGTACTTGGTCTAGTCGTCCTATAGGGAAACTATACCTCTGTGAGTCTCTTGTAAGATAGAAAAGCCACTCTAAGCCACCAGTTGCATCAAACGTAGCCGGCCGGTTTATGTCTCCTGATCCTCTCGTCGATGTCAGTGGTATGGAATTTCCTGGAATGGTTGATAGAATATTCAATAACCCCTTAGTTGGAGTAGTCAATTTGACATTGTTGATATCAGTCGATATCGTAGATAACCGGCGACAGATCGCACTGTCTAACATATTTTCAACTGCTCCTACTTCAACATACAAATCTTCAGGGTATTTGAGCAGCTGAGAGATATGGTTATCAAGCTTTTTCCTGATTGAGTCCGTGTCTTTTGGCGTGAGCTCAATTGTCCGGATGGATAGGCCAGAAACTCCCTTTCCGACGTATGTAATATCATCATTTGGAAGTTTCATAGGTGTAAACAAGCCTCGTCGAACAGACACCATTCCTAAAATTCTTTGGATCGCAGGTGCTATGGTGCTGACTTCGCATCCAATAGTATGCCAACCCCTTTAAAAAGATCTGGGTGAAGCAGATAGGCCGGCCCGTATCCCCCAAGCACAAACCTAATGTACTCTTCGCACCGCTGTCTTTGTCGGGGGGTTAGTTTATCAGTCATTATTTCCCCTCCAGCAACTACTCGCGTTAGAGTAACTCCATGAACACTTTCTCTTTTGAGCAAATTCTCATATGTTGTTGGGTGATACAACGTTGTACGCAATGTCGAATCTGGCTCGAGTGAATAGCTAAACGGCCAGGCTGTATACCATATTACTCTGAGATAGCCGTACAAATCTTGCAATGAAGTCAAGGGATTTGAAGAAACAAGAAGGAGAGCATCTCGGTCCAACTGCTTTGCTAGCTTATGGTAGCTAGTCGTCTCTTTCTTGATAAATTGACACTCTCCAAGAACTACCGCATTCCACATGCTGTTTTGTACAACCATCCTCTCGCGGCTATTTTGAGCGATTGTATCCTGTTTGGAGTTACAGCGGTGATAAAATCCGGTTTCATTATCTCCACGGCCGTTCTCATCACTTTTCTCACTGCTGAATTTTATAGATGCTCCTTCCAGAGCCACATTACTAGTATTATACTGTTTTTGAGCAGTCAGACCTTGTATTTTTTGGCTAGATTGTGGCCGGCTTGTCTCAGGATCCAGCATGAGCATTACTCCAGCTTCGTACGATGTGAGGAGAATTATTCGCGCAGTGTTAGAATTCTTGTGGTCTATCGCCCAGTGATCAACCTTTTTCTGGAAGTCCTCAATATTATCGATTATGTTGAGTTTCTGGTCCAGATCTCTGAAATTGTCGCTGGCCTCACAGAGCAACCAAATGTCGAATATTCCCATCCAACAGTAGCTTATTTTTGCAAAGTATTGACGCAACATTGCAGAGGGCATAAATATGACGCTTGGTTTGAAAACCCGATCGTCACTTTCGATATGAAGCGTGTCGTTGGCGAATTTGTGAATCCTTTCTTCAATCAAGAATTTCAAGGCCAGCAACGTCACAAACGTCTTTCCCGTGCCGCATTCACTGTGCAGTATGGCGGTTCGCAGAGGTCCACCGAGCAATTCCGCCAATCTATTTGCATCTACCCTTAATGTTAGCATGATTCTCTTTGGTAAATTGATGCTTTCTACTAAAAGATTCTCTGAATAGTAACATAAAGATAACATACCTGGGATTTGAGGCGCTCTAGCTTTCAATAATGGGCTATACGGGCTAACAGACAAGGTATTCACGTCAATACCTCTCAAATTGCAGATGCTTGTCAAGTCTTGATTGGGTGGGAGGTTCTCTCCAAGCTGCATCCTCGCCGTTTTCAGCTTTTCCAAATCAACAATGCTGTTGAATAGAATGTGCTCATCAGTTTTATCACAATTAGTGAAACTTCCCAGTTCTATAACTGGCTGGAGGATATCTTGACGATATTGACTAGAAACTGTCTGTTTAGACGCATCGAATTGTACCCAGCAGACCTGTGATTTTAGCAGCGTCTGTAACTTCTTTTCCTCGCTCTCGGTAATGGAAGACTGTTGCATCTTATTTAAGTCTCTTGAGGTGTTTAATCCTTTGTCTTGATCAATTCTAGGAAGAATGGCGTTGAGTGTTGTGCATACTGCTTCTGTAATGATCTCGGACAAGGCGCCATCAGTATCCTGAATTATGTGATCTCTTTCAGCCGCAGTCTTGGACAGGAAGAAGTCAGTAGTATTTAGCATATTGAAAATGTCATCCTTTGTTGCAAGTTGCAATAAATTGCGCATTTCGGTTGTGTCGTGCTCGAGCTCAAGGATATCCATTTCTTGAACTGGCTCCACCGTCTTTATCTGTGCCAACAATTCACTTGTTGCATAACCGAAAAATTCAGATTTTCGGTTTTCTTTAGAGAAGTATGGTTCTAATACTGCAGAAAAAGCCATGTCGGGATTTTGTTCGTAGTTACCCGCAAATAAAATATGCCTGGCACATGTGAATGTAGTCACAGCATGAGCCCGCATCCAATCCTCTTGATGGATACCCCAGGTATACTCTCTTGCATTTAGAGATGGCCGTTGGTTAAAGCGGCTAGGATATACCCTGATCAATTTGTATGACGCGGCGAGAAGTGATAGTGCAGGGTCGATATCTTCCAGAGTGGCATTGAGTTCATCTTCTACAAGTTTCTGTTGAGATTGCAATGATGGAATTAAGATTTGATCAGGGCGACTTGTGTCGAGTGCCAGCTTAATCCAGCTTAGATCTGTTGTCCATAGGCTTCTGAATCGTTCCTATACTTCAGAAGTGGGGGGGAATCTAATATTAGTACTCGCATCGACTGCTTTCTGTCGCCGCTGGTCATCGAGGTAGTATATCCGAATCAAATGTCTCAAAGTGGTTGGAGCTAAGAAAATAATCAGCATATAATGAGAAAATAATGGTGACATGGCCTATGTAAAAGGGTAACAGCAAATATTTACCTTGAAAATGCACAAAATAATATAGCCCAGGTACAGTGTTGAATCCCAAGTACGCAGCCAATAACCTGTCGTTTTCTTGAAGCATTCCTGAACAGAGTAGGCGTGCATACCGTGGTCGTGATTTATACTCTGATAATATCCATTCTTTAACCGCCTCTGCTTTGCTATCATCAGGCAATGTTGTTACAGTCTGTGATCGGAATTTAGAACTGGGTAAGAATCCAGATGGGATCCGCGACGCTGGTAACGGTAATCCAACCGTCCATCCTTCCTCGACGAGAGATGATATGGGTGCAATTTCGACTCTGTCTATTTTCGTTTCGATGTCGGACTTGTCTTCGGTCTTGAAATCACTCTTTTGTTTCTTTACGAAGTCTTGAGACTTTGCGGCCTCAGCCGGGCTCTGTGATCGCCTCTTGCGTGGCATGATGACGACTGACTGACGAAGAAAATGTGAATATGTGTGAGGGTTAATAGAAAGAGAGAGAGAGGAAGAATATGAAATTCTACTGCTTCGAAATTCTACTGCCGCGGGCTGGCGTAACAATGTTCCAGCTGTGGCCGGTTCACCGCCCAGGTCCAAGAGCCGAGTATGCACGTTGCACAGCTGCCCATTCATCCCCTCGCCAAGTGGCTGAGTAACTTTTAGGCATTAATCTGCCTACCGATTATCTAATTCTGCAGCCGTCGCTTCTAGATGCATACATATAGCAATGCTGACCTGCCTTCTTTGATATGTGCTCACAGAGAGCTCACATGCTGGAGCATAGCGGCTTATTTCTTAAAAATAAGTTCCTTGCATATATCAACTCAAGCTATGCTGCATCGCCAATTATTACAATCTTGATTATAAACAATAAATTGTATTGCGAATTCGGTCGACTGCAATATCAAGGTCCGAACACGTATTCATCTAAAAGTTGTTGGGGAACATGGCGCCCCTGAATGATTACTAGCGTGCGATATACAAAACCCAAATCAGCCAGTTACATATAATTACGCATAAAAAGGTACCTATTGTATTACTCTGCTATATAGGTACTTTACAGATAGCACCTATGGGTAGTGAATTTATGCATAAATGCAGGAATAAACACTGTGGTTTGGTTATCCTCAAAATGTTATTTATCATCTTCTTCCCACACCCAAAGGCAATGGGATTATTATCGATCATCATATCATAGGGAGCCACTCCGAATGCAATCATGGAAGTAAAGCAAATGTCAGCTCAACCTGAACGCTAGGTCTTTTTAAGAGAGGGGACTATTGTTCTCCGTTGGCTGTTCGGATACTACGACATACGACGCTTATCTGACGGAGCCACACCCCCACGCTGGCCACACACGTTATTCACCTGGAAATCCCAAAAACCAAAGACGAAATTTAGAGATGCGACCCTAGTAAGCATCGATATCGACGAGCTTAAGGAGCAAGACAGGATTCCGGTTCAGTTCCACATTGGCATCTCAGTCTTGCCCACTCGGGATCTGCATGATCAGTGCCACTTGCCTTCATCATATGCGCATTTCACACCATATAGTATACGGACTTACCACTGGGTTATTGAAGATACTGATTATTATTCAACACACGATAACCTTTTCTGCTTTGGGAAACATCGGTGTATTCCGCTTTCTTGCCTGAAGGAGCGCTTGAAAAGGCTTCTTGGAAGCTCCTCTCCGTTGATTCTCATGGTTCATGGGGGCCATCGTGAAATAACTATCCTACAAAAGCTCAACATCAATCTTAACCCCATCTTCACGATTGACACGACAAAAGCTGCTCGCTATC
This sequence comes from Trichoderma evansii, assembly GCF_050947405.1. Lineage (NCBI taxonomy): Eukaryota > Fungi > Ascomycota > Sordariomycetes > Hypocreales > Hypocreaceae > Trichoderma > Trichoderma evansii. The sequence goes on along the minus strand of NW_028145201.1, from coordinate 1,184,529 downwards.
CACTCCAAGCGTTCTACGACTATACTTTAAAGAAACTTCTCCAGGACTTTGGCATTCCTTTCACTAGCGAACAGCTCCACGTCGCAGGGAACGACGCACACTTTACACTCAGAGTTCTACTTATGATTGCCGTGACAGACGTACGACGGGAGTTAGAGGTGGTTCCAGCATGGGTGCCGGTGTTCAAAGCAATTGCCCAGGCTTCGCTGCCCCCGATGCCACTCAAACGTGCAGAAAAGGCGGCGATTAAAAAGAGAACGAAGATGGCTGCTATCGAGTAAAGAGAAATTGTTATCTACGTAAGATGTTTAAAATAGATTAGGGCGAATGTTAACACCAAGCTTACTGACTATTATCTCGTTGCCGTTACTAACACGGTGACTTCTAACAGATCTAACGGCTCCGGCTGCCCTGAGCAATCTAACAACGATGCAAGACATGTCCAATCGTCAGAATCATAATGCGCTTTGTATCAGGCTTGTAACTCTTTCACACATATATTGTATGCAAATTCTCCGAGCTTGAAGTGCCTATGTTACTTGAAGATATTATATTGCCTCAGGGACCTCGTTTTTAGAAAGACACAGGCCTAGTATATGCAGTAAGCTAGCACCAATTTCCGTATTGGGAAACACCATATCGTATTTTATAACTTCAACACATTTGCATCATTATTGTATGTAATTTACGTTGACTCCTTTTTATGATATCTCTAAATTAGGGCCAAGAGATATAGTGACTCAAGAAAGCGTATCAGTAATATAGATCTCAGCTGACAAACGTGAATACTATCTTCAATGCAGCATATAGCTGCTGGTAACTTGAGTAAGATGCACCAAGGAACTGCTGGATCCTTGATTGGGACCCTTTTTACGTACGGTATAAGTACAGGTTTGGGATTCGCCGGCACGGTTGAGATGAACTTGAACAAGGATGGAACGAATACTGTGGAGAGTTATAGGGCAGCTAATTACTTGGGAGCAGGATTTGCAGGATTCGCTATTATGATAACTTTACTCTTTGTGAGAATGAAGAAAAACACGATTGAGGGCTGGCAAGACGAGGATGCTGATAATTATCAGCCTGAAAGCTAAAGAGGCAAAGTAATCTTCCAGGGAGAAGAAACATCAAAACATTACTACTTGTTCTTCTGCAAGGGAAATGCGGATATGCCATGGGGGACATTGGACAGAATATAGAAAGCCGCTACAAGCTAGATGCTAATATTATAAAAGTCTAGATACTACACGCTACTTAGAAGGCTGGAACGACCGGAAAGCCTTTATAGATCCGCAGTAGTTGCAAAATCCTGTTTCTGAGCCAAAGTGAACTGTAGCTACGGTCAACGACGTTATATAAGCTGTTTAAGGGGCGCAGAATTAAGCGCGGTCAAAAGTGGTACTGTGGGGAATTGGATGCTTTTTGCCACGACGTCTATTCTCAAATGGGCTAGTTTTATCGAGGTGCATATCCGATGGAGTCTAAAATGAGCTTATTACTCTACCTACGTACTCCGTACTCAACTTAGCGAAACGCTCGGCACATCGCGATATATCGGAATTTTGAACAAGATACGACCAAGTTTCCAATGGGAAATTCGTAATGAATTGTAGTACTTATACAAACAAAGTAATTGCCATTGGAATTTCGCTTTATTTAGTTTAGAAAAACCGTTTCTCCTCTTGCTGGTATTGGATGCTCACTTGGAACATTGCAAAGAAGAATACCGACTGCATCTCAAGAGTGGGGACGGAAGCCTTCTCAGTATGAAAGAAGAATACCGACTGCATCTCAAGAGTGGGGACGGAAGCCTTCTCAGTAGATAGCTCGGTAACTATTGCTTATTTTTTGGCTTTACTAACGTGGCATTGCTCATATCTCATTGATTGAAAATCGTTGCGTAATTTAACAATTCCGCCATCATATTTTAGTATCTCCGAGGTTTGTTTCATTTGTAAGCCAAATATCTAGATACTCCTAGTTAGATATAATTTAGAGGCTATATAAAAGATGATTCCTTTCTCCAGTTGATGCTTGAAAATCTGTATCACTTCTCTATAAGCATCTCTCCTTTAACAGATTCTAACCATTTATTGCACGATCGTGTTACTGGATCGAATATATTCTATATCTCTTCAATATGTTTTCAAAGCTTTCTAAACTTACTTCCATTATCACACTCGCCTTGCTTCCACTTGTCTCAGCGGACACAGCTCCGTTCAATGAGTGGGATCATGGCCGAGTTCAGTTGAAGAACGTGAGCATTCATTTCCGCTATGCAGGAAGCGGACCTCCTTTACTACTTGTTCACGGAAACCCACAACATAGCGTAAGTTTTTTCTGGTCCTTGCCGCTTTTTCTTATCATAACTCATAACATTATAATGCTACAGTACACATGGCGTCTTATGGGCCCCATTCTCGCCTCTCATTTCACAGTTATTGCTCCTGATAACCGTGGTGCTGGAGATAGCTCTATTCCAGCAGACAATGATTACAGCTCTGAAGCAATGGCTTCAGATCTCAAGGGCCTGCTTGACTTTCTACATCTCAATCAAACTCTGGTATTCTCTCATGATAAAGGCGTAGGCGCGGCATCTGCCCTGGCCACTCTTTTCCCAGACTCTGTTACATCACTTGGTGTATCTGAATACGTCTTACCAGGATTCGGATATGAAGAATTCTCTTGTCCTTCTCCAACATGGGATCTCTACGCCAACTGGCAGCTAGCATTCTTTAGCGTACCGGATGCCGCAGAATTCTTTATTCGCGGCCGTGAAAAGGAGATGCTTGCTTGGTACTTTTATCACGCTAGCTACAGTGGTAACGAGGCGATTCCTGATGAGGTCCTCCAGCGTTATGCGACAAGCATCAGCAAGCCAGGTTTCTTGCGCAGCATGTTGGGTCCATTCTCTACCGCTTCAACGACTGCAGACCGTAACCTGTTCACCAAGGCGTTTGCAGATTCCACCTTTAAAATGCCTCTCCTTGCCCTGGGTGGCGAAGCGAGCCTTGCGCCAGAGAGTGTACTGAAGCAATTTTGGGGTAATCTCGGCCATGATGTTACTCTTGATATAATTCCAAAGGCCGGTCATTGGATCGCTGATGAGAACCCCGAATGGGTCGCGCAGCGTCTCGTGGAATTCTTTGGCAGCGCCGCAGCTACTATGAAGCCGGCAAATTTCACATGGCTGAACAATAAGGTAACTCTTGTTTGATCAGGGGTAGTACTTCAATACGACAATATTCTAACCAGAATGTATAAGAATGGTCTTCTTGGGGAGTTTTGGAGTGGGAGTTTAGAAACGCAGGATATAGATCAAACCAATTACTCATGTATTTATGCACCATCATTCACCTAATAACTTTCATTAATCCAAGGCTATAGAAATAAACAATGGGCAATTGCTCGTTAAATATGGAGTATAAGACACCGTGCAGCCGCTGAATCAGCGGAGTTTTTAGCGCCGCTTACAGAAATGATATTTAGAGCCAGGACCAACTTACATGTAAGCTGTGTACTAATTGGGAATGCAGCGATTGCAGCTTCAAGCGATTACAAATCCCAGCAACCCACAGTAAGCACATGTTTGTGACAAAGCAATCCATGAGGTAATTTTGTTGTCTATCTCTCCCTCAGTCACCGACTTCTCCGACAAATTGGCCGATTGGCTCGTTATAAGCATGGGTCGATACTCAACCAGCGGCTACTGCCATACTTGTCGAAGAAGACGTGTTAAATGCGGTAAGGAATTGACGATCCCTATTATCGGTTCAGTTCTTCTAACTCAAAATTTATATACTCTAGACAAGGCCAAGCCATCATGCGGTCAATGTCTTCGTTCCGGTCATCTTTGCAAAGGTTACCAGCCTGTTCTACGGATACAGCATTATGTGGCTATATATCAAGATGACAATAAATCGCCATATGCAGCGACGAACGGGCTTAAAGTTCCGAACGACGGGATCTTTACGAGAGTAGCCATAGGGACACTTGACGAAGGAATTCATTCGTATTTCTACTCTGCCTATCAATGGGCTCCATTCTGGTATCCGATGTTGAAGACAGCGATTAGTATTGACTCCCCTGCTGTTAACCGACTTTGTAGCTTCGCCATTGTATATGGGTGCATGGGAAAGGAACTTAAAGCTCAGACGCTGCTCGCAAAATCCCGGGCCTTATATGTAGAGGCACTACGCCGAACTCAGACTTTGATTGAGCAATCAGATAAAACGGCACTGGCCAAGGTAATATCTACAGTTCTTATGATGGCCATGTATGATGTGAGTTTTCTTTCGTATTTGAAATGACTGCAGTACGGTTAACAGAGATAAGTGGGCTGTCGAAGATGGTACCGGAAATACTCATGTCAATGGTTTAAACCAAATTCTGGACTACTGTGGACCCGAATATTTTGAGCAAGAGGCTCTGATTTCTACATACCGCTCATGTAGAATCATGCATGTGAGTGATGTCACCATTTAAAGAGACAGGTATATTTATAGATGGCCAAAACGACTCATTTATATATAGACTTGTTGGGGGGTTCGAACTCGACAGCGCTCCTTTCTCGAAACTCCGACGTGGGCATCAGTTCCATGGAAACGCCACTTAAATACAACTGAAGACACGTTGTTGAATATTTTAATTGGAATCCCCGGGCTAATAGAAGATATGGCCAAACAGCGTAACTATGCGCAAGACTTTTTTCAAGACGAAATAAGCGACTACATTTCGGAACTTCATAAATGGCGAATTGCATGGCATCATGCACACCCTACGGCTGTTTGGGAAACATTGGAGGACATGTTCTTTACAGATGAACCCAGCTCAGCTCTTTCTTTGGACGAGACTCTGTCAAAACCTCTAGAGTTCAGCTCCGTATCTCTAGCACTAGAACTGCTATATTATAACGCAGCGCTTATACAGCTTGTGCGGCTGAAATGGTCTATTCTCTTTCCGTCCGCGCAGCCAGATCCAGTAAGACCTGAGGATATGGGGTACATTTGCCGAATGGCGTATGGGGCAAATGGAAATGGTCTCTTACTCCCTAACCAAGTCCGATTCCAATGCCAGTTGGCTATTGAAGCACTCAGAATCACACAGTATATCACGAAGGCATTAGAAGGCTCCGCAATCGACCAATATATCCCACCATCACCATTTGCCATAATCTACTGGGCGTTGGTAGATGAACCCGAAGTACGAAGCTGCGTAGCTTCTAAAATGTTCAAATGTCCACCATTCTCCGACAGTAAAGAGGTATTTGAAGACTTTAAAGTGAATTTTCAAGTTCCACAGAAATCTGTAGAATAAATTTAGATAATTAATAATACTACTATGCGAATCGTCTTGGGGGGGAGTAGAAATTCCAGATGTAAGATGGAGCTAAATATTACTACGAGTAACACGTGAATATTTCCAGATTTTTAATCTTATTTGATGTGTTATTTAGATTAATATAATAAGCCAAGTATCAGATCGCACCTCTATCCACTCATTCTAGCTCTAATTCCCAACAAGTCCAACTCTCTCTCTCCACCTGTCAAATCTCTGTCTGCCAGATACACATTTGCATTAACACAAAAACCTCATGCAATGTCTGCGAACTGGAGGTCATTTACAAGCCAGGGGGGGTCTGGCACAGGACATCTTGGCCAAGCTAGAGAAACAAAAATCGTTAGTATTGCCAGTTCATGAAAGCAATCGCCTAATACATATTGCAGAGTAACTTACAATGGGGAGAACACAGCAGCGAGCCTCTTGGCCTATTCCAGCACAGGCAGTCTGGAATTCAGCGGCGCTGTTAACAACTCCAGGAGCTAAATTCCTAGTATCAGTATCTCCAAGGCAATAAATCTGTTTGAGTTTGGGGAAAATACTAACGATTTGCACAGTTCAAATCAGCAACTCCAAGTACATCAACAGCGCAGCACTGCGCGTTGGAGTAAAGGCCAGGGCTGCAAAGAAGGCTGCGGGAGTTTACGATATTAGGTGATGGAGCGGCGAGGACGCCAGCGATAAAGAGAGTAGCAACAGCAAAGAACTTCATTTTGAAAAGAAGGGTTATTTAGCAGCAAAGTCTGACGAATATAAAGGGTTAGATTGAGGCGAGTGTTGGGATTGTTGATCTTCTGAGCTGTTTATTGATGGTGAAAGGATTTGAACGGTGTGAGATCAACGAGATATTTATATTCAATTCTGAATCTCTATCCATCTATGCGTACAAGGTTCATATTCCCTTGGCAGTTGTAAAATCCTGTTTTTGTTTTTTCTATTCTCCAGCACGGCAGCTATACAATTGTGCCTGAGCCGGGATCCAGATGCTAGGATATGTTGGGTCATGGAGTAGATACTTTCATCATGTATCTGTCATTATGCAGGGATCAATGTGGTAGGAAGGTGAAGTGCCAGTGAAATAATGTACACAGTGGACAATTCAACGCCGCGGTTGGTAGATGGCATGGAAGATCTCAAGCAGCCTTTACAAGGAATAATGAGCTAGCCGTACACCTTGTATCAGAACTATGCCAGTGGCGTTCTTCACCTTAATTTTTATTTATAGATGGTGTAAAATTAAGCTATATTATTTGCCAACTTTTTCAGAAGGTCTTCAAGTCCCTTACATAGTAGGACATGGTCGAAATCTTCGATGAGCTTGTGGCAATGCAACGCCACTCATTCTTAACCGATGTTATCGAGGCGAAGAGTGGCTTGAGTGTACAATATAGTTATTCAATTACATAGCAGTGTGTGGGTTTCGGGATTGGTTACATTGGCAGAGGATATTATCGTACGAGATCAAAGCCTTGTGTTCTACTACTACCACCTCTGTAGCTACCTCTTTAGAGAACTATTACTTGGCACCCACGCCCCTGTGGCAAACTCTTTAGCGGATGTATGCCGAGAACCCGACTCCAGGTAATAGCTGAATAGCTCACTTGTAGTATCTCGGGTCTTCGCCCTGTTTCTGATTGCCCAATGAGCTGTCTAATTACATACGGTTGAGCTGTGTGTGGGGGAGGCAAATTCATGCATACTATTTTAGTGGACTGCCAATCACTTGATTTGCGGGCTGCAAAGGAATAGTGCATAGAAGACAGGGAGTCAAAGCAAGGAAATTTATATTGCTCTACCGTTCTAAGGAGCTAATCAATCTTGTATCACAAACGGCGTTGGTATTTGTATGCTAGGGTGTTTCCTTACTCCTGCATTACACCCTGGTTCCACCTCAGCTGCCAAGGGGTCTGCAAAAAAACAGGAACCGCTAAATGAATATACACCTACATTTAGACACTAAGAGCACTAATCTGGAGAATATAGCGCTGTTCTTATGTGCGCGGGGGGGATTTTTGTGTGCTGATAATCTCTCCAGTCCCTGTTTTTTTGCAGACCACTTGGCTGCATACCGATCCTACGGTACGTATTACAGAGCATATTCATGCAACGTGTATTTGCAGTAGTCCCTAGATATAGTCTGTATATCGAATGTTTATGTCGGTTGTAAATCTGATCCGCTCCGATGTCAGATACGACGCGCCTTAGATATAAAATCATCCAGACTTGCCAGCTGGACCGTGGAGTGGTAGTATCGTCCCTGGCCTTGAACGGGATAGCGCCTATAATGAAACTCAGGCCAATATCCTATGTTCAAAGTGCCTTTAGTGGTATCGTTGATACCAGTAGCAGCCATTTGTTCTCCTTGTATAACTAGAACAATACGTGCAGTAATTGCTGTATTAGCAGTAGCTTCTACGATGAATCCTAGCGTCTGCTCTGCATATTGTCACACTGGTTGACGGCTTGTTACTCAAATCATTTTTCCTCGGTATTTTAATATCTAACTGCAGTGCCCTTGCATATGCAGAACCCCAGTTGGGCAGAAAGGAAGAGACATCGGGCGTTGTATTCCGAAGACGTAGCGTGCCCACTGTTATACTCCATGAGCAAGCTATTTACAAGCTTTTACTTCATTCCGCATGGTCGGCGTCTGTCGAAGCTCAGTATCTGCGATAACAGAGCAGCAACAGCCGAAAAATAGCATGTGTTTTGTGCAAACAAGGTTACCTGATGATGGTTGCACTGCTAACGGTTATGCAGGAACTTCTTCCCCTTAAATGTGATAGATGACATGCCGATCCTATGGTTTCGCAGAGATCATAGCCTCGGTTACGCTGAAGAAGACCAATTGAGTCCTGCTGTTCAGCTCTGTATGCTTTCATCTAATCTTAATGGTCCGGCCATAGTCCTCGTAAGGGTAATGATCTTAACACACCACTACATTGCTGCTGTCATTCGCGCTCATTGGTTATTAATTTCGTCATTTTATATGCCAAACCGCCAATTAATTTCTATCATACGCCACTGCCATGAAATAAAGAAGCAAAGCGAGCTGAACATAAGCAACAATTGCCGTAGTAGTTCGTATTCGCCCATCGGCACATCGGTTTTTACAGGGTAGCTTCATCCACAATGGCGACCACAGACAACATTGAGCAAAACACGCGGCAGCTCCAATTAATTAATTTAGTGATGCAAGTTTCTGGGGTGTTCCCGCCAGCATTCCGTTACCGCGAACCAGTAAGATAATGTATCCCCTTGAATCTTTTTCTTCAGGCGATTTTGACTTGCCACTTCGTATGCCGGCAGTGAGAATTCTATCGAATCCCGACAAATAGAATGGGTGTATGGACGGAAGATTTGAGCACTAGCATGCATGATTTGATCAACATAAGGAGGGTAGCACTTCGTATATTAGGAGATATAGGTAGTAGATGGCTACATATGGGTAGTGCTTGAAGATCACTCGTCATAGTGCGTACTAGTGCGCGAGTCGAATACATCACTGAACAATACGCGTTGGCATGCATCTTAATCTTTGACGTCCGCCATCTCCAAGCTTCTCATGATGATTTTCTATCAGTTTATCTCAGGCTGTACTTATATTCCGTATATTTTATAATATCGGATCGTAGTCATCTTTTTCTTTAGCCCTGTACAACTGGGATTCCGCAGGCCGTGCTAACTGCTACTTCCGAAGAATTCTGTCTTGCGGAGTACTAATCAGCTATATTTCTATGTATGTAAAATATAAAAGAAAGTCGGCTGGGTTGATCACTGAGCCGTCAAGCCTTTTGGCCAATAAATATGCACTAGACTTAACATCATAGTTCACGGATCTATACTTACATATCAACATCGATCTGAACTATAAATAGAATAACATTGATCTCAGCGTTGTTCTAAAGTGGATATAAGAAGGTCGCTCAACAAATTTGCGAGATATTCAGCAGTTTTAAGTTATGATCGCCAAACCGTTGGGCATTGTTCAGCTTGCTTGCAAGCAGGGCTAAGAATCGGGAAGCGCATGGAGACGCCCACCATGCCGTTACAGTATTTGTTAATAACACGGATATAGCTTCATATTCTATTGACTTCGTAAAAAATTCAATACGCTTTTAAAAAGGTAAAAGGGAAGCAAAAGCAGCAACCCCTTTTCAGCTGCTATTTCGGTGTTCCAATTGTCTTGTGACGTATGGTTTCTCTTTGCTGGGCTGCTTGCATCTCATATCCGTACTGGTTTTTTCTGGACTTGAAGTATTCCAACGTCAATGCGTCATACATATATGCCGATATTGGAATAACAACCATTTATGTTCCGTTTATAGGAGATGCGCCACCATGGCCAATCTTTTCCGCTTCAGCATTGCCATTTTAGACGGCGTTGGTCGCGTCGCCAGCTGAGTTGGCGCTCTTTGTTTACCAGGATTGTAGGGCCTGGAGATATTTAGCACCTGTCGATCAGCCTCGCCACCACGCTCGTATTTTTTTTTCCAAGGTATAAACCTGATGACAATTTCGATGATGCTATCCTGATGTTGTTCTAAATTCTTTAATAATTTGGGCTTACTCTCTGTATGTCACCTACTACGGTCAGAGTGCACAAGGGTTGTCTTTGCAACGACTCGTGCTTCTCATTCCACGAGCGAACGACGAAATGACAATCTACTCTCTGTCAATCAGTCTATAATATTATTTGGGCTAATTTATATCTTCTAAATCTCGATTTTAAAGAGATGTGATTAATTTTTGATACATTTTGTGGTGAATGCCACAATCGCACATTGCGTACGTTTAAAAAATAAAAAACCTGCAAATACTACCGAATAGCACAGCGTGATCTGTGGACCACGCAGTATCATGCCACCAGAGCGATATAACCATGTCTCGTCGGTTTGGATGGACGGTCATTTATTGTCGTGTCTGAAGACGAGATACTTATATGTTGGGCAGTGGCGGAATCACTGACACCGCTCAAGATTCAGCTTCTAGCCAGATGTGATGGGAACAGGAACAAATCAGAAAATAGTCCTCGATTCTGGTTCACCTTGCCAAAAGGATGGATTGCCGCATAGTGTCAGTGGGCCTAAAAGTTATCATCACTTCCCGCTACTTTACATCACTTTATTTTAAGAGCTAGTCGTGCGCGATCCGTGTGAAAGCTTCAAGATGCCCCTCTGCAACAGCTGTATAGCGCTCGTTATTCGGCAACTGCTGCTAGCCTTTAAAGAAAACACGGAGTAGAACGATAGGCTGAGTTGTGGCGACGTTCCGTTCCAGCCAATCTCTTACCATGACTCGATCTTGAGGATACGAGATGGAGCCGACCTTAATTGTGAACTTTGCTTAATGATACTTGTATGGAACACTTTCATGCAAGAACATGATACGTTGCGAGCAGGAGTCTTCCGGAAAACAACCTTTCAACAGACTACAGACCAATATGTTGCACAAGCATTTGCAGGTCCAGTATCGCTGAATGTTAGAGGGCCGCCCAAAGCACGTATCATGACTCTTGGCCGAACGAGGTCGTGAGTGTAGCTAAGGCTATCGCCATACATATTGACGCCCTCGATAGCAACAATTTGAGTCGAATCAATGGCGGACAGCTTGTCATCGCAGCCCCATTCTTCATCTGGGAGCATCCGGAGACCACGACTCATACACTTCAGCGTTTTGTAACGATGCTTGTTACAAAGCTAGACTCCTCTGTTAGGGCTGCGATACAAGCCATATTTTAGACAGAGTTTTGCTGCTATTCACATCGCTTCCGATATTTTGTGGCGATTACACCTCTGCTTTCTACTATTGGAGACGGTCTAGGGCTCTGGCAACGAAATTGAGTCTATCGGTAAATCTGATGGCAAAACCACTAGTAAGCATCAATACCGCCGTGTCAGCATGTTTTTCATCGATTAGAGAGATGAAATCTCTAAGGAGTGCAAATGGCAAGACTTGCCTGTGAAAATGTTTGTCATTGTATAGTCCAGCTGTCCCCTGCAAGCTTCATACACGGTACCAAGGAAGATAGTGGCCCGTTTCCAGTCTCTTTAGACAGAGGATTCAACTAAAATATGTAAGAAACGGGCATTATACTAAAACTGGAGAGCGTCTCATAGGTAGTAGATATGCTAACCAAAATGTATACAAGCTTGCATAGCATAATCCAGCGATCCTCAAACTATTGCAATAGGTATCTATCTATACAGTGTATTGTGACCTTTTTGGCGTGAACATAATCTTATAAGACGTAGATTAAGCTTTTTACAAAAGTAGTTGTGATCGATGAATATATCAACTCAACGGATATTGTCTGATCCGTCGCAGCATATGAATACTTCCCACTATTTGCTTGTTAACCAGTAGTCCCCTTTCCCCTGAAGCCTGCCTCCACACTATATAAAGTATATATCTATGTATATCTATTAAACTTATTATTATAGTTTTAATATTAATCTTATTAGAGCGATATAACATTGTATAGGCGTAACAACATGCCACCGCTCTGTCACGCGCAGCTGACTTTATATAAAGCGTATTTTTTAAGGTTTTTAGGTAATGCATGATATTAAAGCAAAAGACAGGTTAAAGTGTTGGATGCGTTAAATGAAATCAGTTCTAACGGGCTACCGTTGGGGCGTTCCTTAATTACATGTACCTTATGCATTGTTTACTTGTTAACAACCCAATATTAGGTTTTCAGCAATTTCATTATATCTACAAGCCCCTTGTTTGTGGCTTTTAGCTCCTGAGTTAAACATACATGAGTGTGGTAGATATCAGTGACTGGTCATATTATGGATCCGGCAGCGACTAGCGCTCTGCACATTCAACAGCGGTTGCTATTGTTAAGTCTAACCTTGCCTACATTGTAAAGGATGAATATAATCTTCAAGCAAAAGCTTTTTGTTTAAATAGACCTGTTTTTCTCTTCTTCTTCGCCTGAGTTACTCAACACACTCAGGCCTTTCTGAATCTTCTTTCGCTTTATTACATCTTTACAAATTTGTCACTTCTCTTCAAAAGTGCCCACGCCACTACTACTTCAATCATGTACGCTTCTGTTATCATTTATACCCTCGCCGCCCTTAGCGGTGTCATGTCATCTCTGGCTCCAGAGCCTGAGGTTATGCCACGAGCTATTGCGCCTCGCACGCCTAGTATGGCAGATATCCCGTTTCCGAGGTTCCCATCCCTCAACAGTCACTACAATGATAAACGTCACTATGATAACGGTCACTATGATAAAGGCCACAATGATAAAGGCCACAATGATAAAGGACATAATGATAAGGGCCACAATGATAAGGGCCACGATGGTAATAATAGTAGGTTTTTACAATTAATCAAGTATGTCAATCTTACTTTGGATTCTAATTTGGCCTATAGACGGCAAGGGCTGCGACACGAATACTGGCACGAATAATCAAACGAATGCCTGTTCTGCAGGTAATCCATACTGCTGCAGCGCCAGTAATAGCGGTGGTAAGTAATACATTGCCCTTTTCTATCTAGGAGAAACTCTAACAGTCTGCAGGCCATGTCTGTGCGAACACCACTGCATGCGATCAAAAAGTTATTTGCTGCAACAATCAGAACGGCGTAAGTTATTATCATCTTGTTCACTACGTTAATTATCTGACAAAAGCATTTAGTTCCAAATCTGCATCGGCGAGATTGATTTTAACGCCCCAGTTACCATCAACTACATCTATGAGTAAAAAGCTCATCCGAGTGAAAGAGGCTGCTGAAGAGGTCATGGCAACCAAGACAGGGATATCAGTGACAAAATCTTATCTTAGTCCGCAGATCAAACTATGGAAAACAAGCCTTGAATAGCCTGTTCTTGTTTTTGCGACAACAAATTACCAACGTGACGTTGTTTATTAGACTTTCGTAGTGCTGCAGGCTAATACCTGTGGGTCTTGTCCCCAGTCGCTAATTAGGTGGTGCCTGAGCCACGCGACAGCAGATCACAGCCCTTGTGAAGAGCACGACCCGCCTCACTCAGCTTGCTTATGCTCTGACATCTCAACGTACCATCGTCTTGTCTTCTTTACAGTGATACCTCCCTTCCGAGAAGCAACTTATGCCAGTATTGGCTTGATTTAGCTAGCTTCAATTAAATATCATAATTTCCTTTTAGTCTATTGTAAAGAATGCTTAATTTACTGACCGCTGAAGGACTATCACAGGCTTGAGTTGATTCCCAGCCATCTTTGTTCTTGATGATCCTCTTGTCTAGTAAACCTAAATATAGTAGGTGTAAGAGTCTCTGCCTTGCAACAGCAACTAATAAGGTTCATCGACCGTAACTAGAGGGCAAATTTCCCCCGCAAATGCCCTTCGGCGGGTGAATATCTGATTGGCGGATAAGCAAGCTAACCCATTCTATTTTAAACAAAACATTCATCACAAGAATCTTATGGAAGTAGTAGTTGTTTGTAATTAAAACCTCCCAGCAACGCCTCTGCTATATTTTAGGCTATTCACTAGTGCCGAATTATAATTGCCGCTATATGCGGTAGCTCAGGGTTAAAAGTTACTGTGTTATGCTTGACTCAAAGATACAATCTCTCATTCTACCTTTGAGGAAAGTCACAAACCGACGCAAAGTCCAGAGGATCAATACATAGCTCAACTCCAGGTCAATAAAGACAAAAGCCCAAGGCTGCAGATTAAGGAAACAACCTCTGAGTCTGATTATATATACTAATCTAATTAGCAGTAAAGAAGAGTAAAAGTAGACGAAAGATACAATGCAGATTATCTGTGATCGTTCCTAATCAAAATCCATCACCCAGCCCATTCTCTAGTCCACTCAACACACTGCGAGCAAACAAAATAACCGGTACTACATAGAAAATCTACCCAGCAACAATTTCTAGGTCAAGCTTCTCCCACGGCAGAAGAACACCGCCGACAAACAACAAAGCACCGGCGGCTATGACAGACCCGAAAATGCGTCGTATTGTTTCGGCAACACTCGAGACCGCAAGTTCGACCACAGCTGGATCGGCAGAAGAGAAAATGGGCGATACGGTCCCCGACAAGGCTGATCGAATATAGTCGTCAGAAAAGCCATAGTCTGCAAAGGCCGCCTTGAGCAAATCGAAGCCAAGATTCTGGAAGAGTGACCCGGCAATGGCGAGCGAGATGGCGATGCTACCAATCTGCGCTACATTGATATACCCAATGGCATTAGCCCTATCCCTCACATGGACCTTGTTGGCAGCGACGGCATAAGCAGTCTGGAAAGGCAGACCAGTTCCAACAGCGAGCAACACTTCAAAGCCATATATCTTCCCAGCGCTCGTTTCGGCATCTATTGTAAACATGAGAGCACCACCGGCAATAACCAAAGCCCCACCGATTATATAGAAAATACCATAGAGACCGGTGATAGGGAGGAGAGTTCCCCCGACCATAATAGAGAATATAAAAACGATAATTAGGGGCAGGAGGCGGACAGCGGCTTCAAGGGCCGTGTCACCCCTCGTAAACTGGAAAAACAAGGGGATATAGTATAGGGCAATGCTGTTAGCAGCCGCGACAGCTGCTGTCGTAATATAGAGTAGCACTAAGGCTCGGGACTTGAGAAAATGCAAGGGGAAGATGCGTCGCTCCGGTGTCGTCAAGATACTAAAGCATTGCTGTAAGACATAGGTAAGAAGACAAACCCCCCAAACGACCCAGAGCCCAATTGCAGACCCAGAACTCCACTGGAACGTCGAACCGCCGAAGGTGACAGCAATCATAAACAGAACAAAAAAAGCGCCGTTAAGGACCGCACCAATCCAATCGATCTCTTGCAGCTTTGCGACAAGCGAAAGGTCCTTTCTCTGATTGAACGACGGAAAGATGAAGAAGTAGATAGGAGCGAATAGGGCAGCGAGAGGGAGGTTTATGTAAAAAGCCTAAGGGAAAGTCATAGTGTTAATTTCTTTGCTTTGCCTTGCTTTTTCTTATATATATATCTCAGCCGAGGTGCTCAATTACTTACCCATCGCCATGTGGCCGAACTAGCCGAAAACGCGCCTCCAATTACAGGCCCAAGGATTGCTCCAATTCCCCAAGAGAGTCCTGCGAGAGCATTATACAATGAGATTTCTTTCTTAGTTGAAAAGATTGATATGTATGTAAGGGCCCTGAGTGCACGTTAGAGAATACACTAGGCGTCAAATCTCGACGCTCTTCTCTAGCATAGACTTACCCCAAATACATTCCCGAACCACCAATTCCAGCAATCACTCGACCGACGATCAAGGCATTCGACGTCGGAGCTGCGCCACATAAAGCACTGCCAGCTTCAAAAATTACGATTGACGAGATCAGCAACGGTTTAACATCAAATAGACCGTAGGCACGACCCTGGAGAAGGATAACGGCCACTGAAGCCATGGGGAAGCCGACCCCAACCCACGCAAGATTTTCAATGTCTCCGAGAGTCTCATAGACCGAAGCTTGAACATCGGCGGCAATCGTCGTGTCGAGGCCTGACACCACCTTCTCGGTTAATAACTTAGACGTACCAAGAAATAGCGGAAGTTAGGAGAGGCACTTACCGTACAGTAGAGCTCCGAAGCATACACCCATTAGAGTCATGATCCACCTCCAGGTAGATAAATCTGATCTAGGGCTTGTGATAATTGCATTACTATCGACTCGCTGTTCACTTCCTTCTTCCACACTACTAGGGCCAATACTGGCTTCTGATTTGCCCAACATCTCGGAACAAGTACCTTGAGTTTCAACTAGCTAGAAACCTCAATCAGAAAATTAATGAAGCTGAGGGACCCAGCACCGAAACCTGTTCTAGAAAGACAATCCAAGGCCGCCCGGGAACTTTATGCGCCAACTTGATGTCATCAGGAGCATTATTAGCATATTTATATTTTCTATGGCTATTGCCCGGGCTCCCAATTATTCCGATAAGATGTTTTGGCTACGTAATCTTGCTTAGGAACCTCCAGATATCAACATTAAAGGTAGCTGCTTCCATTTCCGCATATAGTGGAATGCGTATACCAAGATTCCAAATTCTAGTCAAATGGTAAGCAATATACGAAACTCCGGCGGCGCTCGGGTCTACGGTGGTAGTAACTAATGATGTGGGACGCTTCTGACTAGTAAAAGCCTTTGCTTATTAATTATTGTAGTCAAATAGTAGGCAATATACGAAAGCCCGGTGGCTCTCGGCGTTAAACCGTTAAACCTATAAACTCTTACGCCAACGACACATCACTCTCGGGCGAAAATAAAACCAGCGGGAGAAACGACGCCTAAGTTTTCCTTTTCTAGAAAAAATTTCATTTCATATTGGCTGTTGCTATGCGTATTATATATCTTATCCATATCACAAGAAAGAGCGAACACTAGAGATCAACGCCTCCGACTATCTGTGGATTCTCTTCATTATTCACATGCCGCGCTAATAGTCAAACTCCGTGTTCGTTCGGAAGATAATAAATAAGCTAACTACACAACATCGCTAACCACACTACGCCGCACAAATAGTCTGTTCGCAAAGAGTTTCATTATGATGAAACCTGGACGTGTAGAATTTCTTGTCGCAGCACTTGATACTTATAAAGCCTTCCAATATAAATAAATCTTTAGCACAGTAGGAGCCAAAGCAAGTGTCCGATTCTCATTATAGTGGGGGTCTTTCTGTATCAATCAGTTCTGTGGCATAACGTGGCTAATACAGGAGCCGTCATTCAACTAAATACATTTCAGACAAAGATCTCCCTATCCAATTAAATGCCAAAAAGGGGCCGGAGTATCCCAATTATATGCTGTTATTCACAGCTAGAAGGAGGATGGAGTAACGAGAGACTACGGTAAAATTGAATGATATCGCTACTGGTCGGCGCAAGTGCGCTGGCGAAGACTATTTAGCATCAAGCTCATAAGCCTGAACCTAATAGATAAACGTAATTACATAGCAAATGCCCAATTACCCAATAATGACGTCCACTTGACTAATTTATTCCGAGTCACTGGACTCTAAAAATCCCGCAGTAAACGCTCCCAATCCCACCACTCAATCCAATCTTGTTAAGATCACGCATAGACTGTTGTAGTCCTGAATAGACAGGATCAAGGCACATGCGATTACTGTGCTCATCAGCTATGGCTAGTAGGGTATAGCTATATAGCTCTTTACTTACCTCAGACTAAATGACGACATAATGTCTCTCACTGTCTCTGCCTCTCTATTTAAAAGAGTATGTAAGCCTTTTTTATGCCACCGTAAGCCAAGTATAAGCCGATACTATTACTAGATTATGACTTAGAAAAGTAGAGAAAATTTATAGACTAAGACTGCATTATGAAATCATGTCTATCGTCTGTCTTTCTCACTCTCTCCCTCTCCACATCCAAAACAGGGTGCTAACCCTGTTTTTTTATATTACAAAACACTCAGCTACATCAAATAAACGCTATATATATTATACATATATACTTATAAATACATAGCCTTTTGTACTTCTTAAAATCCTGTAAAATAGTCTAAATTTTAGAGAGCTAATTGAATTACGGTCATAACGAACTGACTTCTAAAATGCATAAGATATGTGAGATCGACCTGTGTAGTTACTGTACTATAAATAAAATATGTACAATAAATGAAATACTTACATCCACTCAATCTAGCCAATAAGGCGGTATGGGCCATGGGTATGGTCCTTATATTTGCCATGATCCAACTGAACAAGCGATGAAAAATTAATTAGCCTGTGTATGGGGAAAGACGTCCATATTCACTAATTCTCTGAAATTCCTTATGTATAATAAATGCTACTGCAGATAGCCGATGAATAGCCACATAAATCGACGAATACAACAGTTGAAGAAATAGAAGTACCGACATATCTAATAATCCCGTAGCTACACCATTGGATCAATTTGTTTAATCTGGCCTTTGTGTTGCGTATCCGACGTATCCCGCACGTATGACATACGCCGAGGACAATATTACCGCCCTTGGAACTTCCGAACAACGGAAAAGCGGGAAAAGGGTCCCACAAAGGAGAATTAACGAGTCTACAAGATCAACGGAGAGTGCTAGCAGATCTGGGAGAATGCCCAGCGAGCATGAGACATCCTGAAATACAAGCTCTGCAATGCAGTTGATCTCATATTTCCGAATTACTCACTGCCTTTCAAATTACACCCCGACGGAAGCAAGAAAAGAAGATTTAGAGCAGCTCTACACCAGATGCAAGATGGCAGACTACGCCCAATCCTATTCCTTGTAAAAACTCTTACATCCGTGGAAATAAATTATTGTTCTACGGAGTTAGAGAGGGCAGCTCTCGTCTGGGCATTGCAGAAATTGTCTCACATCCTGGATCATTTACATATCGACGTCGTCACGGATCACACCGCAATACATGATACCTTTTAACTCGTTATGGTCCATAGGTCCAAAAAAAAAAAAAGAATTAAAAGAAAGAAAAACTGCAGACTGATGAACTGCGCCTATACTTGGCACGATAGGACAACCAGATAGCCATCAGATACCGCCAAGTCTATATTCCCTTGTTGCTACTACTTAAGGTAACCCATCAAGTCTCTCTTGTAAATTTCCCTTGTTTTTTGAGCTGTTTAAGAGCTTCATATCTCAACCCCTGACTACGTTATTCCTCGCCAACGCACGTTCTAGGGAGAAATGACCACCTGAGGGTAAGAACGCCACTATAACCTGGCTTCCTGCCATCCCTGACGCCTTTTCAGCTCTGCTGCCATCCTACACGTTAGTTGACAACTATAAACACTTACAACTACCACGGCTTGATTGCAAAGTGTTCTACTCTACAGTTTGAAGCTATCTCTATAGGCGCAAGTGAACAAGCGCAGTCCATATCGCTGTCGCAGTTATAGCTGTTTAAATCTGCTAGGCCTTTATGGATAGTTTTCTGTCTCACTTTTCGGGAAGCTAGTTTTCCCTAGGCACTGTATTTTTCCTTGTTGGCCGCGTGTCGCGAATGACGAATCTTTATGTACCATGTATATGACAAAGAAAGTAGTTAGCTCCGAGCGACTATGCGGCCCGATAGGGGCTTTAGCCATGTCACGGCTGTTGATCTTCAACAAACAAAGAAACGAAAAAGAGTTGGGCGGTTTCCTTTTAGTTTTCTTTGGTGGTTTATTTCCACTGCCCGCAATGTGCCCCATATGGCGGACAGTTATGTAATATAGATACTGTCGTAGCTCCGGCGAAATGATTTGCCCTTTATAAAAGTATTTCGACCGAGTCTCGATTGTCAAATACCGAATGTACTTCACACATTGACAGGCATATTTCACGTAGATGTACCTAGAATCCCGTCCCCTGTCTATGAGTTGTAAGCGGTATAGACTTGTTACAGCCTCGGTTAGACAGGGTTACAACTCAGCTACCAAAAGCCACCACCTTCATGTGCGTTGGTTGTTAATTTCACACCAAAAGTACCACTCAAGACCCACATTGTCAGTAAAATGCGAGTTTTTTGTCTGCAGTGAGTCGAGAACGGCTAAAATCTGCATGTTGTTAGCAAGGTTTGCATCACGACAAAAGTGAACTAGGTCATACTAATTTTTCAAGTCTCAGCCACCAGCTTCAAATTATACAAAGCATAAAAGGGGCTTGATTACGAATTTTGCGTTGCGGTACAGGCGCACGCAATACTGTAAATAAAGCCATGAAATACGCGCAACTCCAGAAGCACGACGAGTGTCCCGACGATAGAGCCATGTCGGCGATCCAGTGAGAGGGGCATACTGGACAAGAGTTTGCGCATCTAAGTAGCGACATCCGTAGTGCCCACGTTATTCTGGGTAAGCTTGGCGCTACTCTGCAAGGATAATTCCGTCTCCCGCGTGTCAGACGTCTCCACGGAGATGCATTAATCCCTCTTAGCGGTTTGCGCTAATGTAAAGTAAAGCTTAGACCAGATAAAGTCATGTCCTCAAATCTGCCAGAACAAAGCTTAACTCCCTGTCAAATGCCGCTAGTGCTTCAATCTATCGCGAAGTTGCGCTACCTTGGGATAGAAATCCAGTGCCGAGATTTTGACACTTTGATGGATGTCCAGGCTAATATGGACCGTACATTTTGCATATGGATATGTACAGATAATTCCTTTAACCTAGTCTGCTTTAAGAAAGCAAGAGCCAATAAAGCAAGTGAAAATACATAACTGCAAAGGTTGAATTTGATATTTAAAAACGGCCGTTAGAGCATTACTATTCATGGTATATATATATCTTCAAAGATTTATCAATAATCCCAACTCAAACGTTCAAATTACGTAGAAGTATATGCTCCTTACTGTCATTCTCACTCGCCAAATCAAACTCCCTCACCACCCGAATCTCCTGTGCCGTCTGACGCGCCTGTTCTTTGCCAGTGGACTCTTCATTGTTAGACGCTTTGTGGCTTTCACGTCGGGACAAGGTGAACTCGGATACGGTTTTGAAGTAGGGGTGCGTGAAATTGTATATGGCTAGGAAGCAGGGCCTCATGACGACAACGGAGGCAGCGATAATAGTAATGTTGAATTCGACGACGATGATGATGTGAGTGGGGATAATGAGCCCTAAAGGGGGAAGTATTAGTATTATTAGATGTGCCATATGGGAGTGGATGAGGTGACATGCAGGTGAAGTCTGTTCTAACGTTCCAGAGATCGGAGATCATGCGGAGACGGATGATGGAGATTGCGGTATCGCTGGAAAGAGTTAGCGATCGTCTTTGTGTTTAATGGACAAATTCCTACATACATCAATCCAAAAAGAACCAGAGCTGTGAGCTGTTTTACCTCTATCCCCTTGTTCTGGGACAGATATATCACCGGCAAAGGAACGCAAATGAGACATGCGCTGGTAAAGATGTTAAAGCCGCTCGTGACATAGTTAAACATGATAGTCGTATCGATGCATTTCCCCGGAGTCTGTGGCAGCCAGCTCTTGTAGACCGGATCGCAGGCGAACATGCTCACTAAAGTGGCAGCGGTGAAGAAGCCTGCGATAATGAACATGAGAAAGAAGTTGAACGCACGAGAAATCCTGACCAGCAGAAAGTCGAGGCGGGAGTCCATAAGATCGTGATAGACAAATGTCAGAGAAAGCTTGCTGAACAATAAGGGAAGTTTGGTGAAAATTTGGATGAGCCAGAACATCTATTTTATCAGATTAGGACAACAGTAATGGAGTTTCATGGGACATACGAGAGAAGTCTTGTAAGATCCTCGAAGACTTGGTGGTAGGTCGGCTTGATGCCGAGCATAGCCGAATCGGGCTGTGACTAGAAGATATTAGTTTTGGAATGTTCGATGCAGAATGTAAATGATGGCCGTCGGCGTACTGGTGATATCAAGAACCATGTGTATTAGAGAAGCCAGCTGCGGTATGGTCAGTCAAACATCAAACATACTCCAACACTCTCCCTGTATTACTCAAATCACTTACCATGGCTATGCTCACTAAATAATCTGAAATCTCGATGCGGCCCCGCGACCATCGATTCACGATTCTCATTACGACCACGCATAGAGTCAGCATTGTGATGCTGATATCAATACCGAGAAACAAGGCGACTCTAGATTCCGGCATCGTGGCGATGGTTTGTCCAATTTTCGCATAGTGAATAGAGGAAAAAAAAGTTAACCTTGAGTCTTCTGCTTACAACTACACTTTAATAAACTAAATTTCTGTTCCTCCATAGATGTATCTGGGCACGGGCTTTCATGCTGGCAGTCAACATGGGTTATACATGGACTTGGTTACAATGCAGGGCAGCGGTAGAAACGTGCTGCTTACTATACACTGGGGTCGGCTTCCTCCTTCCGGTACGGAGTACAGGGGTGTGTTTTGCGCTCGACGAGGTTGAAATGGTTCAATGTTACATTGCAACTTTTGGGACAAACCAACAACAATGTCTGCTCCATAACTTGGCCAACGCTAGGCCCCGCCGAAGGTCTGGACAACTGGGTACACCCCGAAGACATTTGTGTATTTCTAGGCTGCGCAAGGACGTTCTCCTATTCATTTCATTCGCTTCCTCCAATCTTCCACACCCAGCAACCATGGCGCCAGGAAATGACACCGTAGTAATAGCTGACGTGCCTGTGCCAGCCGACACTGAGAAGTCTAGCTATGACTTGACCAAAGAGGAAACCGGCCTCGACGATCTCGGTTCTTCGCCAGACGGCAGCGCGGAATCCTTCGAAGACCCCAAGGCAGCCCGCCGATTGCTCATCAAGTGCGACATCCGCTTGATTCCGATCTTGGGATGCCTGTACTTGGTATCGTTTCTGGATCGCTCAAACATCGCCAATGCGCGATTGTTTGGGCTAGAGAAGTCGCTTAATATGCCAACGACGGGGTTCAACACCTGTCTGTGGATTTTTTATCTGCCATTTGTGATTGTTGAGATCCCAAGCAACTTGTTTATGAGCTTGAATAAGGTCAAGCCAAACCAGTGGCTTGCCGGTGCAATGTTAATTCTTGGTATATATATTTTAAAAGATAAGAACTTCAAGATGCATTTTCTAACGAGAGTTAGGCGTTGTATCAATGTGTCAGGGATTCACAAGGAGCTACGGTGGGCTACTCGCTTGTAGATTCATCATGGGTGTTATGGAAGCTGGCTTACCACCAGGTATTTACATATCTACTTGCATCCTTTGAAGGATCTTGTAACTGATGTTTCCAGGCGCCGCTCTTCTTATTGGGCAGTATTACAAACGAAGCGAGTTTAACATTCGCTTCTCTTACTTTATCTGCTTTGCTCTACTTGGAAGCGCTTTCAGTGGTGTATGTCTCATGTCCTCCGTCTCACTGTGCCGTTACTAACAAGCACAGCTTCTCGCATACGCCATTCAGCACATGGATGGAATGCGTGGCTATGAGGCTTGGCGCTGGGTTTTCATCCTCGAAGGCCTCTTCACCATTGCTTTTGGAACCGCGGCGTGGTTCATCATCCCAAACTTTCCACAAGATGCCACATTCCTCACCAACGACGAGCGAGCCATGCTTCTCGCCCGTCTGCGCTCCGACCGCGGGAGTGAGAAAATCGACTTTAATGGGGTTAATTGGTTCAAAATTCTCACCGACTGGAAGATCTGGTCCTTTACCCTCATTTACTTCTGCTGCGATATGGGCGCTGCCTCCATCTCGTCCTTTACCCCGACTATCCTTGCTCAGCTTCACTGGACTGCCTCGCAAGCCCAGGTCATGAGCATCCCCATCTGGATGGTCGGCATCGTCGTCACTCTGTCTACTTCCTATGCCTCTGGAAAACTCTCTCTCCGCTGGCCATTCGTGCTTATCGGCGCCATCTTCGCCCTCATTGGCTGGTGCATCCAATACGCCCAAGTCCAGCCACCCGGAGTTCGCTACTTTGCGCTATACATTATCGCTTTCGGGTCATTCATGCAGATGCCCATCCTCATCGGCTGGCTTAACAGCAATCTTCGCGGCCGCCCACAGCAGGCCATTGCGAGCGCTGTTCAGCTGGGCATAGGCAACTGTGCGAACTTCGTGGCGAGCAACGTCTTTATTACGACACAGGCGCCCAAATACCCGACTGGATTTGCTACGGGTGTTGGGTTCGCGACGCTGGCGATTGTGAGCATTCTTTTGGTGGTGGGGGCATTGGTTTTGCATAATAGACAATTTGATCGGAAGGGTCAGAATGGTAATGAGAATGTGGAGGACCAGGATAACTTTAGATACGTATTGTAATTCGTCGCATGGACAAGGGCTTATCTTATTGCCGGAACTAAATATTAATAATGTTGAATGATCTACCGGACAGTATAAATAAAGTTTTCACGCATAAACTACCTACTTGGATACGCTTATTGCACATGCTGCCTCTTCATTTTGGAATTTCTCGTAAAATGAATATAATTTCAAGATTATCTATCCAAAACTCTTCATTGTATTGTCCCATCAGTTGGCCGGCAACTGTGGCATTCGCCATTTTGCCACACATGGGTCGCCTGGAGGAAAACATGGACTTCAATCCTCTCAGACGTGCTAAAGAACTTTAGGCCGGGTCCACATATGCGGTTGGTCCCTAGCGCATATGCCCCTGACTACATGTACGGAGTACATGCTGTTACGGGCTACTGAAGGCCGCGGGATGCATCAACCACTCTGCGGCCCACAACAATCTGCGAATGCCGCCAAATTCAGATTCTTGGTCCGACTAAAGTGTTATCGAGGACGGCTGAACGAGCATGGTTGAGGCCGTTTAGTGTGGTCTGGCCAATTAGCGTCGCGGGCTTCGGCTTCGGACTTACAGCATCCATTCTCCAGACTGCACATGTGCTATGCATCCCACGTTGCGCCGTTGCGCTACGACAAGGAAAAAGAACCATCCTCGCAACACATCCTCACGAAACATACTATCCCAACATCTGCATAGAAGCACCGGTAAAAGAAGATGGGTTCTATTGCTATTGAAACGCGGCTGTTCATCAACGGTGAAGTATGACTTGACTGTGTATCGGCTGCGTTCACTGGCTCATGCGTCATAGTTCCGGCCATCATCTAACAATGAGACTTTTGATCTGCCTTCCGCGAAATCCGGATTATTATTTGCCAAAGGTAAGATTCTCAACTATTATCTCTTTTTCATAATATGTTGATGTAGATTCTAACAGATGGTTAAACAGTGCACGAAGCATCCAAGGAGGATGTAGACGACGCCGTAGCAGCAGCCAAAGCCGCCTTCCCAGCATGGGCGAAGCTCTCCCCACGTGCAAGAGGCAGATATCTCGTGAAACTCGCCGATTTAATTGCGGAATCCAACCAAGAAATAGCCAAGCTGGAGGCTGAGTCTATGGGCAGACCTGTGTCAACCTACTTTGATGCCACTATGGGTTCTGACTATTTCCGCTACTTTTCTGAGGCGGCATATCCCCAAGGAACTTCAAGTTTAAATACTCCGGGGTTCGTGAACATTACTGTGAAGCAGCCAGTAGGTGTCGTCGCGGCGATTATTCCTTGGAATGCACCTCTTGTCTTCTTTTGTAAGAAGTTGGCGCCTGCATTGGCCGCAGGTAACACAGTCGTTCTCAAAAGCAGCGAGAAAGCTCCTTTAACAGTTAGTTCCACTTGAAGCCCTCAGCATATTGCCTCTATACTTATGCATCCACAGTCTTTATATGTCGCCAATCTCGCGAAACAAGCTGGCTTTCCCCCCGGCGTCCTCAACGTCCTCTCTGGCCACGGCCCCATCTCAGGAGCAGCGCTTGCATCGCACATGGACGTCCGAGCCCTGACATTTACCGGCTCTGTGCGCACGGGGAAATTAATTCGCAAACTGGCTGCCGATTCCAACATGAAGAACTTGATCCTCGAACTCGGCGGCAAGTCACCCGCAATCGTTTTCGCCGACTCCGATATTGATGCTGCAGTTCAGCATACCCAGTTCAGCATCCAGCTCCTTAGCGGGCAGAATTGCATGGCAAATTCTCGTATTTACGTGCAAAACACCATCGTGGAGTCGTTTGTCGAAAAGTTCAAGGCGGCCTTTACGTCTGCTCGGTTAGGAGATCCGACGGATCCCAACGTCAACCATGGACCGCAGGCGGATAAGATTCAGCACGAGACTGTGCTGAAGTATATTAAGATGGGAAAGGAGTCGGGGAAGTTGGTGACCGAGGAGCAGTCCGCACCAGGCTTGTTTATTAACCCTACAATTTTCAGAGACGTCCCTGAGGATGAGAGGATCATGAAGGAGGAGATTTTCGGGCCCGTGGTTATTATCAACTCGTTCGAGACGGAAGAGGAAGCTATTAACAAGGCGAATGATAGCGAGTATGGTCTATATGCATCAGTGTTTACAAAGGATCTGGACAAGGCGATGAGAGTTGCCACGAGGCTGGAATCAGGCACTGTGGGAGTAAACTGCTCGGGTCCGACAAAAGGGGACGATGTGGCTTTTGGCGGGGTTAAGGGGAGCGGGCTACAGAGAGAGGGCTATTTGCATAGTATGGACACTTTTATGGAGACCAAGTCGGTTATGATCAAGGTGGATGGGCTGTGATTGGGAGAAAGTATTTTTTTAATGAATATTACATTGAGAGTCGAGAGTAATAGCTCTTCTTCAAGCACGTCATCCGATTTTACTTTTTTCTCCTCTCATAACACGCCGCATACTACATCCTGGACAAGCCACGTTGTAGTGTCAAGCCCGCTCAAAGATCCCCCGGATGGATCACAGGACAAATTCCTAGTATTCAGAGACCCGAAGAGGAAAGCAACCCACAAAGACTACCGTATCTTCATGTCATAGGTCCCCGGACGCAAGAACGTAGAGGGAAACGGGATAGCCAATAGCCTCATGAAGAAAGGCTCCGAGCTAACTCTTCGCCCATCCAAGCCAACTTCCACGCACCCGCTCCTCATGAACAGGCTTTAGAGGCTTTGAGCCGTGAAGCAGTGGTAGTAAGTCAATATACCACACAGCTACCGCGACTGGAAATTCCTGGTGGTAGACACCGCTTGCGGGCCCCAGTTCCTCCGGTCTATCTGCATTCGCTACTCACCGAACGACCAGGTCATGGAGATTTGCAGGACTATTACAATCGGTTCCAGCACGACGCTAACCTCCTATGCCGCTACAATGCGCCCATAAATCCGGGTCACATCTTCCAATGTGTACAAACATAACATCTAAAGCAAGCCCGCGAGACGAGGGACACTCATCTCACCTTCTAGACCCGGACCGCTATGCTAAGTTCCAAATCTTCAACAAAATGGCACTACCATAATAAAGGAAAAGACCACTCAAGAATCCTCCTGCCTCGGGACCCACGAATCGCCGTGCTGACGACGTGCCCCCAATTATTCGGACCCGGACCCACAGACGCCGGAACCCCCGGAGCCGGAACCCCCCAGCGAACGGAGGAGCTCGGCGGCCAGTACACAACAAGCCAATTCGCCACAGGTACTAGAGGCCCGAGAACGCCAATAAGCCACATAAACCTCAGGATTCGAACGAGCACTGCGTCAGAGAACACAGCTGTCAGCAGTTGTTCTACGACGCAGAGCTTGTGCAGTGACGGACTGACGCCAACGGAGGAGCCACACCATTCATTGATGATTTCAGCATGGATTACGGGGCCAACGGCTCACAGCAATTGTGCCGGGACAGCCCCAATTATCGATACTAGAACAGCTGGCGGTTATGGCATATGCGCTGCAATTAAAGGCTTTAATAAAGTTATGATAACTCGCAATAAAGCGGTTGTAATGAGCCTCAGTAACCTAGAGCAGCAATTAAGCCGAGTATATATGCGATTATTCCGCAAAGTTATAGAAACGCTATGTATAAGAGGAAATAGAGCGGCAATAGAATAGATCCCCCGAAGCGTTGAAAATG
The DNA here is from genome assembly GCF_050947405.1 of Trichoderma evansii. Classification (NCBI taxonomy): domain Eukaryota; kingdom Fungi; phylum Ascomycota; class Sordariomycetes; order Hypocreales; family Hypocreaceae; genus Trichoderma; species Trichoderma evansii. Next base: position 1,156,802 of record NW_028145201.1, on the reverse strand, counting down.
AATTGGCGACGATAGCCAAGACGCATGCACCGCGATTAAGAACGGAGCTACGTTATAAAGATAATTCCCTGAAATACGGTCTATAATGCTAAATATTTAAAATTAAAAACTGAAAGCGGAATACTATATTAGAAAAAGTCGGTAACTACATTATTAGGATAAATGCAGGATTGCCTAGAAATTACTTTTGGCTGCTTTATCATGAACTTTTACAAAGAGAATGTAGATATCTGGCCTAGCCGGGAATAAATAAGTTACACTAAATAATTCTCTATAGTAAATTAAAAATCGACATTATATTAGTGCAGTTATTTCCCTAGGTCGCATTGATTATTAAATTGAGGTTTTTAACCAGGAGCTAATGATAGGTTCAAAACTGCCATGGGCATAACCCTGCGCTAATCTCCCAATATGTGCTACATTCTAGCCAATACCCTTCTTAAGCCTCATAGGATTGAGATAGTTCTCGGCATAGTTTGCCGGGCGAGAGCCTTAGGGTCTGCCAGCGCAGGCAAACATATTAACCTTGCGGGGGCTAAATACACCCTAGCCTTCAAACCGTCATTAAACAAGGCACGCGGATATCCCTGTTGTTGTTCAGCTGAGTCTGCACCTTCGCTAGTCAGACTTTTCCCTAGACAACTAGCTGCTCCCAGTCAGTTCTCAAAAAGGGTATTCTTTGCGATATGGCATCCCATACACAGCTCTTTTTTCTACCATCACTGCCGCTATCCGACCATACTTAAGGTCGTCGCTCACCCCACAGAAACATTCAAAGCCATCTTGTTGCTGTTAACCCAGTCTCTCGCCTCATATACGGAGCTACGCGCTTCATTAGAAGGATTTGCGCGAAAGGGAATCCCGAGTTTCCATCATGTTGCAGATGCCGGCTCCCGAAGTTAGCCGCCCTGCCCAAACTTCTCTAGCCCCTCGAGTGCCGGTGCGTTCAGAACCGTCTACAACGCAGAGAGACTCAACAGTCCAACGCGGACATACATACTCACTAGAAGATCACAATGCTCGGGAGGCTGGTCGACTGCGAACTGAAGCCAGGAAGTATTTAAATAGTCGTCCGTGGATTACCTCCCTGATGCACAATGAAAGTCTCCTGGACTTGGCGCGCGGGTGTGGCATCAATGAGACGCCAATCGAGATAAATGCGTCTTTCCTGGAGCAGCCGCTAGACGTACAGGTGCTAGAACTTCCGACTGGCGAAATCCGCGAACTCAAGTCTTTGACGCAACTTCGAACATACGTCCACAGTCCCGATAAGCCATCGGTATCGCGGATCTTTTTTGTGGCCCTCGAGACCCTCTCCACGGAAGCCCTTGGCCTTGTCGGTTCCAAGCTCGGTATTCCCATTGATGCTCTGGCGCTGCACATGGTGCCTTCTCCGCCACTGCACTTTTCGCTCCCTTCGAAACTCGACGCCAGGCCCTCGAGTATTTTCGAATATTTGTCCCTCGTTAAGGGATCTGTATCCACCAAGAAGGTCTCTCTTTCTCTCACTACGGATAGTCACGGTTCTTCAACATGTGAGCCCATTACATCAACTGCACCCCCGAAGCTGCTATACACTGACCAGTGGGATATATACATGTAGACATTTTTCTTTTAAAGGATCAAGCACTGGACTACAGAGCCCAAAGATCCCTCGAGTTCTACCTTGAGCAGCCTAAAATCCGAGAAACCGAGCTCACTTTCTCCTTTGCACTAAAGGAGTGTTTAGCAGAGTTAATTTCGCCGGTACCAAGCACGAGACAGCCTACAAACCCATCCATCAAGTCCGTTATAGAGGCCGTCTATCCGATTGTCATCTCAGAATGCACTGCTGCATTGGACTGTCAGATGAAAGAACTGGACCAGAAGCTCGCGTCAGTGGAAGCGTATAATAAGAGAACCAACCTGACAAAAATAGGGCTTAAGAAGCTCAAGGATGCGCAGCCTCTCTCATCCTTCTTGTGTCAACGTCAAGTCGAAATTATTAGCGACTTACTGCAGAATCTAGACGAAACCAGCAAGATTCTCAACTCGAAAGAGAGTGACGAACAGCAGAACCAGCAGAACCAGCAGAACCAGCAGAACCAGCAGAACCAGCAGTATAGCGCAGCCAGAGACGATGACAACGGCGACAACAGATATACGCCCGTACCACCGCCAGGAGATCCGCGTTCAAGCCAGCAGCAATACAGCGCCGATCTTCAATGCCTCATCACGCAAAGTGACCGTTTCCGCAAGGACAACGATCGTTTCAGTGAGCAGAGACAGGCCATTCTAGATGATATTCTGCCGCCTCATCCCCCGACGAATCCGACCGCCCGATACATGCAAAACCGGCTGGACCAGATTGTCTTCAGCACCAACCCGCTACTGTCGCTCACCTTTGTCGCCACCGTCTATGGGATGAACATGGACATTTTCGTAGATGGCGGATATGTTTCGCTAGGGAAGTATCTAATCACCGCGCTTGTGTTTGCGGTCGGAGTGTTCTTCGTGACGTTCTTCTATGAGCCGACGCTCTTTTATATTTCGCATATGCTGCGGCGAGGCGGCACCGTGTTAGCTGTTCCCAAGTGGCTGCAGCAGAGGAGGACGGGGAAGAGTAAATTGGAGGTGGATTAATGAAGCGGAGAGCAGGAAGTGCTATATACAGTAGACTGATACCCAAAAATAAAAAGAATACCAGCTATGTTCCTGATATTCCTTGCTGCCAAGGTACGCACTGCTTATTACCACGCACGGTACCATTCGTCACTGTATATGGTCTGCGCGGGTAAATGAAAAAGTCCCCCCAGAGATCTCCCTGCCGCAGGACCTACGAATATGTACTCCTTCCTGAGGCCTGCTCCGGCCCAGCAAACCCGGCTCCGAATCCATCTCCCAGACCCACGGAGCCCCCGAGACCGACCTCTCTCCACCGCACCCGGTCAGCAACGACACCTGCACCAGAACTCCCATCACCGGAACCACCCAGCGGACGGAGGAGCCTGGCACCCAACACGCAACCAACCAACCAAGGGACTAGAGACCCTATAATGCTAACAAACTACGGAGACCACAAGTATCAAACGAACGCCGCATCAGAGAACCCAGCTACCAGCAGACCATCTAACCAGCCCCTAAGCCGGGTGCCGCGTCAGGGCACACAGCAGCCGTCAATCCAACCAACCAACCAATCCTATGGGCTTTAAGCCCTGAAACATCATTTATTGCTCCCACGCTCAAAGCTTATAATAAGACGCTATTTGCTAGGATTGAAGCTCTCGAGTATAGCTTCCGCGTTATGCAGTATAACCAACTATAGTGCCAGTATAGATACATGGAGACATATATATTACCCAAACATCTACCTACTTCAAAAGAACTAAATGCACCTATCTTAAATAATTCGCCATTTTTCCAAGTTCGATAGGGAAGATATCGTATAGGGATGACTTTGCCCTAATCTCCGCTCCATGATAGAAGTACACCTCTCCATCAAGGCTACAGCATCGCTTGATCTGCCTAAATCCTTCCAAGTGTAGGCAAGATTGTTCATCGCAACTAGTGTATCCGGATGCTCTGCTCCAAGGACCATCTTCCTCATCTCTAATACTTGTACTTCTAGGTCTTCTGCCTCTTCCCATCGACCCTGGTTCCCGTATGTTGTCGCAAGAATAGACATGATATTGATTGTATGCGGATGCTCTGCTCCAAGCACCCTCCTCCTTATCTCTAGAACCTCCAAGGCTAGGTCTTCTGCCTCTTCCTCTCGACCCTGGCTCCCGTATGTTAATGCAAGATTGTTCATAGCGGTTAGTGTTTCAGGATGTTCTGCTCCAAGGATCCTCTTCCTTATCTTTAATACCTGTACTTCCAGGTCTTCTGCCTTTTCCCACTGACGCTGGCTCTGGTATGTTAATGCACGATGAGACATGCTATCGAGCGTATGTGGATGCTCTTCTCCAAGGACCCTCTTCCTCATCTCTAGAACCTGTACTTCTAGGTCATCTGCCTCTTTCCATCGACCCTGGTTCTGATATATAACGGCAAGATTTGACATGCTAATAAGCGTTTCCGAATGATCTGCTCCATGCGTCCTTTTCCTCATCTCCACTACCTGTAGCCCTAGATCTTCTGCCTCTTTCCATTCTCCCTTATAGCTAAAATATCCTACCATGTTATGCAAAAGGGATGCCTTAGCTATATCCTTATTATTTGAATCGGGTCCATTTTGTTTTAGCACAGAATACGCATGAGGAAGATATTCCATGCATATGCTATGAGTTTCGAATTTTCCATATGGGTAAGTGGCTGACATTGTTTTAAAAGCATATTCAGTAAACTTGGTTATCATGTCCTTATTAATAAGCCATTTTCGCGTTACTAGCTGCACTAGTCTATGCATAGTGAGGCTTTCGTCTTTTCCTTCTGAGATGAAACAGAAAGCTTTAAGAGTACCTAATGCCTTTATAAGATCTTTCTGTGTGCTACCTTCAATCTGTTCTGCATTTCTTTGCCGATAATAATCCTTCACAAAGTCTTGTGGGATTGCTTGGAAATGAAATAGACTTAAGAATGAGAGAATATCGCTTGCTAATGCTTGTTGCTGCTTAATTTGCTCGAAAGAGATGATCCAGGTTGTTGTGACCGCCTGCGGGGTCTCGGAGTCTCTTCCTACAGTTGCAAACGGCTCACTAAGCTGATCGACGAATGTAGAGTCGCTCTCGTCCAATAACCGGATATAGCCATCTATGGACATGGAATTTCCTTGAATAAATGAAGCTGCTTGTGCAAGTGCAAGGGGCAGATGTTCAAGCCTCAACGACAGACGAGATGTCTCATCTTTGGAAAGTTGTTGGATACTTAGTATCTTTTGCATAAGTTCGTGAGATTCGCTTCCAGTCATGTTGCTAACCTCGATGGGAGACTTATTTGGGCATAACTCGAGACCTGCTTTCTTGTTTCGGGTTGTAACAAGGATTGACCCGTAATTGCAATCTGGTATGAAGCGAGCTAGGCTGTTGCTTGTTTGACTTGCTTGGCTTTCCCCGCTTAATATGTCTCTCTCCTGTAAATTAGGAGAGAAAAGCTCCGCATCATCAGCATTATCGATTATCATTAACCATTGTCTTTTGTCTTGCTCCCTTAACCAAATTTGAACAAGTAATAATATGTTAGCCTTTGGGTCATCCCACCCAGATATGTTGCATTTCTTAGCGATAAAAGCATATGATTCACGGAAGCGATCTGCATTGCTAGCATGAACCCAAAATACTGAGATGTCTGGGTGTGCCTCTCGGATCCAGTATGCATAGGTTATTGCAATTTGGGTTTTCCTATGATGCGTTAAAATTATTTTTTACTACTAATAGGGAAATAATTAACATACCCAACGCCTCCAAGGCCGTAGAGTGCCACTCTTCTGCGTGACTGAACAGGTCTTTGCTGTTGGCTTAACCCAAACTGCTCTTTGATGTTTTGTAGAACTTCAGATCTTGCAACAAAATCTGGGTTCTGACTGTATGGTACCAGAACTAAATCTTTCTTAGCACATATTAGTTCTTATTTCACTATTCTTTACGCACACTTTGATGTTGATGTTTGCAACCGATCCCGGCCTGTAAAAGCTCGTCTAGCGAGCCCCTTGATTTTATCTCGTACAGTTGGATAATCAGGGTCATTAGGTACAAACTTCACCATGTCAGAGTGCGAACGGTTAATGGCACAGATATGCTCCGCGCCATCCTCCCAAGGACGACAATGTGTGGCCGAAAACTTTGTTACAAGGATTGCATTAGGACCAGACATTTCCCATTTGCCAGACTGGCCCTATTTTTAGTTAGTGGTATTATCAGGCGTAATGATTTTATTAAAACCCTCACCTTCTGTGCTGTTGGTGACTGCAGAGTCTCATAGAAGCAAAAGACTTCTGAATCACCCTCACCACCTAAGGCGCTGACAAAATCTCGATGTTGACTGGTTAGTGTCTGTGAATTGTAATGGTTGAGAGACTCTATTAGCGAACGGTTCGGCCCGTCTCCAACCATAGGGATCAGCGAGCTGATATCCATGCCATGATGCGGGGTTCCGAAGAAGACGGCCCCGTATACAGCGCGGATAAGCTTTTGATCATCTTCATTTTTTGATCGCGATAAAGATATCAAGGCCTGTCGTATACATTAATATCAGAAAATAAACGCATTTACATTAATATGCGGCTCACTTGCTTGATGATTAGCCCTCCGAGACTATGGCCAATAAGAATGATGGGTCGGGTCGTTGTAGCGTTCGCGAGCACTTGTAGGCTAGCATTAAACTTGGTAGCGAAGTCTTCTAAATTCTGCATGCTCTCGCTTCTGGCAACAGTTGACTCATAGCCGTAGATCATGACCTGAGCTATTGGTTGATTGTTGTTCTCTAAGGTGAGATCGTAGGGGAGAGAGTCACGCAACCACATGTGGCTTCCACCTCTCTCCTTAAACGAGCCAAAGGCATGTCCTCCGAGGCCAGATAATGCAATGACACTCCAAAAGTTAGCCATAGCTATATTTAATAATTGATACACTTACTCTATCTTATGATCTTGTGGAGACGGTGTGTAGAGTGCAGTTATACCATAAAAGTCCCTGTCAATTGTCAGGTGTTGTTTGCGGCCAGGCTTTATGTCAGTATCAGACACTGTCGAAATCGGAATAGCCCAATGGCGGCCATGCTGAAGCTGAAAAGGTGTATTTTCAAAAGTTATTGTGGCCACCTGGGATTTGCCATCATTCTCAGAGGCAAGAGACTCAATCTCCACCACATCTCTAATGCTCTCTTTATCTTGTAGGAAAGATTGCAATTCTTGAGAGCCCCAATCAGCTGGCACACCGCTAACACGGAAGGTGTTAAACTTAGTTTCTTTTGGCGCTACTCTTTGTCCCTCTTTGAAATTCACTGTGGATCGCGCCGACCGTCTCAGAACTAAATAATGGATTAAAATAGTTAAGAATAGCAATTGCTATTAGAAAGCCAATTTGCGTACCTTTTCTAATCCGCTTCATGGTTTTAATGGCACTGGCTTCATGATCTAATCTCAAAATGGCCAGGTGATCTTAAGTCAATCATGGACTGTGTTTTGACGTGTTGTCTTGATGCCGCGGTTAGGTTAGAAGAGCTTCTTGCTTTCTCGTGTGTGACAATTCAATGCGCTAAAATGATGCGGGGGTTAGGTAAGAAAAGTGAGGGGAGCTACAATAACCCCACCTACATGTGCTTCAATATTAGTATATACAAATGTACTTTCGAGTCAGCGATCGAATTAAACAACAGCCCTGTCAAGCATTTCTCGCGAGCTATTCTCTTAGCCAAGCGGAGAGCGAAAATCCACTGTGCCTTAATACCTGTTTCATGATAATAAGTTTGGGCAGCCAGTATCATTGAATAGGTAGAAAAGAGAGACTTTATTCTTGCTCTCCATCCCTTGTACAGCATGAGATTTTATTTAAATGGCTGGTGAATTATGAAGTACTACTATAGACTAAGACTAGGACTGATAGCCAATATACAAGATAGATAGCAGATATATAAAACCTTCTAAAATCTATATATGGATCTAGTCTCGGCTATTGAAAGTGTTATTGACTATACCATGGTTCATACCCATTTGAGAGCCTTTATTATGATCTCCAAACTGAATTTTCACCCCCGTTTGAGTACTTTGAGCATTTTCGGCTGCGGTTTGAATACACGAGAGGAGCTCTTCAAGTAAATTGCGGGACACACTTAGAGCAGTCTGCCCAGCTGCTACCTGGCTGATTGCATCAGTACGGTCGGCTTTTGTCTCATTCTGCTCTCGCTACGCTAAAACTAGCGCTCCTAATTTCGAATTCATCTCGGCCAGTTGACTATTTATTGTTTTAATCGCAGCGGTTACTTTAGTTTTCTTCGTTAATATAACCGTCGCCATCTCTATAGTATTGTCTGCTTGTTGCATGGAGCTATGTCTAAGTATTTGATGTTAGAGCTCTTCTTTCTTTAGATGATGGCTAACTTACAGAGACGCGATGGTGACGACTGATGTAAGATTAATCTTGCAACTCTGAAGCTGCTCCGACATAGACTTTATCTGGCCTTGTTTGAAGACCCCAACTACTGCCTGATCCCGCCAAGATAGTTTTCCATCATCACTGTGCCGAGTCCAGCGGCCTAAGGTTGTCCTGAATTTGTCGCATGAGTGTGCATAACATGATCGTAGGCTCTAACTGAGCAACTACGCTGTCGCCCAGGGATTTCCACTGTTGGTCTGATATAGCCTGGAGAGATTTTAAGGAATTGTCAATAGTAAGAAGATCGTCCTTGATTAATCTAATAGCACTGGGTGCATCGCGAATCATTTGTATATCGTCCATTAGAAGTCGCACTCCATGTAGCGCAGGCGCAACAACGCCTATCACACTCGCCGCAATGCTTAATGGGTCCATTTTAAAGCTGAATGATCTAATGGATTTATCGCTGGCATGAATCAAACATCACAGAGGACGCAATAGCGACCTAATTTATTATTCATCTAGCTACCTAGGTAGGCTGTATCACATGCTGCCTTCAGTCTCATCCCTATAATCCTATACCCCGCATTTCCCATTATATAACCTCTTTTCATTCCTTACATCACGTTAAATACAGACTACAGCTCATCAAACGCTTGGTCTTTGATCGTTTAGCTGCAAATGGCACTGGTTGCTTTTGGTGATCAGAACAATGGCTCTCAGGTGGCGTATAATAATGGGACGATCAATAATGAGTTTCATATTACTAGTAAGGTTAACGCTTGTTTAGGCCGAGCCGAGCTAAATGTGTTTAGAACGACTGGAAACGCCACCGCAACCGTTCCCACTAATACCATTTCGCCGCGACCCTGATTTTGTCAACCGTGGAGACTATCTTGACCAGATCAACCGGTGCTGCTCGGAGTCAGCCGGCCGGGTAGCGCTTGTTGGACTTGGTGGCATTGGTAAATCGCAACTGGCCATCGAATTCGCCCATAGAATCGCTGAGGAACGTAGCGATATGTGGGTGTTCTGGATTCATGCAGCTACGCAGGCGCGTGTTGAAGAAGGCTTCAGGGTGATTGCCGATGCCGTTAAATTAACAGGGCGGAATCAACCCAAGGCTAATATTTCGCTTCTTGTGAAAAACTGGTTATCTAATGAAAATAACGGCCGATGGATGATCATCCTTGACAGTGCTGATAGTCGCGAGGTGCTGTATGGCTCAGATGAAAGTGATGGTGGCCAGCGTCCCTTGGCGACATACCTCCCACAGAGTCGGAACGGGTCTGTTGTCGTGACCACGCGCAGCAGAGATGTTGCTTATAAAATAACCGGGAGCAATAAGAATATAATTGAAATTGGCCCAATGGCACAGACAGATGCCCTTATTCTCTTGGAGAAGAAGCTGGAATCGCTTTCAGATGTTGATATAGCGAAGAATCTTATACACGCACTTGAATGTGTTCCACTGGCCATTACCCAAGCTGCAGCCTATATTCAGTCAAGGGTACCGCGGAGTTCGATTAAAAAATATCTAGCCGAATTTCAAGAGAGCGAGCATAAGATGGTTAAGCTTTTAAATCATGATGCTGGAGACCTGCAGCGGGATGGGGTAGCATCGAACGCAGTCCTAAAGACATGGCAAATATCTTTTGAATATATTCACTCTCAACAGCCTTCTGCGGCAGATCTTCTATCACTAATGAGCTTTTTTGACCGCCAAGGCATTCCCGAGTGGGTTCTTAACCCTGCATTAGATGAGACTGGAAACTCGGAATCTGAGAGTGGTGGCGACGGCTCTAATAGCGAAATTGATAGCGGTACTGGCAGTGATACTGGCAGCATATTTGAAAATGATATAGTAATGCTGCGGAACTACTGCCTTATTACTACAAATAAAGAAGGGGATAAGTTCGAGATGCACAGACTTGTACAACTCTCGATGAAAAATTGGCTGAAAGCGTTTGGACTGCAAGAGATGTTTGAGCAGCAGTACATCGAGCTGATGGCAGAATCATTTCCAACGGGAGAATATGAGAATTGGGCTATTTGTCGGGACCTTTTTGCACATATCCAGGTGGCCCTCGACTACCGACTGGATGAGAATATGCTAGAAGAGTGGGCGACTCTCTGTCATAATGGGGGAGTATACGCGCATTTACAAGGGAAATACGATATTGCGGAGCGAATGGCAAATAAGGCCAAGAAAGCTTATGAGAAGATGTTGGGAAAGGACAGTATTTTAACTTTACAAAGTATGTCATTACTGGCATCAGTGATATCAGATAAGGGCCGGTGGGAAGAAGCTGAGAAGCTTCTGGTGCAAGTTATGGAGACTAGCAAGATAAAGCTTGGAGCCGATCATCCAGGCACCTTAGCAAGCATGGGCAACCTTGCATCTATATATAACAATCAAGGCCGGTTGGATGAAGCTGAGAAATTGGAAGTGCAAGTTATGGAGACTAGCAAGATAAATTTTGGAGCCGATCATCCAGACACCTTAGCAAGCATGGGCAATCTTGCAGTAGTATATAAACGTCAAGGCCGGTTACAAGAAGCTGAGAAGTTGGAGGTGCAAGTCATGGAGATTCGCAAGACTAAGCTTGGAGCCAACCATCCAGACACCTTAGCAAGCATGGCTAATCTCGCATATACTTGGAAGGACCAAGGTCGACATGAAAATGCTCTAACACTAATGAAAGACTGTCTCCAAGCTCGCCAGCGAGTTCTTAGCCTGGAGCATCCAAATACCCTGGAATCTTTGAGTGCTGTGGAAGAATGGAGTTAGAATGTTAGTCCAAATCAAGCCTGCAGAAACATGCCTGATACTTAAATTTCACATCAAAATACCTTCCCCACAGAGCTGCAATCTGCATTCAGGTTTGGCCTTTATTATACTGCCTGTCTTTTTTCTAATCATGCATTCGGAACAATGGTTGTCTTCCCTACAAGGCTACTCGCTCGTTAAATTGCTGGACTGGCAATGGGGCTATAGATGCCTTTTAAATCTGGAATTCAATAATTCAAGGAATTGTTGCCTTGAAGCCACTCGAAATTCAGGTCCTCCACCTCCATGATGGCAGTGACATATGGCTTATTGGGAAAGTAAGCTGCCGATTAGCCTAAGGAGATTTTGCGACACTAGCGTAGGTAGTCTCATAATTAGGGCATCCATTAGGCCATCCAATAACACATGTATCAATCGCCAGAACAAGTGTTCTCACAACACAAGCCTGTACAACCATCATAAGCTCAGTCTTCATTCATACACATCGAGATCTCACTGCTTCCGCCTGCCAGCAAATCCAATTCAGCATAATGGGAAAGGAACGACTCTCAAGGAAGTTACTTGCCGCCAAAAATATTGTGGTTGCATTTGTTCGGCCGGGCGTGTCGCAAAAGACCGTGGAAATTTTTGATGAGGAGTTCGCAAAAGGCAGAATGACAGGCGACGCATGGGTTGTTCATCCCACACGATCCCACGGAGAATGTATATCATCATCGTTCTCCACGAAGCAGAGGTTATAGGCTGATCAATGAGCAGGTGGAGTCAAAGAGTTATTAAAGATAACTACGACAAAGTTCAGCACTGCAGACTGTGAATACTACCCCTACTTTGTGATACTAATTGACGACCGCACAACGGAAGACGGCACCGTATTACTTGGGCAGCAGGATCCGTGGTATCCCCCACTATGGACTCTACGAATCACGCCACGAAGTTTGTCGGTTTTTCTCAGCGTTGCAGACATAGGGCATACACCTATTGAAAGAGTTTTGAACAACGACAAGCCGGAGGGTGATGATTCATGGGCGCGTGATGTCCCATTTGACTATTCAGCTGAGAATAAGCATAAGAACGCGCGGTACTTGATAAGTCTAAGCCAAGATGAAGACATGCACCAGAACGCCGAACGCATCCGCAGAGTCACAGTCAGTGGCTTGAAGATACAATGGTATAGCGAAGTACCTGAGAGTGTCCTTGTCTTGAGCGGAGTGTACAATGGGAAGCGTGAAGTATGCGCATAGGAACAGTGGACTATATACCTATTCACAAGTGGAATAGCCCAGTTGTCCCTTTGCTCGTGGTATAAGAAGCCTATCTGCCCCAAATATGAATCTCAATATTACGTACGAGGCCCCTTTATAGTAGCCCACACATTAGTTAGACTGAAGAAGTAGGATTATATAAGAGATGGCGCTGCGCTGTAACATATGTATATATACTTTGTATTAATTTAAATACAGCAAAGAAGCCAGAGAAATCTTTATACACCTTTGCTGCTTTTAAATTCTGGAAATCCATTCATCTCAACAGTCTGCAACCCATTTGCTTTATGCCTTAATGACGGCGATATTTATCGTGACTGTCTAGAGCTATTAGATGCGCTGGATATGATTGAGACCTATAAGAGGTTTGTTGAGGCAGCTCTGGAGGCATGGCATACAGTAGAAACCGAAATAAGCCCGGCTTTATTCATGGTGAATCTCTTTCATTCTTCTTTATAGAACAACTCACAAACAGCAAGATCAAAATCAATGATCAAACGCACAAATCTGTGACATTTAACTACTCCACTATTACAATACATTAAGGCAACCTTGCAATAGCTCACAATAATTTCACAGCTAACCGAGCTAATTGATCAAGATGGCTAAGGGAGGCCACAAGGAAACGGAAACAACCGCCATAATCGGCAAGTAGAAGGCAGAAGCAAAGAGCCCAGCTGAAAAGAAGAAGCTAGGAGCCTTGCAGGATTCCTTCAATAGGGGCAAAGGCAGCAGAAAACTTGCTCGCCCGAAGAAATCGGATAAAAAGTTGAATAAATATGAAGCAGAAAAGGGTACATCTACCTCAGACATCGTCTCTATGAAACTAACATATGAGACAAAAGAAAGACCGGAGCATATTTGAATGCAGGAATTCTCTATTAACACTACTAATATTGGAATTTCTCTCCAACAAGTTTCTCACTGAGGGTCCAAAGTTGCTCGGCGATTTCCAGGTCCATAATGTATTCCTTGGCTGTACCAACTTGGCAATGTTCAAGATATGCCCCCGAGCACTCTATTCCCAATTCTTATCAGTTTCAAAACAACCATGATGAAGCAATAATAGCAGAAGACACACTCACCGCGGAGTTTCGCATCTAGAACTGATAAAACTATCGTAACAGCGCCTTGTTCGACGGTTCGCGGATCTATTTCTTTCGAAACTACCCCTAATAGAATATGTCAATTTTAGTCAGGTAGCTGATGTTTGTTTTCCATGAGATGGCATTTGCCACCCGAGGATATCAATATATTCAGCCATCCTTACCTCTCTCTGCAGCTAATTTAAAGCCTGCTAACATATCGTCGGAAGTGATACCGGCATTTTTCTGTAGTGGAGTAGCCTCAACATCTATTTCGATGATTAGATCCAACCGTCTTTGAAGCTTCCATATGGAAAGCAATATTAGGGACTTACAGCCTGGATTTACAGAAAAAGCAGCACAGCCGGAAGCCTTAAGGTGTTTTGCAAGCGCAACAGAGAAAAGAATGTTGGCACCTTTGGATCTGCCGTAGGCAACCCATGGGTCATATGCCTTGCCGTCCTACAAAGGTTAGATTTTCGCTTTAGAGTGAGTTTCAGAGCCTTTAAAGACTGGTTCCTAAGAGTCAGGCTTCTTACATCAAAGTTCACATCCCTAAAATCCGGGTCTGCCACCTGGTAGCCCCCACTGATAACATTTGTTACTACACCCCTTGCGTTTTTAATCTCGGGCATTAGCAGATTCGTTAACAAGAAGTGCCCAATATAGTTAGACGCGAACTGCATCTCAATGCCGTCCTTTGACGTATTGTATTTTGCCGGAGCCATAATCCCGGCATTATTAATTAGCCCGGATATTTCATCTGTAAGGGACTTGATCTTTCGTGCAGCGTTATATATTGATTGATCCATTATCCGCTAAGTCAACATACACGTAGTGAGTGTTGACGGAGGGATTTTCGGTAGTGAGCTTGTCAATAACCGGTTGAATCTTCGATTGCGATCGACCAACAAGTATAATGCGCTTGGGAGAGCCGAGGGCGAGACTAAGGGCTGCTCCAGCACCAAGGCCGCCTGTGCTAGGACCAGTGATAACAACTGCATATAAGTACGTTCAGGCAATGAACATCCCGGGAGCAATCTGAATATCTGGATAAACTTACAAGTCTTGCCTTTGGCTTGAGCTTTGAATTGATTTATAACATCATAAAAGGTTGTGTCATGATCGAAAAACGAATTCGTAGCCATAATAACGGTAAAAAGAATCCCAATTGGTAAACTTAATATTGGTTATAATTGAATGCTATTGAAGACAGTATGATTGACGTAGAAAAGACAAAGCAGATAATGTTCTATACCATCGATCGTTTTATATTCAAAAAGAAGGGAGAAACATGGTGAAATACACTATGCATCAACATTATTGCGTGACATATCTTTGCTTCCACAGCTTTATAATATTAGCTTACCAATCGCTCTGCTTGCATACATAGATCCAATAGTGAAACTCGCTTTCAATAGTAGTTGGTTATATTTACACAATTAGATTAATAAACGCAGCTGGCGTCAGTATAGTAGACAAATTAATTGTAACTGAGCAGCGCCGCAGATCCACAGAGTAAATTAAGCGGCCGTGACTGCGAAATTGGGAATACGAATTTTCTTAACGTCGGGATATGGCCGTGGCGGGTCTGCCTTGACTCCGAGGGCATAGTTAATCACCATCGAGAGCGAATTTCCAGGACCTGCAACCGTAGGCAATTGATCGAAAGCGAACCTCCCTGGCGACCAACCAGTCACATTCATAGCTTGGTGAGCTAATATTACTAACGATAGTTTGAGTGTATTGAGTATATTTCCTGTGTCAATGATAGGAGATATGATATACAGCCGTTTAACGGTTTAATAGACAGAATAAAGCGTTACCTCCGAGACCGTGCCTTTCGAGATGTCAGCGTGGAGTTTACTGAGGCTTTAATCTCTGGGCAAGCTCTCTCGGACCCAATTTATTGCGAGACGGATATTTCGGTGCGTACAGTACCAACTGACGCCAGACCATTAAAATGTAACCAATCACTATCGAAAGCGAATTTCCATAAATGGCCCCGAAACTCCATAAGGAACCAAATCCATCCTCCACGACAACTTTTCCTAGAAGCTGGGGCCTGGTCATAACGGTCAGAAAACATATTATTAATCAGTTCGGGCCAAATAATAGTTCCTCAGGCGCCGCATCCGGCAACAGAATCTAGCAAAGAATTACAAAAGGTATAATAATCATATTGATGGAATTAAGAGTATTAGTATTAGCTCTTTCGCTATACAACTTTGATATATTGCGACAAGGTAACAGCTGCAATCATGTCATCTCCAAGTCTTCAAAGTGGAGGACAGCAATTCAATGATGACATCTATTATCTTTACTACTGGCCTGGTCTACCAGGCCGTGGTGAGTTTATTCGGCTGGTTCTCGAGCAGGCAAATGTCAAGTACGTTGATGTGGCGTTACAGGAAGACGGCATGAAGCAGTGTATGGACCTCGTTAGACCGTCTGAGACTTGGTCAGCTGGTGATACAACCAACCTTGCCGTCTGCTACCTACCAGCACTGAGGCACAAAACCCTACTTATCAGCCAAACTAGTAACATCCTCCAGTACATTGGGATGCAGATGGGGCTCGCAGGCGACCTAGATGCAGATCCAGGCACGGCTTACCGGGTCAGCTCTATGGCGATGAATGTTGTAGATGGTCTGTGTACTGAGGCTCATGACACTCATCATCCTATTGCCAATGCCCTATTTTATGAGGAGCAGCGAGAAGAAGCTATACGACGAAGCAAAGAGTACGTTTTCAATCGACTTCCCAAATTCATTGGGTTCTTTGAGAGAGCGTTACGGGGCATGGCCAGTGGCCAAGGCCCATGGCTTTGTGGTGGTCAGCTAACGTATGCCGATTTGACATTGTTTCAAGTAAGCCAAGCAACCCCCATGAATAAAAGGGGAATGAGGGGAGACAGAAACTTGCAGATACGTAAAGGAGGCATCTACTTACTCAACTAAAGGGAATCGACGGTACCAAGCATATGTTCCCACGGGCTATGAGCGATATGGAGACTTCGGGCAAGTACGATAAAGTCTTTCGGCTCTATGAAGCAGTCAGGCAACTCCCACGGATAGCGGCATACCTGCGGAGCGATCGACGTCAGAAATACGGCGTCGGGATCTGGCGTTTCTATCAAGAACTTGATCACAGGCCGTTAGAATTGACAGACCAGCGTGTCTATCAAGGACCTTATGACTATTACAAAAACTAAAATAGATACGTAACTCGGCTCTTTCTCTATATTACAAAGGGTAGATGCTTTGCCTACTCAGTAACATTGTCCTTTCCTCTATACAACCGGTATCTTTGGATTCCACCTTACGACAAGTCTACAGCTCAATTCGACGGTGAGAATGTTAGCCAAATGCTAACACCGCCATAACTGTTCGAATAATATATTAAACAAAGTTTTTTTGATATACCTTATAATCAGCCGGTCCAGTCAGCGTGGAAGCAATTTCCGGGTACTCTTGATGGAAATCACCCAGCGTAACTAACTTATAGCCCAACCGCTGATACCATGCCTCCAATTGTATCTGCATTGCCTGGTGAAAGGAGGTAGGTGCTACTAGCTCTAACTGTATAGCAGTGCATCCTACGCTACGGCAGTGCTCTTCAATAAAACAGACCAGGGAGCTACCAATGCCTTTGTTGCGATGAGCTGAATCTACCGCAAGCATACCAAAATTTCCAAGGGTTGGCGTTAATATTTTGAACCAAATGCACCCAACGGCTTCTCTTGCTGTGCCATTATCGTTGTTGCCTGAACTGGCATCCAGCGAAATCCTTTGCTGAAGATAAGCGATGGCTAGATTGCCATTCAGGATAAGATTTGCTATCTCAGAGCCGCAGGGGTCGGTACGTTGGTATTTCGTATTGAAGGTGTCGGACCAGGAGACTGAGTATGCATTGTTTACGAGGTGACTTAAGCTCCTGGTAAGGGCTATATTTGTAGCTTCTGATGGCATGGGAATCTCAACGGCAATGCTTTCTATTAGCTGCGATGGCGTCTGCGGTAATGCACTCATGGTCCATGCGACTCCTTAAGTTGCTGTTAAGTAATCGATGTCTGTGTTAAGATGCGGAAGATTTCTGTGGCCTACTAAGCCAGAAGCATTATACTGCAAGCTGCTTTTTATCAGATTATATTCCACAGCAGGTCATTATTACGACAACAAATCACACTGAAACTAATCACCCCGCCTTATTTCACATCTTGCCGTGCTTACATTTCACTTTTGAACTACAATAATGCTTACCCATACGTAATACGCTGAGTATTTCCGTGTTGCTGAGCCTTGCATAGTAGGGCATATAACACATCCTTGTCATCAACGTTTACTTACGAGGCAAGGGTACTGTACTTCATTGACCATATAGGGTTTATAAGCTAGAGAAAACACATAGTAAAAAGATGTTGGAACCTATGTATACTTATAAAAAGAATTTAAAATGAAGGCTTTAGTATGTATGTATGTAAAGAGATTTTAGAGCTTCTTATAGCTACACATGCTGGATCTATTTGTACATAACAGGATTACTGTTATAGGCCGTTATAAATGGCAGTGCTAGCCTAGGCTGCTACTGTACTGTAGTATTGACCGATATTTTTAATCTATTGGCTCAATTGGCCTTCTCTTTCTTCTCTTTCTGCTTCAGATGCCACTCATGTTTGCGGCGTAATAAGTGGATCCGCTCGGCTGTGGCTTTTTGTCTCGACGCAGCCAGTTGCCCGATTGGGGTATCAATAAGACGGACGTTCTTCAATAAACGCAATTGTCTCTACGCAAATAAGCGCCGGCACCAGCTGGCAAACAAATTCGCTGACAATTTATCCCGTCTTTGGAAGCGTCTTCAGATGAACGAGTGCGCTTGACATTATTTCGTCTCGTGTCGTAGAGGAACGAACTCTCTCTTCAGTAGTTATTAATAATCCTCGCATCTACGAGACTGTATCAAACACTTGGCGAATATTTTTAGCTTCTAAAATGAGAGTAAATAATACATTCTAAACACTGTTTCTTCAGACGCCTCCCGTAAATACTGGGAATCCCAGCTGCAGCCATCCGTCTCCTCATGGCCCACCGCCCGCTATTCTAGAATCGCTCCTACTTTAGCCTCATCTACAACAAATACGGGCGTCTTTTCAACAAACTTCGACCAGCACGGTCTTCAGCATCGCTCAATGAACAGTCCCTTCCACCAACAATTGAAACAGTCCGGCTAAACACCAGTCGTAGTCAGTCCCGTGTACTTCTGTAAAGGCAGTCTGAGTGCAAAGCGGCGTGGAGGCTTATTGACAAACACGCTCAATAACGATGCTCAATAACGAAAAAGAGTGGATTTCTCACTTGAGCTTCTACCATAGATATGCAAACGATGGAATCGTCTTCTTTTCCAGGTTAACTCTTCAAACATATAGTCTTCCCATATTCGCATCTATCATCCTGTCTTTCCTCCATCTTCATCGCATCTCTTCTTCACTGCCTCAAAAACAGCTGATTCCAACATCTTTCATCCAAAATGAAGTTTCTCACCGCCATCACCCTCTTTGCCACCGCGGCCATTGCTGCCCCCAACCCCGAGCCCTGGTGCTGGCGCGTTGGCGAGTCCTGCTGGAAGGCCAAACGAGCCAACGAGGCCTTTACTCTTGCCGTTCGATCTGTAGGCGGCCTTGAGTCGGGCATCGAGGCTCGCAGCGAGTCAGCCAATGGCATCCCCAACGAACTCGCCTACAAGGCCATCGGGGGTCTCGAAAACCTTGCCATCCTCGTCGCCCAAGCTTCCGAAGACCCTTCTACCTTCTTCGGCAACCACACCCAGCCCGCCAAGCGCGATCTCCAGGAAGAGGAAAAGCGCTGGTGCTGGAGAGTTGGCGAGTCTTGCTGGAAGGCCAAGCGAACTGACCAGATTCAGGAGGACAAGCGCTGGTGCTGGCGTGTTGGCGAGTCCTGCTGGAAGGCTAAGCGTGTCGCCGAGGCCGTCCTTGATGCCACTATCGAGGGTGACGAGAAGCGAGGCGTCGAAACCGAAGAGTCTCCTGCCAAGCGCTGGTGCTGGCGAGTTGGCGAGTCTTGCTGGAAGGCCAAGCGCAACATTGAGCTGATTCAAGACGAGGCTCGCAGCCTCATTGAGTCCCTGCAGTAAATGACCAGTCTTAATATGTTAGTCTTCTTTTTCAGCCCTTAACATATCAATACTTTGATCCAAAGATTGCTAATATTCGCCATCCATAGAAACACAAACCAACACAATGGCGGTCACGTTTCATGAGCCATGCACTCATTCACTTCTTGCTCCCCTGGTATCCACTTGCGATAGTACAGGTTCACACAACTAGGCGGGACTTGCTTCTCTATCAAAACTTTCCCGCTATTTTCATTGGGTAAATATTTTCAACCCTAGTCATCAAAGACTATGCCGGCATGGCATGACAAGGATAGTCGTGGATGTCTTTTTGTATTATAGTATAGTTCCAAGAAATGGCATGGCACAACGCTTTGCAGAACATCTCAAGCTCGTATTTGGTGAAATTTTCCATGAGCAGATTTGTGACAGATTTGATCCAAGAGAATGCAAGTAAATCGTCGAGTAGACAGATATATGCACTTTGTGGATGAATATTGACGGTAGGAACGCATAGCGTCTCTCGTAAGATGCAACCACACAAATACAGCCACGATGTTTGTCGAAGCGAGTATCTGCGATTAGATATCAAAGTCGAAAATTTTTCGACTTGTATCTCTCGTAAATGGATCTCATAGGCCATCAAGCAAGCAATTACCCTTCATCAGGATTATGGACTAGGACCAGATGACACAGGTACCAAATCACACTCAGGTGCCATGAGCAGCCAGAGTCACACATCCCAAATCAGACATGTCAACGCCCTGAAGCCCCACGAAATACATCAGCCTACGTCTACAACATGAAAAGTCATCAAAATCACAAGTGATATAAGGCATATATATGTACGCTCAATCATTGCGGTCCCCTCCATTTGACTCTTTGAGCCAGGAAAGCACCGCACCCAAGATTGCTCGCTTTCTTCTCCGTTTTCGTTCCTCAGGTCCCCGGCAGTCGTGAGCCCACGCCCGAAGACGTAGCCTCGTACCAGGTACTCGTTTTTTGCAAGTGTGGAAGAACCCGAACGTGATATTTGCGTTGTTCATGGAGAAGAAAAAAGGAAAAGAAAAAAGAAAAAAAAGTTTCGGCATCAGAAATTTTTCTAAAATAGGCAGCGGGTCGTTGAGAGTGGGGTCTGATTTGCGCCTGGGATTCGAGGCAGCCATTGTTTATTGACTAAGTTTGGCTTTGCTCCATAATTTTTTAGTTTGGGTTGTAAGTCGTTGGTACCTGATGACAGTAAACAAGAAGGAAAAATAATGATGTCAACGAAAGAAGAAGAGCTGTTGTAGTAGCTGTGCAAAAAGAGCAGCAAATTGTGTGTACGGAAAAATAAAAGGTTTAAAAAAATATTGAATAACAAGAAGAAGAAAAGCGGTAGTCTCAGTGCATATCACGCGTATTCTCCCCCAAAGCCAAAACGCTATGCATAAAAGCAAACCCAATCCCTGCAAGCGAGTGCGAGCTGAACAACAAAACATGTGACGCCTAATCAGAGGCGAATTGCATGAACTGCACATGATGCAGGGGAGCCTAATTTCCTCATGGCATGCCCGTTATAGCGCAGACGTCTGCCGTTTCAGCATAAGCGCCGTGTCTCTGCTCTGTCATTAAATCGCAAGATCGCCTCCCATCGCGGTAAAATGCGATGGTGATCGATCTGACAGATTCACCATGCCGAACGCCATCATAACGTGGTTCCGGCGCCGGCGCGTCGCAAGAAGCAATAGAAGGCAGCGAGCGCCATCGGCTTCGTCTGCGAAACTGAAGGAGGCTCTGCCCGTACCACCGCATCCGAAGCTCCCCTCGCAGCGCCGAGCTCGCCTCACCCCGACGCCATCATGTGAGGACCTCACGTCTGCGGCCAGTGCCGCCACCGCAAACAGCTCCTTCTTCACCAAACTGCCCTTGGAGATTCGTCGCAAGATCCTCATAGAGGCTTTTGGAGGCCAAACGGTCCACATGGATCTTATTTACGACCACCCGCTGTTGCCCCCAGAAAAACAAGCCGACGACTTAAATAGGGAGAGAGAGCCCCGGGCTCACGGCAATATGAATGTCAATGTGCATCCTCTCACTTGCAGTGTAAACAATCTCAGAATGGACGACTCGCGACCGAAAGAGTGGACATGGAGAAGCTCCGTCTGTCACCGAAACCCACCAGGGTATCCTCTTGGCGAGGGAGTTCAGGCCGGCGAAGACTACTGTCGATATGGCCAGACGCAATGGCAAATTAGGTGTTCAGCTTGGCCAGGCAAATTCCCGTCGAAATGTCTTATAGGAGCGATGGGATGGCTGCGCAGCTGTCGCCAAGCGTAAGTTGGATATCTCACTGTCGCTGTATCCGGTTTCTGATGTGTGTTTGCTAGATATGTCGAGGGTATCGATATCCTGTACTCAACCAACACGTTCCACACAGCCAGCAAGGAAATGATCCTCAGCCTCAGCTCCATTCTTCTCCCTCAGCGACTATCTAGCATCACATCCGTAGAGCTCGTATGGGACTTTGCGCCGTTCCCAAGCATCCATCCGGAAGTTATCAAGCCCCCGCTATCGGACATGGCAAGCTTCCACTTATTCCTCAACGCCATCCCGAGGACGTTTCCCGCCGTAAGAAGAGTGCACATATCACTGCAAGGACGAATATTCCCGACGAAAACTGTCGACGGTAGAACCACCTGGGACAACAATATCGACCGAGCCGACGAAATCCTGCATCCGGTGGACAACTTTGTCTTGGAGCTACCGCCCAACGTTCAAGACTTTTCGCTCGGCATTCCAAGCTCTCTATATATGGGTCAACGAGATCGAGCTCTCAAAAATAAGGACCGGGTAGAGCAAGCTCACCTGAAACAGAATGAGCGGCATTGGCGACCGCTGAAAGCATCCAAAGAGCGAGAAGGTTATTGGGTATGGCTGGGGCAGAAGGATTTCACCATGCCTATTATTTGCACCATGGGAGAAGGAGGTTATGAGGATTTCATCGGAAAGGAGAACTGGGTCCTTTATAAATTCTAGAAGCGTGTTTTTTTCATCCCCTCGTTTTGGATTTCATTATACCATGTCGTTATACTGTTTTCTTTTTTGTCGCAAGATTTGGCGTAAGCCAGCGTCTATTTTCGGGTTACCCTATGCCGAGCATTTCTGTCCTCTCAGCGAGTTATTTCATATATCTTTGTTTATACGCTTATCTATACATACATCTATTTAAATAGCAATTTATCAGCTCCAATTCAAATAAAAATTCATTTCAGTTGGTCTATAAAAAAAGCCATGATCAGGCGGCGCATGATGAACGCTGGTCTGATGATGAGTGTGGCTTTGCTAGGATCAGGTTACCCCGCCATAAAGCTCAGACTCAGCCATCACCTCCTGATGCAACACTGAATGCTGTACTTACTCTTGAGCACTTAATTCTCAAAGACCTGTTGAGTCTATCAGTATTATTTTAGTTTCGTTCATCTTGAAGAGTGCAAAAGTGCGATATCAGTAAGAAAGATTCAAGTTATCGAGCTCCAGGTCTCATCATAGCTTGCAGCATAGCTTGGTAGCTCAACTCGCGCTACACTCAAACAGCTCATCCCACCTTTTGCGTAACAGGGTTCACACACTCATAATAAGACAACCATGGCCGATATCACATCCCGCCTGGCAGGGCTCAACCCCTTCAACTCAAACAAACTCGACGATGACGACAAAGGCGATGTCATGGCGCCTGCCGCCGGCAGCTCGCGCAGATCCGACACCGCAAAGGACCAGCTCAGAATCAGCCGCGCTCTTCGGACGTTCATCCATGAGAACAGGATTCTCTCTGAGCGCGACGCCGGCCTAGACGACAAAGAACTGACGCCCGCCCTGCGAGAGCTGCTGGCCCGCCGCAGCTTCGAGGCGCCGCCGTCGCTCATCGACCCGACGTACCCTCTGCCCGAGTACTTTGTCAGCTCCAGCCACAACACGTACCTGCTGGCCAACCAGTTGTACGGCAAGTCGTCCCCGTCGGCGTACGAGACGGCCCTGACCACGGGCTCGCGGTGCGTGGAAATCGACGCCTGGGACAACTCGGACAATGAAGATGAGCCCAAAGTAACCCATGGCTTTACGCTGGTATCGCACATCCCCTTCCGCGCGGTGTGCGAGACGATCCGCGACGTGTACGACCGCGAGCAGGCGGCGGACACCTTCACCGCGGGCACGGCTGGCGATCCGGCATCGCCCATCCTGTTATCGCTGGAAAACCACTGCGGCCCGCACGGCCAGCTGCGTCTCGTGCAGATTATGAAGGAGGTCTTTGGTCACCGCCTCATAAGCGAGCCGGTTCGACGCAAAGGCACGCGCGAGCAGCAGGGGAGCGGTGAACATGTCACTTTGGAGGATCTCGGTCCCAAAATTTCCGTCATTGTCGAGTTCCATCTGCCCGATGAGGCCACCGACAGCAACAACAGCGGGGATGACAACGACGACGACGAGGAGGAGCAGCAGAGGGTGGCCCGCAAGGCGTACAACGAGAAGAAGAAGCAGTCGTCCTCCACAATCATCATCCCCGAGCTGGCGGAGCTGGGCGTGTACGCTCAGTCGGTGAAACCCAAGGACAACTCTTGGTACGATCCCGGACAGCTGATCAACGGCCCGCATCACCACCTCATCAACGTGTCAGAGTCTGGCTTGTCCAAGCACCTGCCGGACCACGCCGTCCAGATCTCGCACCACAACTCGCGGCACCTGATGCGCGTCTTCCCCAAGGGCACGCGCATCTCGTCGACGAATCTGCATCCCGAAAAGTACTGGGGCGTCGGCGCCCAGATCTGCGCGCTCAATTGGCAGACGTACACCACCAGCGTCCAGCTCAACGACGCCCTGTTCAATGGCACTCCCGGATACGTGCTCAAGCCGGCGGCGCTACGAGCCAACGGCAGCGGCGATCTTCGCACGGGTCGAAAGAAGAAGCTGCGCGTCCACGTTGCTGGAGCCACGGATGTGCCTCTCCACGAGGACAGAGAGCGAGACTCGATCAAGCCCTACCTGACGTGTTCGCTGTACAGCCCACTCATGGGCGACAAGGAGACGAAGCGAAAGACTGAGCCTTACAAGCACCACACACTGGGGTTCCTTCATCACGGAGAGAACCCACATGCCACGAATCCCCTCTGGGACGAGACCCTGGAGTGGGAGTATGAAGACAATGAGTTGGTGTTTCTGCGCATGCTCATCAAGAGCGACGACAGCTGGGCAAGGAACCCAAAGTTTGCCGTTGCGACGGTGCGGCTGTCGTATGCTCCTGTTGGATGGACCTTTGTCAGGATGAACGATCTCCAGGGTATAGAGTCTGACTGCACGTTACTCGTCAAATTCGAGTTTGAGGACTTGTAAATGATGAATCTTGCTTGCCGGCTACGAGGTTGAGACGGTCTTTAATGCCTGATGAAGCTCCTATTATGCGACTAAAGAAATCTATGCTTGAATGTATAAGTACTAAAGCACATATGAATGGTAGTATATAGTGATAATACCCTAGTAGTACTTAATATGTATCCTTCGTATAAAAGCATAAGAGTAGATGAACCAATGAATCGTTTCGGTGATGTTATCAATCGCTGCTCTGAGGGTTCTCCGGATTAACCCAGTCCACGACCCCACGATCCTCCAGCCCGATTCTCATACGGATTAATTTGTAGTATCCGAGCAATAACGTCCATGTTCGTTCCGGAATCCCAGATCAATATTTCCCCAGATCAAAACCAATCAAATCAACAACCCATCATACGTTCCTCGAGATACTAATCCAGTCTCCACTCGTATAACCGGGGTTCCCCAGATCGAACCAACACCAAAATCGGGCGAGAGAGAACCCGGCGTTGGATGATAGTTGGGAAGTAAAAACGCCTGAAGTAATACTACTCCGAAGCTTATTGCATATTGACATCCTGCGGGGGAATCAAATTGAGTCTACGCCGGAACTTCCGCACGGTTCCCCGATATCAATTTTCCTTAGTATCTCGCAATCTTCTCCAGGTGAAACATAAATTACTGCTCCAAGTCAGCAACGCCCGGTTCTCGCCCTTTGCACACTCGTGTTTTGGGCTGTTGGCTCGTCTCGCTGCCACGGTGCGTATACTTTGTCTCTCCATCCCGTGCCATGCTATGCATGTAGCATACAACGCAAGCATTAGTAACACCCCAATGGAATGTGAATTGATTTCCCATTCAAGACATAAAGGTAAAACAAAAGGTCTATTTATAGGCTGAACCCTAGTTGACAACCTTCAGCAAACTTAAAACCTTGTTGCATCAGCACCGCCATCACAATCACAAACAGTATGCTTCTACTTCGATTCTGAGTGCAAAATGAGTGAGACAAGGGTAAGAGTGATATAATGCTCTACATGCCATATTATCGGGAATTGGCAATTTATCGACTTTGTAAGATTCGGGACCGATTCCGGATAGGTAAAGACGTCAATTTTTACGAGCTTTATTGGGAGCGGCTCGAAAATGAGCCAACCCACTGGTTTGCAATACCACATCTTTCACATGCCGCTTAATGATAGAAATTCCGGCGCATTTGATGTGTGCGCATCATGAGAAAATTGTGTCGTAGTAATATTAATTGGCATTCCCACCCAGATGAAGTTGATTGTGCCGCCAATTATTCCACCAGTCAAATTAGTCGCCAAGACTAGAACCATGAAACAGAGCGCTCATCTTCAAATGTGGGAGGAGCGCGCGGCTACAGCCAAAGCAATAACTCCCACCTGCTCCCAAGACTTCTAAAATCGGCATCTCTTTTTTTTTCTTCTTTGGTCAGCTACTACAGTCGCAGATATCAAATTTCCGGGCATCTCTCTTGTTTCTTTTTTCGGCGCAACACAGCCCTCGCAAATCTCCCGGGAGCCCGGAATCTTGTCCCTCCCGGTCATCTCTCTTCTCGCTTACCCTTAGCCCTCGCCGCCCCGAAACAAAAGAGCCATGTTGGGAACAACAGCACCCCTAAGCGCCTTTGCTCAGGCGCTGACAAGTTCCCTGGCGGTAGCCAAGCTTGTACCTGGCTCAGCGGAAGCGCTCATTCCTCGGGGATTTATGCCAACTACCCGGCTGGGCGTATCATTCGATGGCCGGGATGTCGAATTGGGCAACCTTTTTCGAGTGAGAGAGGTTAAACTAGCTCCCTTTGTGTCCTTTGAGGCTGAAGTAAGTCTTTGTATAATTTGAAAAACATCATCGGCGTCTTTTACTTCATATCTGAGTCGGGTTATATCGCTCAGATGAGGCGCTGGATAGAAAAGCTAGAGTTCTGATGGCTTATCATGTATACATATAGGCTGGGGATTCATTGGGAGACGCATCTTATATGCTACTCCTACTCGACCCTGACGCACCCACACCAGACGACCCCAAGTTTGCATTTTGGCGTCATTGGGTTCTGCCAGGGTTGAAGCCATTGACTTCGGCTGATGGCATCGTTGCCCAGACAAAGCCGGTGCTCACTGAATATCTTGCTCCAGGCCCTAAAGATGAGTAAGTCACTTCTCGCTTCATCTCTTCCACCACCCCATTTCCCTTGTCATGCTGCAATCCACCCCTCTTTACACTCCGGGCCAATTTATCTGCTCCATGGCTCCGTAATCGTGAGGGGTGGTTATGTAGGAGAGTGGATTGTGCTGTGGTTGCTGCCCCTATCATGCGGTAGATACTGGTGTGCGTCCCTCCATTGCCGAGAACTGATAATCCGGCCCCAATCATGTCTCAATCGTCTGAAATAGCCTTCTTTTCTCTTCTCTTCTATTCCATTTTTAGCTTTGTATGAATGACATTATTGGACAAATTACTAAACGAGAGATGTCATTCAAAGTTCGAAACCACATCGGTATCTATTCCTGCTCTTCCGAGAGCCCCATGGCTTGGCTCTTACAAAAGAAGACGTTGGAGGCGAGGAATTTGTTCAAAGACGATCCTTTGATGCTGTTACGTTTGTCGAGAAGCATCAGCTACAGTTAGTCAGTGTAAACTGGATGAAGGGTGCTGGCGATGGCTGGAAGGAGTAAAGAACGGGGCAAATTGGCAGGGACATGCTCTTCTTCTCTCGCTTCCCATTCTTTTTACCAGATAGGACCGTAGCGAGCGGCTGTGAAGCACAAAGATTGTCACGCGCCAAAGAACCCCTTCACACCCGAACCCCTTGACTGGCTGATGGCAACCCTTCCTTGGTGGCCGAACTGTGTGACTGCTATCATCGTGCATGCTTCGTGCCTCTCCATCACAACCTTGTAGGCCAATCGCGGATAGCAGAGCTGTGGGCATATGCACGCAGCCTCTGGGAAAAGCGCTCCAGTAACCAAGAGGGGGGTGGCCTCTTATTGCCAACCGACGAGAGTTTTGTGTTACACGATGGATTTGAACGGCCCGTAGTATGGCGTCGAACCTAGCCTATCCCAGACGCCACCGCTAACAAGAGCCAGTAAGGGCCGTACGTGGCTGAGGGGGACCATGATGTTGGTCGCGGCAGATGAGTCGTTGTCGTAGTGTTGAATAAAACCTCCAGGTTTGGCCTTTGATCTTGTAAATGGTCAAGGAAGAGAGCCATCCAGACACTATTGACTTTACACACGGGCGACTAGGTCGGACACCAGGAAGATTGACATTTTGCGGCAACTAGTACTACTTGGTAAGAGTCACAAGGGCTCTGGCGAGCTGGTGCCGAAGCAGCCTTGGCGGTCGCGCCACGAGTTTAACAGGATCAGGGTTTATTAAACAGCTTATACATTTCGTTTCACAGGAGTTATGAGATTAATTTCGAGATGTTTGTCTATGGTGGACAGAGACGGCAACAATTGAAGGAGGACGACTTAGTAAGCTAGCAAGAATGGGCGATAGCTATTACATAGCCATTACTCAAGCCACTGAGCGGTTGAACGGCCTCACTGAAACAAAGACTTCTTAGGTGTGGTTCCACAACATTGACTGGCTGTTGTCACGAGGCCTGTCCGGCGAAAAGGATGCCATGCCTGTACGGCTCCAGCTGTGTACAAGTACTCATTGTCATGGGGAAGTCTAGGGTTTGATAGGCGGGAAGACGACAAGGGCTGGGTTTTCGGTGAGAAACAGGAACAAAGCAAATAAGTCATGGTGCGCCTCCAGTGTTCTGAGATTTTGTCTAAGGTGGGTGTATAGCAGGCGACCGATCGCCGGAGGCCATGAATAGAAAGATACTGCTGTTTGTACTCTATCGTTTGGTAAGAGATTGCGTGATTGGATGCCAATGATATTGCATGGCTAAAAATATTGGCTAGGAATAGTGGTTCGCTGTCTTGTCGATCCGTAGAATGCTGGTTGTCAAGCTGTGACTATAAACACGGGAGTGAGACGTGACAGACATTTTGTGTGTCAGGAGAGAATGCCCCTCGGCTAGCACGAGATAGCAACGACAGGGCTAGCAGCGAAAAAAGCGAAACTAGGCCATGGCAACATCATGAGAGCAGGCAGACAAAGTAAACATTTACAACATGGGTGCCAACGCCATAATGCACATGAAATAAAAAGTAGAGGCTGTAAGCAGTTTACCGTATGATGGGCAGCTAGGCAGGCAGCCCGGGATCCATGAGGCATAATTGTGTACGCTGTCAGGCATCAAAGAGCCGCGCAGATTTTCTTCCTCTTTTCTTTATTTTTTTCTTTCTTTATTTGCACCTTTGCCCTTCACAAAACCACCCCCCCTCCCCCCCAGTAAGAATTCTGGGTAATGATTTGGGAAGGTGTCTCGGGCAAGGCATCTGATTGCAAATAGTGGTCGTGCCCCGTAGCTGTATGAGGTGTTGTCGTACACGATGCTTAGACGAGACTGGCTCATGAATCATGACGAACAACGACAAAGAGGGTTCACGATAAGATACCGAGGTGAATGCTTTTTTTTCTCGTAGCTGCTGTGCCATGCCCTGTCATCAATCACTTTTAGCTCTCGGATGAGGCGAACACGATAGAGACGGGGCGAGCAGCTGAATCTCTGGCATGAAGGCAAAGCATATCGTGATTTCGGACGTTATTCCTGGCTAGGAAGGCTTCGTCAGTGACTAGAAGCCAAGGCGAGTGCGAGAGGGCAAATAGCGCACTGTAGGGCGAGTAGGGAGTACCTCGTACCGGCCGCGAGGGGCTGGCGAGTCACGCAGACCTTTGGCGCTCCATCAAAGCGGCTGGGGCGGGATTGGTGGAGCGGCTGCTCGAAGCATTTCTGTTGGCCAGAAGAGGACGATCCATGACATCAGGCGGGGCCGACGTCAAGCTCATTTTCTGGGAGATTGCCTGTCCGGGCAAGGCTCGTTTCCGAGAGCGTTGGACGAAGCATCAGAGCCGGGTGACAGCAGGGGTGTCGAGCACCTTGGACGGAGGACGAGCGAGAGGCGCTTCACGATATCGCCCATCAGTCAGTCCCTTCGAGTGCCAGTCCAATCCCGCAGGCAGAGACGGCTCCGCTCACCCCCTTCCTTGTGGGATAGGCTGCCTGTAGCTTCGCCGGCTGCGACGCCGCGGTTGACTGGTGTCCCCTACGGAGCATCGCGTCGTGCAAAGCGGAGAGCAGAGAAAATTTGCCAAACGCTACGGAGCAGCGCTCCGTAGAGCTAGCAGCAGCAGCTATTTCGTGACAGGGAGCTCGTGTGGGCTATCCGCTGAGGCATCCAGATTAGTAATGACGCAAGTCAGATGGAACACCTCTTCTCGCTTCTTCCGTTGCCAGTATCACAGGTAATAAAGGCCATGCCGAGCAGGATCACGCCGGGATTCGGGATTGGAAGATTCGAGCTGCTGTTGCAAAGGGCAAAAAGCTGCTAGGCGAAACATCTTGGCCTGGGGTCTGAGTAAATCGCTTGCGATATGGGCCGCATGAGGGCGCCGATCACTGTAAAGCTCGTAATGGATGGCAGCACCTCTGCTCTGTCCAACCGTCCTCGCAGGTTGACCTTCCAGACAGGACCCACGAGCAAAAGCAAAATCAATGGTAGCTAATCTGCCGGGAGAGGTGAAAAACTGACTGCAAAATAATAATAAGTGGGGAGGGTGGTGATACTCGGAGAAGTACATTGGCAAACTGACGATGAGGCATGGGTTATTGGGTTTTAGAGGAGGCCAGGGTGTGCGTGCTGAACAGAGCTTCTCTGCTACCGCCCGCTACTGGCGGGTACCCGTCATACGGTGCAATATAGCCGCTATAAACTGTATTCGGGGTGCTGTATTCTGCTGAAAATACAGTGTGAGAGGCCGATTCCTCGCAGCGACACGCGCCATGCAGCCCACCCCTCAGTACCGCCTGGTACTGTGCTAGGTACTCCGTGCAGTGGGCGTCTTTGCTGGCACCTCTTAAGGGGGCTCTGCTATGGCGTCACTGGTATTGATCGCCTCTGCTCTCAAATTATGAGTGCCGACCTCGCATGTCTTGGTCTTGGTACCAGCACATGGCAAATACCGGCGATAACTGCAGCAGTAGCTTCGGAGCGTCTCGCCCTGTAATTTTGCTTGTGCTACCACTGATGTCGTAGCCAACGTTTGGCCTTCTGAAGTCGGGTTAGGCCAAGCCGAGCTCTGGCCCTCTTTCTCTTCATCATCATCTTCAACAATCTTAGGTAATGCTGCTTCGTCTCCAGCTCGCGCCGATAAGCTAGGCGGGCTGCATAATAGCGCTATCGTGGCTGACCGCGAGAGAAGAAAAAAATGGCATCTACAGGGCCCTCGTGTGCTCTTCTAGCTCGGCACTGCGGTGTTACTTCTTCAAACAGAGGCGCTAGCAGTGCTAAAAAACAGCACTAGGCACTACGAGTTAGGTGGGCTGCAATGCGCTTCTCAAATCGTCCATCGCTATATCGCGGGGAGTAGGAAAAAGGGCCCAGCGAGCAGGGGCCCGGGATATCCATGTTCAAACGGATTTCCGCTGCGAAAGGAGAGCTGATCTGGCACTTCCCCCACGCCCTCGCCGTCTCTTTTCGTTTTTTTTGTGAAATTTTTTTCTTGTTCCTATTTGCTCCCGTCGGTATCCTATCACGAGGCCTCTGTAATGTGTGGTATGGGAGGTATGAGAGGGGCGTATAGCAGCAGAGCGTGTCTGCCTGTCTGCCGCTCTTGTACACCTACAACGTGCTCGGAGGAACCGCCGGCAGCGAACGGAGTACCGTAGTACTGCAGAAAGTGCCTACACAGGGCGCTACCGGCGTAGGGTGTACAAGAGAGCGACCCCGGGGTATATGCAAGCCGGTGCAGCGCGGCTGTAATACGTCAGTACATGTCAGTGCGCGCACGCTTGCCGTGGCAACATGGCCGGGTATCCAGTACAAGCGTCTCTTGCGTAACTCATTTCGACCAAAGGGTCCTCCCCATCCATCGACATGGTCATGGAAGCCCAACTCGCTCTCTTTTCGTCGTGACCCTCGTCGTTGGAGCTCTTCAGGCCCCTGGTCGCGTTGTTTCCCAGTCATGGTGGGCATCCCCCACCCCTCCCAAATTCGTCCAATTCACCGCCTTGACTGTGACTCTGCGAACTGTGCTGGACTACAGTAATACGGCCGCTACCACCAGCAGCAGTCGTGCTATCTGCCCAGATACACACCCATAGCCACCACTTCACTCCCCTTTTCTCGCTCCCAAACTCGTTGCTACATATACTCCGTCAAGAATAGATTTTTTCCTCTTCATCCCTTGACAGTGTGTGTTGTATCGCCAAGTACGTCCCTGTCAGCGGGCCCGAGAATCTTTTCCCTCTTGTTGCCGATACACGCGCATATCAGAATATTGGCACTCTTATACTAACTGGTACATTGGCGAGGGCAGAGTTCCATCACGTCAAACGTCAAAACCGTTGATCCCACTCCTCACCTCCCACAAGTCGACCAAAGAAGCAGGAGACGAAAAAGGGACCGAGCAGAATCGGAAATAGAAGCATCGCGGTCTGCTGCAGGATATCCAGAATAAAATACCCTTGAATGCTAGCGCCAACCTTGATTCTGCTTCTCTGCCTTCTAGCTTCTCCCCTCGATTCGCGAGCTGCTCAGAAGCGCTTTGGCGGATCGTCAATCAACTAGCCAGGCCGGTCGAGCAAACGGGTATAGTAAGAGTCGACACAGAAGCCCACACTGGGTCACAGCTAATTAACTAGCGATAGCTCGGAGATCTGCCCTCACCTCTCAGCCTGACACACTGGGAAACAGGACCCCAGCCCAAGGAGACACTGAGCTCTGCTGGTACTGGTCCCATCGCCCGACGCTATAGCAGATCATCATCACCTTGTCCTTCGGGGGGCTGACCGCTAAAAAGGCCACGGCTTTCCTGAATCATTTTCTCCACGCAGCAGGCCCATCTGCGCACGAACCCGATTTTTCTCGTCATCCGTCGACGCTGCATTTTCTGCCTCGCCAGCTTCGCTTGCTTCTTCCCACCCTCCTTCATCGTCCAATACAATACAAGACAAGACAGAACCCCGAGACAGCGCAGCCACTCGGCGTTGCCTAATCTTCCCTTCCCTTCTCGCCAACGCATCGACGCAACTCCACGCTGACTGAGCCGCCGAGTAAACGAGGGGCCCGTCTGACTGTCACGAGGAGTTCGCACGAACACCAAACACGAGTTAATACCGACAAACCTTCTTCTCCGCCATCCCGGCCCTTTTTTAGAACCTTGCACCACCTCACCTTGCCGCCTCGGCTGATTGAAGCTTGTTTTCTTGCAGCTTGATTTCGCCGCTTTGCTTCTACGTTGTTCTGTTCCGCCTTCTTTTCTCTCCGCCTTTGGTTCCTTTTATTCTCGCATCCACGTGGTAGCAACAGCTCCTCACCAGCTTGACTATTCTGTATCTGCAGTTGTGTTGAGCATTATAAGATTGGGAGCAGCAAAACAGCAGCCAAGGAAGAAAAAAAAAAGGCTCATTGCCAGACCAACTACAGACTACTAGACGACAATAGACACAGAACTGCACCAGACCTCCAACACTCGTACACCACACGAGGTCTTTCTGTCTTTTTTATAATAATTTCTTTTCACATCAACCATTACACCATGTCCGACGAACACGATAACCACTCTGCTGGCGTTACCAGCCATGCCTACCCCATCGAGCGCTCAGACTCGTCTGCATCCACAACTCCCTCCGACCAGAACGAGTCTGTTATCCACCAGCCCATTCCTACTCGCCCCGGCCCTCGCGATAGCTCTCAATTTGAGCCTGAAATCATTCGACCCATGAGCCCGCGAAGGACCAACGAGGACATTGACAAGATGGGTGCGGAGGCGCGCGAGGAGCTAAAGAAGTGAGTGCATACTAACCACGTAGACAATTAGATATGGCACTAACCAACACGGACTATAGGCATGCCAAGGCTTTGCAAGAATCCCTCCTCACAATCTTCAACCGCATCGAAGCGGTACAGCAGGAGCACGATAAGCTTGACAACAACAACAAATTTCTTCAAAAGTACATTGGTGACTTGATGAGCACCAGCAAGATCACAGCGACGGGAAGCCGAGGAAAGAAATAGACTATCCCCTTTTACAACTACACATCAGCTACGTGTGGCTCTGGTCCTCAGCTTGGATTAACCACCACTTGAAACACATCAACGCAAAAACATCTTACATCAACAGCTACTTATATCGACGACACAGATTTCGACCGTCTTTCCTTGAGGAAAACAAAAATTGTTGGGCTACTTCCATTCATCGCGTCACAAAGAGACTGGCGCTTCAGTTATTTTATTTGGAGCATTGGATTTTTAAAGGCGCCGCTCCGAGCCCCCCTTTAAAAAAAAGAAAGGAGAGGGGCTCATGATACCCAGACTTTGAACACCATTTTTCTTTTTGCATTTTGCCGCCACGATCCACATGCTTCTTTTTTTTACTTTTTATATTCTTTTTCTTCTCGTTACGAGCACACCATGTTCGCGCAGAAGCGACACTTACTGTACATTACCCTTGAAATTTGGGGATTTTGAGCAACGTTTATGAGCGCCAACACCTTTATGGCAGCATCTCGTCATTGTATGGGGCGTCTTATTTGCGAATTTTTCTTTCATTATTGCTACAATTGTTGGTCCTTTTTATAACTGTCTTGTCTTTTTTTTTTTTTTTCCTTGTTTGTTTGTTTTTCTTCAATTTTTACAGGCTCTCATTATACTGGGACTGGGGGATCATATCTATCAGGCGTTCAAGGAGCAGATCCTGCTCAAGGGGTCTGTGATTTTGTTTTGCATGGAGCAGCGTAGACGGATACTGGGAAGGTCTTTGGAAAGGGAGAAGGAAGGGGAATTGGCAGCGAAAAAAACCATCAAAAATTTTCTAAATGAAACATGTACCTGAATTATTGTACAAAGGGAATAAGGTCTTAGGCTCAAATGTTTTTTTTTTTTTCTATAACTCGACAGAAGTCCTTGTGTCAACGGTCAAGAAAACGGAGTTATTCACACACTACATGCTTCTACTTTTCGTATCAACTACAGAATCTTGTTGGGGAGGGGAGGGGAGGGGATGGGCGATGGGCGATGGGCGACTTGATCGAGTAAACTGTACAATACACAAGACCAATACACTTTGCAATTACACAGACGGGAGCTCGCTGCGGCAATTCAAAACCTGAAGACTAAGAAACTGATGTCATGGTGTTTGCCACCGAGGATAAGCAGGAGGCTCTTTCGGAGCAGATGTCGTCAGTTTGGTACGACACGACGGGGACTAAAACAGACAGGGGGGCGTTCTATCTTTTCAGGTGTCGCAAATAGTCTTTTTCCCCTAGAGCGAGGCAAAATGGACTAAGCATGAGTTTATGGTATACGAGACGAATTAGGGGGGCTGCTACCACGCTACGTTGTATCTTGTATTGTGACACATCAGTATTTGCGTCTTCTTTTTCGTCTTCTGTGTTTTTGCCATCAGCTAGGGGGAGCTAAAGCACTGGCCACAGAGCAGGCGCATAATGTGATGTGTTCGATTTACAGCGCTCTCTGTGCCGGGAACGGGATGGATGGATGGCCGTGCGCTGTAATGTAGCATGTGTTCGGTACCTGTCTAGTAGCGGTAAAATGCAGAGTAGCAGTTGTATCTGCCCACTGACTGCCGGCATGCCTACACACACAAAAGTAGGGGTATCGAAACATGCAGCAGGGCTGGAGGAGCTGAAACAAGGGACCTGTTTTCGCATTGAAGCTATTGATACTTGGTGCTGCGACTACCTGGCAACGATACAGCAGATGACGCCTTTGGCTGGCTGGGGTGTCGGACCTGACTCCGACGCCTGAATTATGACGCAGGGCTCTGCGTATGCTTAGTCAATCTCGAACCTCTTGATTCTATTTTCTGCTCATCTGTTCCATCAGGTCGCAGTATAGAGAGTATAGCAGCAGAGAGTGGTGGATTAGTGGCGTTTTGCATAGTGCCTTGCCGCCCGCCATGAAGATCTGAGGCGCAAGGCACGGCGGGCGGCCCCCTTACGATTGCACTGTAGCAGCAGAGGCGCAGGAGGAGGCCAACATGACGAAGATGACGTAGTTTCTGCTTCTTCGGCCATCCCTTGTGGTCTCTCTTTTACTGCTTCTCTAGAACATCCATAGGTTTGAGGGATTTTGGCAATTGAAACATTGTAGAAGTGTACCTTGCACAAAGAGGCCACTCGCTGAAGAGAAAAAAAAGGGACCGGTATTGCTAGGAAATCTGTTGGGTTCGATAGGGGTCTCGGGACCTACCTAGAGGGAAATTTACTACAGTACGTAATTGCAAGTCTAAATTTGTGTGTTATCCAAGTCTGCTGAGGGCTGGTGCTGATCCTACCTACTGGCTATCTGAACAGGGGACTCGACAGTACTATGTAAATGCGGGGGTTACAGTGGACAGCACTCTAGTTTCTCACACCGGAAGACGCTGCCTGTCTACCAGGTGCATTAGCAAGAAACCCGTTATATGCAGGTTTTGGTCTGTTGCTGGAAGGGGGAAGCTGATGGTTAATCATGTCCAGTCTTGGGAAAAGGCAGTCATGGTTCGTTTCAAGATAGTTCAGCTAACTGGCAATAGTTGAAAACCGTTGCTGAGGATAACTCATGATTGGGCGTTGAGCAAAAAAATTCTATTCTCCTCGTGCCCTCTTCTTTTTCATGCACTACACCATATTCTTCAGTCCCCTAAACTGCAGCTGTACCCACGAAGTTCGGACTGGGCCCCGCACATCGGATTTGTCTCTCTTACTTTTCCACTTCTCGTGTGTGTCCCCGATTCTGCACTTTAGACCTGCACGCGACGCTGCATCTCGCTCTGTGTGCTGTGTGTGTGTGTCTGAAGAAGCGAAAATGAGGGGGGGTCGTAATCCCTGCCCAATGGCGTAATGAAAAATACAGTTGGAGGGCCACAGTTTGCACGGGTACTGTATACTCTAGCTTTCGCAAACAGTTGTACTCTGTACTTGAGACAGTGTGAGAATTTAGGTATGGATGTGCTGAAGCTCTGGGGAGGGGATGCTGAGCAGCTCTGCTTGTGTTGCGTGAGATGCCCTTGATGCATGTCATGGGGTTCGCTTCCATATATAGAAGGGATCTTTCATGAGCTGCGATGAGGATGCCTCGGGGGTGCCATTCCTATGTATCAAATAGATTGCATGCAATATACAATACCATCTATTAATGGCCAAAAAGCTCATATTATAGCCCGCAATCACAAGCCATTCCTGCTTGCTACTGCATATAACGCATGTATACGCAACGCCACGCATATGCAGCATGTACACAATGGGCACCAGACTGCTTTACACATAACACTACCGATGCAACTTGTAGCCCAATCTCCGAGCTCGGTTCCAACTCCCTTACATATATAGAGTATACGACCCTCAAACCCAAAAAATGTAGGCCAGGGGGGGTGTGTGTGGTGTATGTCGAGATGGATTCGACAAAAATGGAACAATGCAGCTTTTTTCTTTTTTCCCTTTTCCTTTTTATCGCTTTTCCCCACACGAGCTGTTTTTGCTTTTTTCCTTTGTACATCCTTTTTGCCGTTCAGGAGCTCACCATTCTTTTCCCCTAGCACAACCCATTATTATGGAGATCCAGCTGGGCTGCTTGCTTGCCATGCTTTCCCATCATGTAATGCAATTAGCTTCTCCTTATACCCTCTTGACTACCCTGACCTTGTCCGGTAGACTGCATTAGCATGTGCACATACATACACATTAGAAACCTACTGCTGAATCAAGTACTACATACGCCCATCTCAATGGGTACATTACAAGGGGGGGCGTAGTTGGCCCAGCAAGAGCAAGCCCCCCCAGAAACGGAACTGATCGACATGGTGAACGTTTCGGGATCCAAGGTAAGATACAAGAGAACCAAACAGAGACCCTGAGCCTGATGGTTCCCTGTCCTGTTATCTGCAGCCTTTCGACGCAATAGCCGTTGGTTATGCTTCTTTACGCGGGATTGGTTCAGTAGGAAACATGGGCATAACGAACAAGTCTCATTTTTTACTTGGTCAGGATCCTTGCCTATAATGTTAACTTCTTACATATACTGTAATATCCCTGCGTTGCCGAGCTTTTACTTGATCAATTGGTTCGAAACCTTACGAATGAAGATCATTAACTGAATCGATACCGCCGTAATAACCGATGGCCGAAGCCAGTGGATGATCGAAAGCTTAGCACCCACAGAACGGCCGTCATAACCAAGTTTATGCTTGCTTTCTTTGCTTTTTATTTCTATGACATTACCACATACAGAAGACGGAAAATACGGTGAACGTATCTAGCAACGGCCAACCCTCGCCAAACCTTGTAATTCTAATCAAATAGCCTCCATGACAACCAAGCTCAGAATCTTGCGTGTAATATCTGGTGTAAGAAAGAAGAGATCACCCAAGTCTATGATGGCATTCACTCGACGATTTTCCCCTTGAACCCAGCCAACCGTTCCGCCTCAAACACCAACGGGCCCCCCCCAGGGCCGCTCGCGTCAAGGCTCACCGTCATGCCGCTCCTATCCCCTACCACTCGCACCGTCTCTCCCAGATTCCTCAAGTCCACCTCGCATCCCTGAGCCATTATGGTCTGACCACCACCGCTACCACCATCCCCGTCTGTGTTGACAACCTCTCTGATCTCAATAAGCGGATAGGGGAGCCAGCCTTCGCGCAGAGGGATCATGATCAATGGAATCTCAGCCTCAGTCTCAGGAGTTGACGTCATGGTCTCCGCCGGTGATGACGCTGATGGTCCCGGGATCACGAAATGACCTTTTCGACGTCCACCCAGAAGCCATGTATCAGCTGGCGCCGTGACCTCATAGCTAAACTCTTGGTCGTCACGCACTGACGAGTCATTGTCCCAGATCCGCGTCCACTTGAGGTGTAGAGTTGCCGGGAGCATCTGATTCGTACACACCGTGGGGAGGCCCCCGCCTACGTTGTCGGGGACGGGACTGGGGATGAGGCTCTGCAGATGGATGTCTGCCGTGTGGAGAACTGGCAGAGCTGGAATCTCTACCGGAATGAGAATCGATGACTGATCGACTGTACCGCTTGCTGGTATGGCAAGACGGCTGTTGTCCTTTTGCCAAGTTCGAAGAAGCGTTGACAGTTGTTCGGTCGCATGCTCGCTGGCCCCTGGAGCTCCGCCGATTCCAGCAAAGTGTTCCTCCCATGCTATAGTTCTTAAACTTTCGGTGGTTATCTCTCCCTTGGTAGTAGCTTGCTCAAAGTCTCGCGGCAATAGCTTGCTCTTGAACTCGCTCCAAACTGTTGAAATGGCAAGCTTAGAATACTGAGTCAGGGGACTTGCCTCAAAGGCTGTCGTTAGAGAGAGCCTCATCAGCTCCTCCATCTCAACTTCCAGTAGGCTGTAGTCAAGCTTCAGATACATGGTCCTACCGCCCTTAGTGCTCGGCTTAGCTCCTTCTTTTCTCTTTACTTTAAACAATAAACTTGCGGGCTGCTTGGAGAATATGAGAACGGGATTTGCTGGAGGAACGCCAGACGTAGATTCGAAGAGATCCGAACTCAACAGCTCGCTCTTATATAAACGCAACGGGCTGACGGACGCTGTAGAAATGTTGAACCGAGAGAAAAGTGCTTGATGTTTGAAAACATCTTGAACATTAACGCCAACGGCCAAAGCGATGGGCACTGACAGGGATTTGGCCAGTCGATACGTATCGTCCGCTTCCGTTACATATGTAGTTTCGATTTTGGCATGAACATCTGCAACATCTTGCTCGACAGAGTATGGGAATCGTACTGTCACCACAGTGTTGGCAGCGATGGCATCAAAGCAAAAAACGCCAGCTTCAGGTGGTTTGGTGAATTCTACTGAAGAGTCTAGGATCGTTGCTTCTGTTGTTAAGAAGCGTAGACCTCCAGTTGCCGGTTTTACTCGAATCTCACAATTCTTGATAGAATTCCACCCTGCATGTATCGCTAGATCAATTGAGTTGTTCTTGTCTAGAGACGTTTGTTTGGTAGCCGACATGAGAACATCAAATGTGCTGGTACGCTGGAATAGCATAACATCGGGATGTTTCAAAATATCTGTTGTGCTGGATGTAGAAGCGTTCACATCACGCTCAAAGTGCAGCATGATATTCTTCGACGAGAGGACCAGTCGATCTATTTTGTATCGTCCCGCAGCTACAGTCTGAAAGAAGAAAAACAATGTTAGCACTTTACACACTATGCCATGATTGATTTGATCAACTTACTTTGCAGTCCAATCGTATCTTATTCTTTCCCGGTTTCAGTGTAATAGTCTCGCCAGCTGCCGCCTCAAACATGCGCTCTCTGCTTGGCCCCTCATCAACGGATGTAATTCGCAGTTTTGCATTGTTAAAAGAGATGTCTTCTGGCAGTAAGCTCCTGATACTAATGTTCAAAGAGCACCCGTCTTGATTATCTTCGTACTCTGGGAATCCGCTAATCTCTACATCGGTAAAGAAGTTATCAAAAGGAACTTTGACTTCCTTGGATAACGATTCGGCCAGTTTTGTAAGCTTTTCTACTATACCAGTGACTGGCCATGCATCAGGATAACTCTTTTCCTTTGAGAAGCTAGCAAATCCAGACTTTTTCTGCAGCCGCTCTTTCTCCGCAGAGCAATATTTAGTCAAGAGTTTCAAGGCCACGCCAACATGCTCGCCCTTCGGATTCACTTCATCCAAACACTGGCAGTACATGATAAGCATAGATAGCTCAAGCAAGCTCCAGCCGCTCTCTCCAAAGAATGGCGTAGTAAGAGAGAAGTAAGATGAAGCAGCCTTGTAGTCCTTCAAGTGAACTTTTAGTACGGCCAAATCAGCCATGCTAGAGTGAACCGCATGATCGTGGTCCGCCACGGTGTAGTGACGCATGGCTTTATCCGTAAGGATCTCAAACAGCCGATAGAAATCATCCTTGTTGTCGACTGCAGTCCGCAGCACTGTGTTGTCAATACCAGACATCAGCGGAGAGTAGGTGCCCTTTGATGTGGAAGTAGTTTCAGATTTATCATCATGGTCGTCTTCATCCAAATTGACTTCTTCCATGTCATCAATGCCTATTCCCCTAACCAAAGGAGCTTCGCTCCAACCGTCACTCCAACTGCGCTTCTTACCGAGACTCGACAGGATGCTTCTGGACAACATGTATAATTCGGCTCGACGAGCTGCCAAATCCTCCAGGCCGGTTTTAAGAAAACCATTCGGGCCTTTAGCATCGCCTCCAGCCGGTAACTGTCTACCAGGCCCGGGGAAGAAACCTGGGCTGAGTGGAGGTGGTGGTATTCCTGACCTTGGAGAAAGGGACGAATTGCGAGCCGGATGTATCATCGTCTTGGGTTCTGGGATAGAAGATTTTGGCTCAAGCCCATCCCCAAAAGACAGTGAGGACGGTGGAATTGGAAGTGCTTTTGTAGAAGTCTGAGCAAGGATTTGCTGGGCGACAGAAAAGGCAAACGAAGCCACCATGTTGTCAATCGTTTCTTCCGCCTGAGGGCTCAACTTTGGTGCTTTCTTGCTCGGCGTTTTGTTTGCTGTTAATCCCACAATGATATCTTGTCGCAATATCTGCGACACTGATGGGATAAACTGCAACGTCCGCTGGCATATGTCTGCAAAAGTGATGAGATTCTCCGGCTCGTCTTTTTGATTTGGCGGTGGCATTGCCAGCGGTGCCTCGCCATAGAGAATGTCCTTCTGCTGGGTTTTAAGCATCGCAATCAGTTCTTCCTTGGACGATAACGCATTTCCCAGTCTCAGAAGCAAGGCGATCTGGCGAGAAAAGATGTAGCATCTGAAATCGAAGACGGACACCTTGTTCGCAAGAATCATGTCTCGATATGCCTTTGTTGCTGAACTGATGGCAATCTCTCCAAACCGCGGTCCTGCCGTGTTTGAGTCGGTATCACCACCATCTTCGTCGCTACTATCCTTAGTAACAGCTTCTAATGCTCGCTCCGCAATATCCCTGAGCTCCTCCGTAAAAGCGGCCATTTCGCCACCGTGTCTCTCCGGTGAGCCTGTCTCGAGCTGCTCGTGTAGAACAGTATCCAGCCCAACATTGAGCTCATCATACCCTACTAACGCATCTTCGACAAGGCCAACACTCTCGAAGCCTCTTGCCAATCCCTCCTTGAGAATGAAAAACGTGCAAAAGTTCCAGCCGGGAAGAGTTCGTTGGGCGTCCTTTTCTCGAATATCTTCCTCGTACTGGGTCACTCGCATGTCGAAGGAGGTCAGAATTTGACTTTTGATTTTCCCTATTAAATCATTCCAGGCATTTTCGGCATCCTGCTCATTTTCATTGTAGCCAGATGGCACTGCTGGAACCACCCTGGGTAAAAGGTCGTATGGCACATCATTAATACCGATTCTAATCTGCGTAACGCGATCTTGAGCGCCCTTGGTCGTTGTGTTGAAATCAGATCGGAGCTTCTCTAATAGGGGGGTTGTCCCTGTCCGCCATCTCGATGTAGTAGTCTTCTCCGCGCTGTCCGACTTCCCACTACTTCTGGGCTGAGTCGACGCTGCGGTGTTGGGGATGACAACATGAACAATAAGCCATTCAAACGCATCATGGTTCTCTTGTCCACTCCCTTTCTTCGAAGACGTCGCTGGCGAAGTATAGTTCTTGATCCATTCTCGGACCTCGGCTCGTACCGAGTTCTTGTAAGAATCGTTGTCGTCGCATCGAACTAGTAGGAGCTTGAGGTATGGGGTTCGGCGAAGTCCTGGGATTTGATGTCGTCGTATATTGCCACTGCTTGCTTTTGAGCGAAGAGATGGCGGAGCTCTGCCCGAGTCCGTAGAGACACTAACACTCCGTGACCGCAAGACATCTTCACCCCTCGAGACACTACCAGACCGTCGCGCTTTGGGAGATAACGTAGCTTCCGGGATTTCAAGGCTTCCCCGAACCAACTCAACGTGCAGCGTATCGATTGATCGCAGCGGTCCGGAGTGAGACTGCCAATGGAGGTTGTGAAGGGGTAGGCGGGGGACTAGCCCCGGGGCCAGGAGCTTGTAAACATCGTGGGGATCGAAGTACTCGACTGCGTGTATTATAAAGCAATGCAGTTAGTTGGCTGCGTTAAGCTTGAGAGAAGGGATTCACAAATGTTGTTCTCACCTGTTACCGTTGAAGTCGAGGTCTGCTGTTCCATGGCAACCAGGTCGTCTCTGTCTTTCGCATTGTCGACCGCCTGAGATGCGGGATGTCAATGCGACAGAGGTGCTGGCCGCAATAGTCGAGGTGCATCGCCG
Source organism: Trichoderma evansii (assembly GCF_050947405.1). NCBI lineage: Eukaryota > Fungi > Ascomycota > Sordariomycetes > Hypocreales > Hypocreaceae > Trichoderma > Trichoderma evansii. The sequence continues at coordinate 1,113,803 of NW_028145201.1, read as the reverse complement.
ACAAGGATGACCCCTGGACCTCCCCAGCTACCAATAGCGGCTCTGGAGCTTCATCTAATCGGAATTTATGTTACTCCGGATGGCTGGGCGGTGAAACAGCTACTACTAGAGCACCATGAGGCGCATTTTCCACTGGAATTTACAGAGAGCTTAGTGCACTTATAGGCTGCTAGATAGTAATAATTAATGTCAAATTTCTTTCTTTTACTTTTCTAGAATATTTCCAAAAGAGAAAAAAGAAAATTACATACTAAGAGAAATGATACTATAAGAGACGCTCAGCACGCAAGCTATCCAGGCACAAACGTGGCGGCTCTAAAGCATGTTAGTGGGCAAGGAGGGGTGCGGCAGAATTCTTGAAGGAGGGGCATGACGCATTTGCGCCAGACACTTTTCATATGAAACGGGAAAAAACTGAGGCGCAAGACAGACAGTCCATCTTTCACCAAGAAATAAATCCAGTCATTATACAATTTCACAATGTCGGCCTTGGAAGCTGTTAAGTACCAGCGCGGCAAGCTGGAGGTCCTTGACCAGCTTCGCCTGCCCCACGAATTCCATTATGATCTTGTCTCGACTCGCCAAGAGGCCTTCGACAGCATCGCGACTATGCGAGTACGAGGCGCCCCAGCCATTGCCATCGTAGCCAGCTTAGGACTCGCTGTCGAGATGCACAACAATCCCATTGCGGCCACTTCAGACCCTGAGCTTATTACACGCATTGACGAGGCACTGGATTACTTGAAAGAAAGCAGACCAACAGCCGTCGATCTGTCCAACGCTATTTCCCAGCTGAAGGCAATCATCCGAACCGCTGAAGGAAAGGGACAGGGCGCCATTAACGAGGCATTCATCGAAGAAGCAGAGAGAATATTCAAGAAGGATCTCCAGAACAACCTTTCAATAGGAGACTTTGGCACTCAGTGGCTCCAGTCCCAAGCTGGCGCTTCGACTGAGGCAAAGATTTCTGTGGTGACACACTGCAACACTGGCGCGCTCGCTACCTCAGGCCACGGAACAGCCCTCGGAATCATCCGCACGCTCCAACAGAAGGGTTTCCTCAAGCATGCCTTTTGCACCGAAACTCGACCTTACAACCAGGGTAGCCGTCTGACCGCATTCGAGCTGGTCCACGAGGGTATCCCCAGCACGCTCATCACCGATTCCATGGCCGCTGCTCTTTTCCGAACCAAGAAGGCAGAGAACAACATTGCTGCCGTCATCGTTGGAGCTGACCGTGTTGTTCGCAACGGTGACACCGCGAACAAGATTGGTACCTACCAATTGGCTGTTCTGGCCAAGCACCACGGCATCAAGTTCATTGTAGCCGCCCCTACTACAAGCATCGACTTGGAGACCAAGACCGGCGACGGCATCAAGATCGAGGAGCGTAAGAAGGAGGAGCTGACACAGATCACTGGTGCGGTTGTTGGATCAGACGGCAAGGTGGATAAAGAGAACAAGGTTCGCGTTGCGACAGCTGACCAGCGGATTGACGTTTGGAACCCTGCATTCGATGTTACTCCCGCCGAGTTTATTGATGTCGTCGTGACAGAGAAGGGTGCTGTGGAGAAGGGACCCGATGGCACCTTTGACTTTAGCAAGATCCTGCCTGAGCGATGGGCAAAAGTGGCTAATTAACGAAAGATTAACGAAAGAGTATAGGGATACAAAAAAGCAGAGAGATAGAGTATCGGCATCTCAAGCATAGATACCATTTGAACAGGTTGAAAAGACCAGCGTTAGTATACAGTTTCATTAAATAATGTTTGACACATATCTTCTAGTATCCAAAATAAATTAAGTACTTAAAATTACCTGGCCATAACTTTGAAAGATCTCTTCACTGGCCCAACGCGTGAAGGATCAGCTTCTGGTAGTCTTCAACTGCCTTCTCCAAGTCGCCAACGGTGATGTACTCATGGTCACCGTGAGCAACGAGAATGCTACCAGGTCCATACAAATATCGAATATAGTCGCCCTCCAGATTGGGAATATCGGTTCCGTAATTGACAACAATTTGCTCAAATCCTAAATTCAAGTCAGTTTTATAATTGCAAACAAAATACGGAGGTTATATCGCATAGAATTACCTTCAACATCGCAGTTGCTTTCATAGGGCCCATATCCGTGAGAGCAGTTCAGGGTGAAAGCTTCGGGGTCCGTTTCCTGAAAAATGTCGTAAATCTTCTGTCGCACCACATTTTGGCCCTCCTTCTCTGAGCCAACAGCAACACGAGCCGAGATGTCCACCCAAGCTCTTGCGGGAACCACATTAGAAGCGACACCACCGTCGAATCGGCCGACGTTGAATGTTGTTTTACCAAATAGAGGGCTATAACCAAGATCTGTATCAAAGATCTTGGCCATCGCTTTGATCATCAGCTCGTTAGCTGACTTGCCCAGCTCGGGATAGCCACTGTGGGCATCCTTGCCCTTGGCCTCGGCAGTGCAGAAGAGAGCGCCCTTGTGGCCACAAGCAAGCTTGTTCTCGGTGGGCTCGCCAAAGATGGCAGAGTCGAAAGAAAGAGGGGGGTTCATATCCTTGAGTGAATCGCTAAAGGCTCTCATTCCATCGCCAGACGTCTCCTCTGAAACGACAAAGAGCAGGAGTATGTCCTCGGGGTTAACCTCCTTATTCGTCGACAGCAAGTGGTTCACCGCCACAAGCTGGGCAGTAACGCTGCCTTTGGCATCAGTTGTTCCACGGCCCTTGATGATGGTGTCTTTTGAAATCTCGCCCTTCTGGATTTGCCATGGAATATGAGGAGGAACCGTGTCAATATGGCTCGTCACCAGCGTCTTGTAGTTAGACTTGCGATCTCCATTCCATGCCAAGATATTGAACCTTTGGGGCACATCAGGCTTGTCTTCTGCCGGAGCGACGAATTGAATGTCGACTTGGTAGCCCTGTTTCTTCAGGTAATCGACGAGAAAGTTGCCAACCTTGCTCTCTTCACCGCTGATAGATGGAATGGAAACCAGTGACTCAAGGAGCTGGAGCACCTCACCCCGATAAGATGGAGCGTCTGCGCTGATATGCTGCGATGAGCCAGAGTGAGTGGTGTCTGACAAGGGACGCTGCTGCGCTGCGCTGAGCGCCAACAGCGCCGGAAACACAATTGCTGAAGTCCAATGCATCTTATTTTGCTCGAGCCTGGCAATCTCCAGCTCAGAGTGTAGGAGCGGTGATGTAAACAGCTGAGATCAGCTTCGGCCGCTTACACGCGGTTCCAATTGACCAGTAATCCACGTGACCGTGCTGCTAGCTATGTATTTGTATCGGATCTTTGACGCTTTATTACGTGATACCTTTGAAAAAGTCTTACAAAAAATAATCCAATGATCTGAACCAAGCTGCTTTTTTCGTGTCTCAGCCTGGCGCTGATGTTGCTTTGCTGCAGCTTGTTGCAGAAAGAGCACGGCTAGCTGCTAATATCGGGTGCCTGGAGGAATCTACCTAAGCTATTAATGGGAGCTAGGAACAGCTAAGAGAGCTATTGGAGGTGAGGATGACGTACCAAAAAAGCGACGACTCATTTATTGCTTGAATTCTCAAAAGACATAAAAATGATAGTAAACGCGAAGCCGTTATTGCAGCGCAAAGAGTATTAATTAGCGGATGTTCTATTTCTATTCTTTGTAGAGTGTGCTGAAAATTGACGTCAAAGACATCAACATATTAATACAGGGTAATAATTCCGTCTAACGCTTCGAAACCACAGAAAAATGTCTCCAACGCCGCGCTATAACTCAATCCGCAATCCGCTTAAACACAATATCCACTTCTTCACGGCCAACTTTCACCTCGGCCTTTAAATCATAGCCCTTTTCAAGGGTTCCATACTGCACCAGCTCTCCGTTCACAAATACAGCCCATTCACCCGCAGGCAAATTGGTCGCCACTGGAGTTGTAGTAACTGTGCGTCCATCCCACGTCTTCATCGTCAGAATCAAAGCGTTCTCTTCGCTATCCCAAACACCTCGCAGGCAGTCAATGCCCTGGCCCAGCTCGATTCCATCAATCCACGGCTGTGTCGCCACATGACCTCGCTTCCGTGGATTATCCCATATCTTTTTCTGTCCGTCAGGCACATTGAGACGCGCATATCCAATCGCCGCATTGCCAGAGAAGGGGTCCATGTGTGTCCACTCGCCGGCCTGGTTCGTTCGGTCATCGTTTCTGGGATAAAATAGGCCGCCGTTTTCCCACGTAGGCTGTAGATGCTTGTCGGCGTACTTGAGCAGACCATCCAGCTCCTCCTTCTTCCCTAATTCTGATAGCCATTGAACAACGTAGCCAAAAGTCGGCTGAGAGAAGGGGAATGAAGGCGGCAGGGCGGCGGCATTGGCTCGAGCCCGAGCAAGGACAGCAGCGTCGTTCTTGTTGGCGTTTTCTGTATCGACGAATTTCCGGTATTCAAGGGCAATTTTCTCTTCGTGAAGCTGCACCTCGCCATCAATGGTGGTGATGAAGCCATAGGACTGCGAATCGTACAATGATTTCACTTTCTCCGAGTTCCACGTATTCATATAGGCGTTTGCCCTAAGAAAAATGTGTCAGTAACAGGTCAAAAGAATGCACCAGCAGGAGATAGAATGAGCTACACTTACCATGCGGTCCAGCCAACAGTGCTCGGCGCCAGTGTCCTGTTCTGTCGAAGAAAATACCAGTCGACGTATAAGCCGCTTGGGTCAACCATGCCCTTCTCATCCCAAGCCGCCTTGTACTTTTCCAAAACTCTTTCAGAAACATCGGTGCCATCCCTAGTGTCATTGTATCTCATAGCGATAATCTGTTTTCACAGTGTCTCAGTCATGGGCCTCTTATACAGGGTATCCGCAGAAGCAAACTTACAGGAAACTGGTTGCAAACCACAAATACCAGATTTGGCTCGCAGCAGACACCAATCCAGTTGTTTCTCTCCATCTCACGAAGAATGGCATCTTGTAAGCTACGGTTATCATATTGAAAAGTCTCCGGCCCAAGTCCAAAAAATAGAGGATCCCAGACAAACGACAGGGATCCCCGCTTCTCGAATTCATCGTCGTCAAAGAGCATACCGTATAGACTGGTCATCATCAAGAGATGGCCGCTATACATGACATTTTCTTTGACCACAGGATCTGCCCAAGGCGTTCTCAGCTGCGTTCGACCAGGATCTGTGCGGTTTCCTGAAAGGCTGGTTGTGAACCAGTAAGACCATATTTCGCGCCGCAACATCTTGTGTATCAGACGGCGCATAAGGGTCTTGTGTGTACTTCTCAGTGCAGGCGTGCGATGATAATGAGCGACTCCAACACCGTAAGCCATGATGGCAAGTTGGTAGCGGTAAGCATCTAGGAATTCTTGCATCGGCTCCTGAGTTCCCATATGGTGCCATTCTCCGTCTATCTGGCTGGCCAGATTATGGTAGTGTCGTAAGTGTCCTACTTGGGCTGAATCGAGCTTCTCATATTTGGATAGGTCGAGGGACAGCCTCGGCCCTGGTTGTGTGCCCATTGTGATGGCACAAGACTGAAGAGGGAGATGAGGTGAGCCGTTCAAACCAGGGACTTAATTAATACCGTTTCGACAGCCCCAATTCCCACATACCATTCAGGCTTCGATTTCTCCCCGTATAGTTGTAACATCAAAAGTACAAAAGTATAATACTAAACACAACTAACAATGCAAGACTCGCAGTTCCCACTGTCTTCATATATATCTCCTATGACAGCCCCTATATTTTCCTTTTTTTTTCGCCTCTCCTAATCTTCAGCCGCCCTGCTCACCACTGCAAAACCATGCCTAAGAGATTACGCATCTCTGAAACCCTCAGATTCTCCGCGCCGCCGAACGCCACCAAGCCACCACCGACCCAATCACCAACACGCCTTTGTCGTCTAGGACGCACAGACATGCAATTCCGTCACAGCATGCCGTGCGTGTGTGATTCAGCTTTGTGTGCTATCCTCGGCAATGCTTCCGCCGGTCTATATTTTCTCCAGTTCTTCCGCAAGCCCAGCGCTATGGAACATTCGATTTGCGCCTAGAAATCTCACCTGCTTATCCCCAAATGGAGCCAAGTTGAGTCATCATCTCTGTCTAGGGTCAAGTTGTTATATCCGTCTGGGTTTCCGTTCAAGGGAGATCTCCCCCGGCGTCACGGCCGGCTTCGCGGAATCGGCAGACCCGGACAATTCGCTACTCGAAGCGAAGTCCAGCGGAATCCAGAATGGCAGGGTTCGCATGAAAATACACACACGTCCGAACAATATTAATAGCAGCGGAAAAATTACTGTAATACTGTGTCGTGTGTGCCGCTATTTTGCTTTGTGTAAATTATTATATTATTTGACTTTCCTCCCTTTGCTTTTGGCCCTCCTCGATGGGCTCCTAAAATGGTAACTGCTGCCAAAAACTGGGTGCTGATATCACTGGAGCCAGTCTTACTAACTGACACAACCATCCCTCTTCCAGCTAGTGGCGTATAACAATAACTCAAATTCTGTTCTTGTGTTGTTAGTGGCATGGTTAAACCGCGTGTGGAATTGGTGACAAATTTGGGCCAAGTACCGAGTCTTGTCCGCCGAACAATTCAAGCTGACTCAAAGCCTAGCTTCTTTCATATTAGAGCTGTCTTCTGCTTCTATGCTTCCAAGTAGGGATGCGGACAATACCAGAGGAAATAGCCACGAATAGAGCATTGGACTGAGCATAGCTATATGCCAGCTAGGCTTATGGCTTAGAGTATATGCTTAAAAAGAATTTCATGTTCTGTGGCTCATCCAATGATCCAATGTCATATGCCTAAATCAAAAAGCCGAAATTAGATGCCGTGTGTAGATATCGGCTTATGGGGCACGCAGCGAGAGCATTACTATCAAATGACTCGCAGCTTGCATAACGACTCGCAGAGATAGCAGCTTAGCATCTTCTCAGATGCATTAGCCCACGTAATATAGCATAGTAAACACCAAATTTTCTCGGCTCGAAGGGCTACGTGGATTGCAAATGAAAGTCCTCTCCAATATGTTTCGCCTAGCCCTCTCACATAGGCACCAATGCATCTGTGATATGTGACAAGACGGTCCATTAGAAGTCGTACTACTAGCTTATTACCTGAAAAATGACAAGTCGTCTCGAAATAAGCATCCAGCCTGAACATCTCTTCTAATACATCTCCATTGCTTGATCCATATGCTTATGGATACTGTACAATAGCAAAACAAGAGTCATTAACTATTAATAGACTTGATTACTGGCAATCGGCAGTTGGGCTATGTGCTAACAAGGCCGTGAGGCGAGCTCTTGGGCTCGACCTCTTTTGATTATCATCCCTCTTTGCAGAACTTATAGGTGTCGAAGTCGAATCGCGGCTCCTTTTAAGTCCCTTATCGTTTGTATGTGTTGCCGCGTTCCCCATAGCAAGCTCTCCTATCGATCCACTTTCTAGAGAAGATAGAACAGAAGATACATGCTGCTTGACATCTGAACGAGTGGATCTATGCGCTCTGGGACCAAATGATGCTGTCTTCAAGTTGGGCTTTTGTGCTGTATACTGATGCTGTGCAGCCTTGCTCGCTTCGTGTTGGTCTTTCAGCGAAGCTGATGCTGAAGACGCAGTTGAAGGAGATGGGCCCGCCGTTTGGGGGACATAGTCTTCTCTAAGTAGCCTCAATTCCGCAATAGGGGTAGTATGAAGACTATTTGCCAGCATATGAGCAGGCATTGGTTGATTAAGTAGGGAGTGCGCCAAATTGTTTTGGAAATCAATCGATAACGAATTATCTTGCGGAAGCCGAGGCAAAAATAGCCCTATGCGCTCATAGTCCAGGTCATTATCAAATGCAAACTTTGCTCTCTTTTTCCCATCCGCACCTTGCAAGTCTTTGCTATAAGCCGTTTCGAAATTTAGCGCTTCACTGGGCATTTTTAAGTACCCGAAGCTGTCTCTTTCTTCTTCGTCTCCAAGCTCCTGCAAGCTGAATCTTTGGCCCAAGTAAGATAATTTACCTGGCATGTAGCCCTGGGCATTAACGTTGGATGGTTTTCTTCCTTTTTGGCCTATTTCCGGGAAAGTTTCTTGTTCTCCAAGTCGATACATATCAGGCATTCCGAGACCCATACCGTTCAACCATTCAAAATATGCATCCGAATCATTGATAGTCTCCATTGTGCCGGTGCTGGTGCTTCCAGAAGTAGAGCGGCTGTTGCTGCTCTGCATACTAGATTTCCGCTGCCCATTTCGAAAGGGCCGATTGGTTATAATTCTGTGAACATTTTCTGTCGAAGATTTTGTCAGGCCTGCATTGGTTCGGCTATGTTTTCTTCTCGGCGAGTGAGCGTGCGATTCAGTATCGTCGGAAGGGTAGGCGGGGACAGTCATCGATGTGGCAACTGGAATTCGTCTCCACATTGATGGGTTTGGCCAAGCTATGCTAGAAGCTTCAAGAATCTCTGAAAATTAATAGTAAACTGTTAGCATCATGATATGCCGCTTTATTCAAAGAAGAATTGGATCAAATTACCAAGAGGCGCATGTTGAAAAGAGAAAGCGACAACATTCTTAACCCGTTCAAAAGGCATGGAGAGAGAGTCTCGGGGAAAGCCTTCGCTGATTACAATTTTGATTCGACCAAAGTCATCAGCCGGATTCCAATGGTTTTGTCGAAGAACCTCTTGCCGAAAATTTGGAAACCGAAGGGGTTCGAGGTCCCCGTTCTTTGAAACCCCTGGAGCGACGAATTAACAGCTTTCTCGTGTACAAACATATTTACCGTGGCGCTAGTCCATACCAAAACTGTGAATAATAACGTGTGGCCAATCGCTTTCTTTATCAAGAGACGCAGAACTAAAATGGAGGCAAGTATTAGCAAGCTAGGGCTGCTGTCAACTTCAAATCATCTGCATACGCAACCAATTGGCCGTCGATAAACACCCGAGCCTCGAAATCGGCACATTCACCATATTTACTGTAACAACTGGTGAATTGGCTGACAGAGGGAGCAGTCCAAGAATGGATTGAAATTTGGAATGGAATTCCAGCAGCTAAACTCGGAATGAATCCGCAGACTGTGGGCAGCCCAAATGAGCCATGAGAGTTGGAGAATTCTACCAACATTAGCTAGGCCGCATAGAAATCAACGATCATGCAACAAACAAATCCAGATATAAGGCAGTAGTGGCTTAATATCACATACCTGGGTCGTGTATTGCATGACAGGCTACTTTGAACTCTTTGACTGGCACTTTGCAGTCCCTGGGGAAGAGCAGAATATCCCAATCATCGAACCGCATTGCAGCCGCAGGGTCGAAAGCACCCAGCCAGTAGGTCCAGGAAAAAATATAGAAAAAAGAGAATCTGATGTAAAGACGATGCCTCAAGCAAAGGCCTTGGAGAGTCCAACTATACCGCTTCGCTATTCCAAGGATGGCCGAGGCAAAGGAGAAGCAAGTTTGTCAATAATAATATCATGCTCAAGATAGGCGGATATCAAGTGGCAGGGCAACGCTATCGGCCCATCTTTAAGCCCGCTGGTTTTAATTCGACAAGAAGCGAGCAGCTGCAGAATTGGCAACAGCACGTCCGAAGTCCCGGGCTGATAGACCGGAACCCTCGCTTATCCCCTTAAAAGTGGTCTTCTTCGCTGCTTCCTACGATGTCCCAGTTGCCAGAAGAGCAGGCAAAAAATGCCTAGAGGAATGCATGAATATTAAAGCTTGGAGAGATGAAATATTGAGCAAGATAACTTACTGGTCCAGTCGTAGGGAGACTCTACGGTGATGTCGCCCCCTCAATATAGAAGGGTGTTAAAGCCCCTGACGAGACTCGCACTTGTGGCGGAATGCGGTGGCGAGATTGTCGAGATAACGCGAGTATCGATGTCACGTAATGGCAATATTTCACAGGAGAAATGCTTTAATTTACGACGGTGTAATAATTATCTCATAATGGGTCGTACGAGATTGGCATAAGAGTAATCGATGAGGATATCAGCCTAAAAGTGCATAAGGTACATCACACCAAGTACTCAAACGAGGCAATTGGAAATCAGTATGGATCAGCATCCTCTGCTCAGTGGAAAAAAGAAACGATAAGTAAAGCGTCATTTTCACTTGATCTAGTTCCCAAGACTTCAATACATCCAAGCCAGTATGGATAATACTTGAGCATCCAGAAGGGAATGTCGTATTGCATAAACCCGTCAGCAGGACACAGCCCAATGACTGTGAATCGTTTTTAAGAAAAGATTTGAACATCTAATTTCCTTTTTCTTATTTTGTGATCCAAATCCCTATCCGCCAATATTTAATCTCAAAAGGAAGAGTGAGATAGGAGAAACATTTTTCATTCTTTATTATATACAACTTGACAGTTTATCTTACGGCTCCTCATCGCCAGCCATTCGTGCCTGTAATCATGACGGTCAGTATCATCCACAATGATATTGCCGAGAAGAGGTCAGATCGAGCTTACTCTTACGGCTCCCGGGCCGCCCAACTCTCGCTCCAGGCCATTCTCAAACTCTCTGGGGAAGGCAACTCGGTCAGGGTAGTTGAGATACACAGTTCCTGAAACTCCAAGGAAAACGGCGATGAATGTTCCAACCATGATCAGACCGGGTCCTGAAGTAGTCCATGTATAGTCCCATGGAGAGAAGATACCGAGCGTATCGTTATCCTCGTGAACCGGCTCACCGAAGTTTCGTCGCTCCTGAGGGTCCCACCAGGTGGCATAGGGGTCGCGGAATTGTCGCTTAATCTTAGGTGGGTTGATGTAGCCTCCATTCTACAGCCAGCAGTTAGATTCCCATAACTCTTTGCACAAACAGCGCTCAAACATCGCTCAAACAGCTCAAACAGCGCTCAAGCATTACGCACCATGCCAGGGTCCTCGGCCTCGCTAAGTCGCACAGGATCGGGGTACTTTTCGTCAATCACTTTCTTGTCGGAGAATTGGGATGGCAAAAAGCCTCGTCGCTGGATCGTGGGAAGTCTTCGGCTGGCAGCTAGGGTGGTGCGCAGAGCCGAAGCTCGCACAAGTCGTTGCGGGAGCATCTGCAGAGATGAAATGTCAGTCTATTTATTCGCTCGAATGCTTGTGCGGCCATAAAATCAGCGCGGCTCTCACCTTGGGCGAATTGACTGTGGTATTCAGCGCCCAATTGCTGCGTAACGAGATGGCTCTCCGTGTAATGACCTCAACAGACTACCAGATTGGTAGATTTGAGGTTGCTGCGATGATCGACTGCAGGCGCTTGTGCCTCAGGCATCCATGTTGCCGCTGCTGCTCAAAACCCGTTACAAACAAACGGGATTTGTCTCGGACCGCCTAAGGGAACCCAGATACTTGTGGATACAACAGCTAGGAGCCCCACCAGCGCTGAAATGCCCAGCTGGCGCCGCAGAGCTTCAGCTGCAGCATGGGTAGCACAGGTACCCTCCAGGTACACTAACCCCTCCAGGCCCTTCATCCCATTTCGCACCACCCAACATGGCGCCGTCGAGATTCTTCCCGTTCAAAAGTTTTGCAGAGGAGACGGGAATTGCTCACAAAAATCGCTGCAGCTCTCCGCCCAGGCCTCTGATCATGTGCAAATTCTGTCCGAATGTTCGGTGAATCGCCACAAATCCGTAGACACCCATTTCTCCCCACCAAATGATAGCCTCACAGAGATTAAGCCTGCGACGTCCCTTAGCTCCACGTTGCTATTATGCCCGAGACCGCGTCGCCCGACCATGTGCTTCCGGACGCGGACTCTCTGGCATCCTCAACAGCAGACAGAACCCTCACCGTTGACGCAAGTGACGCGCCGCCAGTCGAGATAGAGGGCCGAGATGCCCCGGCGGAATCCCATGCGAATGGGCATGTCCATGACGACGCGACGCCTGCTCAGGCAAATGGCCACGTGCTGCAGATAGCGGAAACCATGGACGACCATCGTGACAACGACGGCGAGCGGCCGGCGAAGAGACTGAGAACTCGGAATTCGACTCCTCCACCGCCCGTCATTCGAAAGCTGAAGCCCATATCGCCACCATGGAAGAAGATCGAGGCCGACGGGCCAACATCATACCATGAGAATGGACGGCGCAAATCTGGCCGCATCAATTCGCAGCCCGTCCCAGTCGAGCTGCCCAGCACGAAGCGCACTACACGGCATTCTACTAATGGATCGACTGGAAACGTGCTGAAGGAAAGCCCACTGCCTAATGGTAAATCGAACAAAGCTGCTGGAGGTGGCGCATCCAACAAACAGAAACCCACGAACAAGACCACACCAGCTCACTCCACTCCTTCCGAATCGAATTCGAGATATGCCTCTAGAAGAGGTACTGCTCCCGAACCTAGATCGTCCTCTCGACTCTCACGTCGACGAACTCCTTCGCCCCCGCCAGCGTCCCTCCGACACTCGACACGCACACGAAGAGGAGCCGCAATCGCGCCAGATACCCCGACCAGCGTCACCAAACATAATACATTCGAGAGCTCCGGCAAATCACCTCGATTAAAGCTGAAAGTTGGGCCTCGGCTCACTGTGATTCCTTTGGTTCATCCGGACCAAGTACGCAAGCGACCACGAATTGGGACAGATTTTGATGACTTCTGGGATCGAGCTGGGAGTATTCCGGTGGAGGAGGGCGGCCTATTGATGTCTGAAGATGGCCCCCCGTATACGGACGAAATGGCACGAACCGATGCACGGACTATTCTCCGTATTGAGCGTGAAGTCGAACCAGGCGGGCTCCTTTCAATTCAACGATGTTCCCTATTTGCACCTGAAGGAGAAGAGGAACCGCCAAGACAATGGGCTCGTCAGGATCATATGACAAGGGCCGCAAGCAACTTCCGAAAACTCATGATTATAGAACAACAACGACATCGGTCGGTAGCCAAAAAGCTTGCGGAAGCATGTCGCGAGGAATGGCTGCGCCGTCAGCCCAAGTCTGCCGAAGAGATAGAGGCAGAAGCCAGAGCTGTGTGGCTGATGCGCTATCGCGTTGTTCTCAGATCACTCTTTGGCACTTGGGAAAATGTTCGTGCAGAGGTGAACCGGCGGCGATTGGCACAATGGGAAGCAGAAGAGCAGAAGAGGGTCAAGGCTGCCCTAAACCAGGCTGTCAGTTTATCAGAACAGAAGCTGCAGGCTCGGCGCGCTGGAGGTGTAGATTCCGAATCTCTCTATGACGAGGATGATGGCTTTGACGATCTAAGTGACAGCGCCAGCGGAGACGACGGCGAAGATGACGTTTCGCGTCTGGCTTCAGCAGAAACCGATGGTAGCAGCGATGGCGGCGATGCGAGCGACGATAGCGACATGATGTCTTCTTCTGAAGATGAAGAAGACGAAGACCAGAAGGACGCGGCAGATGAAGGCCTTACGCAAGAACAGCTTCGGGCGAAGTACGCTAATATACCTGAATTGGAAGCCCCTGAGGAGCCAGAGTCGGTCGCCGAAAATACAGAAACCCCTGGCAATGCAGACGGGTCAGATGCCGAGACCAGTGATGAATCAGTGGATATGGACGACGACCTGGGTTCAACTGATTTTGACGGTAGTGGCGAATCCGGAGATGAAGGATCAAGTGATGAATCGGGATCTGAAGACGGAGCCAGTGGGCTACTGGGGCTGTTCTTTGGGAAATCGGAGCTTAAAGCAATGTCAAAGGGTGAAGCAAAGGCCGAAAGTCCTGAGCAAGAAGAGGCCAGCACCCAAGTCCTTGGAACTGAGATGGACGTTACGCAACCAGATCCTGAACTTGAAGACGATGATGAAATGTCACTCGTCCGTCACCCTGATTCTATAAACGGTGACGATACAAGAGAAAATGGCGATGGTACAAATGATGTCGCATCCACGTTGGAAAACAAGCCAGATGGCTCGGAAATCGCAAAGCAGCCTGATAATGAAATCAAAGAGCCAGACGTTCCTCCTTCAGATCCTACTGGTATGGAGCTAGAAAATGTTGATCTGGACACTACGATGGTAGATGTTCCGGCAGATTCGCCAGCCAGCGATGTGTCAAAATTAGAAGAGCTTAAAAGCACTACAGCTTCAGATAAATCTGCTCATCCTGAAACAGAGGTTGCTAATGCTCACTCCGATACTTCTTGCGATACATCACTGCCAACAACAGTGGAAGCCAAGTTAGAAGCAAAGCAATTTGACAATGAAATATCTCTGGAAGATAAGCAGACTGAAATATCTGCGGAAGAGAAGCAGACTGAAATATCTCTGGAGGAGAAACAGACCGAGCCAATGGAATTAATACCCACCACCACTGACCAGGCCACGGCGGCTGAACCGTCCGCTCACAAGGTTGAAGTTCCGCCTCTCCTCCGAGGAACACTGCGTGAGTATCAAAGACAAGGCCTCGACTGGCTGGCTGGTCTTTATGCAAACAACACCAATGGCATCTTGGCAGACGAGATGGGTCTTGGTAAGACAATTCAGACCATTGCGCTACTGGCGCACCTTGCCTGTCGCCACGAAGTCTGGGGCCCACATCTGGTCATAGTTCCCACCAGTGTCATGTTGAACTGGGAAATGGAATTCAAGAAGTGGTGTCCTGGTTTCAAGATACTTGCCTACTATGGCTCCCAAGAAGAACGAAAGAGAAAGCGACAAGGATGGAACAACGACGATGTTTGGAACGTCTGCATTACTTCCTATCAGCTAGTGCTTCAAGATCAACAGGTGTTTAGACGCCGAAGATGGCACTATATGATCTTAGATGAAGCGCACAATATCAAGAATTTCAAGTCGCAGAGATGGCAGACATTGCTAGGATTCAATACACACTCACGCCTTCTCCTCACCGGAACTCCTCTTCAAAACAACCTTACAGAACTGTGGTCTCTGCTCTTTTTCCTGATGCCTGCGGAAAACGGTGTTGGGGGATTTGCAGATCTGCAAGAGTTTCATGACTGGTTTCGCAAGCCGGAGTCGCAAATTTTGGAGAACGGAAGAGATCAGATGGACGAGGAAGCGAAAGCCATTATCGGCAAGCTTCATAAAGTCTTACGTCCATATCTTCTTAGACGTCTCAAAGCTGATGTAGAGAAGCAAATGCCGGCCAAATACGAACACGTCGAATTCTGCCGGCTATCAAAGCGTCAACGTGAGTTATACGATGGATTCTTGGCACGCAGCGATACGAGGAACACGCTGGCTTCTGGAAATTATCTCTCCATTATCAATTGTCTGATGCAGCTTCGTAAGGTTTGCAATCACCCCGACTTGTTTGTCGATCGTCCTATCATGACCTCGTTTCGCATGCGCAAATCCATAACCGCAGATTACCAGGCTACAGTAAGGGCTGTGCAGCGGTCTTTCTTCGCAGAAAGTCCAATGAGCTCCGTCAATTTGGCCTTTTTGAATCTAGTACCAACACAGCACGAGCATCTGTCTACGATGAAGGCTGATAGCACTGCCCAACTAAGCTCACATCGCATACTCATGGATCTCCGAGAAGCTCAGAAATCCCGAGCGCAAAACGCCTACACAACTCTTGATCCAGGCTCGGTAGAATCGAACATTGCCTATGTCGAGAGTGCTGCTCGATGGGGACGTTTTGAAGAATTACAGCACTGTGTCTATCTCAACGCCCTTCGCCGCCAGCAAAGGCCAATATATGGAAGCAATGTCGTTAAATTGCTAAATATCAACGCTCATAACCCTCTGCGCAAGCCTCGGCCTCTAGTTCCCCGGAAAATTATGGACTGGTTCGAATCTGACTCAGCCTTTGTGCAAGCATTGACTCCATCTCTCGACCATAGAGCCGATAGCCTGAAAACTACGATTGAGAAGTTTTCTTGCGTGACACCCGCAGTTGTAACTCGAGATCTCGACCAGTTCATTCTAGGTCGCAAGGGCATCGAGGCATTTACGGATGAAGACCTCAAGCTATCAGCACCAAAGCGATGGGCGCCCTTTATGCCCAAACAGCCCCCTTCAGATCCATGGCATGAAGCCCGAATGCGTCTTACCATCCAATTTCCTGACAAGCGTCTTCTCCAATACGACTGTGGCAAGCTCCAGGCTCTGGACAAACTGCTCCGCAAGCTGCAAAGTGGTGGTCATCGCGCGCTCATCTTTACGCAAATGACAAAGGTGCTCGATATTCTGGAGCAATTCTTGAACATTCATGGACACAAGTATCTACGGCTTGACGGTGCTACAAAAGTTGAGCAGCGTCAAATTTTGACTGATCGCTTCAACCATGATTCACGCATTCTTTGCTTCATCCTGTCCACTCGATCAGGAGGATTGGGCATTAACCTCACGGGCGCCGATACGGTCATCTTTTACGACCAGGATTGGAACCCAGCTATGGACAAACAGTGCCAGGACCGATGTCATCGTATCGGCCAAACACGCGACGTCCACATTTACCGTCTCGTTAGTGAGCATACCATTGAAGCGAATATTCTTCGCAAGGCATCGCAAAAGCAGATGCTAGACGATGTTGTTATCCAGGAAGGAGAATTCACTACGGACACGTTTAATCGTCCTTCTGTCAGGGACGTCCTCGGCGAGAAAGTTGATTTCATGAGCGAGGGAGTTGCTGCTGCAGATGCCGCTCTTGATCTAGTCCTTGGCGGATCCGAAAGCAGTAATGATCAGCGTCGCGTTGGTCGCGTTTTCGAGCAAGCCGAAGACAAAGAGGACGTCGCCGCCGCTCGTGTTGCAGAGAAAGAGATTCTTGCCGACGATGCCGACTTTACGGAGAAGCCTGGCGGACCTACCTCGGGCACATCAACAGCACGACAAGGAACGCCAGCAGGCAAGTCCATCTTTGACGGCGGCATTGGAATACTGGATGGGCCGGAAGAAAGCGGCATCGACATAATCGAGGAGTATAATGCTTGGGGCGGAAAGTTGGGCAACATTGACGACTATATGCTTTCTATTATGACTGAGGAACTGAAGTTTACGAAACTGGAATTGCCAAAGGATAAGAAAAAAGGGAAAAAGAAGGGCAAAGACACAAGGAAACGATAATGGTGGAGGTTTTATCAATCCTAAGCGAATCTTGATGGCAAAGATAACTACCATTGCATGTATCACATCATTGTGTGTATAATACCTTTTGCGTTGTTGGAGTGTACAGTATGGCGGGAGACTTGGGTTGCATGAGATTTTTTAAAAAGGGTTATTACGATGGGAGTTTGGGGGCTTTCAAAAAACTTTGAGAAAAGGCGACAGCAAAATGCCTGTTTATGTTTAGACTAGGTGGTTATGACCACTGCCATTGGAAATTTGCATACTGAATAATCTCCCAAGAACTTGATCTTTCTCTTGCTGCTTAGGAATGTTGACGTGATATGCCTGGATATACCTAGGTGGGTATTACCCTGTATTATTTTGTACATTCCTGTTTGGCACAGTCAAAGGCAGTCAAACGACTATTTTCCTGCTGCTCGTATAGGAAACACATAGTAGTATATAGTATACGCAGGCTGAATTCATGTTCTCTATAACAGTCTCCCTATCCGTTCGGGCGTATTCCTTTTTGATAGGCATTGCAAGTGAGCGTCATCAAAATACCACTAGTAGAAACCTTTAGGCACTAACAGCTGCAAAAACTCTAGGTAAACTCTTTTTCCAAACCACGTGGGAACTTAAAAAATTCGGGGCCCTATTATCAGACTTTGGGGGATTTTGGAGGATTTTGAATTATATTCACAACATACAGTTCCCAACAACTTCGAATAGAGTAACAAACCCCTTTTACAACGTGCTGCTGCAGATCCTGCGAAGAAGTAAGAATAGTATGACGACCCACGCCACTTTACCAGCTGCAGAAGATGTCACAGCGCATCTGGGTTCCACTGTTTGGCGACGCAATCCTAAACCTGGCTGGCTGTACTAGCGGTGGAAGTACCTGGTACGTGTGCCTGTTCCGCACGGGGCATCCCGCAGTGGCCATCGTCAACAACAATAGCAGCAGCTTTATATAGAGCAACGCGTGAAGAAATGGCGACTTGTGCAGCTGCATTTATATAACGGTTAGGTTCTAGCATGGATACCAGGAACCAACACGCTCATGTAAAATACGAGCCTGGTGGCAGCACCTGGTAGCAGTGTCTACAGGTGGTCCAGCTGCTAAGAATAGGTACGCAGTAGCCCCTGCGGCCCCCATGCCCGCTGTGAAGCTGGGCGAGCCACCGACATGGTACCGCAGCCGCAGGTACCGCTACTTGTGCACACCTCCGTATGCTGCTAGCACCGCATCTTCCAAGGTTCTCGTCCAGGTACTTGCAGCGACGGAGATCAGTCAGCCCCCCAGCCAAGTCCCAGGTCAAGTCACCGTCACGGACCCCCATGTCCTATGTCCCATGTTGAAATTTCCCAATCCATCTTCGCCTTTCGTAGACAATCTCGCTTCGAGTTCATGCGACCGATCCCAGCGGGGAACCGTTTTTCTGCTCAACCACCTCGCCGTCCGACGCGCCAATTCGGCCCTCTCGAAGACGCTGCCTCGTACGCGATCCTGAAGCCATCGTCGAATGCATTGACGCCGCCAGAGGCCGAGCCGGAGCCTGACCCCGAGCCCGACGCAGCACATACGCAAAGGGGGACCGCCGAATTGTGGCCCGTCGCCGTCCCCTGTGGCCGCTGAACGAAGACATAGGGCCCGGATCCTCAAGTCGCTTTGCCTATCTATATCTGGGAACAAGAGAGCTCGCGCTGCGGGCGCTGGACGAGGAGGGATGCAGACGGCTAAGGGGAAGGCCGAGGCGCTGGGACGAAAGGCCAAGGTGGGTTGACACTCTGTCTACGCTATTCTGGAGGAAGAGAAGAGAAGAGAAGAGGCTGGGGGCAGGAGTTGGAGTTGGAGATTTGTATATGGCTAACTGAGCGGTGCTTTGCAGCTTGCCAATTCCTACCAGGAGCTCTTAGAGTAAGTTGGCTGACTCTTTGTCCACTCCCCCTATCGCCTTGCTGCTTTGCTGACCAGGAGCGTCGCAATCTCTACAGTGAATTTGCGAGCAACGATCTCAAATCAGTCGGCAACTACACTCTTGGCCGCCTGATTGGCAAAGGATCCTTTGGCAAGGTGTATTTGGCCACTCATAAGCTCACTAATGGCTCCAAGGTATGTGCCTTTCATTGGCGGATGTGACATGCCGATCCTGGCTAATCATGCCACCCAGGTCGTGTTGAAGTCGGCAAATAGAACCGACTCTAATCTGGCCCGCGAAATACACCACCACAGGCAGTTTGTACACCCACACATTGCGAGATTATATGAAGTTATTGTGACGGAGAATTTGGTGTGGATGGTGCTTGAATATTGTGCAGGTAAAGCTTACGACAGACCACCAGAGCTTGTCTCTATTCTATTCTCTCGCCTTTGAATCGCTTGAGGAGTGAATTAACACGTCTATTTCTCTAGGTGACGAATTATACAACTATTTACTCGATCATGGCCCGCTTCCTATGCCAAAAGTGCAAAAGATTTTTGCGCAGCTTGTCGGCGCCGTCAGCTATGTGCACATGCAATCATGCGTCCATCGTGACCTCAAGCTCGAGAATATTCTCTTTGATACACATGAAAACGTAAAGCTGGTCGATTTTGGTTTTACGAGAGAGTATGAGGGCCGAACGAATCATCTGCAGACCTTTTGCGGAACAATATGCTACTCTGCGCCGGAAATGTTGAAAGGCGAGAAATATGCCGGTGAAAAGGTGGATGTGTGGAGTTTGGGTATCATTCTTTACGCCCTGCTCTGCGGAGAGCTTCCCTTTGACGACGATGACGACAATGTGACTCGAACAAAGATTCTCACTGAAGAACCAACCTTTCCCGATCACGTTCCAGCTGAAGCGATCCCTCTTATTAAATCTCTTCTCTCAAAACGACCTATACTCCGACCAGCACTCCCGGAGATTCTAGCTCATCCTTTTCTAGCAGAGCATGCACCAGCACAACAGACTATTCTCGAAACGAGAGCCCTACCCCCCTTTTCCACTCTGTTAGAGAAGGACTGCCTACATCGCATGCGAAGTGCTGGAGTAGACACTGATGCAATCATCGAGAGTGTTATGGCGCAAAAGTGCGATGCCCTGGCTGGATGGTGGACGCTATTATTAGAAAAGGAAGAACGAAAACTTCGCAGGAGAGAGAGAAAGAGAAGAGAAAGAGAAAAGGATATGGACAAGAGCCTTCATCGAATTTCGGTTGCGTCAAGTCGTTTTGAGCGAATGCTACAGGATGTAGACGAAGATGGCGGCCTAACCAAGCAGTTTATCAAATTGGGAGAACCAGCGATGCCTAGGGGCCGAGGGAGACCAGATCGCAGAAGCGCGCACTACTATGACCTGGCGATTCACGACGTCTCTTACTTTACCGCCGAAGGCAGCCGTTCGAATGCACCGCAAACTCCAGATGAAAATGGCCGCCACCGTTCCATTGACAGCCATTCTATCCGTTCAGTTTCCACGTCTCGCAACTATCGACCGATTCCCCCGCCCAAGGAAGGTATTCTACGCAGCGCTAGATCTCGAGGATCAACTCTGCATCTCGTTACTACTACCGAATCTTTAGGACTTGGCGATCACAGTGCTCCACCAAGTTCTCAACAACAGGACGATAGCAGTCTACAAAAATCTAAGAAGAAGCCCAGCCAGGCCATAATTGCTCATTGGAGAAACTGGACTCATTGGTTCATTGAAAATACTACGAGAAGACGACGTGGACACGAAAGGCGCACTAGCAGAAGTGTACCAGATCTTCATAAGAAAGAAGGCAGTACGAAAAGCAGCAATGATGCCAGTCCTAGGCCACAGACAAGCAAAAACCCAAATACCAGCTCAATAGCCGCAAATCCTACCGCTCCTCTTCCCAAGGGAGTCATTCCTAACGGTCTCGTTGCTAAGACCAACGGATCATCTAGCTATGGGTCTCTTCGAGGGAGCATTAGTGGACCTGTAGGGACGCCATCTCAACAGCCGTTGAGGCCCAAAATTGCCACATCACAGGCCTATAAGCGCCAGTCATTATCGCCATCCCCGTTGACGCCCCGAGGCACTGTACGCCGCTCGTCAGCAGGCTTGAGAGGAAGAAAATCGACATCGTCTTCCGTGTCTTCAGTGCGATCTATGCATCACCATCATCATACTCACTCCAAGGCGTCTTCCACTAGCTCTACAGGCTCTGTATCAACCACTAAAACGCCTCTAGCTCGCGGGCACTCGCCTCACCACTCTGTTAAAGTTCTACCTGCGACTCCTACGGGTCAAGCATTCCCCTCTAACATTCGTCTTGTTCGAATGCCGCCCGCTCCTACGATGAACATGTACAATGAGGGTATGCCGGGCCAAGCTCCTGGATCACCGAACCCATTTGGCACGGGCGTGATGTTTGCGAAGCGGAAGAAGAATTTGTTCAAGGGCCCAGGCCTTAGCTTTGGAGGCTCCCATGGACATGGACCGATGCGGAATACGGGTGGCGGATCTCATTCTCACTCTCGTAGCGGTAGCGCCTCAGGGATGGGTCGTCATTCTGGAGAGATTACTATCCAGGAAGAAGACGAAGATCATATGGGCGGCGTCGATGAGGAAGAGGAAGAGGAGGAGATTGAGGAAGTCGATGCGTTTAGCCCGTTGGTTGGAGGCCCTGGAGAGATTATCGAGGAACAGATCCTTGAAGACGAAGCAACTACTCCTACAGCGGAGGTACATCCAACGGATATACATAGTCCTTCATCGGCGATTTCTCCCAGAAATACAGTACTCGCTTAATGTAGCTTGCTATACAAAGACGACTAATGAGCTTGGCTATAGCTCGAAAACGAAGTGTATCTGCTTGCGAAGGAGCAGACCGGTAATACAGCATCAACATGGACACATATACCCAGAAGGATATGTGTTTCTTTGATAACATCCCCTTTCCCCCTTTTTTCCATATCCTATTTCTTTAATGAATCAAACTTGGCGAAGATAGGTTTAATCGCTAGTGTATATTGCAAAAATCTTTTTCCTCTTGTCTTTCTGTTTCGACTTTATTGTCAGTTTGTAAAAAAAGCTATTTCTTATATGTACTATACCCACCGTGGTCATGGATATCTACGTTGTATTCTCTTACGACTTAGACTGAGCAAAGCTAGAATTTGAAGTCAATAGACAAATTTCATTGGTTTTTTTTCTTTGTTTGAAGATTTTTTCCTATATATATTTAATGGCTGCTTGTAGACACGTCGCTGTGATATTGATGCTTCTTTTACTATGCAGGTACTAATTCGTGGAAATATTCGGAATTTCGGCTTGACCATTTAATGGCTGTGCGATTCTTTCTCATGTTGCTTCCTCATCTTCTCGATAATGGCCGACCTCTCTTCCCGCAGAGTAATCCAAGTCCAGAACCAAGCCATCATTTCGATAAACATGAATGTGAAGAGCAGTCTGTTGTGCAGGTGGTCGGTGCCTGATCCGGAGCCCTTGTGGGAGACATTTGGGCGTCTAGTCGAAGAAGAAGAGGAGGACGAGAAGAGCGGCGAGGTAGGGCTGAAGGTGTAGGAGTAGAAGACGAGGAGCATGGAGAGGAAGAAGCGGAGGGGAGCTGTGAAGGCCCAAATAGTTAGTAAGAGTGCCTGGAGAAAAAGTATAGATGATTAGACGTACCCTGAGTGCCCCAGTAGTAAAGAGCGCTGAAATCTTCGGGCATTGATAGCGAGACGAGGTCACTGATTCCGGAGAAGCCAAGAACAACGGCTACGAGGGCCAAAGCCGGGCTTGGAACGTCGAATCCACGGACGGCGGGCTATTTTGCGAGTCACCTCGTTAGCTGGAGATATAGAAGAGAAGCGCAAACGAGAAAGACGTACCATGTTCATGCTTTCGCCGAGAACAAAGACCAATGCCTGGTCCTCGACCGTTTTGGGGTGGGTGAGGAAGAAATAGGCTAGGGTGAGGTGGAGGAGGGAGATGGAGGTGATGATTGTGGTAGAAGATATGAGAGCCATGGTGGGCGGATTTCGGCGTGATCGTATCAGTTTCTAGGAAATGGTTGATGTTTGCTTCCCTATAGAAGCATGTAGGCAGCTAATGATGATCGTGGGTTGTTTCAGAGACTCCGTATACGTGGCACAAGCGGTCTTCTGTAATCCGTGATCTCCAGAGCATCCGAGCTTTGGGTAGGTGGATGTGAAGGAATGGCGCTCTTCCTCTTATGGTGAAAATAGAGGATGAAGCAGATAAAGTAGAAAAAAGAAGAAGAGCTGACTTTAGTGAAATCGAAAGGAGGATTAAGGATGGATTGGCGTCATATGCTCGAGCACCTTGAAAGGTGAAGCCGGGAGCTTTAATAGTCCTTATCGATTAGAGCTTTAGGGGTCGCTGAAGAAAAAGCATTACGGAGGTATGTGGCGCTAGGATGTGGCGCATTCAGTGTGCGGAGGTACGAAGTACATGTATCAAGTACTATTTTGCGACTGGAGCTGAATGTATGGCACGACAAGGAGGTAGCGAGACTGTTAGTTCAATTAAACGGACATTGCTACTACTATATTGATTCTTATCCTACATTACTCTAGCTTTGGAGATTTTGAATGTTTTTTCTTCTTCGCTGCATTGGCCTTGTATGAGCAAATTGGAGCCTCTATGGTCAATTCGTAGCAAACACATTTACAATAATGAGCGCTCAAGACGCCGATGAGGTGCCAAAGCTGGAGAAGGCAAAGCACGTCAAATACTGGCAGCGATGCCATAAGTCTTTTCTCCCAACAGCCTACACTGGAAGCGACTCAACGAGACTCACCTTTGCTTTCTTCATCATCTCCGCCCTCGACATCTTATCTGTCCCGCTTACAGCTCAAGATCGGGCAGCTGTGCGAACATGGGTTCTGAGTCTCCAGCACCCTGAGGGAGGCTTTTGCGGAAGCCCAACTCATGCCATCTCTGGTGAGAATGCATCCAAAGGCTCAGCCAACATCGCAGCCACGTTCTTTGCCTTGATATTGCTGGGCATGGCTGCGGAGACTGAGGAGGAACAGCGCTCGGCGTTTGCTGGGGTTGATCGCAAGGCGATTCTGCTTTGGCTGAAGAAGCTGCAGAGGAGTGATGGGAGCTTTGGCCAGGTTCTGTGGGAGGATGAACCAACAGGTGGAAGAGATACGCGCCACAGCTATTTGGCAAGCTCCATACGGTGGATGCTGCGAGGCTCGGTTCAGGAGGGGGGCGAGAATTGGGTGGAGGATGTTGATATTGAAAGGATGACGGAGTATATCAGGGGTCTCCAGGTGATTCTACTGCTCTTGAGATGCTGCATAAATTTCGGTTGTGATATTGACTATAAGGTGATAGACTTTTGATGGTGGTATTGCAGAGTCTTCGACAGAGGAGTCTCACGGTAAGTATTTGCCACATATCGGATGACTTGAATCAGTATACTAATGCTGTATAGCCGGATATGCGTATTGCGCTATTTCAGCCTTATCTTTACTTGATAGAAGTTCTGATACAGCGACAGATGCGAAACCGGCAATGGACCGCGGCATCGCAGATCGTTCCAAGTTACTCAAGTTCCTCGCGCACAGACAATTCAAATATTTGTCAAACACAGAGGCCATTGCCAGTGATGAGGGAAAATCGGAGAATCATCTCGAGGCTAAGCTCGGAGATCTGAGTCTTGATGGGGAGCGCGCGTACACGGGATTTAATGGGAGGTGGAACAAGAAAGCTGATACTTGCTATACATGGTGGGCTTGTAGCATGTACAGGGTGAGTCTGGCACTT
The DNA here is from genome assembly GCF_050947405.1 of Trichoderma evansii. Classification (NCBI taxonomy): domain Eukaryota; kingdom Fungi; phylum Ascomycota; class Sordariomycetes; order Hypocreales; family Hypocreaceae; genus Trichoderma; species Trichoderma evansii. The sequence goes on along the minus strand of NW_028145201.1, from coordinate 1,089,074 downwards.
CGCGATGTTTGTTTTGGGAGTAAAAACTAACGAGAAGGATTACCTTCATCTTAGTTACTTGACGCTGATTATGTTTACGATGCGGTGCCGACTGGCAACTACCTACTAGACATTACACAACATATTATTGGCGGATTCGGCAAAGCTGTCGGTGAACCTCCGGATATCTACCATTCTTACCTTGGTTTAGCCACAGTGGGTTTGATTGGAGGACATGATTTGAAGGAAATCGACGCAGGCTTGTGCTGTAGTAAAGATGTAGCTCGGAAGATCGAAGCAGCTAGAGAAGGGCTATTGGCGTCTTTGAAGAAGCAGAATGAGCAGCGCAACGAGTGGGGATCGGAGGAGTTTTGGGCAAAAGCTGCAGAAATGGTCAAGGTGAAATAAGTTTTCACCTTTTTGTAATTGGGACATGGCAAGTAAAATACACAATGATATTCACTGGTAGTCTAAAACTCTACGTATTGTCGATGTGTAAGTCGAGCTGGATGCTGTGGATGGGTGGCTATAGTAGCTTCCTATGGCAAAGAGATGTCGATATTAACATGCAGAAAATTGATATCTGCGTTTAATTGCTTTTTTGTACCGAACAAACTTCTGATACCTGGCAATTAATGTCCTCGTAATTTATTTTATACATCACGACCAACATGAAATCTCACCAAGAGCTTCAGCGCTAGACAGAATGACGTAACGCGGTGGGTGGTCCGATTGAAGCCAATGCTGCAAAGTTGAGCTGCTGCCGATATTCTTCCGGCTTCAACATCCGCATCTACCAGCGACATTCATTATACAAAACACCAGCGAAAAGATGTCTTCAGAACCGCAGACTACAGAAACGAAGACCACCGAAAAAGGTCCCTGGACCGAGGAGGCGAAGAATATTTTTGAAGGGTAATTGCTGCGCACTGGCTATCCGCACTCTATATGTAACTTTTTACTGACAATCGGCAATCTCGTAGAAAATCCAAGAGCCAGTTCTATGATCCTTGCCAGGAAGCGGCGCAGCGCAGCTACAAATGCCTCTATCGGAATAACGGCGACAAGGCGATGTGCGGAGAATATTTTCAGTATGTTTTAAGGCTCTGGCTGTGGAATTGGCAGCTGTACGGCTGTGGCATTGGCTGATGTGTGATTTAGGGCGTATCGCGACTGTAAATCGGCTTGGGTATGTTTGCCATGGACCCTGATTTGGAGATATAAATCGCTAATACCTTGAGCAGTTGGAGAAGAGGAGGAAAGAGAGAGGAACGCTCTGGTGAGACGATATAACCCCCCCCCGACGAAGACGATTTGCCTTTGAGCCGAGTCAACAGAGCGATGGCTAGTGTATATAAATAAAGATGGTTATTATATGGGAACGAAATATTGTAAGATAGAGAAGATCAAAGTGTAAGTTTAATGCATTCGATTTGTGGCTATTCTCTCCAATTTGCTCGTACACTGACATTGGACTGAGTAGAATGATTTCTGCATTATATGGACGCTTTGAAGCTACAGAACCCCCCTCTTTTATTCTTTGAGCGCTATTCTATTGTATATACATCGATACTGTATCATATTTTGGATTCAGAAGTAACCACAAATGATGGTTTCGCCGGCGCATGCAATCACTGTCCATGACTATGTATCTGTTGAACAGTTATATCGAACTGTTAATGGCCGTTGCTGTGCATGATACGCGGTTCACAAATGTCCGAGATCCTTCTTAAAAAGCTCGGATTTAGTCACTCGCTCACCTTCCAAAGCTGGCTAAACTCCGACAAAGTAGCTACTACGGAGCTGAGCTCGCATATTTCACTTGAGCTGAGGTTTATGTGTGATCTCAGATAGGAGAGATCTTTAACTTTATCTATATTAATATCTGTTTTTAATGCGCCTTTGGGTGTATTTTGATGGTGACCATCCGAGTAAGCCGGTACATTTCCCTCACAATTCGAAAATATTAAATGTGCGTCGCCTGTCTAGCTTCTAGCGATTGCAGATTGTGGCTTTCAATGGCGTTCCATGTGAGTTTCTATATGTCCGTTGTTTTCCAGTTCCAATTCACCTGTCTCACGTAGCCCATAGCTACGTACAAATCCGGCGCTTCCATGCCTATGATGAACATGGCGCCGCCACAAAGTTGCCAGACCCAGCTATATACTGCTAAGACACATATGGCTGCAACCTAATCTTCTCTGAAGCTGCCCCAATTCATGAAAATGCATCTGATCAGCGCTTCAAGGGACTAATGAATCAATAGAGTTCAATATTCCTGGCCTAGTCAAGCTGGGCTGCTGTCATTGCCCACGTGTATATAATAACTTTAAGCGGTCGTGCTCTACGTTTGCCACCTCATTGATCATCTTCATTTGCTTCTTCACTACGGATGATCATCTCTACCCACTTCAAAAGTAAACACAAAACATGGCGCAAAGTGGACAACAATTGCAAAATGGACCGCCGGCACAAAACGAACAACCGGCGCAAATTGAACGGCATGACACGAAAGTCACACAAGACGATGCGGAACGTCCGATATTTATTGTCGTCCCTGGGATAATGGGGACGGAACTACTTGTTCGCGATAAACATTATGCCTGGAATATTGAGAAAGCTGCCGGCGCGAAATATGGGTGGTACAAAGCCAAAGAATTGAGTATCGAGAACAAATTAACCGTAGGAGAACTTTTGGATCAAGGACTCGACTACATTGAAGTTCCTGGCTATGGCTGGTTCCTTGAACATTTATCAATATACGGAGATGTTTACTATTACGCCTACGACTGGCGTCATCGCGTCCAATACCACGTAGCGCCCTGTGCCAAAGGCATCTTAGCATTACGCGAAAGCAACCCTGGCCGGCGACTCATTCTCATTGGACATTCAATGGGAGGACTCATATGTAGGAGGGCACTCTCTATGTACGACGGGGTAGAAGGAGCCATTACCAACTTTGTGCCTCTCGGTGTGCCTGTTGGAGGCTCAACCATGGCCGTGGAGCGTGCTTACAACGGATTTGGCTGGTGGCTCCCTAATCGACGCAAGCTTACACAAGTACTGCAGCAGTTCGGCTCCATCATGGATGATCTGTGGCCTAGTTACCCGTGGCTACGTGAACATGGAAAGACTGTTCTTGTAGACAGGGCCCCGCCTGGCAAACCAACACGACCTCCTCCCGCGTACGAACTGTCTTATTCGTGGAAACAATACGTTTCTCGCCATCATCATGGTGTACACGTAAAGGGCCATAATGTTGAGACAGCCGCGATAAATCTTCACCAGCTCGATGTAGAGGCAGACTATCGGGCCAAAACGGTGGGATATCATTGTGATAAAATTTCTACGCCCCACACCATGGAGGAGAGGTCAAAGTCTACGCAAAAGGTTATGGGAAGATACAAACTTATGGAAGATGAGCATAAAGACGGTGACGGCACAGTGGTGGCTCTCGCGAGCGTTGGCATACCGACCAAGCACAAGGTAAAGCACCAGCACTTTGTGGCGGATGAGATCATGGTGAAAGAGATTGTGGCCCTGGCTCAGGCACTTTAGCTCAGAGGGCGCTGGTGGAAGAGGAGATACACTTTCTCAAGCTGAGCAGGCCGCATGAGTGCGGTGTAATGGAAGTGAAATGAAATGTCAGTGCGGATAATGTTGGTCAAATTCTACCGTCGCCTAAGCTGACACAGGCGATACGATTTGTAACTTCGAATATTTCTGCCCTCAAGTATATTCAGCATTATAATCTATGAAAAAACTTCATGTAATGAATAGCCGTTATGAAAATACCAATAAGTGAAAGGGAAGTTGTCTCGCTGGGTTTCCTATTCGACTTATCCCACTCTGGAGAGAACTACGATACAGCTGATGAACAATCCAAGATTCTCGGAAATGTATATATACAATGAATTCATATGGGTGCAAAACTATTTTGTACCTGTATAATTATTCGCAACCATCCACTCCTTGAGAGTTTTGTGTCTGGTAGGATGCACTTCATTAGCAAATGCCTCCGCTTTTCTCTCCCTCTCAGGATCTCGAATGCGGTCATTGTATTTCCAAAAGTTCCACCAAGCCCCAAATGTGTGCCTCCACGTAAAAGTAGTGTCATCATCTGGAATCCCGCTGTCTGGGAATTTATCTTCTGGCGCTCTATACACGCGCAGTCTATCGAACCACTCGTCTTGTGTCAAGTCTTTGAAAACAGCCTGTTTTCCCGTGGTCTCTTCGAATGCCTGCACCAAATCTTTATAGCTGGTGTAAAACGGGGCCCACTCTATCGTTTTGCCAGTGGCAGCCTCCGGATGTTCAAATATCCATCGCACGCGATGTCCGTAGTCGTCCAAAGGTGTTAATGGGATGTTACCATCTCCTATCGGCGCGGCGAACTCATATACACCATCATCTCTGACCCGTGGTTGGAGCAGTGTCCATAGCATCTCAGCATACACGCCGCCATATGAATTGACCCAGGGTAAAATGTCTGTTGGCTGGCTGGAGAGCCAATCAGACAGCCGCCCCGAAACAGCTCCGTGTACGTTGTGGAATTCTTCTTTATATCCATGAGCTCTGTATCGATTTGGCCCACCTGGCAGAACAAAGAGCTTCAATCCACTTTGGACAGCTATTTCATATGCGCGAAATGTCCAAAAGTATACTAATGGCTCAGTAACAGCAAATGAATCCAAATTGAAGTATACTCCATCTTGGTTTGCGAGTATACTTCTCATCCCAACCTCAGTCAAGTAGTCAGCTTGCAACAGTTTGACATTTGGCAGGGCTCCAATAGCCTGAGCTCCAGCTGAAGATGGATTTCTAGTAGGAACGGTGATTTCAAATGATCCAGCTTTCGAAAGACCTGCCTTTTTATAAGTTTTCAGATGTATGAGTGATGGCAAGTGTTTACTTACTCCTGACAACGCTCGAACCTTGAGCTCCTGTTCCACCAAGAATAACAACTCGTTTAATAGGTGCCATGTTAATAGCTCTTGGAAGATAATAATACAGGTTATCTTTGTTTTGTATATTGAATCATGTTTTTGACGAAGCATTCCGGCGAGAGAAGTATTTATACTTCTTACACTCTCAAGCCTTGTCTTACATCAACAGAAAAGGGTTCCCACCAATGACAAGCAATGACCATTCTCATGACAAATAATAAGGACGCAATTTGTCAATGCAATTGCGATATGTAGAACATCACTTCTAGCAATGATAGTAGTAGTATGCACGTCTTGCTACTAAGAGTAATGGGCAGTAACTGAATGAAGACGTTCAGTAATCAGAAAATGAGATCAGTAAACAGAAATTCGCTGATCTGTTTTACGACTTCATACAAAAATAAGATCAGTAAACAAAAATTCGCTGTTCTGTTCTACGACTTCATACAAAATGGAGGATACATGGTTTGGTATATTAGAGAGAAAATTTAATTTGATTAGTCAAAATTACCGATGATAATACTGTAGCTGAGCCGAAATAATGAGATGATTCGTCATATGCTATAACCGCGCAAATGAGAGTAGCAGGCTCCATCATTGAAAATGCCTATTTCTCTCTCGTATAGGCACAAAATAGGAAATGGTCTAATAAATACGCTTTTCAACTGAATCGTGCAATCTGCTTATGGGGGATGACCTCATTGATCGTGAAAAATTGGTTTGTTTCTAATTGCTGGATGACATATTTCGGCAGATATGTATAGGTGGTATTGACTTGTCAGTCAAAGAAAGTATAGACTTGAGCTTTTGATAAATCTTTAGTTGGCCCAGTAGGATTTCTTTCTTAAAATCGGTAAACAAAGTGCCTTTCTCATTCCATACCAATTACTTATTAAGAAAGCCCTTGAATACGCGAAAAAAAAAAAAGCGGACTAAATAGCTTGCATTTTGGTAGACAAGCATGTTAATCTCGCGGCTGCTGAATCGCTACCAACTCAACGCACGAGATTAGAACGCAAATTATGCGAAGCATCACTGAATATCTCCATGTAACTCGTAAAAGAATAGTTTTACATTAAATATGCACAAATCACTCGATTCTCCCACTAAGGATTGTACTGCGTGATTTAAATCATGGTTTGTCGATATAGCGAGATTGTGTATCTATCTTACGATCACGTCTAAACCACTCGTCCTGAACCTCTACTTAAACTCTACTTCAACTTCAGCATAGGATCGTTTCGGTAGTCTGCCTGAGTGTCTCCGTATACATACCTATCAACACCAAAACCACCAAATGAGTCCAGTTATAGTAGGCACTATGACTAGGACAAGAGTCGCCACCATGTACCGCGTTTCTTTGTTTGGTGGCAGTTTGAGGTCTTCTCTTTGTGTGCGCGCTTCGTACGGCGGAGGCGGGGAGGGTTCCTTAGTGGGAAGAGTTGAATATGCGTGTTTCTGATCAGTCATTGTGACTACTGAATTCGCTGCTGAATATAGTGTTAATAGAGCTATATCAAGGAGCTTAAAGTGATGTAGAGGCTATGATGGAGCGACTCCGCAATTGAAAGCGTTAACATGGTTAATATGCTATAGGGAAGTACATATCGTCTTCATTGGCTGATCGGCCCGTACTTATTCCAGTGCGTGCCGCAGCTGCATGAACATGTACCTCATTCCTACGATACAGAAGCAGGCTACAACAGTGAAAGCCAAAACTCATAGCACCAGACACGGCATTGAAAAGCCGGCTTCAAGATGGGCTTACGAGATGAACTACGAAAAAAATTCTCTACTGGGAAGAAGAGGATCAGCTCAAAGCATGACACAAATGTCCAAGAAAATCAAGCGACAATAAAGCTCCCTACTCTATCCAGCGAACGTACTGATTCTACATATACTGAAGTGTGAATTAAGTCTATGCTGCGAGCAGATTTGAAAACTGCTAATATTACTAAAATAGCCAAGCCTGCCCGTAGAGTCGAATCTTATTGATACACCGATTCATGAGTTGTGGAATTTGGCATACGAAAAGCTACGTCAGGAAGACGCAAAACTCATCCAAGACTATGAAGCCAAAATTCAAGAAGATCTGACTGCCGGCTCCAGTCCAACTTTGGCTCCAAATACTAACGCACGCGAGCGAATGGAGATTGTGCTCAAAAATAAAATGGATAAAGTCAAGCGCGACGCTTGGAAGCTCCAATTTGGAAATTCCGAAATTCAAATCTCCTCCCTTTTACCAATCTTTTCGAGCATAGCTAGCAAAGCCAATGATTATATCTCCAATGCACTAATTGTTAATCCACCTGCCTCGCTTGCCTGGGGAGGGATTAGCGTACTGCTACCAGTGAGTTGTATCTGTGATATTGACCATACGCTGTCTGTTTGGAGAGGTTGGCAGTAGACTAATCCAGCCAAGCTTTTTCTTAATCCATCCGAACAAGCTGAATCGCTTGCAAAAGGGCTAGATTACATCTCGACTCTTATTGTTCGGGGACAACTGCGAGAGAGTTTATACATGCGCCGATATGAGCTAGAAACTGTCAATAACCAGTCATCTGGTCTTGATCATTTGGCTTACAAAGGGGCTTTAGAAGGCCTATATCGAAAGATATTGAAATTTCAAACGGAAACGTACTGTCACTTCGCAAAAAGCTCTGCGTACCGGCTTGGCTTAGATGCTGTCAAGTGGCATGACTGGGAGGCAATGATCGATGATGTGCGCCTGCAAGAAGACGCGCTTGCTGCACTGGACAAGCTTTGGAATGACATTCAATATAGTCACGATGCTTTGGCGGTAAAGAAACAGCATCGAGAGTCTCTTGCAGCTTGGCTTACTGTTAGCGAAAATGTTTCTAGCTTACGAAAAGCATTATCAGAAGCAGCAAAAGACCATGATCGTGCAGAACTTTTATCCTGGTTATGCCGAGTAGATCCTTCTCAGATGTATAACGCAGCTCGTGACAGACACGAACCTGGAACAAGCGAGTGGCTAATAGAGAACGAGGAATTCTTGGCTTGGGAAAAAGGAAAGAGGTCTCTGCTATGGCTTCATGGTAAAGGTACTATCCCCTCTGTTGGTGCTACTGAGTCTTCAATTTATTGCAACTAACAGTTTATAGCCGGCTCAGGGAAGTCTATACTGAGCTCGTCAGTCATAAAATATCTTGATGATAAATACACATCTGATCCATTAACGGCGGTGGCCTACTTCTATTTTAGCTTCACTGATTCTCAGAAACAAGAGGTAGACATCATGCTTGCATCTGTCATTAAGCAGATATTAGCTCATCGACCAAATGTTCCGCAATCGGCCCAGAAGCTCAACGATTACCAAGTTAGCGGCAGGCGACCTGATACTCAAACTCTGATAACCGCACTGAAAGATACCATTATTGGATTCTCGGGAGTATATATCATAATTGATGCCCTGGATGAGTGTCCAACTCTGAGTGGCGAAAGGAAGAAGCTGATAAAAGCTTTAAATGCACTTCTTGATAAAGGGCCTGAAAATCTTCATCTTCTCTTTACCAGCCGTAAAGAGAGCGATATTAGCGCAGCAATGAGACACCACTTGTCACGATCGTTTAGCTATGAGCTAGATCTATTAGCCTATAGAAAAATTATTGATGACGATATTGGTCTATTTATTGACTCGATACTTGTAACTGACAATTACGAATCCTGGCCTACAGATGTAAAGGCAGAGGCAAGGAAATCGTTGGTTGAGAAAGCGGATGGCATGTAAGTGGTCGAATCTACCGCTTTCTTGATATTATGGTCTAATTAATACATGTCCTAGGTTCCAATATGTTCGCTGCCAGTTTGATGCGCTCCATAACTTATCAACTATCGCTGAAATTCACCAAGCCCTTCAGAGTCTTCCCGATGGTCTGAGTGCAACTTACGACAGGATGCTCTTGAGCATAAGCCCGAATTTTCAACCCCGGGTCATAAATTCGCTAAAGTGGTTGGCATTTTCATTTAAACCCATTCAAGTTAAATGGTTATCAGAGATCTTCACATTTCGCCCTGATTGCACTCTCTCTCCTGATGGAACAGAGAAGCTTTTCCATGCCAGTGACATCATGAAATATTTTTCTAGCTTGGTGATAGTTAATGATAGTATAGTTCGCTTGGCGCACTTTTCTATCAAAGAATATTTGATTTCTACACAGATTACTAGCAGTCCGGCAGCAGCGTTTGGATTTACCGAAATCGATGCTCATTTACACATCGCGCGTTCGTGTTTGGCTTACCACTGCCTGCACGCTGATGATACCACATATGGATATGTCAAATTAAAGGACGAGTTAAAGAATAAGCCAGAAGACTTGGAGAGTTACACCGGAAAACAGTGGGCTTGGCATCTCGAGATGGTGCCGAGCACGCTGTGGCCTTCTGAAATCGTCCAAAAGGCAGTATCTGCCCTTGATGCCCGTAGCAAGACTCTAGCAAAAATGATATCTATTGAACAATGGTATCTTGTTCCAGGAAATTTATTTTTAGCGCGGCCACTATGTTACGCTTCTTGCCTAGGCCTTTCGAGTGTCACAATGATGCTGCTCTCACACGGGCCTGGAACCAATAACTTTTTTACCCAAGAGGATTTAGACATGGCGTTGAAGCATGCAGCCTATAAGGGAAATATTGAGCTGGTCTGGCGGCTACTTGACGAGGGCGCCAGTATTAACGCAGAGGAGAAACCAATGCAAACTGATGAATATATTAGGCGCAGATTCTATGATAATTCGGAATACGGTTCGGCTTTGCAGGCTGCAGCATCAGGAGGTCACTTCGAGATTGTGAAGATTCTGGTTAACAAGGGGGCAGCAGTTAATGCAGAGTACAACGAATATGGCTCAGCGCTGCATGCAGCAGCAGAGGGAAATCATCTCGACGTTGTGAAATTTCTTATATCTCATGGGGCTGATATTCACGCTCGATCGAGAACGAAAGGCAGCGTGCTTGCCTCTTCTATTTACCGTTCTCCCCAGTGCTTTCATTTTCTACTCAGCAAAGGCGCATTGAAAAAAGACGACGGAGAGACGGCGCTTATCAAGGCGGCGTCACTCCATCGCTGGGATTTGTGTGATCTGCTGCTAGATCAAGGAGCGAGCGTTAATGCTTCTGTTCCGAATGGCCAATTCGGATCCCCACTTCAAGCAGCGTGTACGAGCCCATGGTTTAGCCCTACAAAGGGTAGATACGCCAAGTATGTTGAGAGACTGTTGGATCTCGGAGCAGATGTCAATGCCCAAGGAGGCCGTTTTGGTAATGCCCTGCAAACCGCGTGTCAGGCCTGGGATGTTGATATTGTAAAGAGGTTCCTGGACAAGGGAGCCGATGTGAATGCCCCTGGCGGCGGACATAATATAGATGCGCTGCAAGCTTCTTTTTTTGCCTTAAAGCGGGAAGAGAGGCTGGATATCATGAAGTTGCTGCTAAGTAGAGGAGCGAACGTCAATGCCCAGAGCGACTACGGGAACGCGCTGCAACTCGCTTGTATGCACCACTGTTCCAAGGATGAGGTGTCGCTTCTACTTGAGCATGGCGTCGATATTCATGCCAAAGGAGGAAAACTTGGAACTGCACTTCAGGCTGCCGTCGTTTATGAGCATGAATGGCTTGTACGTGAGCTACTTGAACGGGGAGCCAATGTGAACGAGCAGGGTGGCCAATATGGAACTGCACTCCAAGCTGCCTATAGTCGCTTCAACCCCGAGCATGCCCAAGTCCTGGTAAAATTACTTCTTGGCCATGGCGCTGATATTCATCTCAAAGGTGGTACATTTGGCAGCGCCTTGAACGCTGCGGCAGCAAACCTACGCCTTCCGAATAGCGCCATACAGCAGCTGCTGGACTTGGGTGTCGATATCAATGATTGTGACTCGGAAAGTCGCGGCACAGCTCTGCAAGCCGCATTGGTGTTTTATTGTGATGATACTCAAGGCACCAAGTTACTTGAAAGGCTTCAATTCCTTTTCGAGAGCGGTGCCGATGCGAATATTAAGATGGGGATATCTGGCTTCGCCCTCCAGTCAGCAATCATGGCTGAGCATAGAGATCTTAGGTCCTCTCTCTATGAGAACATAGGCTTAAAGTTTCTCATTGACAACTACCCTGATATCAATATCAATGCAGAAGGAGGCAACTACGGTTCTGCTTTACAGGCAGCAGCAAGCTTGGGTCAGACTGAGTCCGTCAAGCTATTGATACAAAAAGGAGCAAATGTTAACGCACAGGGAGGAGAGTATAAGAATGCCCTAAATGGGGCTACTATCTGGGGATATTGGGATATTGTCAAGATATTACTGGACAATGGAGCGGAGCCAGACTGTTATCGATCAGAGAATCCGGACGAAGAATGGCTTCAAGATATGGTGAAGAAGTATGGTCGAGGAGCGAGAGAAAGATATGAAAGGGTTTGGGAAATGAAGAACCCAAAGCTTGATTTAGCCAATTAGACCTTATGAGACGTTATGTAGTAGAAAGCTGGGGGTGGTAAATAGATGGCTATAATGGATATATATGTGAATGGATGACGACGAGACGTGTGTAGAGAATGGCTTGGGAAGAATTGAAGAACATTCTTTTACAATTAACTGATAATCTAAGTCTAGAGTAACTAATTATATTAGCGATCTATCTTATAAATAGGCTAGCTGTATTACTCTTACTTTTCGTCCAAGCTCATTTACCTGGGCACAGGGGCGATTGCATAGCCACTACACAAAGTAGACACTCAAGTTGGAGGTAGATTCTGTAGAAGACAAGACGACACAAGTAAAAAAGAAATTCTTATGAAGCTGCACTACTCTAGTATAATTCTCAGGGCCAATATCTAATGACTATCAAGCCGCCCCATACCATTTACATTACGAAGATGGCTTCTTATGCGCTGTAACTACTATCAATACCCAGCTCCAGTTTTGAGACACTAAGTTTTATACCGTATATTATGTGCAAGCAAATTTTACATACATGTACGAGGTTTGGCATAGGAATGAAGTCGGTACATGGACACGTAGTGTGCCCATCGCATATATTGTCTCCATACATCGGCTTAGTGCAAGGCAGCATGTAAATTAGAGTACACTTATTCTGAGTATTAGTATGGTATCGGTATACTTTATTAAGGCGAATCTTGACAAAACCTACTTCTAGCATCTATTGTAAGCTGTTGTGCCTGTCTTTTGCTGCGGACAGTGAGACACCTAGATGAAGTTGATTTGACTATTCTAAGCTACCAACACAGGAACATCTTCTCTGTCATATGCGCAATGGTGTTAGGAACATAAATTGCTCGAAAGATCCTACTTGAGATGCTGTGAAATCCCGAAGAACAAGTTTCATCTTTTCTTTCAATAATAATTCCCGAAGGGCTATGGAAGGGTGTTATATGGTAGCACCGCGCGGATATTTAAATGGCGGGGGAATTCCCTCGAGCAAACTAACGACCGTACCATCTTGGGCCGTTATCAGAGATGGTGTCCACATGGTGTAATTTAAGTAGTAGATTTGATAGGGTGATATGACAAGGCTGGGAGGAAGCCAAAAGGGGAGCTGGAGAAGTGTCGATCCACGGAAGCATATCTACCGATAGCTACATAATATTGACCATATTTCATGGCATACAGGCGACTAAAGACTGTATACTACGTGATTACGGGGTGACAACGATGGCGAAGATGCTTCGATAACACGCAAGAGGGCTGCTGCAAGACATCACGATCTCTGCTCTACTGCACCCTGGGGTCCCTTTCGAGATATATACGTATTTCAAGGTATTGGTCCCAATACTTGGCAATATAATAAAGATGCGAACTTTGAGTCTTGGATTATTGATGATGCTCAGCCAACTCTCAGAGGTAGTGGCTTCCAAAGTAACAGATAATCGTGATGCCATTTGACCCGTGTTCTTGAAACAAATATGAGCGATGAGTGTCTAAGCAACACCCTAAGCTTAGCCTAAAAGTGATTCAATGTATTTTTCTCATCAAGAAGAATTGAAATATGGCATAAAAATGACTAAATTGGTTGGGATATATACATGTAGGTAATCATCGTAAAGAGTATCAATACATGGCCGTTGTAGAAAGTGGTCAGCTAGCGTATGCAGCGAAGCGGATTTTGAGAAGACCTTTCTGCTTGTAATTAAACTGATAGGCTTCTTCTTTTTGAAGCAACTTCAAGCTTGTGCCGGACGAGAAATAGTCAAAGGCTTCTTTTACCGTATGTGAATTTGGGCAGAGTCAATGCCATGACACTTGTGATGCTTCATGGCGCTTTGGTGCTAAGAGATAAAATCTGAGAGATGAAACTCAACATCACTGACCACTTCCAATGCGGCTTGATAGAAAAATTCAAAGGCCTGGAGCAAGCCTGGAGAGATAATAGTGCTCAGAGTTCTGTTTGTGACATCGCGCCGCTAAGTATTTTCACCAATTCGTAAGTACTTATAGAATGGCCTTTCTCCTAAGATTCACCACTCTGCCGCCGCAGGTTTTTCTGTAGCCCCGTTCTCTTCTCTTTTTCTTCCGGTTGGGTATTCCATATAAACCCCAATCATCTCTCCTTTCCTAATCCCAATCTTGTTTCCCTCACTTCATTCGCACAATTTTATTCCATAAATCAACACAATATCCAAACACTGTCAAAAAAAAAAAAAAAAAAAATGAACAATCAGTCGATTCCGGCTCATGAGAGCCAAGATGAGAGCGTGCAGCTTCAAACAGAGCCTTCGTCTTCCAGCTCAAGTGAGATGCTCATGTTGCAGCAGAAGATGAGAACTGACTTTATTAAACGTCAACAGCGCCGACTCGATAACCTAATCGCCGCAGGTTCTCTCAACGTTGGTTATGGCGTTATTGTGTGGATTGATGAAAATGGGCTTCTTTCATCACAACACATATATGATAGAAGCAGCGAAGAGTTAGAAGAGCCTGTTTCTTTGTTTCACGCAGGACCTGGGGCTGATGTGGATGAAATATCCAGGTCTTTTACATTGCCGCACCACTCCTGGGGCCAAGAAGGTCTCGGAAAAGAAACGCCTATTTGGGGCTCTCTTTTAAAGAAACACGTCATAAAAGAACTGAGAGTATTACCTATTATTACTCATTCAATCTGGAAGGAGCTTTTGGTTGATCTTGAGAGGTTGGCGGCTGCTCATACGTCACCATCAGTCATGGCTAAGAAGCTGGAGGCGGCTATAGCTCAAGAAGAAGATGACTGGAGTTATTTTGTCCGTTTCATAGAAAACTGTTATGACGCCGAGGAATATAATATCATGGACCAAGGCGATATTTCACGAACCGTTTACCGACTTGCAGGGGTAAATGGCGACCCAAACCAATATGGAGCAGCTTTACGCGAGATCGATGAAAGCTTGGCCAATAAGATAATGGACTTTTCAAATTTGATGAACGAATGGGAACAAGTAAGTTTTCATCATGAATTTTTCCTAGAGTCTTTTCTTGGAAGAGTTCACTCGCTGACTAAAGCCGCAAATGAACTGTCAGCTATCTTTACCCCCGGGAAAAGGGGACCTATAATGAAACGACTGCTCGAAGTTATGGAAGATATAAAAACAAATCCAGAACGACCAACCTGCTATTATTGAGATTTGAGACTCTTTAAGGACGATTATCGATATATTGCATCATTCCCATAGGATCCGAGGGGGTTATGCCACATGATCACCTCTGTGCAGCAATGAATGGAAAGGGGACTAGAGAGAAATTTTGGGCCAAAGCGACTCAATTGGTTCTTTAGATTTTTCAAATCTTAACGGGTGATGATACTTCTATTCGAAGACTTCTGCTTTATTTGGACCTGGACATGGATTTGAGACAGATACGCTATAGATGCGCAATGGATACGAGGGTGATATCGACTTGGAAGGGTTTATTCGCTTTATGGTTGCGATTTTCAACAAATCTACGAACCGTTTGGAATGCTTTTGATCTTGAGATAAAAAATTCTGGTGGCAGGAGGTTTGCTTGGTCAAGAACATGATAATTCGAAGTCTCTTTTTAATTCTACTTTAAACTCCTTTCGTGACTCCTTTCGTCTTTAATTGATCTGCGTAGTTAAATAATGAAAGGTCTTAATTAAGTAAGATGAATGTTCTCGAGATGTCGGCGCTAATCTATGCGCATATGGCTGTTAGTTGTTGCCTGAAGTGCTTGGTTACTGAAAGAATTGAGACAACTATAACTCTGTCTATTTCTTATAAGGGCTATTCTGTACGACGACAATCTAGGCAACTGGTTTAGCAGATTTAGCGTATCAAACGCGTATTATTCGCGGACTATATCGGCTGCTGCGCCTTGTTTAGTCGCCAGGCCCTGATCTAAAAGGCTGATCGCCAGGGCGCCCATCTAAGATCTTCGCTTCGCGGCAGTGCCTTTACATTCGGAATGGGTTGCCTCATCGACTTGGATGGTAGAATCTCTTAGTAACCTAATAGGTAATATGCTAGGTGTGAAAGGTAAACGTTCTGGCGGTATTAGCTATGGTTATTCAGCGCTGTACGTTCAAAGTATATTCAAAAAGCCGCATGATCCGGGGAAACGCTGGCGCTATACTTTGATGCTAGTGGTCCAATGGTTATCGAGTGTTTTATTTGAGCAATTGTGTTTTCTTTCTTATTGACGAGTTATCATGGCCTGTATACGCTCGTTTATACGCCTGCATCGGAATGGTGCGTAACACTGACCGCCAAGCATTGGCACTATTCAATCTACATGTTGCTTTCACCACTCCTACAACTCTCATCTTTAACACTATTGGAAGCTAATGTCAATATTCAATTGGCCACGCATATGAGTCGCGGCTAAGCTGAAGGATACGTAATCCGGCACTGGCGGTACCCCACATATTCCAGGCTGTCCTACTCGCTCTTACACTAAGAGGCTTGTTAAATGGCTGCCTCTAGAGCATTCGTACGCATATACGTACGCAGCGGCAAAATCCAGAGCGCAAGTGATGGAATGAGGCGGACTGAGTGGCGAAAATGGGATTAACAATGCGTTTGTGCATTGCGAAAGGTTGTTTCACATGTCGGTTAAGTTCTGCCTGCTATGGCTATTTGTTCTAGTTCGCATTCTTTCTGTTCCTGTATATATAAAGCGTTTGGTAGTGAAATTTATTTTTGCGCATCTTTACATCATATCGTCATTCTTTGCGTCTTTGCATTTGGACTCACCAGGTGATGGTATCCATTCGTTTCAACGCCCAATCCGAAAATCCCGCCATGGCCCAAACCCTCGGCTCTTCGTTGGATGCTCAGGGCCTCGCTGATGAGCAGAGAGGCTTGTTGGATCTCATCGATAAACTCCAGTTTGCGCAGCTAGACAATGTTAAGCTACCTCAGATTGTCGTCGTTGGCGATCAGTCTGCCGGCAAAAGCTCCGTCCTAGAAGCCCTCAGCGGCACGCCGTTCCCGCGAGATGCCGGAGCGTGCACTCGCCATGCCACAGAGATCCGACTGAGAAGATCAAAAGAAACGAATCTTAAGGTGTCCATTATTCCGGACAAGAACCGTCCATACAATGAACAGGCTCGCCTGTTGCAGTTTGGAGGAGACGCTGGCATTGATACGCCATTTGATGCCATGATGAGAGAAGCGACCGAATTAATCGCCCCTCGAAATATACCGGGCCGTTTTGCTGCTCGCGATATCCTCGTTGTGGAAAAGACAGGGCCGGAATTGCCCATGCTGAGTCTCGTCGATCTTCCTGGATTGGTCCGTGTGGCCAACCGGGATCAGTCCGAGGCCGATATTCAGACTATCGAGATTCTCTCTGATCGATATATGAAGAGCAGCCGAACGATTATCTTGGCTGTTATCGGTGGCAATAATGACTACGTACAAGCACCCATCTTAAAGAAAGCGCGCCATTTCGACCCTTCGGGCTCGCGAACCATTGGCGTCTTGACAAAGCCTGATATGACAGAAGGTATCGGCCTCGAGGACAAATTCATCGGGCTTGTAACAAACCAAGACCAAGAAAACAATTTTAAGCTTGGCTGGTATGTCTTGCTTAATCCAGGACCGGGAGAATTTTGGTCGTCTCTTGAAGAAAGATCACGACGCGAGGCAGATTTCTTCGCAAGGGGCAAATGGGCAGCTCTACCGCCTCAAATGTTGGGGATAGAAGCTTTGCGACAGAAGCTCAGCTCTCAATTACAACGTCACGTAGGAAAGCATGTGAAAACGCTCCGAAGACAGATTCAGCAAGCCCTTGAGCAGTGCGAGGCAGAACTAAAAGCCATGGGTTCTGGAAAGGAAACCATCGAAGAGATGCGCTTCGAAATGGGCGAGCTCTTCTCGGCATCCAACAACCTGGTTACCCCTGCTGTAAATGGAAATTATAAGAATCCGGTTGGAGAATCCTTTTTTGCCAGGCAATCTCATCCCAAGGGTACACCGGCGCAGAAGCTCAGGGCACGCGTCCGCGAAGAAAGCGAAAAGTTTGCACGCTCTTTCCGCCAGCACAACAGCAAGGTCAACTTTTCTTCTTCCTCTAGCTCTGGGGCAAATAACTTGCCAGCGGCAGGAGTCGTTGGTGACTCATCCAAGAAGGAGTTTGCTCAAAGAGAAGTTGAGCCGCTCCTGCGACAGATTCGCGGTAACGAGCTTCCTCTCGACTCTAACCCAAGAGCCCCCTATATCCTTTTCCAAGACTTTTCTCGCCCCTGGCCCATTCTAGCTCAGGAGTATAAAGATAACGTCGGCGTCATTTGTAATGAATTTCTCGCTGATGTAATTGATTATGTCTGGCCATTGAGAATGAGAGACCCTCTGCGTTTCCATTTCCTGGAGAACAAGATGAAGGAGATGATGGAAGAAGCTGAAAAGGAGCTCAAGAGGCTGACTGACGATTTGGAGCTGGAAATTCAGCCATACGATCCAGAATATGAACAGCGTCTCATCAGATGGCGCTCAGAGGCTTTGAAAGATGGTGGCACCTATACCGAGGCAGAGGAGGTGCTCGAGAAGATGCTCATATACTATGATCTGACAGCACGGATATATACCCGCAATACTATCACCCAGGTAGTCGAGAGACATTTACTTATGAGGATGCTCGGGCTATTCAACCCCATTGAGATTCTACGCATGCAAAATGCCACAGTTGAAGCCATTGCCGCCGAGAATAAAGAGGCTCGCGACAAGCGTGCGGCATTGAAGGCGAGAAAGGTGGCCATTGAGGAGGCACGGAGTATATGTGCCAGCCTGGCAATGAGAAGCGAGCTGCGCGGATATGACGATGAAATGGAGGACGAGGTTGCAACAGACGATGAGGACCAACCCCGGAAAAATTATAGCTCTAATCGCTTTTCGACGTCCTCGCGAAATGAAAATGCGCAGCCGCAAGCAACACAAAACCCGCCGATTCGTCGAAAGAAACGTGAAGAACGGTCTCGCTCATCACTCAGTGTAGACACTACGCAGCAAGCACCACCAGTTCCTCAACAAACCCACCCGGACCTCCAGACCAATGGAGTAGCTCACCAGGAGGTTTCTCCTCAAGAGTGGGATGAAGCATATTACACGACAGCGCAGTCGTCGCAGTCAGCGCCTCATCATGCACCGCCGCCACCTCCTCCACGCCCTCAAAAAGTGGGATTTGAAGACCGCGATGGGTATGATTCATCGAGTCGGAATAGAGATGGCGTGAGGCAGAAGTTGGCTGCAACACTGAGAGGGGGGGTTCACCACGCTCAGGGCTGAAGTGGTTGAAGGTTGTTTGCTGAAATGATTGGTATTCATGGCGTTATTAGACTGGCGATGCGGTTACTGGCGATGTGGTTTTTGTTATGGACTGTACATTATAAAGATATGAGGAAATATTTCATCAATTAGATAGCTAGCTGGAGCAATTTCATGGATTTTCCACTCAAAGATGACTATTCGTGAATATCATTATGATCTACCATTTGAGTATCATTAAGCAGTACTGATATATCGGCGCTCGCCGTTGACAGGCTTTGCGGGGTACAAAACGGCGTTTATTAGTAGTTGAGCGGTGGTAGGCATTGTCTTGCATGAAGCGATTCCAACCTTGGCTTGGGCGGAAAGTTTTCGCCCCTGTTTTGATGCTTATTATGCTACGGTCGGCGATAGAATAGTTGGTTAGTCGCCGGACATAACAAGGCTGGCTTGATCTCATTGGTGCTTGCGCTTTATGCGCGCCAACTCCCAATCCTCTAGGATCATTAGTTGTAAAATAGTAAATTGGCGATGATATAGGCGAAGGATGAATGCAAACGGACGTATAAAGCGCAATCATAGGACTCCTCCAGGTGGAGTTGCTGAATCTTTATTCCAGAGTCCTAGGGTAATTACACGCCGAAAATTCGTATATATTATCATTGTAAAAATGTCTTTTTTCCAGTTTATTCGTGCACAGTTTAAAACTCTTCCTATAGCACTTGAACCTGCTGATTGTCAAGGGCATACGTATATCGTCACTGGCGCCAACAGTGGCATCGGATATGAATGTGTCAAACATCTTGCTCGCCTCGGCTCTGCACGGGTGATCCTAGGAGTTCGGAGTAGAGAAAAGGGCGAGGCCGCGAAGAAGACTATCGAGACAGAAACAGGTTGTGATGCCAGTATTCTTGAGGTATGGGAAGTCGATCTCGGAAGCTATGAGTCTGTCGCGGCGTTTGCAAAGAAAGCTGGCGAAGAGCTACATCGGATCGACGGGATCGTGGAGAATGCAGGCACTGCAGAGGGATCATGGGTTGAAAAGGAAGGAAATGAAACAAATATGACGGTGAATGTATTTTCGACACTCCTTATGGCTCTTTTAATGCTGCCGCATTTGCACAAGTCGGCCAAGCAATTTGGCATTATTCCACAGCTGGTCATTATTGGTAGCGGGCTCGCCTTTCAAGCAAAGCCAGTATGGGAGACGTTGAGTATTGGAAACATTTTCGGAGATTTGAGAGACTGTAAGAAGTGGAAGCCCAAGCTAAGCAACACAGGGTAAGCAAACAAATCTCCTTGCCGAATGGACTTTTGCTTCACGAGCTCTGCAAGGCGAGGCTGACCGGGACATCTTCCAGTTACCCTCTATCCAAGCTGCTCCTCACCTTTGCGTATTTCGAATTCGCACGACGAGCGCCATTTTCTCGTACTGGCGTGACGATTACCATGGTAAATCCGGGTGCCTGCAAGACCAACCTGCCCAGTCACCTCAATTCCATCGCCCGACTTCAAATTGGCATTGTTCTATCGCTAATAGGACGAAACGCTGAGATGGGCAGCCGGACGTTGCTTCATGGCCTTACGGTCGGTGAGGAAGCCCATGGGAGGTACCTCTCAGAGTGTGAGATTAACGAGTGAGTCTTTCATTTTCGTTCCCCTTCACAATTGGCCCCTTCTGCGATGGCCGAGAAATTACGCCCAGATAGGCAGACAAGGCTAATGAAACCTATGCGTAAGCCATATCGTTCCTGACTGGGTTACGGACGATTTTGGAAGAGAGTGGCAGGTTCGAGTATGGGAGGACGTCGCTGCGACACTAGAAGCGGCGTGTCCGGGGTGTCTTGACGTGATCTCCAATGAATGAGTACCAACAGACCAAGTGACTCATTGGCGTTGAGGAGAAGTTGTGATGGGAATTACGGAGCATCTTTCAAAGGCTTCGTCATCGGATAGTGTGTTTAGGGACGAGAAATTAGGGGTCCCATAGGTGAATCTGGAGACAGACGCGTACGTTGCTAATATAGGTATAGGTATAACTATGGGATGAACGAGAACGAACTCTTATGATGACGGCGACGGAGCTGGGACCGGATCCTTCACGCGGGCGAGAATCTACCCGAGCGGCTGGGGCTGCATCAACAGCTTACCTGGAGGGAGAGGTACCCGAAAAGTCTCTTGTGATGATGGCTATACACACTAATACGCACAATATGCCAGTTTTTACAGAGGCTACAGTATAGAAAAATTATTGAATAATGAAATAATGTACATGAATTTGAATGAGATTTTTTTCATAATTTTTCTAGACACTCTGCAAACATTTCGGCTCTTGAACAATAAGACCGGCAATGCAGTAATTCACAAAGCGGTACTTCTCAGTCACTAAAGCGCCTAACGCTCCCCCATATTTTACCGCTACGGCCAGCCACCAAAAAACGCCACAAAAACGCCAACAGCACCCAACGGCCCAAAAATCTCCCCGCTTAACCCCCGTGGCACCGATGTCCAACGGCCTGATCTGATCTGCTAAAGAAAAAAAAAAAAAACAATGAGCAAAAGCACAGGCACCGATCCACAAGGCGCAGCTTTTGCTGTTGTTTCGCTTTCGCTGAACAGGGGCCCTCTTAAGCTTATCATCCTTTTTCGTTCTCGCATTTCCCGATTGGGAATAAAATAGGGCTGCTCTGCTCAAACCGGAGTAATTCAACGTCGCGATGGCTTTTTTTTACCACGTAACCTACGTAACCTGTCGTCTGTCACTATTCAGAATCAATGCGCAGCTTGTGGGATCATGATACTGCCAACTGCGCCATGGCGTTATAGTCGGATGCGACACGGCCCCGTGGTGCCATAGGCTGCAGGAGTAGTGGTGCGTAATGACGACAAGGGCTGCGACGTGATTGAGAGCATTGATTGGGCTCCATTCGGCGATTGGAAAAGTAGGATCATGAAAGAAAAGATAAATAGGGTGATGCGCCGCAGCTTCTTGGAGATGGAAATATTCATCATCACCAACAAACAATCACAAGCAACTGGATAGACTCTTTTCATCACCACTCCGCCTTTCTATATAATAGTACCAACATCATCAACTTAGACAATCTCACTTACACGATACTCAACACCACCACAACCTAATACACACACTATCATCACAATGGCCATCCCCAACCGCAAAGTCGTCATCACCGCCTACGGCCCTCCCTCCACCGCCCTCAAAATCGTCAACGACACAATCTCCCCTCCTGCCAAGGACCACGTCCAAGTCAAGATCCTCTACGCAGGCTTCTCCGGCGCCGACGTCAACATGCGTCTCGGTGTCTACCCCATGCAAAACGCCGCTCCCCTCACACCCGGCTACTGCTTCTCCGGCCGCGTCTCCGTCAACGGGCCCGGCAGCTCCAAGTTCAAGCCCGGAACCCTCGTCACGGCCTTGACAAAGTACGACTCTGATGCCGAGTACATCAACATCCCGGAGAAGTACCTCGTGGCTATCCCTGAGGGCGTCGACCCAAAGGTAGCTGTTGTCCTGCCTCTCGACTGGGCCACTGCCTATGGCATGGTCTTTCGCGCCGCAAAGGTTTCTGAAGGACAGCGCGTCTTCATCCACGGTATCAGTGGAGCCGTTGGCCAAGCCATCATGTATCTCTCCCTGCTCCAAGGCGCAACCGTCTACGGCACAGCCGCTGAGAGGAACCACGCCGCTCTCAAAGAGGCCGGTGCCCATCCATACCTCTACTCCAACAAGGACTGGATCGCCTCCATGAAGGAACTCGGAGGCGTGCACGCCGTCTTTGACGCCTTAGGCTTCGAAAGCTTCGATGAGTCTTACTCCATCTTGAGCTCTACCGAGAAGAGCGTCGTTGTAGCCTACGGAAATAACCTCAGCAATCTTACTGGTGCGAAGCCACGCAATATTTGGATCCCAATGACCAAGCTGCTGCTTAAGAATCTATATTTTTGGTCCCACAAAGGATCTACCTTCTACTTCATCACACGCGACCAAAAGACGTTTATGCCTGAACTCCAGCAGCTACTCAACATGACTAGGGATGGAATCATCACCCCTCCGGTCAAAGCCGTCTGGGAGTTTGACGATATCAAAGAGGCCCACGAAGCTTGGGGCAAGGGCTCAGGAATGGGATCGCCAGTCATCCGCATTGCCCACGAGTAAAAAGGGAATTATTTTTGTATCTCTCTTCTCTCTTTGATACCTTTTGATTTATACTGTCTCGATTTGGTAAAAGATTGGTGTCCGATCTGCAGCGGATTTCTGTTATTGTTTCTCTCCAGTTTTTTATTCCCAATTAGTTAAGCAGCTTGAAGCATTTACCGATTAATAATAAATACATTGTACCTTGTCTCACATCTCATATCTCGCTTCGCATAGCTCTGTTTCACTGTAACTCAAAATTCGTTGCGAGGGTGTGATGTCATGGCGGCTTGACGTCACACCAGATGACTCCATCAAGGAGGCGAATCTCACAAGCCGTTATAGCTATCATATACAAAAGCTATGCAATTCAATCTTCATTTCATCAAAAATTCGAAATAAATTAAATCAATTAAAATCTATCATTTTGAATCAAGCATCATGGCTTCAACGCTTCATCTCCGCCACATTCCCGCCTCCAGCTTCGTCCGCACCACTCCTACCAGCACATTCCGCCGGTCTTTTCACCAGACAATTCCGCGCCTCCAACCTGCCGTTAAACTTGAAGGCGATAAAAAGCCCGAGCAAAGCAAAGGAAAAGGCAAAGGGAAGCAACATGCCCCGCAGCCCAAAATCTCTAATCTGAGCATGCCGGGTGTCAATAAGTCACAAGAGCTCACGAAAGAGCAAAAGGAGGAAGTGCGGCAACAGTAAGAAGCTTATTTTCTATTTTGATAAAACGAGAAAAGAAAAAGCAAATTGACACAAATTCTGCGAATAGTAACAAAGAATTCGAAAAGAAATTTGATCACGGCCAGACAGCGCCGAACGACAAGGTAGACAAGAAATTTTGGGAAGCTGGTGAAGCTAGTGAAGGTCGTAAACCTTGATCATATATTTCGCTTGAGATATGATATTATGTTTTAAATGTACAGCGGAGTTCTAGGATACCAAATCATGTATGATAGGAATGAGTAAATGCTGAATTTTTATCAATGGGCAACGGAGCGCCACAAGCGTGCTTGAGTGTGTATTAAATACTCGCGAGTATGCAGGAACAGAAGATGCGCTATTGGGATATTCACATAGATGGTCAATTGATTGGTTTATTTCCCACTCTTCTATTCTAAATCTCAGCCTTTCAAGTATCGCATGCAAGTCCATGCCAAGCCCATGCCTTATGACCATATTACGAATTATGAACATTCTTAAGCTCAATAGGGTCGATTCTTCGTAGCGGAATATACCAGTCCATAGCAACTACCGCCCCAGATGAGATTTCCGAGCAATGCATGAGTACAGAAATAGAAAACGCCGCGTGCTACACCCTTGACATTTACCCATATTTTACATATTATACAACACAGCATTTAACATGCGTGACTCATTCAACTAGCGTAATATCTGTCTTAATACGCTCCGGAAATCCAGTTAAAAAATAATATCATCATAATAAATCGTGTGCGGCTTGCCTAGTCAGCTCTGAAATGCCTGTATAAGTGCTATTAGTAAAAGAAGGAAGGAAAGAATAGGTATCAAATTACCATATAGAAGTAACAACGTATATCAGATAGCCAAATATATGGGCCATCTGATACCGTAGACACTTGCTTCGGCGAATCGGACTCAAATCTATTTGAGACTGACTGGCCTCACCGTAGTAAAAAGAAACTTGGTCCCATCTTTAGAAAGAAACGCATATCCTTACGGTCGGTCCATCCCGCCGCCAGCCATGTCTCCAATCAACCCGCGAACCCAATCGACCAGCGCTTTGACCAAACCCTGAGGCTTGTTCTTTCCATCCACGCCACGAACTGGCTCCGTGCCCATCGTAGGCAGGACGTTGTCGCCGGCCGACAAGCTAACGAAGAGTGCGAAAGGTATCAGCCAGACGCAGATTCCGAAGTAGGACGCAATCATGGTAAAACTCGGGACGTCTATATGTTCGTAGTAGGAAGATCGGGCATAGGCTCGCTCCTGATGGTTGGAGAAGAATCGGAACCACACATAGTGGTCGAGAAGGACCAAGACTAAGATTTCGGGTCAGAATAAGTACTTTTTAGTAGGTGAAGCTGGATACCATACCACAAGAGAGCAAGAACAGCGGATCAGTCAGCTGCACATATGGAAACTTCCTCAAGTTGCCCAAATAGACCACATGGCAGACAATTCCCAAGACGGTAGCCCAAAAGGGAAACCCATCGATCAAGAGCGCAACCTGCACGCCAATGATGATCTGGATCAGTCGCGTGAGTAAGCGCTTTGCCAAGACGGTATGTTCCTCCACCAGTTCCGAGAGATAGTAGAGCCCAGACGCGATCGACAAGGTTAAGAAGCAGAAGCCGATAATGGCGCCGACGTAGCCCAGCAGAGGTAGAATCCACATCTTGACTTATTAGTGTTCTGTTCAAGCTATTTGCCAGAGAGCAGTCGATAAGACAGCGCAAGTTAAGCTGAGGCTGTGAAAAAAGAAGAGGATGAAAAAGAAGAAACTAGAGATTGAACGAATGAATGAATGAGGAAGAGCGGCTCGTTTAGATTAAATTAAAGCAAGGATGCGGTTAGCAGTAGCTGTGGACACGTTCATGTACTCGTAAATGGGATGAGCTTGTGTGGGATGCCTGTCGTCATACGGAACTATAACTTTTCCCGCTCCGATAAGCTTCAAAGAATGGATGCAAACGATGTGATGTTTTCAGCAAGGTGTTATCTATTATCTATGAAACTGAAAACAAAATCTATGAAACTAGTTAAAACAATTGATCGGTAGCGAGTTCTCACCTCTCTTCTGGATTTTATCTGCTGTTTCGCTTGGTTGGTGTGACAATGTAGACCACCGTCACATGTCTCGTCCGTGTAAGATGTTGGCATGTACTACTCCATGTACCTTGTCAGCTCCGATAAGCTTATCGATAACACCCACAAAAAAAGATCATGATGCCCCGTCGCAGCGCAGACTTGAGGATCCAAGCAAAAAGACTACCGTTCTCAGCGCTACCTCTCATTTCTTCAAGGCGCATTAAGCGAAACAACAAGCGATTTCAATCTACCTATTACTAAACCACAAAAGACCACTGTTTTAACACCACAATGTCTCGCCCCGAGGATTCTCTGTACGCTCTCCTCCCCCCAACTCCCCCCCCGCCATCACCACTCAACATCTTCTAACATCTCATTCTTCCCTCTCCAGCGCGGCCGACGTCCACTATGACGACACCGAAGCCCGCAAATACACCACCAGCTCCCGTATCCAAAACATCCAAGCCTCCATGACCCGTCGCGCCCTCGAGCTCCTCGACCTCAAGGTCCCGTCCCTCATCCTCGACGTCGGCTGCGGCAGTGGCCTCTCTGGCGAGATTCTCTCCGCCGTCGACCCGGCAGACGGCGGCCCTCACACCTGGATCGGCATGGACGTCTCTCCTTCCATGCTGGACATTGCGCTACAGCGCGACGTCGAGGGCGACCTGATGCTGGCGGACATTGGCCAGGGCGTGCCCTTCCGCGCTGGTTCGTTTGATGCCGCCATCAGTATATCTGCGATTCAGTGGCTTTGCAGCGCTGAGTCGAGCGAGACTTCTCCCACTGGACGACTCACCCGATTCTTCAATGGCTTGTACGCGTCGCTGCGCAGAGGTGGCCGTGCTGTCTGCCAATTCTACCCCAAGAACGATACCCAGCGAAACATGATCACCCAGGCTGCCGTCAAAGCTGGCTTCGGCGCCGGTCTCCTCGAGGACGACCCTGGCACCAAGAACGTCAAGCTGTACCTCGTCCTCACCGTGGGTAACAACGACAATGAGGGCGGCAACACTGATATTACTGGCGTCGTCAGCGGCATGGACAACGTTGACGTTTTGGACGCCAGAAAGAGGCTCAAGGCGAACAATACTCAGGTCAAGAAGGGAAGCAAGGCATGGATCGTCAAGAAGAAGGAACAGATGGAGAGAAAAGGAAAGATTGTCAAGGCCACATCCAAGTATACCGGCCGCAAGCGTCGTATACAGTTTTAAAAGCAAGTTATTGAGGAAGACGGAGCTGGGCTGCATGGTATGGGCGTTAGTGGCGCATTCGATTTTCTACAATTTCTTTTCCAGATACATATGATATATATGAATTGTTGATACCCTTTTATTACTCGAGTCACCTCTGGTTTTGTTTGTAATTGTTTAATCCATCTACAATTTTGATGCGGCAAAAGATTCAATTTTCTTATTTTTATTTCATTCATCAATATGATGATGCTGTCTTATAACAGCATTCTAGCCATGTTCATCAAATTTCCATATTTGGCAAATACGATTCGCCTCATTCCCATTCATTTTTTCCTTCTTTATTTTTTTCTTTAAATCTCAATGCACATCCTCTATGCCTGTGTCTCTTGGGCAGGCTTGTCTGATGGGCCGCTGGTCTGCTCAGGCTTCATGGTAGGGAAAGCCAGGACCTCTCTAATGCTGTAGTTGTCGGTCAAGAACATCATCATTCGGTCAATACCCATACCCCAACCACCAGTAGGGGGGAGACCGTGCTCAAGGGCCTTGCAGAAGGTCTCATCGACACCCTGGGCCTCGTCGTCACCCTGGGCCTTCTGTCGGGCCTGCTCCTCGAATCGCTCACGCTGCTCGGTGGCAACGTTCAACTCAGTATAGCTATAGTCTATGTCAGAAATTTATTCATATTCCTCACATTAGTATTACTTACGCGTTGCAAATTTCCTTCTTGCAGACGAAAGCCTCGAATCGCTCGCAAAGGCCGGGAACGCTGCGAGAGCTCTTGGCAAGAGGAGACATCATCTTGGGGTGACCAGTAATGAAGGTGGGGTTAACCTATATTCAGTGTTAGTTGAGGAAATGACAAGAGCATGTTTGTTGTAATTATTGGCGAATAACTTACGCATTGAGACTCCAAGAACTCTCCAACAAGGGCATCCAGCATACGAGCGTTGGTCAGAGGTGCGCTGCACTCAACACCAGTCTTCTTGAGGATTCTCCTGAGGAACTGGTTGGCCTCATCGGTGTGGAGCTCGTCAGCAGGAGGGAACTTCTCGCCGACACACTCCTCCAGAGTGGAGATCATCTCAATTCGGCGCCATGGGCCCTCCCAGTTGATCTCAATCTCCTCGCCGTTGATGGTGTGGTACTTGGTCTTGTAAGAGCCGTGGATGTGCTTGACCAGGCCAGTAACAAGGTCCTCAGTCATCTTCATGAGGTCATAGTAATCAGCATAGGCCATATAGAACTCCAAAGTAGTGAATTCTACCAAAAGTTAGCTTTATATCTTAATGCTGGAGATTGTAGATTAAGAACTTACCAGGGTTGTGAGTCAGATCCATGCTCTCATTTCTGAACTGACGTCCCATCTCGTAGACTCGGTTCAATCCACCGACAACAAGCATCTTGAGGTAGAGTTCAGGGGCGATACGGAGGAACATATCCATGTTGAGATCATTGTGGTGAGTAATGAAAGGCTTAGCAGTGGCACCACCAGCAATGGCGTTGAGCATAGGAGTCTGAACTGAGATGAAATCCCGGTCGTCAAACCAGCGACGAATGTAGGAGTCAACCTTGGCACGGGTGAGGAAGACATTTCGGACGTTGTCGTTCATCATCAGATCGAGATATCGCTGACGGAATCGCTGCTCGGGGTTCTTGAAGCCGTAGTGGTCATCGGGAATCTAAAATGGGGTAAGAGGATGAACATATATAGATCCCGTGATCACAATGACTCACCTGGTGCAAGCATGGTGACAGGAGGACGACCTCGACAGCGGCAATAGAAAGCTCGCCAGAGAAGTCGCCGGATCCCTGCTTGGTCTTGGGGTTGGTTCGGGTAGGGTAACCACGGATACCTATACGAGCAGTCAGTAGGAGGTCATATGGAGTGAAGCATGTCCATGTACGAACCGATAATGTCACCACGGCGGAGGTTGATGTGCTGCTCATCAAATTCAGGGGTGCCCTCCTCGCGGTTGTCGGCCTGGGCAAGGACTTGGAGACGAGTGCCCTAGAAAGTTATCAGATTGCGTGGCCTAGCCATGTTTAATATTCGTAGAAACGTACCTCGGAGCGAATATCGTAGAAGAACAGCTTGCTACCAGCTGATCGCTTGACGTAGACTCTGCCAGCCAGAGAGATCTTCTTGGTTGTGTCGGACTCGCCGTTCTTGAGGTTTGAGAACTCCTCGGCGAACTTGCGGATGTCATAGGTGACATGGAACTACGGAATTGATGAGCAATCAAGAATCCATTCGTCTGTATCAGAAGGAGCGCACCTTGTGGGGGTAAGCCTTGCCCTGGGCGTGGAGCTCGTTGACAGCTCTTGATCGAATCTCGAAGTACTGCATAGACATATCGTATTAGAAAAAAATCCAGACAATTCAATGGTCGCGCGACAAAATTAAGCGCCCAAACATACCTGGTTAGGAGTGAGCTCCTTCTCGGAAGCCTCAGCGTTCTTCTTGCCAGCGGCCTGCGCGGGCTTCTTGTCCTTGTTGGCGGCGTCCTTCTCCTTCTTCTGGGCCTCCTTCTCACGGGCCTTCTGGCGCTTCTTGAGCTCAGTCTTGGAGATCATCTCTCCAGTGACCTCGTCAAGGTGCAGCTTGGAAGCAGCGGCAGCAACAGCGTCGACAGCCGCATCGGCAGTGGGTTGCTTGTCCGCCATGGTGAATCGATTCGTAGTCGTGTAACGGTGTTGGCGGAGTAAAATTGGGGGGAATAATCTTGAACGAGGTTGAAATATATAGTCACAAAAATAGAACCAAAAAAAATATCAGCTTCTTCGAGTCATAGCAGAAATCGGAGTCACCCCGCCATGCGACCAATGGAGGGGTTGGCGCCAGGGTTATTTTTTCCTTAAATGGACGGGAATTCAATTCCCCGATCCGGCCGATGCGCTGCATGCCTTGACAGAGCTGAGCATTTGACTTGGGGCTGGCTGGCATGCATTGTATGAACCTGAGTATTAAACTGGGAATGGTAAACCCATATAAATAAGCTGGTAAATGGCTGTGTATTGAAATGTTTCAATAAATTATACATGGAGCGATTTGACATGTACAAATGGAAATCTCACTGTGAAGACGGTGCACTTATACTGAGTAGAAACGCAGACTAAAAGTTACAGGCAGTACTTAGGCATAGACACCGATTAACTGAGGTGCTTGCAGCTTATAAGAGCCTAAAACCCCGCCATTACTTGCACTCGAGGCAATTTTTCACCTATAGACACTGGCTGTCTTATCTCAATCCTATATCAATGTAACTCTGTCGCAAGTCGGCCGACGATCCGCACACATCAACCTCAAGGCAGCAAGTCCTTATCATGCTCCGCCAAAGTATTTCTTCCGGCGAATATTACCCAGTATAGTAGCCAAGCTATACAACTAAATCCTTAGCTGTGCGAATAGTAGTTAATATTATGAAATGGTTTAGCCTATATGGGGGTCAGGCTCCTAAGATCAACCACTTCGTATTTTACTAGCACCGGCCAACTCACCGTATCTCCCCTACCTAACATCCTAACCACCACTTACATCTCCACTCAGTCTTACGCGCCTTTCAGTCTCGAGCTAAATAGCTAGATACTTTACTTCTCATCATGTTTTAATCTTAATCTTCCTACTACCCATCTCTCCTTGAAAATAACTTAAAAGCTCTGTCCATATTCTCTTCATCCACAATGGCTCTCTCAACCCGAGCCTCCAAGCTCACAACCCCCGATCCCTCAGTCGGTTACATCTCAGACAACTGGAACGCCAATTCCAACCCATCAGGCTATGTAAATCTCGGCGTCGCAGAAAACTACCTCATGCACGAGACTCTCTCGGAGCACCTCCACGCCAATCTCAAAGTCCCTACCTCGGCCTTTACTTATGGCGACTTTTGGAAGCGCGGCAAAACCGCCATTGCGAGCTTCCTCTCGAAGCATTTGAATCCCGTTGAGCCTGTAAAGCCGGAGCATGTGGTCGTCACCAGTGGCTGTACTTCTGCAGTCGAGCATCTGTCCTGGGCGTTTGCCAATCCTGGCGAGTATATACTTCTTGGAAGGCCGTATTACGGGGCTTTTCCGAGTGATGCATGCCTTCGCACTGGGACGAAGCTGGCATTTGTCGACTTCAAAGAAGACGACCCGCTAGGAGCAAATTGTGTCAAGAGATACGAAGACAGACTTTTAGAAGCTCAAGCAAGAGGTGAAAAGGTCACCAGTCTGCTCCTCTGTCACCCACATAACCCTCTCGGACGATGCTACTCCCGAGACGTCCTCATCGACCTCCTCAAATTCTGCAACAAGTACAAGCTTCACCTCATCAGCGATGAAATCTACGCTCTCTCAATCTTCGAAAACAAGGTCGACTCAAACCCACCCCCAGAACCTTTCTACTCTGTCCTCTCCATCGATCCCACGGGCCTGATAGATCCCTCGCTCGTCCACGTCCTATGGGGCATGTCCAAAGACTTTGGCGCAAATGGTCTACGCCTAGGCGCCATCATCTCGCAGCACAACGTGGATTTGATAACGGCAATGGGCCCTGCAGTCTTATTCACCACCATCTCGTCTCTTTCAGAGCACGCATTTGCCAATGTTCTTGAGGATGACGTTTGGGTTGAAAACTACATCAAGGAAAACCAGCGCAAATTGGCAGAATACTACGAGTACATCACTAATTGGGCCAAGAAGAACGACATTGTCTACGCGCCGGGCGCGAACGCTGGGTTCTTCATCTGGGTCGACCTAGGAAGATCATATCTCAAACACCAGGAGAATCCCGATGCCATTAAGCCCGAGGACCTGGATGGAGTCGTTATGAACGCCTTGCTGAAACATAAAATCTTTCTCGCATCAGGAGAGCGATTCGGGTCCGAGAAGCCAGGCTGGTTCCGCATTGTCTTTTCTCACGACAAGGGCTATCTGATTGAGGGCCTCAGCCGAATCGTCGCCGCAGTGACATCTCCTGATCCTCTGCGAAATTGACAATCAATTGATCCAGATGTAAAGATGCATATAAAAGTGGTATACAAGAGCCAACCAGGACACCTTGAGAATTAGTAGAGTACAATTTTGTATATAGATTTCATCTTGGATCAATATCACGGCAAGTAGTCAGTGCATCTGGCCAACTCAAAAAGGATTTAGATTTCATCTTAAGTTAATACTGCGGCACATACTCACTGCCTCTAGCCAATTCACAAAGTAATGTTTCAGCCCACATGTAATATCAATAATCATGTACTGTTAAAAAAAAAGTCTATATATTCAGACTGCTGCCTTGCTCCATACGCTCATGTTAAAACATAGGTACACTCCCTTTTCTTCCTCCCCCATTCTCCCCACCACCTTCATTTTCTCCATAATATCGCCCCCCTGCCCTCCATACCATTTTATCTGGCCTTGATTTGTTTCTTGCCCTTTAGTTTTTTAATTCCAGCGGCGTCGCTCCGCATCGCCTTCGGTTTCTAAGGTTTGAGGTATCATTTTTCTTCCAGCACGCCTGGTCGAGGTAATATGAGAAAGGTAGAGGTTTTTGTTAGTGGTCGTGCTGGGTGTAAATCTTTTTTTCTCGCCTTGACGGCTTGTGTGTGGTATTTAGATGGTCTCCATGCGGTCGAGGATGGCCTTGGTGAACTCGTGGGTGGTGGACTCGCCGCCCATATCGCGAGTGCGGACCTTGCTGTAGAAATTGTCAGTAAATCTCGTGTCACTAGAGAGAAAAAGAGTAAAAGAGAAACGTACCCGTCGGCAATGACGCCGTAGACGGCCTTGGAGATGCGGTTGGCGTGGTCGTCGAGGCCAAGGTGTCTCAGGAGCATGCTGCCGCTGAGAATCATGGCTGTGGGGTTGGCCTGGTCCTTGCCCTTGATGTCAAGACCGACGTGACGGCAGCCGGGCTCGAAGACGGCAACCTCACGGCCCATGTTGCAGCCGGGGACGATACCGGGGCCACCAACCAGGGCGGCACCAATGTTGGACAGGATACCACCGTACAGGTTAGGCATGACCATGACGTCGAACTGCTGGGGGCGGGAGACAGCCTGCATGGAGGCGTTGTCGACAATCATGTCGTTGACCTCGAGGGTGGGGTACTCCTTGGCGGTCTGGTGGAAGGTGCTGCGGAACAGACCGTCGGCCAGCTTCATGATGTTGGCCTTGTGGATACAGGTGACCTTCTTGCGGCCGTTGGCGAGAGCGAAAGCAAAGGCGAACTTGGCAATGCGCTCAGACTTGGCGCGGGTGATGATCTTGAGCGACTCCACGACGCCGGGCACGCTCTGGTGCTCGAGGCCAGAGTACTCACCCTCGGTGTTCTCACGGATGATGCACAGGTCAACGTCCTTGTGGCGGGTCTCGTAGCCGGGGATGTTCTTGATCAGCGAGATGCTGGCGTAGATGTCGAGCTCCTGGCGCATGGCGACGTTGAAGCTCTGGTGGCCGGAGCGGCTGACGGGGGTGTGGAGGATACCCTTGAGACCCAGCTTGTTGCGCTTGAGGGAGGCAACGCTCTCGCGGAAGGCCTCCTCGGTTCGCAGGGCGCTCTCCTCGACACCGGAGACCTCGATCTGCTCCCACTCGATGGGCACGTTGTCGGCCTTGAAGATGGTCTTGACAGACTCGGCAACCTCTCCACCGATACCATCACCGGGGATCAGGGTCACGGTGTACTTGCCGCCGAACTTGGCGGGCTTGAAGATGTCGGACTGGACGGTAGCGAATGATCGAGTGAGCTGCTGGGGCTGGGCAGCAGCACGGAGGACCTGTAGGCGTCATTGCATGTCAGTTGCTGGTCCTCCACATCTTGGAAAAAAAAATCTCGCGGGAATCGCCTCGGTTCGAGCCACCAGCCCCTCCACCTCTTCCGGGCGTATCGCAAGAGAAAAAAAAGACTCTCGCAATGCACTGTATTCCATTCTCTTTCTTTTTTCTTTTTCCTTTCCCAAATCGATCCCATTCTCGAGCTTCTGCTTCATAAAAAGAGGGAGAAGAAAAGTAACCACGTACCTGCGCGGTCCGGAGAGAGCTTCGCGACAACATCTTGGACACAAAAAAAGAAGACGGTTCAGCCAGATGCTAAGAGAGGTGCACGGTCCAAAATTCCCGATTCGACCCAACAAGGACAAATGGGAAGTATAATTAAGAGAAGAGAGGAGAGGTTTGTTTTTTTGTTACAGAGAGAAAGGAGAGAGGGAAAAAGAAAGAAGAGAGAGTTTCGATTTTGGAACAGGTTTCAAAAAATCGCCCTTGGGAGCCAAATTACCGCAGTGACCGTTTGATAGGCTCGTGCCAATTGAGCCGAGCTTTTTCGGCCTGCGCCGGCGGCGCCGCAGCGCATATTATTTTTTCGTTAATTTTTTTTTTTACCTTCCATTGCTCCGTTTTTAGCTGGAAACTTCGGAACAAGGTGCGGAATGCGACGTCTTTCCGAGCGCAGCTCCGGGCTAGCGCTGTGCCTCGATCAGGACTAGACGCTGCGATTGTTGTTTATCGGGCGTCCATTGCCCAACTCGGTAATTCCAGCTCCAAAGTCGGCAATTTCAGTTCAACGTCATGTCACTCGCGATTATTATCACTCACGATTATTGTGTTCTGCATATAATGCATATAAGTCACGCATGTATGAGCCATTATTTGAGCACATTCATTAAGTCATAAATTGCACAGCTAGTACCAAGTAAGCTACCTAAACTATAGGAAATTCTATTGCTACTTCTCGTTCAGTTATACAACAATTCATATAAAAGACTCCCCTCTAACAAGTTATTCCAGCCCGGTCCCATTCGTTCCCTTCATACCCAATTATCAGTGTCGTCGTCACTCTTACAAACGCGTCGCATCAATAATACCCAGCCCTCTACCACCCAAGGGTGTCCAAGGGTTAAAGTCTCCTAGGCATGATTCTTTCGTCGATGTTTTCATGCCTTCGTATAGTAGAAGCTTACCTCAAAATTTTCCCATTCCCAGAAACAGTACAGTTCGTCAGTTCATTCAAGCTATTCCGTACAAAATCGTTCGTCTTCTCACATCTCCTACGCCTCTTTTCCTACACCTCTTCCTCATCCAGCGGCTCAACTCGAACCAAAATCTCCTCGAGCAGCCCCTCCAAAAAGTTGCCCACATCACGGCCCATACCTACAGGTTCAGCTTTATCGTGATAATCAATCTCCTTGCAAACGTGTGCTAGCTTATAGACAAGTTTGCGGACTTTTTCATGAGAAGCCTCGGCTCGCTGTTGTTTGGCTGACATTGTTGAGCCTTTCTGCACAGATCTATACATCTGTTGAAGTCGAATCTGCCGTCTCTTGAGCGCTTCTTCAAGAGCGGGAAAGATGACATCGTTGAGAGCATCAAGCTCTCCGTTAGGATTCGCAGCCGGGGGCGAGGGAAAGTTATCCAACATCCCTGAAGAATTACCCTGTGATCGCAATGATGATACCGATGCTGATGGCGCATGCCCAGCATGATTAGACGAATGTGCAGTTGATGATGTGGCAGGTACTCTAGATGCGGAAGTATGAGACATAACCGGGGTTACCGTCCGCTTTTCAGTCGTATGAGGTGATGAGTTGGATACTCTGGATGCTGAAGTATGTGCCATAACCGGCGTGACCGTTCGCTTTTCAGCAGTCTTGGGCGAGGAAGCAGATACTCTAGATGCTGATGTATGCGCCATAACCGGTGTTACCGTTCGCTTTTCAACGGTAGCCTGAGGTGGTGGCGGCTTAGGGGATGGACCTCTATAGGGCGGAATTTCTGGCACATCGTAATGTGCAATCTTTGTGCTCGTTGATCGAGGTGAAACGCCATGAGCTGGCGGAACTGGTTTCTCAAATCCAGGAGGTATGGAAATGACTCGGTGCACGGGAGCTGCGGGGGGAGGGGGTGAGGGAGTTGGTACAGGTTCGGGCAAATCTATATTCAGATTCAGTATTCCCATATCGCGCTGCAGATGAGCTTGCAGTTCTCGATCATAATCTGGCGAAGGAGGTTCCGGTGGAACAATCTTTGGAGCCTTTGGTGTAAAGTCCCAGCTTGAAGTCTTCACCACGACAGGGCTGGCGGGCGCAGGAGCTGCTTTCGATACAAATCCGCGATGCTGGACAGCATGAGGTATTGGTTTGCGCTGTGGGCTTGATTGCCGTGATGTTCCTGCGCTGGATGAATTGGCTGCTTTGAGAGTATCACTCGGCTGAAGGACATGTTCTGGTCTCAACTTTGTTGGACTTGATGGTTCGCGCCGCCTTTCGCCGTAATCATCTGAGTTCTCGGATGACCGTCCGGCTCTCGTGTTAGTAGCACTTGCACCGAGCGGGTTCAGCTTACTCGGCCGGTTGACAACACCACCACGATCATTGACAAGCCTGACTGTGCCAAAGTCCCACATGTCTTCATTCACCCGCGTCCTCTCGGGAGGTGCGCTCTCGCTAACCTCCCATGGGTCGTCTTCTTCTGTCTTATGTGTCGCCGCCCATCTAGTATGTCGCTCAATCAACTCTGTAAGGTATGTAGTCTTTTTTGCCTTTCGAATAAACGGATGTCGCAAAAGGTCTCTCGCAGTCGGTCGTTCCTTTGGATCTCGCTGCAGACACAATTCGACAAAATCTTTAAAGGCCTTTGTAAAATTTCCCTCTAGCCTTGGTGGTGGATTCTTGGGGATGAGGAACAAAACCTTCATGGGGTGAATATCGGCGTAAGGAGGCTCGCCGTTTGCTAGCTCGAGAGCTGTGATACCGAGTGACCAAATATCAGCCTTGTGATCATATCCAGATTGTTTAATGACCTCCGGTGCCATCCAAAAGGGAGTTCCAACGAATGTGTTCTTCTTTGTCATTGTAGCTGAGAGCTGGCCCGAGACGCCAAAATCGGCCAGCTTGACCTGGCCGTTGGCCCCCAGCAAGACATTAGCCGCTAACAATAGTGTCAGTAAAAAATTCAACCTTTTTGCAGGATCGTAGAAACCATATGAGCCCTCACCCTTAATGTCGCGATGTAGTTTCTTGTCCGCGTGGAGATAGTCCAGACCCATCAGCAGCTCCCTTATGATGATTGCAATGTAATCCTCGCCCATGATCCCTGGCTTCATCAGGTCAGCACAGCTGCCGCCCGCGCAAAACTCCATGACAATCCATAGTTCTGCGCCCTTTGCATAGGATCCGTAGTATTTGGTCACATATGGCGACTGGAGTTCGGACAGGATGGCGATTTCTTGGATGATGTCTTCGACCTCGTCTTCGGCATTTTCGACGTCGATGATCTTGATGGCAACAGAGTGGCCAGTGCGTTTGTCGACTCTAAAAGGGCGCAGGAGAACGAGTCAGCAGAGGCGCCAGCAGCATAATTCAATTTCAATAGAGAGAGAGAAAAGGCAAAAGATAAAAGCCCAGCCAGAGACGGCAGGACATGCAAACATACGACGTACCCCTTGAACACCTTGCCAAAGCTACCACCGCCTGCAAGCAACATAGCATTAGGGATCACGACCAAGACAACTAAAGATCCCCCAGACCAGCAAACTGACCAATGCAGTATTCTTTCGTGTATAGAAGCTCCGGATCCAGAACCTCATTGGCCTCATCCGCATAACGGTGCGATTCCGCCATGGCGTCCGTCCTGGTATGTATTCTCGTCACCGGTTCTGCGCTACCGATGGATGGGCGGGAATGGAATGGGAGCGGCTACTTGCGCGTCCACCAAAAGGGCAGTGTCGTCGCTGCGAGCTCATAAAGCCATGCGCTCTATGATGGTTCGGTTCGCCGTGTATGAAAGAGTGGAAAACAGTTTTCGGTTTATGTAAACGAGAGTAGCAAGCCGGGGCGCGAAGCGGACAACGGGCGTTGGTGCTTGATGATGCACGGGATAAAGGGCATGTGCTGGAAATGGCTGAATGTCGTATCGGTTGCTTGGAGCTGCTGGCGGTGAGCCCCACTATGGGCCGGCACAAGCGCTCCCGCTGCTGTAGGGGTAGGGCGCTGCGGTGCCTGCGCCTGTGCCTGTAGGGTGCCTGTCGCTGTTTTACAGGCGGCGATCCCGGCCGTCGCACCGGCAACACAGCTCGAGCTTGCTTATCGATCAACCGTCAGCGATCAGCTATTTACTCAACATGCTATGGGGCTAACAACATGAAGGCGGCGACATCTCGCAGAGTTACAACTCGGCAGCGTCATGTAAATTATCTGACTTATAACATGATATTAAACAAACTGGCCAAGGACGACCCATTGATCGTCATGTACTACTTGTAAACAAATGCCAAACCCAACCGCATCAAAACAAATCAGCTGGTCGCCCATTGTTTACGCCACCATTTCGTGGGGTTTATTGCGGGGCAACGCCAATCGCAACCAGGGGTTACACAAGCGCATTAAATGCATCTGTTAGCCCTTCTTCAGCCTCAAGGTACATCAATAAAGAAAGGGCGAATCGCAGGGCAATCAAAGCAGCTGAAACTTGCTGTTTCGCTAATTTCCCGTGTAAAAACACTTGCATTGTCTACCTAAAATATCACAACACGGCAGAGGTTGTGTTTCCAAGGGGGAAAAGGGAGAAGGAAAAAAATAAGCAGAAAAGGAAACCCCCAGAGAGCAAGCCCATGTTCCGTCAGAAGAGCCAAACGCACAATAGCTCCTCTATGCTACCAAGTTCCTCGTACTTTGTAATCAGCGGTTTCCTCCCTTATAAAACAGCAAATAAACCAAGCAAATCATCGTAGAACCGGTTCGCCCATGACGGGTATTTATATCCCATCTTGTCTATCAAGCAGATGCAGCCATGGTCATCCTAGCCATGCTTAATAAGCGGTGTCAAGAGACCTGTCTCGTTTCCGCATCTTATATATCGTTATTCGTCATTCAATAGTAAAAAGTCGCCCATCAGCGCCATTATTCGTCTGTAATAAACTCAATCATGACTGTTCCTTGCTTCAGGCCTGCCTCTACAATGGTAGAATCCAACGATTCGATAAGATCTTGTCCCTGAGGCATCTGCTTCAGCTCAAAAGTAACCCCTTCTTTACCCTGCAGCGGCTCCGCCTTGAGCCATTCATATATCCTGCGAACAGGGTCCTGCAAGTTGAACCGCCGAATGATGCGGCCGTCGGGGTGTCGGAACTGGATGCGTGTCGTTGTAGAGGGATTGTTATCAGGCTCAACATGAGGGTTGATGCTAGAGATCTGAGCAAATGGGTTCTGCGACTCTTGTTCTTCAGATGTTTTAGCCTCCTCCTTGGTCAATGCATCGGGATCATGAACACTTGGCGTGGATCCCGAGCCCGATCCTGAGCCACCACTCTGAGCTCCAGCCAAGCTGTTCTTGAGCGCCATCTCCAGCATCTCGTCTTCCGTCATTCGATCCACGTCAATAACTTGAGGTTTCCGAGCTGGTGCCCTAGCAACTGGGTTCTTGCTGTTGGCTGCAAGGCTATATCTGTCCAAAAATTCGGCCACCTCGGCATGGAATTCATTGGCGTTGGGGAAGGGCTTCCCGCTCCATACTTTGACTTGTTCTCCAGTTCGAGGATCAACAATGGAGACATGAGGGTAGTTGTCTGGATTTTCATGTGACCGGTTAGGGAAGTAAAATGTTATATACTCCTCCGCATCGGGATAATCCTTATCCAACTGCAGGAAAATAAAGTTTTCGTTGACCAGATCTTTCACAGCTTTGTCCTTCCAAATATCTCGGTTGAGCATCTGGCAGCTAAAGTCACTCATGTCTTGCAGGTTGACCATAATCCACTTCTTGTCTTCCTTGCCCAGCGTACGGGCCTCATCCCATGACAATCGAGACATCAGATCGTAGGGCGGTCGGAACAAATCCTCGAGGCGCCTAGCATGGGCAGATGTATTGTCATCGCCCGCGGGCTCAGCGCTTCTCGTATCATCTCCCCATATCCGGTGACCAAAGGGCCCTCTAGTGGGAGCTATACGAAGCGTTAGACACCTTCTTCACATATTTTTCCTTTGACGTCTCCCTTCTCAAAGGATCGGGTAGACTTACCGGGCATCTGCCGCCTCCTTCTCAGTTGTTCCAAAATAGCTGAGCTTTCCTCTTCTCCCCATGATGGGTCTGGAGCCACAAGCGTCTCTGTCGTCCGAGCGATAGGAGCCCTGACATCCCCGCCAGCTGACCCCGATTCCTGGTATAATTCCTCCTGTAGACGCTTTGCCATGGCAGCATCTTCCTCTTCTTGTGCAAAGGCGGCTGCCTGCGCAGCGGCAACTCGCTCGTCCTCGTCGGCGTCGAAGGCATCGTCGTCATCGTGGTATTGCATATCGACATCCGCATCGTCCTCATCGTCGCTGTTGATGTGGATCACTCCGCTGGCATCTTCTCTGCCAATGTTGACTCTCCGTGGTGCGGGAGGTTGAGACGTCGAGGCGGCGGGAGGGTTGCTGGATACGCCAGCTCCGACTAGATCTGGACTCTCGAAGAAAAGCTCGATGGCCCGCTGGTAGTCTCCTCCCGTAATCTCCAGGAAGCCTCGAGCCACATCGACGCTCGCTCCAGTAATGTCAGTGAAGTGCTGAATGCTCTCATCCATGGCTGGTCAAAGTGATGCCACAACGCCCCCAACCGGCTGAGATGTCTGTTAGGTGGTGAGGCAGCTGGCGGAAAGAGGGTTGAATTGCTCTCTTTGAACACAAGCGTCGGAACCAGTCGTCTTCTCGCCAACAGTAGCGGGTAGTGGGTGATGATTGAACTGCCAAATGGATCGGGGAGCTGCAAGAAATGCCGGTCAGATAGGACTAAGATACTGCCCCACACGCGCTGGTTGGCTCAATCAGACTCAAGGGAAAATTGCGGTCGAGTCCAAGTACAGTTAATAAACGTATAGAATAGCGATGTTTCCCTAGCCAAAGGGATCTGAATGCTTTGAGAAGCGTGATTCTGGTTTAGAGCCCCTAAAATGCTTGCAATAAGTTGGGTCCAGAGAAGCAAAGGTTCGAATCGCGCAGAACACTGAGGAAGGGTTGAAAACTGCTAGGGCTAGGTAGACACGATAGACGATAACCGTAAGGCAGTAATGAAATACAGGCTGCATCGACGCCACAGGCACCGCGAACATGACGCAACAGGAGCACCCCGCCATGGAACTTGGCGCAGGTACCTCCTGCAGGACCTCTGGCTGGCGGGTACCTGGAGGTACGTC
Source organism: Trichoderma evansii (assembly GCF_050947405.1). NCBI lineage: Eukaryota > Fungi > Ascomycota > Sordariomycetes > Hypocreales > Hypocreaceae > Trichoderma > Trichoderma evansii. Next base: position 1,048,138 of record NW_028145201.1, on the reverse strand, counting down.
TGGAATAACCGGTCGGCCGGATCATTCCTAGCGCCGTCATGCCGCTCAACGCCACATGATGCTTACCCTACGAGTTGGAGAGAAAGGGCAGATAAGCGAGCTTGATTTGTCTATGCTGTTGTATTACTCGCATATCCGAATCTGAGATTCTATCTTGATTCGATTTATTCGCTAGGATAATAAAAAAAAAGTGTGTTGATTGACTAATTGCTGCTCATACGCTGTTAGCAGTAAGTATAACTGCTTCAACCTAAACCAAGAGATTGAAACCATGAACTTTGATATGTATACTTCCAGAGGCTTATTTGGAACCTGGAAAGTAGCCCAGAAGGAGAAATTTTCTGTCTTTGTCTTTCTGCAAGAATTTTATAGCAATAAAGAGGCAAATATATCGTGTCTTCATTGTATTTTTCTCCCGACATGTCCCAGATTGACTTATGTTACCATTGCAAACAACACATATTGGCACATCGAATCCTCTGTCATACAAGCATAGCTATATCCAATCAATCCCTGTAGATAAACTGGATTTGAGCTACGCTGAGGCTATCGTTGAGCTTGCGAGTATCTTCTTGTAGTATTCATTAGGCGTATCTATCCCTTCTTTCTTAGGTGCTGTATCTCTCGACTGTATCGTATTCAGATGAATTCTTTCTTCCTCTTCTTTTCCTTTGGGTATATGAGGTATCGACAAGGTCGTATTTCGTTTCATTGGTATAGCAAAAGCTCTGAAATATCGTGTCTTCCCGCTTCTCATCTCTCATCACAGTTGTGGTATTCCTTTCTTTTCCATAGTCGATCGTGCTCGAAGGTGTGATCGTAGTGATTCTCGAGCCAAGCAAGCAGCTTCGGCAAAAAACGCTCCTTTCTTTTCTGGACACTTGACTTTCGAAGTATTACCTATCATTATAATGTTAGCCATACACTTAATGCCGGGGAGAGATTGAGTTGTGGTGATGCTCTAGTTTGATAGCAAGCTGACAAACGTTGGTGCTTTGGCTATGTTTGAAAAGTGAAGAAAAAAGGTTAGATGGCGAAAATTTGCAGCGTGGACAAATATATTCGAAAAGAAAATTAAGAGACCGTTCCTAGTTCTAGTTTCAAAATCACATCACTTACAACAGTCACGTATTTCGACTAAATCGTTTATCTGAATATATATGAATCATTCATTTGAGTGGTTATCTGCCATATTCGAATCCGTAGATACCTATGATCCTCAATATACATGTATATGAGGCATCCCAAAAAAGAAGATCTTGTAGCAAAGTTTATAATGTAGCAAATAATTCAACCATCCTCCATTCCAATCCCTTATTCCTAGACACTAGCCTCTTGCAATTCCACCAATACTCTCTGCCAGGCTTTCTGTATCTCTGGAACGCGTTCTTCCACCTTGGCCTTTTCCACTGCCGCCACGAATTCATCTAGCTGTACAGCAGATTTGCCAAACACGCCACTCGAATAAGTCTTGAGCGTTGCTGAAACTGCCTCGGCTCGCTTGAGTCGTTGAGATTCAATGCCAACTTCCGCCTTGTCGACATCCAAGCTGCTGAGATATGCCTGTACAAGACCATCTTTGTCCACTGAAGAGGCATCTGCTGCAGGCTCAGACGCTGCAAGGTCCTTCATCAGGTCGATGACTGATTCATACCAAACCTCTCGCTTGATCACGTTGAATTTCGGATCCGAAAGGAAAGGCTCAAGAGCCTTGATGATTTGAATGCCAACGGCATAGGCTCGTCTGTCTGACGAGCGACTGTATCCACGGGCCACAGCCTCCAGTCCATTCTTCGCAGTCTTGATGACAGTTTCTTCCTTGGAATCCACGTCCATCTTATTCTCGTCCTTAAAATCCTCCAAGTGAGGTGTCACAATATCAACAATATCTTGCAACATGTCAAAGTTATCCGCCAATTTCGCAAATCGCCACAAGCAGCGGAAAGCATGAACACGGTAGTCGTCATTGTTCCGCTTTGCTTCGCGAATAACAATCTTCTTCATTAGAGCCGCAATATCAGCATTGAATCTCCATAGAGATTGGCCCTTCTCAACAAAGTCAGGGAATGACTCCAGAAGCTTCTCTTTGCCGGGGAAAGTTTTGAGAGCGAGGGCCTTTTCAAAGACGGGCCAAATGGCCTTCAAGTTGGCCTCTCCAATTGCACCTGTGGTATCACTGGCGCTGGCCACATCCGACACCATGGCAGCCACTGTAAAAGCACCAGTGTGTCTCAGTGACCACTGAGTCGTAGCCAGACAGCGTTCAACAAGGTCAACAATCTCTGGCACATAGCGAACAACAGTTCTATTGCTACCGGAATGCTGATCCCACACTTCTTGGAATACTTTGCCGGTGTATTCATCAACATCATGAGCACCGAGATAAGAAAATGGTAGTAAGAGCGTCTCCTGAGTGTTGAAGTGATCAGGGGACACCTTTGCCAAGGAAACAATAACATCCGCAACTTTCTGGCGGCGACTCTCCTCTTCCGATTGTAGATAAAGGTTCAACATGCGCTCCGAGAACCGCTGCTTGGCGCTATCTGAGACGACTCGCATAATATATGCAGCAGCGCGAGCATAAGCTTGACTGACTTCGTCGTTCTTGTCCAGAACCTGCTTGCCCAATAATTCCAAAAATCGAGTAGAGACGGATTTGATTTCATTTGTATGACGGGTAAAGAGAGTTGTCAAGACTCTGCTGCAGCCAATCTTGGTAGGCATTCCAATGGCAGTCTTGATAGTTGCTTCAAGGCGTGGAGCGAGCTCCGTCATCACGTCCTCATCAACAAAGCGTAGGATGTTATCAATGGCTTCCGAGATGGGAGAAGCATTGACCATTCTGGATCGCAATTTATCAATCTGCTCCCGACTATCTTCGCCGACTCGTTGATAATAGTAATTGATGCGCTCAGGTTCGATGGTGCTCAAAAGTCCGAGAAGCTTGGGTATCATCTCTGGGATAAATGGTTTCAAGTGCTTGCCGCCGTGTTGTGCGGTCTTGATGATTGTAATGATAGCAAAAGCCTGGACCTCTTGAACTGAGCTCTCTGCAGCTTTCTCAGAAAGCAAAAAAGGCAGCGCCTTCTGCATCATAGCATTGGCTGATGACTCGTGAGTTCCCTCTTCCAGCTGTCGAACGAGAGTGGTGGAAAGGCCTCTGCAAAGCCTGAAAGCTGCTTCCCTGACGCTTCCCTTCACATCGTCAAGGACCTTGACAGCCTTTGTCCAAATATCTCCATAAAACTTCTCGTATTGGTGGAATGGGACACCAGTCAAGATGTCGGAAATGGCAGCACAGCTGGCTTCTCGCATTCTCCATTCTCGTCCGAGGATGCTCTTGAGGAGCTCTTCCATGATGGCGTCAAAATGAACGTCCATGACCGTCTTTGGATCTTTGACCAAAGCTTTCCAAATCTCGTTCATGGCTCGTTGGACGTTGGTATTCGGATCAAATCGGTATCTGAAGAGCTTTGGATATATCTTGGGATCGACTTCAGAATCTGAGAGGATATTAGTGAGACCAAAGCGTCCAAAAGCAGATCTTCTCGACCACGTAGCTGCATTGGTTGCCAAAGACATAAACTTGTAGACAAGGCCTTGGTCACCAACTTCGTTTGCAAGGTTGACAATATCCTTGTAGGATGAAACTGAACTACCCTCGCCAGTTGGTAGCGCTCCCGGCTCAAATAACTCAGTTTCATTGTCCACTTTGAGTTGGGTGGTTGATCCTGTAAATGCAGACACAAGATCATTCACTAAGGCGGCTTTGAGTTCGTTATCTCCACGCTCATGCACCAGATTCAGACCACGCGAGGCGGTTTCTTGGACCAGTTCATCTCTTGAATTGAGAAGGCGCATGAAAGCGGCCTGTGCTTGTCGTAAGCGGGAAGTTACCTCATTGAGAGCAGAGCAGTATTGGACGATGCAGAAAAGCCAGATACCAGAAGCTTTCAGAAGAGATGGCTTGGTAGCCTTGCAATCTTCAAACAATTTGTCTAGGACACTTGTGAGCAGCTGGCTTCGGGCTTTGGCTTGGAAATCGCGGCTTTGGAATTCCACGTCCACCATTAGCTTCACATAGTCCGAGTCCCAGCGAGCAATTGCAATGGTTATAGCATCGCCAACGGCAAATTGAACTTCAACTCTCTTGATTTCATGAAGCGCGAACAACTCTTTCAAGATAGCCCCAACTGGACCTTCTGACCATGAAGTTGGCGATTCCGGAAGCTCTGAATCTGGGATGCTTGCAGCCAGCATGCCGAGCGCAACAATCGCCTTTTCATTCCCTTTCTTCGCTTTCTCAGAAAGCTTTTTGATGACATTATCAAGGGAAGTAGCTCCTTCTTTCGGAGGGATAGCCAGTTTAGCCAGCCACAGATGAGTGAAAGATTCGACGGCTGCGTCAAACAGAGATGGTGCGACATTCTCCTCGACAAGGATATGAAGTGGATATTTCCAATCGGCCACAGATGCATGGTTATAGAAGACAGATCGAGAGCCGAGGTGACCATAGGCGACCAATGCTCCTTCTGCAGCATTGAGATCCGGTCCAATAGCCGCTGTAGCTTTCTCAAACAGAGCACTGAGAGTCAAACCCCAATTCTGGACTTCATCAATATCCACTGCTGGGTGCGCCGCCAGGACACCAACAGCTCTCGCGCTCAATTGCCTTATCTCGCTCTTGTTAGATTTGATAAGAGGTAAAAGACGAGCGGCTTTGCCTTTGGCAAATTCTGCAACAATCTTTAACGGAGCCAGAGAAGCGACTTCGACAAAAGACCGAAGACTCTCCTCAGCTATTGGAGCATCCTCGACAGAAGAGCCAATAATACAGGCACTTAGAAAGATGTTTAGAAAACTCTGGTCTCCGTATGCCAAATACTTTCGTATCTTTTGACGAGATTCAATGTTCGTTTTGATTTGTGCACTGAGCGCCTGCATCCAATCTGGCTGAACGTTGAAATTTTCAAGGGCTGAAAGAAACATTATTTGCTTGCAGTATTGAATGACAAGAGGAAATGCGTGGATAGCAGTGCCTTTAAAATTGGTAAAGATGCTCTCATGGGGTAGGACTATCGCCCCGTGGCCAGCCTCGGAACCAGCATCGGGTTGAAATTCGGGAGTGAGGGTGAAGTACTTGAAAACCATCATGCGCCAGTCAGGTAAGACGGGAGCTATCTCGCTGTGGGCGTAGTAGGTCCACGGGTCCAGACCCTTTTGCCCTTGCTCAACCACATCGCTTCTCTCGTTAAGACGGCCGGCAACAGCCATAAAGTTTATCCAACGAGCATCAATGTTTATGAATGACAGACACTCATTGGCCCACTTGACAACTGCATGACGAGTGCTTCGTACAGCGGGTGCTTTTTCAGCAAGAGACATGTATTTGAGGAGCAAGGTCCTCAACTTTGGGTCTTCATCAGCGATGTGCCTAGGGATCTTTGATGTCAGACTTGAGAGTGCTCCATCAATGTTGACCACAGCGTCGTTGGTAGGATCTTCAGACAGTGATTGGAAGAGCCAAGCAGCCAAGTCAACCTGTGCTTCGAAAGGAATATCAGCGGAACGCGCGAGCATTCCAATGGTTTCATAGCCTCTTGAGCGAAGTTGAGTCTCATCATGAGATATTTGTACCGGAACCGGCCATCCTTGTGACTCGATGTAGCTTTGCATGCTCTTAATAAGATTCGGGCCAATCGAGAAGTCCTTGTTGGACGGACCAACTTGAGCGACCCATGAGAGAAATTGGAATAAGGCTTTGTGCAACTTTGTTCTTTCCAGGGAGCTCGACGGCTGGAGTGGGTCTGTAGAAGAGTCTTGTGTGAAAGCTGGCAAAAAGTCTAGCTTCACAACATTCACAATGTGCCCAGACATTGAAGTAGAAATAGCCGACTTGGAAAGAAGGGTAAGAATTCGCGTGCGATAGGCAGCGGGAAGCCGGGCATGAGCCTCGAACAGCTTTTTCACCAAGTCTTCATTCTCGAACGAGACTGAAGTCCGTTTGATGATTTCCTCTGCTAAAGAGGCTACCCTCGTATCTGGACTAGAGGAGGCATACAGAGCAGGGAGAAATTTCTCATCGTCGGTGAACGCTGCGCTCGCCAAGAATGTGACTATCTTTGCTCTGAGTTGTGAGATATTCTGGAAGATCTTGGTAGTTCCAGCGCCCTCAACAGAGAAAAAGTTGATTTCTTCTTGAGAGAAGGTTGGGTTTGACTCAGCCAGTGTCTTGCTTGGAGTAGGAGGCCTTAATCGCAAGAAGAGAGATAGCATCTTGGCGAGATACTTGGCGTCTGCCTCATCTTCCAATCCGATAGAAGCTCTCAAAGCTTCATCATCCTTGCTTCCGCGTGAAGGTAGACGGACATCAACAAGAAGTTGAAGAATGATGTTGAAAAAGGTGGCTGCTCTGCTCTGGCCTTCGTCCTTTGAGCACCCTTTCAGCGCAATAGGAACCAAGGCTCGCCTGTCATCTTCATCGAGACGACTAAGGCTGTGCTGGATAAATGGCAGATCAAGTTGCTTGATAACACTAGAGTCATTTGACTTGTACTGCTCAAGCAGAGCTTTTACAGGTAGGATGACACTGCCAGAAGTTAGCAACAAACTTCGGCGTGCCATGAAACTAGGAGAGAGGGAAGAGGAGAAGGAAGAGGAAAAGAAAAACCAAGTGACTGTACCTTGGAGGCTGGATGAATGTTCTCAGCCTTGCTAGAAGTTGAATAACCTAAAGGATGTTAGCACATAGAGGCCAGTAATGTGGTTGATGATCAGTGAGGAAACCTTACTTTAACTCGTACAGAGGCATGACTGCTGTCTGCCTTGAGGATGATGGGCGCCAGATAGCGGCCCAAAAGATCACGGAGCTTGTCTTCGACGTTAGCAACGGCAAGAATCCTGAATTCAACGCTGTCCACCAACTGCAGCTCTCGCTGCTCAGGATTAGTTGCGGCCGCCATGACTGAAGATGTCTCAGGGATGTGACTGGAGCCGGGCCAGGCGGCTAGCGTAGGGCAAATTCAAATGCTTGATAATACAGAAAGAGAAAAGAAATGCAGAAAACGGTCGGTATCACGGCTTAATAGAACGTAGAAAATGACATTCGAGAAGTGCGGGATAAAATTTGTGTGGTGATAGAAGGAATGTGGAAGATGCAGAGCGTAGAAGTGCTGGGGGAAAAGGTGACCTGGGTTGAGGGCTTGAGGCTCCCATCAGTGCATCATCACTTTAGGCCAGCATCGCTGTCGTAACGAAGTAAACAATGACTAAGCAGCCAGGTGCCTGTGGAACACGTGAGGTGTAGCAGCCAGGGCATTTTCGAATTTCTGGGTATAAAGAGGCGCAAGAGATTTGCTGTTGCAATGATTTTTACAGGCTCTAGTTGAAGAAACATCTATATTTGAGCATATATACCACATCTATCGTCGTTTACTAACCGTTGCATATGTTGGCCCAAGCCACAGCATGCCCCAGGGTTGTTGCGAGATCTACCGATCTCTCCAAACCAAACCAATTCTGTAAGCTCAGTAGCGTGCGGAGTACGTATATGCAGCCATAAAGAGAGACTACATGTATTCTGCAGTTGCATAGTTGGAATGATATGGGGCATTCTGCATAGTCACAGCAATAAATGACATCTCTTTATAGAAAATTTTACATTGTGCAGGCTAAAAAGGGCTAGGCAGGCAGTTATTTGAATTATTCTACCTCTCTCTACTTGATCTCGAGCGGAGCTTCCACATTGAGCAATACACTGCGTTTTGGAGGTGCTCCGTCGAGGTGCAGCATGTCCATGTATTTGTTAGCACGCCAGTATAGTTATCTCTTTGGAGTAACTGCCTGGTAAACTCAGTAATGAAGCCTGTCATTTATGGGATAAGATTCCTCTTAAACGCGCATTGGCAAAACCTAAAGTATGGATCATTTAGAGTATGGCTTACTTCTCTTCTTCTTTAACCCAATTCGGGATTCGGCGAGTAACGTCAGCCATATTCTCTAGGGTCAAAGTTCCGACGCCGTCCAAGAGGCGAAGTGAAGAGCGGAACAATCGGACAGTACAACTAATAGAAGACAGAGGGCGTAAAGATCTAGCGTGACGGCGGCAAACCGTCAAAAGAAGTGGGACGCTGAGTACATGTAGGATTTTCTCAAAGCGAATACTACTGCTACTAGTCTGTGCAGGGCAGCTTGCAAAGTCCTAGCTTATACGGCATAAACTTCGCTCAACGGCAAGCAAACCACCAGCGCAAGTTAGACTCTATCATATGCACTGCGCATAGTGCCGGATCAGGTAAGCTGATAAAATCTTGCGTGCGTAGGGCAGGAGGCCGAGGTCATTGGATGCCGAGAGACCCACGACAAGTCGCAAGCCATGGCCCAATGGCAGCGATTTTTTCTTCTCCCAGTACGACCCACGGGCGGCCGAGTTCACGATGTGGTGTATGAAAAGCTTTTGCTAACTAACATTCATTAGGTCGCGAGCCCCGCAGTATAGAGACACGCCTCACCAAGGTTCCAATCCGTAAGAAGAAAAAAAAAATTAAGAAAAAAATAAGTTGCATGCCGGCTTAGCGGCGATACCAGATGGTGGCTGCTACGTCCATCGGCTTTGGTTATTGCTTTGCCTGGAAAGCTGACAGTCCAGCTAACTATGTATCAGCTGCAATGCCAATGCCCTCCGAAAGGCGGCGACAAAGAAAAGTCGGTGGCTTTAAATAGAATACTGAGCTGACACGCTGCATTGGCCGCCTGTAGTGGCTTTTTCAGCTGGAAACAAACAGGCAAAACTATTGCAGGGGTTTCTGATGACGATCCATGCGACCAAGGAACGAAAGCTGCGAATCCCGCCGACAATAAGCCCTGAAGTATCGTACGTCATACGTATCAGATTATCTTTCCTTTGACGCGGGACGTAAGATGGAAAGAAAATCAATATTAGGCAGCGAAGCCTGTTCGTATTTGTCGTCGTGAAAGCAATGCCGTCATAGTTATAGGCCGGTAGGGATCAGAGTGGTTCCTGGAAGAGGGGAAGACGTCGAAAATCGATTCGAATTGTCGAACGCTGACTGGCCAAAGCTGTGCCTTCTGAAAGGATGAACCTGGCCCTTTACGAGGTAGCACTCTGCGGCCACACGGTCAAACTGCTGCAGGAGAGGCCAGCTCCCATGTCAAATAGACCACCAACCCAACAGCTACCTCGCAAGGTTAATCCACCAGCGGCGGGCATCCAGATACCTGGAAACGTTCCTCATTGGGGCTTTGAGTAGATGGTGTTGTGCAGGAGTGCCACTCCTTGATTCCGGCTCCCCCAACCAGCGTCCACCAAAGCCCTGTAGTTCGAGAGAGGCGACAAGGGGAGGGGCGTCTCTTTGGCGCGCTGAGAGGCCGGGGGTGAGGAGGGGTAGAAGTGGCCCTGTACGATCGTGACGGGTCAGAAACAAGATCCATAGGCGGGCTGAATACCACATGGCAGACGGGCCTCGGATGGCTTACAACTACCCATACGTGCTTGTAGGAGCTTTGCTGGAGTGCTAGGAGCTGCTGGAGAGTCGCGATGGAGGCCCCCAAGAGCTTGTTCCTCAGCGAAAGACAAGTGGCTGTGTTTTGTTTCTCGTCACAAGTGACCTGTACCGGGGCACTGCTAATTGTAGATACTCCGTACCTTTTGTACGCCTGCATGCAATCTCCCTTGTCAGCTTTTCGAAGCACGTAATCATGCAGGGGTACCGACGCACCTGATAGCGAAGATGCTCCCGTGTAAGTTTCCAAGACAAGGCCCGGGTCGATCAGCAAGAGACCGCATTTGTCGCGAAATGCGACGGCAGTCTCGGCGCAAACGAGAAGAATCCCATACTCGCGCATGAACGAAGAATTGCCCATGGCACTGGCTGATGAAAAGGAGGCCCGGGATACAGCATATTTTTTTCTGCTAGGGGGATCCCAGGTTCAGCGGCGCACCTGGTTCCGGTATGCGTGGGAGATGTGACGAGAGGCTGCGATACGCCCGCTGGCTCTATACCGATGCCTTTTTGTGCAGCATCGTGCTTAGGGGTATCAGCACAAGAAGTAAGGAGACAATGCTTGCTAAGTGTGAAAATTTGCTCTTAATAAGCAAATTGGTCTAGGAATATAGTTATGCAAGGGGTTTTGGTGTTGAAAGACGCCCGCGGACGTTTTCCTCCCTCTTTTCGACAGCCAGCCCTGATCTTGCGGCGATCGGTACGTACCGAGAGTAACAAGACGGCTACTAGCATCACCATCGTCGCCGATGCAGGCACCAGGGGTAAAGAACACATGAACACAAATTCAATAGTCGTCTAGCGCCAAGGTGCGCCGTAGTATCTTCCTTCATTTTTGAGGGTGCTTGCGTACGGGTATTAATTAGCTATTCAGGTGCATCTGCGCAGCAACTGATTCACTCCAATTTACACAAAGCATCCTGTCGCGTTACAATATTGATCTGAGACTTGTGTCAGGGACTTCGCAAACTAGATGGATTAGGCTGCAGTGTAAACAGAGTGCAAGATTATACTGAGACAATACTGTTACATTGATCAGAGTTGTATACAGACCCTTGTTTAACTTTCGAATTCATGCCATTTTGTACTCCTTAGAGACCATGGCAGTACCGCTCAAGGCCTGAGAGTGCTATCTATTCCAAGTAGCAGCAGACAACATATACTATTACAAGATCCCATATATAATAGATCTTGTAAACGTGGTTTCAGCATCAGCAGTCTGTGCTGCCTTGTGCAGTCAGATCTGATAATTAAGCCAGATACAGTCCAACTCCCCCGCTTGTGGCCTGCATGATCGGATCCAGACCAGAATTGGCTTTACCGGTTCCGGACTCTTGTCTTTATTCAAACTGTGTTGTTTGGTTTTGTCTTTCTTTCAGCTTCCAAATGTTGCTACGTGGGTACAAGGTCCACTGGCAAGTGCCTCTTTCTACAGCCAGTCAGAGCCGCAAACAGGGAGATGCCAGAGCGCCCCAATGCGTGCACTATCCAACTCGCCACATGGGAAGATGCACTAGACAGAGGCGAGTCTGTGAATGGAGTCGACTTTGGCAGCTAGTGACACGCCGTCGGACAGTCCGCTAGAAAGCTTCTGAGTGCTTAGTCTCTAGGGCGAGAGATCATGGGCTTTTAATGGGCGATGGATCGTGGCACGGTATGGGGACAGTGTCTTTTACGGCAGCTCGCTCTGCAGAGAGCCGGTGTAAATGGGCCATTAGTAGGGCCTGTGATGCTTGGTTGTTTCCGGCTTCTTTGTGGAGATGCCTTCTTTTGGCACTGAGAGAGACAGTAGGGTTGCGTGAATGGAAACGGTGCGTGCTTGCCGCATGTTCCGCGATGAAGACAGACAATCGTGGTACTGGACAAGTAGTTCATTGTTTCCTTGACAGTTGATGCCTTGCAAACGCGTCTTGCCGGAGCCCGATGAACTCATCTTTGCGGTCTTGCGGAGTACATGGAGCCTCGTAGTGGTCAAAGCAAAAGCAAGAGAAGACACTAGCCGCTTCATGGGTAAGTCATCGTCCAGACAAAGCCAAAATCGGCAAGCAGCTGCGTCTCTTATACTCGTATTTGCGTGGAACAAGGTGAGTAGCAAGGAGACTAGGACTCGATGCGTTTCACGTATACCTGGCAGGTACTTCAGGGTTTCATGTTCTATACTCAGCTTGGCGATGCGCCACCAACGCTCCGCGCTTCTTGTGTGGTGCCCACCTTGACTGAAAACCTCTCCATTTCGACTTAGGCCCCCAATTTTCAATGTCCAGAGCAGTTGAAGCGGCTGGGCCTATTCGCCGTCCTGAGCCAGACCAAGACTATGGGCGCCACTCGCCGTTTTTCTTCCGTACACGCCCAGAAACAGCACCCACAAGGTTTTTGCGGAAAAGAATGGGCGAGGGCTTATGTAGTTAGAACTTGCTCAGTCGCTGAGAACAGAACAGAGCAGAGCAGGACAGCGGCAGGGCTTCAGAGGAGGAGGTAGGAATAAGTCAGAATAGGAAATAAGAATAAGAAGAATAATACTCGAGGGCTGTCGCTCCCTTCCTCTTTCCTTCCTTTCCTCTTCTCCTTCTACTTCTTCCACAGCGTTATTTACTCTTTCCGTCATTTTTGCGATTACACAGCAATTGATTGATTGATTGTTGATTGATTGATTGTGTACTTCGTCCCGTCATCATCCTTGCTTGCGCACTCGGTTGTCTAGATCTGATCATTTCTTGGATCTGTTTGGTCAATATCGCCGCAAAGCACCTCTTTACTTGGCTGTTTTTGGTATATATCGCTACCACTGCTTATTTCTTTGTCCATCATCCACTCGTCTATTGCCTGGCAACCTTTTGTTGTTGTCATCAGCAATAACGGAAGAGCGAGAGCTGCGATAGCAAAGCGTTGTTTATTCCAGCTGCAGCGTCACTTTCGTGTGGCCGAGCCCCTCTCCCTCCAAAGCTCCAGCGCTCCAGCGTTCGTCTTGTCGCTCGTGTGGGTGGAATTTTCATCTTGTGGGTAGTTCCAGCGCCCTTTCATACCAGCCTGGCCAACCAACGGGTCTGAGATCGAGCACAGAGATCGCCTTTGGCCAGAACGACAGCGCCCACATCGAACGTCTCACACAAGCAATAGGCACACGCCCCCCCTGTCCCTCGCCTAACTAATCCCCGCGCAAGCCGGACCTGGCTGTGCAGAGTCGAACTGTGTGAGCAAGAAGTGTGTGCCCACTAAGTCGTCCAACAAGAGAGGGCCAGTACAAGCTTGGACAAGGGAGAAAAAAAAAAGCTCGCCCGCTCTCTGCCGCACGGCGTCCCGCGACTGACTCTTTTCTTCCATCACACATTCTTCCTCTTTCATCTCTTTTTCTTTCGTCACGGCTGCTACGGTTCTTCCCTTGCGCGTGTTTCGGACTATCGGCTGAGAGAGTTACGGTTGTTTTTGCCGGCGCCTAAAAGTAAGTTGAGATTCTGCACCCTGCGAGCCTTGCATTTTTTTGGTGCCTCTTGTGAATTTTTCCCCTCTTGTCCGTGCCCGGAAGGTCGAATAGTGTGTGGTTTGCGCGCGGAACGATGGATCGAAATTTCGAATTGGACGCTGCCCCTCCGGCTACAGCAACAGAATCGCCAGTCTCGACATGAACAAACCCCGAAGCAACTGCCTGGGACTTGTGCGCCCGGCGACGAGCCAGTTGAAGCGACGCAATCGACCGATACAGGCCTTTTTAGTGCGCGCCGTCCCCAGCGCACATGCGGCGAAAAAATGCGGCGTCGTATTTCCGGTTGCGCCGTCACCGTCGCCGTCAAGACAGACCCCGAAGCCCTCCAAACCGCCACAACGTCTGGGTCGTGAGAATCGCTGGCGCTGCTGGCCGTCGCATCGTCCGACTCTTTCAAGAAGCGCCCTGGTTGGCCTCAATGCCATGCAGATTTTCTCTCCGGAAGCACTTCGGGCGTCTTCGCGGGGACGATGCACGATCTCCATCCGGCTTCACCCCACTTCGCCGGGCCCATAGCCATGCGATTGCGGCAGACGATGAATCGAGATGCATGCTGCTGAGAGCTGATATTTCAAACGAGATGGGGCGACAAGATGCTTGGTCATGGGGAGAAATTGGCGAATACGGAGATTCGGCTTGTCGATGCTGATGTTGACGGCCAAATCTCAGTATCGCAATGCCTGGCAGGATGGATAGTTGCAGCTCATGGCGCGAGCAGCTGACGATGCGACTATGCGCCTGACGGCTGCAACGCATATGACCGACGTTTTGGACATCAGTTATTTTGGATCGCGGATAAATGAATATTCGGCATTGGTGGGTGGCGTTGGACTATATGCAACGACTGGCTTGGGATGGTGGAGCTGTTGAAATGTGCTCAGTGCGCATTCGCCGTTTGCTTTACTCAAAATGGACTTTCGTCATTTTATATTGCCATTCTTCGAATTACCAGAGAGGATTCTGATAACCATTGACTTTCGCCAACCTCTCTGGCAGTCTCATCAACATAAGCGACACCTCTACAACCCGTCTGTTATATCACATGCCCATAATAAGAATAGTTGCAACGTCGACAATGCCATCATTCACTAGATATGGCTGCAAAATAAGGACACTGCTACTGATGATACACTGGAAACACTTGGCTATGGAATCTGGCATTATGAGGAATGATCCACCATGAAAGAACATGGATAACAAAGGATGGCCATTTACGCGGATATCCCTAGGAGATTGGGGAAACGCTGGACCAATGGTGTCACCGATATGTCGCCTTTATGACTCGGAGGTTTTCTTTGATATTACACACAACACACGAGACAAGAGGGCTTTGTTATTATTTTGCACATCACACGACTATAAAAAGCTGTATACCACGGCACAGAAGACTAATTTACTTTTCATCTAGGTTATTCTTGATTTCGAGAGCGCTCCAACTGTTTTACCACACTCCTTAAGGATTTTCGGTAGAACAAACGTTCGGTTCCACGATATCACGTTACGACTCCATCTTACAACAGAAGATTCTTATCCGCTTCAAGCATCGCTTTTATCCTCTTGCCATCTTGAACGTGGCGTGACGGCGTATTGAGAATATCTTTATTCCTACACCTTTTTCTTCTTTGGAGTCCAGCTAGTGTGACTGGATATTGGCCCTTTATTGCTTCGTTCTCGATTCTCATCTTCGATTCGGACGCTTCATCTCTATTTCAATTTTCTTAGGTTCGTGGCGGCCAAAATTGCGTGTACACCATTAGTGTTTTGATACTAACTTTGTCATAGTCTTGAGCATCTTCTTTGGCAAAGATAGCCTATTTATAATTGGACTTGAGAAACAGATTACAACTTGGTTTCTAAAAGCATATCGTAATTGGTACGTATTAACTTTTTTGCGTCTTCTTATACTTTCGTAAGCACCTATATGTTTGGCAGTATGGCGAGTTGGGCGAGATACGAAGGCCTATTGTTCGAACAGTGTCGACGGGGCTCTTTTAACGTTGGCACGCACTGCCTTAGGCCAAGTGGCACAGTTCAGATTCTCGTGAGAGACACCCGGCGCAACAAGCAATTCTTCCCTTTTCATCTACACTGGTACGAAATGAAGATAGCGCTGCGTGGCTTTGGGGGACCCCAAAACTGAGTTACAGCCACAAGACGCAGCCAGATGATGTGTGGATCGGACATCAACATTTAACTTGACTCAACTTCACGATGATCGCTTTTTCTTCTCCTCCCTCTCCCCCTTCATCCTTCTTTGAGTCGCTGCTACAAATAATCGGCCTTTGTTTGCGTCTACTCTTCTTATCTATTGTCATAGAGCGCTTCCTCCGCAACCGACGTGTACTGATGAATTACCCTGCAGACAAGTATGGATCTCAACACTTCCTTTTCCAGTTCGCAATCTAACGGCATTGCTGCTGCTAGTCCAATGGCTTTCCAAAACGGAACTCCCCCTGCTACCGACATGGCTGTCCCCCCTCCCGCTGGTCCTACTCAGGATCAGGCCAAGACCACCCTTTGGTAAGATGAAGTGCAACCCTGGGGCATGCAAGGTGTCACATATGACTTACAAATGGACTAGGATGGGAGAGCTTGAGCCTTGGATGGACGAAAACTTCATCAAGGGCGTCTTCCTCTCTGCCGCAGGAGAGACGGTCAACGTCAAGGTCATCCGCGACAAGAACTCTGGGTGAGTTTTGCTGCCCTGCTTTTGAATTTGAATTTGGCCCTGCACAACGCCACGATGGGGCCACTGCGGCGTCTTTACGTGGAGAGCCCCGTTATGCACCATATTCAACGCATCGTATCCAGTATAAAAGCTCGTCCCAACTAACTTTATTCTCTCCTAGTAATGCTGGCTACTGCTTCGTCGAGTTCCCGACTCCCGATTCCGCCACCAAGGCCCTTGGTCTCAACGGAACGCCAGTGCCTAACAGCTCCCGCCAGTTCAAGCTGAACTGGGCTTCTGGCGGCGGCCTGGTGGATCGACGGTATGTGTAACCTTTGTGAAATTAAGCCATGCTGTGTTCAGCCTTGTCCCCTTTTTTTACCCTTTTTTTGCTGCCTTGCGGCGGTACCTGTGCTTGTACCTCCCCCGCGCGGTTTCTCGTGTGCCTGAGCCTGGCCGGTACTTACCACAGATTTACGGCAGTAACGCTGGCGCCTCGGATTTACTTTCTTCACCACTTCTCCAGCGCAGCTTCATCTTCGTTTTTTTCCACTGCCTTGCCCTGCCCTTGATCAATCTATTGCTTGCTATTTGCGCTCTACTTTCCTCTTCGTTCATTCATTCTCTCTCTGCTTCAGCACCCTTACCTTTTCCTTACCTTCGCTCTTACTTCTATTTAATATTCGGCTTCTAATGTCTACCAACGATAGCGACGACCGCGGCCCCGAGTACAGCATCTTTGTCGGCGATCTTGGCCCCGAGGTCAACGAGTATGTCCTGGTTTCGCTCTTCCAGGCTCGCTTCCCTTCGTGCAAGTCCGCCAAGATTATGACCGATGCCATGTCTGGCCAGAGCCGTGGCTACGGATTCGTCCGCTTCTCTGATGAGAATGACCAGCAGCGCGCGCTCGTTGAGATGCAGGGAGTCTACTGCGGTAACCGTCCTATGAGGATTTCGACTGCCACTCCCAAGAATCGGTACGTCCCACCCTTACCATTGACCCTCTTCTTTTACCTTTGCACTTGCGCACGCACTCTGCTACACTTTAACTGGAGTGGCTCCCTTGATTTTTTGCCAACCCTGGCTATTCACTTACACTCGCCTACACACCTACTTGCTACCACACGGTTATTTGCAACGAGGAAATTTAGCTAATATGACGATTTTTCCTCACAGCGGAAATCACGGCTTCGGTCACGGACACCAGGGAGGTCCTATGATGGGCGGCGGTATGCCCCAGCAGCAGCAGATGTGGGGTGGAGTGCAAGCTTTCCCCTACGGCGGCGGTGGTGGCAACTTCAACCCGGCCACTCAGATGAACCAGTTCACCGATCCCAACAACACCACTGTTTTCGTCGGTGGCCTTTCAGGATACGTTACCGAGGACGAGCTGCGATCTTTCTTCCAGGGATTTGGTGAGATCACCTACGTCAAGATTCCTCCTGGCAAGGGCTGCGGCTTCGTCCAGTTCGTCCACCGCCACGCCGCCGAGATGGCCATCAACCAGATGCAGGGCTACCCCATTGGTAACTCTCGCGTTCGTCTCAGCTGGGGCCGATCTCAGAACAACTCTGGAGTTGGCACTCCCTACCGCCCTGCTCCTCCTCCGCCTCACTACATGGGCATGCCTGGCCCTGCTCACGGCGGCCCTGGTCCCAGCCCATATGGCGGCCCTCACCACTTCGGTGGTCCTGCTCCAGGCCCCCAGGGTCCTTCAGGGCCTCCAGGTCCCGCTGTCCCCCCTCAGGTACGCAACATTAAAGCATAAGATGATATGCTATTTCTCCTTTCCTAATTCCTTCTTCCATCCTTGATGTGTAAAGCCAACAGAAAAGCTGACTGCCTGAATTTTTTTGCAGTAAAGTTTGAAGAAGCTGCTGGACATTACTAAGAGACAGCTTTAAGTCTTTTATTCAGACCTGTCTTGGGGAATTGGACAAGGTTTTGTCGACTCTCATTTGATGCTCTCTTTTCCTATTCTTCACAGCCAAATTGATGGGCTGACCTGGGGCAACATTGGGGCGTTGGACTGATTTGCGTCGTTCGGGCACGTCGTCTTTTGTCATTTTTTCTCACGTTGAAATTACCATTGCTTTGCGCTTTGACACGACACTATGCACCCCCCATTTTCTTGAGTCTCAAATCACGACCGGCGTTGGAGATTTCAGTTCTCTGGGGAACTGTCACCAGTCAAATTTGATTACGTGCTTGATTTTATGATTCCCCTTACAAAATTGATGCCGTGCTTTGTTTGCGTGTGATTGCCTCTTACTCTCTTGTGCCTCTCGCTTTTGTGATGTGTGCAATAATTTCCTATGTTTAGGCTTTTTAATTTCCTGTATTTTCCTTTGTCCCATTCTTTGTCTTGTTCGTCTTCTTTTCATTTCATTCTCCTTTCTACTTTCCTTGTCTTATTATTTCTTTTCCTTTTTTGTTTTCCTTATTTCCTATCATTTCCTTTTTATCCATTAAAAGCCAGACTTTGCGCATAGCGACAACAGCAACTCTTGAGCCTAGAATTTGCGCCAGTCATTAAAATTTTCTCCTGTATAACCAAGTTTTCCTGTCATTTCCTTTATACAACCCCCCTTTTTTATATCTTATTTCTCTTTCTTTGTTACTAAAAGTTATTCCTTGCTCTCTCTCACGCCCACTCTCTCTGTTGGATCTGGTAGCAGCGGTAGACGCTCTCTCTTTAATCCTCGAGTGTTTTGACTACTCTTCTGTCTTTACTTGATATTTTGACATTCCACTCGCTACGCAACTAAAAGATATGCTTTCTTTTAAGCTAGCTGGTAGTACATGGCATCTAAACTATGTCCCAAAAACATGTATGTGGAGTAACTGCTGTGAGTGCGTGTATCTTGCAAACTGGCAATATTTTGCGGATGGCAAGGGGACTTGCATATTTTCGCTGGGGCACCGCGTATAGCAGATATATATCTACAGCATCTAGAGAAGAATACATGGGAGCATTTAGATGGGGACTTAATTTGTGCTCGTGAAATTCTTTTGTCTATAGCATAGCTACTAATGGCACTCTTCGTCCTTTGCTTTATATTATCCGCTCTGATAAAAATCCTTTTCGCATGTAATCACTAGTAAAGGGCGTGTCGATTATCCCTCTGGCCAGCCAAAACTCTTGAATTGAGCGGCGCTAGTTGTCATGGGACCTAGTCGCGGGGTAATACCGCTAGAACTTGTGTTGGCGCTTTTCGGCGAAGAGTCATGAGATTTCCACTTTACTTTGGTTGATCAAAAGTGCCTTTTACTACATATAGGTATTACTACATATAGGTATTGCTGCATATAGGTTGAGTAGCAGGTATGTAGATACCTATATATACCTCAGGAGCGAGCGGGTTAGCCACGTAGTTATTCAAATTACTCAATTGCAAAGATTGAAGGGCAAAATTCCACAGCCAATTGACTCCCAAGATATCTCGCCATGTCATCCACGCCTTTCAACATCCGCGTCGAAAATGCCCGGGATGAGGACTTGCCACGATGCATGGAACTCATTCTTGAAGCATTTGGTCCATTTCCCGTGATGAAAATTATGGGAGGACCCAATACACCAGAAAACCAAAAAATTATGGCAGAACAACACCTGGCCGGCTTTAGGGAGCACGCTGCAAAGTATCCCTCCGTGTGGCCGGGTGTCA
Organism: Trichoderma evansii; assembly: GCF_050947405.1. NCBI lineage: Eukaryota > Fungi > Ascomycota > Sordariomycetes > Hypocreales > Hypocreaceae > Trichoderma > Trichoderma evansii. The sequence goes on along the minus strand of NW_028145201.1, from coordinate 1,028,803 downwards.
AATGCGTACATACCGATCCTGCCACGGGGAAAGAGATCATTATTGGATATGCGGAGTGGATGGTTTGGGACAGAGTCAGGAGCGAGGAGGAGTACAATCAAGAGAACCACATTCTGCGCATGGAATGGATCAAGGACGAGGAGAAGAGGCAGCAATGCCTCGAGCTTATCCAGCCAGAGGTTGATATGCGGAGGAAAGTTATGAAGGGACAGCCTTATGCGCTGCTGGGTTGGATGTGTGTCGATCCCGCATACAGGCGGCGAGGAGCGGCTTCAGCGTGTGTCAAGTGGGGGATGGATAGGTGCGCGGAGTTGGGGATTCCGGCGTACTTGGAGGCGAGCGAGGAAGGGATGAAGACGTATAAGAGTTTGGGGTGGGAGGTGTTTAGTGGAGAAGGGGCTGAGGAGTTGACGTTTCCGCCGATGATTTGGTGGCCTCCTAATGCTGTGAGGAATTGAAGCGGAGGTATCGCAGATTTGTAGCTGTGATTACTGATCGTTTGGGAAGGAGGAATATATAGGTTGTGGGTAGCGATAAAAGATGTATATTTTTGATCAATTGGATATAGAAATTTAAAATTTTTGTGTGTGGCTTGAAAGGCGAGCGTGAACTCTTAATTCGGGGATGGATTGAGGTGAGTCAAGCCAGAACTATCAAGGTCGAAGAGAAGTTAGCGGTATTTTTGTAGAATACATCAGATAGTTTGTGTGAACTTGCAAAGATGGATTGCTGGAGCAGACAGTAAGCTTTCCCTTGCGTTGTGGTTAGGCCACCCCTCTGTCGATATGTCTGCATATATATTCAAATGTCTTTTTGTATCTTCACGTTTTACCATATGGATCTCGTTGGCAGGAATGGCTTTCGTAGGTAGCTTCTGTGACGCAGTACTTGGTAGAATCTCTTTGCGGTACAATTGAGACGCTGTCGTAAGGCGCGCGATTTCAGCAAGCTGATTGCTCGTGGCCAGTAACTCGACAGCAATAGTATATGCTGTAGCACTTCTTAAGATCATATCCTTTATTCAACGAAGACTTTTGCGACTAATTGAATGTTGAATTATAAACTGAAGTATCTGGAGGTTCGGGTTCGTTCACTGGCTGCTTCAACAGCAGTGGCTCGCGTGGGTCGTTGTGAAGGATTGGTTAATTTTGTAGCGGACTGTCAGTATTAGGAGCGAAAGCCTTGGAGAGGAATCCTCCAAAGCCAAAGGCTCGTGCAGGTAATTCCAGCAGAGTGGCACTGAGTCTGAAGAGACGGAATTGACCAACCCTTACTATCCAGCCCGCTGCTAATGATCTTTCCCCCCCCCCCCCCCCCCCCGCTGTGAAATATTTTCGACGTGTGGTATTTTCCGAATATGGTTCGTAGCGCGAACGGGGAATATCGATATAGGCTTTTGAGGAACTTGTCTCGGTGGTAGGGATAGAAGTCGGTGTTATAATCTTTTGTGCAGTTGTTATGAGCGAATAATGGCAATGTCGTCTTTTCGTGGAAATCTTTCTAACAATAGAAAAAGAATGAGAATGTTAGATATAAAGACCAAAAACAATAGAAAAAGAATGAGAATGTTAGATATAAAGACCAAAGAAGAAGAGTATCAACTCTCTGTGGTATACTTACAATGTATTTCCCAATATCTGTTTAGTGATTCTTCGATAAATGACCATGAATGGAAGCAGCACCAGCTCAACTTTTTCACTCTCAAATCACCGGAAGTGCTGTGATTTTATGCCCGAAGCATAGCTTGCAATTAAAATGGGATCGACGAGGCCACCACAGAACATGGCCTGGCAGCTTGCACAGTCGACTCACAAGTCTTTGTAGCAAAGGGGAAAAGTACCTTTTGCTGGTGTTGATTCTGGCATTACCATAGGTGTGTTTACGACAGTGTGGTTGTAAAGGAGATGGAGGACTGACTCACCATCAGCCAGCACATGGACCATGTCTGCGGTCACGCTCTCTTGTGTGACATTGGCTTATCCACACCCTTACAGTAATGGTGGACACGACATCTCTGAACAATTTGCGCTTTCCAGCCACTAGATTAGTAAATCCATTAGTTTTTTCTAGAATTGCAGATTATGGGAGAGCTGCAACATGCCCTGAAGACTTTCCCGTCGCCAACGGCGTCCACATCATGCAAGAGTAATTCGATTGCCGCCATGGCCACTGTGATTAGATAGGCAAATATCGAACGGCATGCGATTCTCACCTGGAAAAGCTTTCATTAGTGTGTTTTTCTGTGGGACAAGCCCAGCTTTCAGAATGCTTTGATTCTAACGGCCAGCATTTGAGTCTGGACCAGAACCAAGGGGACAGTAATAATAATCGCTCCTAGGTGGATTTATTGCTAGACAGAGAAGGGAGAGTTCACGGTAGTACAAGGCATCCGTTACCTTTGAAGAGACAAACCAGTGGTGCAGTAATCCAAGCAGGAGAATGGAGTATTCACCTAGAGTGGCGGCGGCATAATCAAGGGCACCCATCCGATAAAATTTCCAGATTTCTTGCCCCCTTTAGCTACCAGATACCGCTACACATTAATGAAAACATTTTGTACTTTGATTTTATCTCGTTTTCTTCTGTGTTCCCCTCCAAGATTGTGCTTTCATAGCCGCGCACATCAATTTGTTACTTCATGTCTAGGGTAATGCCGACATTTCGATCTCTAAATTGCATACCGGCCACTGCTTGTTCTCAACATGATTCTCCCAAATCTTAGTATCAAAATTTCCCGGCATTTCTGTAGACTACATTCTCGAAATCTGGGAAATGTAGTGCCACGGTTGAAGCGAAACAGCAAGCTGTCTATAGTAGTCTGTTTTAGGTTGCATTTTAAGTTTCCCCACGGAATACGAATCTGGCTTGGCATCGATTTCGTGATCATTTTTGTGGGAACGTGTCCATCATCCCCAACGTTTCCAAATTGACCGTTGTCGGATACAGCACTTGTTTTGACGACAATGCAAACAAAATACTTGTTCCTCAAAATTGTAAATATCTATCAAATACCCGGGACAAAGCCAGTAGCTAGGGCGGTAAGAACCCTGGGAATAAATGCGTAGTTTCCAATGAAATCAAGGTCTAACGTAGTATCACCAGATAAAAGGGGTAAAGAAAGTGGCACCTAAAAGAATTTGTCTAGAGTCTATGGAGTTTCTTTTTTCGATAAATCGCGAAGGAATATGTGATCTGGAACGCGATTAAGGCATCTAAAACTGGCGATAGCTTCATCTGCACGCTACATTCCCAGCAGCATCAATATCTACGCTTCAGGGGATAGCTATAGAGAGACTAGCACTCTACTCCACGAGTACAATGGAGGGTATCCCCTACAATATCTATACAGCTGCCAATTCAACTTTGGCTGTGCCACCCACCCACCCCAATGGCATATAGATACGATACTACTACACACATCTACAATAATATCATGAATCACTGTGATAATAATTCTCTTCGTGGGGGGCGTCAGAATCTCATGACCGCACGGAGACTTTTGTATTCACAATTTCAATCACCGGAGAGATATCTGACGATGGCCCCTCTTCTCCTCGAAGGCCTGCCAATTGTAAATCGAGGAATGGATCACGACTCTCACTTCTGCATAAACTTCAGATGATTTGAAGCACCGTGATGTCTTTGTTGTGATCACGAAGCGGTCTGGCCAGATCAGTTACGCGTAAACTTGCTCACTTTCACCGTGACAACTGTGATTCTGAATTCTTATAGGCCGGTCAGGAGAGCGAGTTGTTTTATTTTCTGTTCAGTCACCAGCTGCCAGCAGATCAGGGGGCTCCACCACCTTGATTTCTACAGCTATATAGACCTCCCTCCCTCCCACTTCCCTTCTCCTTTTTCTTTTCCTCTTTCCTCCTCATCCCGGATTCAGGTAAGTCCCATGGACAGAACTCTCAAGTTTTGCTAACATCGTGGGGACCTCCGGGGGCTCGGGAAATGATTACAAAAAGGGTTCTTCAAAGTTGCAAGACGTGTCACGGCACTGGCTTGCTTCAAATGATTGATATCTCTACTATGATCCCATAACTTTCTTTTTCTTTTCTTTTTCTTTTGGTTTTGGATTTTCATTTTGGATAATCTTTCTTTTCATTTTCTTCTTCTCTCATTTTATCTCTTTTTCTTCTTTTTCTCTTTTCTTCATTCTTTCTTTTCTTTTTTCTTTTCTTCTATTCTTCTTTTTTCTCTCTTCAGTTCATGATTCTGCTAATTGTTCTTCTTTTCCTTGTAGTTTTCTGGTTCGGTTGGCTCTCAAATGATGACAAAACAGGGTTCTTGATGTAGGCTACTAGTAGCTGATGCGCTTAAAATCTTGTGTCTGATGATCTTTTTCCATTTTCCATTTTCCATTTCCATTTTCCATTTCCTTCTCTTGTTTTTTTTTTTTTTTTTTTTCGTGTGGGCTTCCTCTTGTAAAGCAGTGACGGACCTCAGTTTTTTTTTCGACTGATCTTTTGCTTTCTGGCAAGTATGTCTTCTTCTTTTGCTTCTTCTTTATTCCCTCCACCCCCCACGGCTTCCTTGTAGTAGTGGATCATCATTCAATTTGACTTCACTTCTCTGCTGTTGGTCGAATGCGTAGTGATGACTTCGGGTTCTGATCAAGTCAGCCGGAGCACTTCTAGGAGAGCCCAGCAAGACCTTGCTGATTTCAATTCATCTGAGCGCCCAAAGTCTACTTCTCCATCTTCTTCATCTGCGTTGACATCGCTGACCACTGCCAAAACATCTAGCGACTTGCTTTTGTTTTTCTTCTGGCACCTCTGGTAAGTTGCACTTCTTTCTTTTCTTTCTTTCTTTCCAGTATGCTGGGATGATGATAAACAACATACGACGACCTCATGGGTCTGCTCTGGCAAGAGAGGAAACTCTTTTACCTCTATGGGTGCGATATTAGGGTTCTTCTGACCATGCTCTCCCTTCACAATTATTTTGTCTTCAAATTTCAGCTGCAGCTACTGACTATTTCTTTCTGCTAGGGATTCATGACCTTCGGCAGTGGCCCTTAGTGAGTAATTTCTTTTCCTTCCTTCTCTTCATTCTTGTCTTGGGATGATGACAAAAAAGAACACAACGGCAATATGCGTGCGCGTTTGAGTCAAGAGAAGACTTTCTTTTCTTGACTCCAGTGGGTGCGAAATCAGGGTTCTTCTGACTGCAAATTGTTTCCTTCATCATCGTTGTGGCTACAATTTCGTTGTGGATGCTGACTCTTCCCTTCTACTAGCGCTTCTTCGACCCTTCTTAGCAATCTCCGGTAAGTAGCCTCGACTTTCTTCTTCTGCGCTGTGGAATGATGAAAAACAAAAGCACTATGGCTTTATGAGTGCGCTTTTGGGGCGAGAGAAGAATTTATTTCTTTGCTTTCCTCTAGTGGGTGCGACACAGGGTTCTTCTGACCGCATTTTTCTCTCTCCATGATGTTTTGACTTCAATAACATTGCGGCCACTGACTATTTCCTCCTAGGACTTTAAAATCCTGCTCAGTAGTCACTGGTAAGTTTGTCTGCATTTTATTTCTTTTCTTGCGTTGTAGGATGATTAGAACAAAGAACGTTGGTGCGCGTTTGAGGCAAAAGGGAAACCTTCTTGCTTCTAATAGGCGCAGCACTAAGGTTCTTCTGACCACATATATATTTTCCCATCATGATCGTTATGGCTTCAATTATGATACAGATGCTGACGATATCTTCTCACTAGAGACTTTGTGATCTGCCTCAACAATCTTCGGTAAGTCACCTCAGTTTTCTCTCTCTCGTATGGTAGGATGATTACAAACAAGAACACGATGACCTCGTGAGTGCGCGTTTGAGGCAAGAAGGGAAACCTTTTTGCTTCTGGTGGGTGCGGTATTAGGGTTCTTCTGACTGGAGTTGTTCTTCATGATCGCATGGTTTCAGTTACGTTGCAGGCGCTGACTGTTTCTTCTTCCTAGGGCCTCTGTTATCCCAAGTTACTCAGCTGTCCATGGTAAGTGTCTTCTATTTCTAGTTCTTTCTCGCGAGCGCGCTGCAGGATGATTACAACAAGAACACGATGGCTCTATGATCACGCGTTCGAGGCTAAAAGGAAACTTTTTTCCTTCTGACTACATTTATCCCTTTCGTATTATTGAGGGATCATTTTCAGTTTTGGTTACTGACACTTCTCTCCAGACGAGTCTAGTTTAGATCTTTGTATTTTATGAGGTACAGTAAGTTTCGTTCCATTTCCTTTCCCGTTCTGTAGGATGATGACAAATGAAAACACAATGGTCTCATGAGTGCGCTTTCGAGGCAAAAGAGGAAGCTCTTTTGCCTTTGGTGGGTGCGATATCAGGGTTCTTCTGACTGCATACTTCTTCTTCTTATTTTGAGGAAACAATTTCAGTTCTGATTACTGATACTCCTCTAAGCTAGTGCTGGCATCTGTTTATTTTATGCCATGCGGTAAGTTTATTTCCATTTTCCTTCTTGTTTTGTGGGATGATTATAAATCCAGAGCGATGATTGAGCGTTTGAAGCAGGAGGGGAAACTCTCTTTTGGATCCTCTCCCATGGCTCTTCTGACCATATATTCTTTCTCATCTTCATGGATTCAGTTATCGGTTCCAGATGCTAACCACCTCGTCAGACTGATTCTACTGGGATCTCTTCACTATATTTCTGTTGGTAAGTTTCACAGCTTTCTTTTTGCTATGTGGGATGATTATAAACCAGAACGATGATTGAGCGCTTGAAGCAGGAGGGGAAACTCTCTTGTGGATCCTCTCCCATGGTCCTTCTGACCACATTTTTTTTCTCTCATCTTCAAGGGATCAAGTTTCAGTTCTAGGAACTGACCATTTCTGCAGACTAATTTTGTTGGAATTTCCTGATTCTGCCTTGGTGAGTTTCTCTTTTCTCTCTCTTTCGACCTGTGGGATGATGATGAACAACATGCGACGACCTTTTAGGTCTGCATTTCAAGTGATAGAGGAAACTCTATGACTGCGATACAAGGGTTTCTTCTGACCACAAATTTTCTCTGAGACGTTTTCTCGGTCTCAATTTTGGATCTGATTGCTGACTACTGCACTGGACTAGGTCAGATTCAAATTCATGTAGCTGAGTAAACATAGAATAGAAATGGCAGCGAGGAATTTCAAGACAATTTTATTCTAATACTGTTTATCATTTTGTGATGTTTTTGTTCTAGAACCACTGCTAGAATTTTATCTGTCGGGCTAGAACGATGAGGTAAAGAGCATTTTTGTTGATCTTTTTCGAGATTTCAGCCAAATACCGTGTGGAGGTAAAGACTACAATTTGCATATTCTGACAACATGGTAGATTCTTTCTTCGCTTTGGTCCAGATGAATTTGTGACCTACTCCTCTATTTTGCTAGCTAGACAAGATCGAAAGCCAAACAATCCTCTCGGTATGTGTCTGGAGAACCGATAAAAGCAACGATAGTTGGTGTGATGTCGGTGTGGATAGTTGATAGATACTGGGAATAGCTTGCATTTGCCTACGAGAGACCTACGACAAAAAAGAAGAAGTAAATACTCAAGAAGTCATGACGGCAGGATAGAGAAAGAAAACGATATCAAGGCGCAGCCAAATATAGTTGCTGGAGTATCATCACCGCCCCCATAGAAGAGCAGTGCTGGGGTGGAGTACTTGCGGATGCAGAGGTGAGATTTCTGGAGCGAATGGCAAAAGCATGTTGACATGCCAAAAAGAAAGTTCTCATTGCTGGATAGCTTGATTACTGACACTGATTTGGGCAGGGCTGATCGAAATGCGGAATTCTAAGCGAGGGATTCAGATAATGATCCAAGAGGGGATGGAAAGAAAAAATGAAGGCCTATGCTCTTCTGTTAATAGACAAAGAGGTATTAGAACTGGAGAGAAGATCAGCGAATGGATTGGCGAATGCCTGAAAGGCTCTACAAAACAATAAAACTAAAGAGGGAATGGCATTATACGCGCGGAATTTGAAGATAATGGAAATACATCAAACAATCTAGGAAACACCATAGATGAAGTGCGCAATGTCCGACGAACGGTTGGGTCGCAGGGGATACCAGAAGTTGAATAAACTCCATGTCAAAAAGAGATTTAACTAGAATGGTTCAGCTACCTAAAGCGAGAAAAGGCTACAGATAGTTCAAATCGCATCATGAAGAGAAGGAGGCAATATGATAAGGCCTGTTCAATTCAGGGAGATAGCTACTACTACTCCAAATAATCCAGAGATATATAGAAGAGTGATTCGATAAATCCCAACAGGCAGATATGATTCCAGAATCCCGATGTTTCCAGCAGATAATAAGCAAATGGGTATTCGTAAAAAGAGATCAAAGATCAACGCAAAATAGCAGCGCAAGTGGGCTAGAGGAGCTCCGTCCAGTCTCTGAACGGCCACAAGCAGATTATGATAATCATGTTGACCGAGAACCAGATGAGAAACACATAGACCCAAAACTCCCGTACCCAGCCCGCAGGGACACCGCCCTCGAAGTTGTCGGTTCCATTATTCATCATGGTTGCAGACATAGCTTGCTGTATTGCTTTTGAGGTGTCTTGTGAGAGAATCTTTGTGCTTAGCAGGAGGCAAAGAACTCTTTGAGATGCTGCGAGGCAGAATAATGTAAAGTGACGAAGAGTAGATGGTAGGGTGGAAACTGAAGATTCCGATTCTTGAACGATGTGGCGCTGCGATAGCGGCTTTGAGCTTTAGAAGAATCTTGAGAAAGATTGGTAAACGATGCGAACGTGGCTGATGGGCTCAGCAAAGTGAACAGTGTTCTTTCCTTTGCTATCAATACAACCAATATTAGCAAGAAGCAGTAAAGAGAAAGTGGACGATGTTGAAATATCGAAAGAAAAAGGAAAGGGGGAGGAGAGATCTAGTTGTTGAGCTGGGATGTGCATCTCACCCGATGCCATTGGCAGGAAAATGAGGAAACATCACGAGAAAGAGGCATTTTGGGCTCACTCGAAGCGGGAAAAGTAGGTAGGGAAAAGAAATGAGGAATCTTGTTGGATATCAAGGGCAGAGTGTCTTACCTGGTGCGATGGCTGTCACCACGAAACGGTCGAAACAGTGATTTGACAAATTCGTATGCTTTGTAGAGGGTAGGAAATCCGAGCTTGATGATCAGAAGGATGAAGAACATGACTACTCGCATGGTGTGTAACGGTAAAAGGTAAACAAATTCACAGCTGTCGGCCTCGTGGTCAGGACGCGGCAATGTGAACCTGCCGGTAACGTCGTTTTATTTTTCCATCTCCCCTGTTTTTCTCAGATAGGGGTGATTTTTTCTTGGGAGAAAAACACCAACGGACCAACGGCTGTCACATGCAAATTAGCAGTGGCAGAGATATCACAGTTTTGCCTCACTTTGTTGCACGCTCATTCCTCACTTTTCTTCGACTTCGACTGAGCAACCTAACCCTGACCCATGGCAGTAATTCGTCCTGAAGTTGAGAAACTGTGGAATAAAATCACAAAAGAATGTAGAGATGTAAAAAAAATAAATGGTAAATGTAGATTTGGTGCTAATCTCAATAAGTTGCACAGGTTTTTTCATGTTCAGCATGCTATGTGCCTCCCAATGCGATAAAATATCCAACGCCAAAAGCCAATATGGCAGTAAAATACATTCATTCAAGTCCTTTCATGAATCCTCCTCTTTTCTTTTCTTTTGTATATACCCATTTTTCCCTCCGCTTATCATAATCTTTCCTGTAAATCGTACAATGTGCTTACCAGCCACGGCTGGCAAGCTTCTCCTCGGGCTTCATGGTGTCGCAGTTGATGCCGACCATGGCCTCACCGAGACCAGAGCTGCACTCGGCGAGGACCTTGGCGTCACGGAAGTGGGTGACGGCACGGACGATGGCCTTGGCACGCTTGGCAGGGTCGCCAGACTTGAAGATGCCGCTGCCGACGAAGACACCGTCGCAGCCGAGCTGCATCATGAGAGCAGCATCGGCGGGGGTGGCAACACCACCAGCAGCGAAGTTAACGACGGGCAGGCGGCCCAGCTCAGCAGTCTGGCGGAGCAGCTCAGCGTCAACCTCGAGCTTGCGGGCAAGCTCACGGATACGGACAATGCCGCCCTCAGCAAGAGCAGCCTTGGCCTGGGCAATGTCGCGGTTGACAGTCTTCATGTGGCGGACAGCCTCGACGACGTCACCAGTGCCGGCCTCGCCCTTGGTTCGGATCATGGCAGCACCCTCAGCAATACGGCGCAGAGCCTCACCGAGGTTTCGGCAGCCGCAGACGAAAGGAACGCTGAAGGGGCTCTTCTCGACGTGGCTCTCGTCGTCAGCGGGTGTCAGGACCTCGGACTCGTCAATGTAGTCAACGCCCAGAGACTCGAGGATCTGGCACTCGACGAAGTGGCCAATACGGGCCTTGGCCATGACGGGGATGGTGACGGCCTCCTGGATCTCCTTGATCATGGCCGGGTCAGACATGCGGGCAACACCGCCGTCCTTGCGAATGTCGGCGGGGACTCGCTCGAGGGCCATGACGGCACAGGCACCAGCTTCTTCGGCGATGCGGGCCTGCTCGGCGTTGGTGACATCCATGATGACACCACCCTTGAGCATCTGGGCAAGGCCGGCCTTGAGGGCGAAGCTGGAGGGAGCTGCAGCGGCAGCAGAGCCGTTGGTAGAAGCGTCGTTGGTCATTGTGAAAGTTGGAGATGGAGGGGTATCTAGAGATGAGACTAAGCGAGGCAAGCGAGGTTGATGGTTAGCAAAGGAGATGGATAGTCAAGGAGGATAGGTATGGGTATGCACAAACAAGAAGAGAGTTGATAGGGTATCGAAGAGTCCAATTGAGTGGTTTGAGAGACTAGAAGAGGTTTTTGTTTGAAAGAATGGCGATGGCTTCAATATATGATGCCGCGGGGCAGGTGTCCGGAAGGTCTGGTGGTGGGGGAGGGGATTTGGTCGCGGGGCCAAAAAAATAGTCGCCCGGCTGAGTCAATTTATTTTTTTTATTTAATATCGGAGCAACTGAATTCCAAACTAAGCCCCGAAAAAACTACCCAGTAGGTAATTAGAAGATTACGAAAGTACCATCTTACATCTGATTTGCATCTAGCGTGAGGTACATGACGCCTTGTACGGAGTACATCGGCTCGCGATATGCTCTGCATTGTATGGGGAGCGACTCGAATCAAGCCCAGCGTCCACCAACGACAAGAGCAACATGAAGCTACTGCATGGCGGCAGCGGGCGCCGCGCGCTCCTTTGCGGAGCAAGCGAAAACGGAGCCTTACAGTGGCCATGGTTCTTCATCCTTCTACAGTACGGAGAAGCTGTTGGCGAGGAAGAGGAGTAGGAATGGAGCACCCGGCACAGTGTCTGGGAGGGATAGCCGGTCGTAGCCTTGACAGGCGCCAAAGCATGCCGGTGGGGAAGCGAAAAGGCGCCTGTGAATTAGGCGAGAAGGGATGGATGGATAGACGGTTGGTGTAACGGCAATCATCGGAAAGAAGAGGCTGTCACTGCAGAAAACTAGGGTGGAATGGAGTGAATGCAGTGAGCAGGCTGTATCCAGTCATTAGTATCGTCAATGCTGGCTAGTCTAGTTACATTGTGAGAGATAGGGCAGGGAATACGAGGGCGTGTGCTTGTTATGCAAAAAGTCAGATGGCGATAACCAGGCATGGAGTCTCAAATCAAGCAACTGGCGGCACATCTATTAGCCACAGTGTCAAGCAGCGGCCTCTGCCAGCGTCTAGAAGCCTGGAAGCCGCATGGATGCCGTCAGGAGTGTTTAGCGGCGCGCCATTGCCACCCTCGTGCTGCCCCGGGATCTCAGTTGCTAGGCACAAATCCAAGATGGCCGGGAGAGAGAGTTTGACAATGGCACGGTCTGGTTTACATCAATATTGCATGGACAACAGCACATATCCCGGTACTTGACGGCGATTTCTGCGTGTACATTGCTGACCAGTCACTGTTACATGCCGTATTGCCATGCCGTATCACTGTATCTCACTACGTCTTACTACTGCTGCTGCGTATCTTAGCACGATTACAGCGCTTATTGGTAGGATTCGCTCGGAGGGTTCCTTCATATTAGCGACATCCGGACCGGCGGACCCTGGCTCCTCTTCCTGGGGACGACGCCCACGGTGGGTTTCTGGCTTGCAGCGAGGCTTGGCCTCTTTGGGCGACTCCGTGGGCGCCTCATGCAGGTCGATGCGGCGCCAGCCTCAGTAGCGCCAGTTTTGCGAATCTGCATCGACTTGACACTTGCATGACATTTTGCATCTGCAGACGCACGGCGGAAGCACGGCCGGGTGTTTTGCTTCGGGCTGTTTCAGAGTCTTGGAGTGTTATTGTCAGGACGTCCCAGATTGAGGCAGTCCCGCTGGATGGAATCACGAGTCTGGATGCTATCCGAAAGATTCCGAGGGCGGAGCAGTGCAAGGAGAAGCCTAAACAGGAGATGATCGAGAGAGGAGCCGAGAATAATGATTTATTACAGCGTCTACTAAAAGGAGGGACATCAGGAGTTGCCATGTCAGGCATATCTGAGCGAGACTCTGGATGTTATAGACTGCGCCTTTCTGTATGTGCATGCCAAAGACATGCACTATTACACAATCTCTTCTTTTGAAATGCTGCATATGACCTTGACTTGTATTAACAAGGCGCACCACGGACTAAGTAAAGACAATCTGCATGTAGCCATGCATCGACCAGGCTGTCAAATCCCCATTAACCATTGTGGACATTCGGAACTGGCTGCCGCTGCGGTTAACCTGTTCCATATTCCAAGTACCGACCGACTGTGCTGTACACGGAGTACTTGCAGACTTTGGTGTTGGCCCCAAGTGACTGCATTAGTACTTAGTAACGTGGGGTTATTCGCGCCATCCTGGGTCACCCCGCCACCACTATCAAAAAAATCAGTCTCCGGCTCAGCCATTTCTTGGGCCGGCTACCGGCGCTTCTGGATGAATCCATGACAAAAGCCATACTGACTGATAAAGGGCTCCACGGCTACTCCATATTTACTTACATCCCGAATACAAACAACAGCAGTAAACAACTGTGACCAAAAAATAATACATGCTTATGCATGAGTAACACTCTCTTTTTCCATCTACCTCATCGTCCTCACCACTATCCGAAAATGATGGCCGTCACAGTCGGCGTCTTGGCCCTCCAGGGCGGCTTCATCGAGCACCTCAACCTGCTCCGCAAGGCTGCCGGCACCGTCTTCTCACAGAGCAAGTCCGACACTTCCTTTGAGGCCATAGAGGTGCGCACTGCCGAGGAGCTCGCTCGGTGCGATGCCCTGATCATCCCTGGTGGCGAGAGCACAACCATTTCCTTTGTTGCGCAGCAGTCTGGGCTGTTGGAGCCGCTGCGAGATTTCGTCAAGTAAGACCTAATTTTTTGCCCCCTATATATATACGAGCTATACATGAACTAACCTATTCCTCAACAGAGTCCAAAAGAAGCCCGTATGGGGAACCTGCGCCGGCCTCATCCTCCTCTCAAACCAGGCCAACGCTACCAAAAAGGGCGGCCAGGAACTCATTGGCGGGCTCAACGTGCGCGTGCACCGCAACCACTTTGGCCGCCAGATTGAGAGCTTCGAGGCACCTCTTCAGCTGCCTTTCTTGGCTGGCGAAGCTGACCCTTCACCATTCCCTGGTGTCTTCATCCGTGCTCCCGTTGTGGAGGAGATTCTCTCAAAGGGCGAGGACGGCCCCGAGGTGGAAGTCATGGCCAAGCTGCCTGGCAGAATCGACAAGATGAAGTCTGGAGTTTCGCAGGCTGTGACAAAGGATGATTCGGCGGATATCATTGCGGTGCGACAGGGATCGATTTTGGGAACAAGCTTCCATCCGGAACTGACGAATGATGCCCGTATTCATGCATGGTGGTTGAAACAAGTTGTTCGTCTTTAGTGGGATTACAGATGGCGCTGCATTTTATTTTCGTTTCATGATATGATCTAGTTATTGCTTTTTAGAAGAAGATACACAATGTTTTGTATATAGACGCATGAGTACCTATGATAGACTACAGCTTTGAGGATATAAAAAGAAAGAAAGCATTTCACAACACGCTATATGATTTGAGATCCAAGAGCCCTTCCAGGAAATCAAGTCTGCAGTCAGTTTCTTGTCGCCGTATCATAATTTGGAGGATTTCCATCATCTGGAGGAGGCGGCATGTGACGGATGCCCAGCGCTTCATAGACCTCAACCCTCCCCAATGCCTTTGCTACATCCGCCACCTCTGGCGACTTTGTATCCGCGCCAGCTTCTCGAAGCAGGCGAATCAGTTCAAAATCTTGCTTCACAAGCGCCTGCACGAGTGGCTTGACGGGCGTGATGCCATTCTTCCCAGGATTGTAGTCCGGGTCGGCCCCGTAGAGGAGCAGTGTCTCGACAAGATCTCTTCTTCCTTGGTCAATGGCGTACTTCAGGAGAGAGTCACCGTTTGACATTTGTTCCGTTGTCTTGCCTCCGTGTCGGAGCACGAGGGAGACGAGCTCGGGGAGACCTGTTTCCATGGCGTAGCTGATGGCTGGTCCTTCGGAGGTAGAATCGTAAACGTTTCCTTTTGCTCCTTTAGCAAATAGGTAGCGCACAATATCAAGCTTGTCTTCTTGTGAAAGCTTGGAGTCTTTGATCGCCAAGAGGAGAACGGGCTGTGAGTGCCAGTCCGTCATATTAGCATCCGCGCCCCAGTCGAGTAGCAGCTTAGCTGTCTTGATTCTTCTATGGCTAATCTCATCAGCCAGCAAAGGATTGCCGTAAATAGTTATGTCGTTGGGATTAGCATCCAGCTTTAGGAGTAGCTCTGCCATTTCGTAATCCTTCTTGTCGAGGGCCACGGTTAATAAGCTGCGACCAGCACTGTCGGTAGAGGTGACATTCGCCCCAAATTCCAAAAGCAGTTCCACGAGTTTCGTGTTCTTCTTTTCCACTGCCCTTACAATAACCGCTTGGCCACTAATGTCATCTGTCTTTGCGCTGCAGCCTTGCTTGAGGAGAAAGCGGATGCCTTCCAAGTTACCAGAAGAAACCACGGTGACAAAGTATGACTCTCCCGAATCATACTTTTCATCAATGCTTGCTCCTTTCTCAATGAGCATCCTGGCAGTGTTGAGGCTACCTACAGAGGCCGCAAGGAAGAGCGGTGGCAGATGCTTATCATGCCGCTTGGCGCCATAAACGTTCGCTCCTGATGCTAGAAGGAAGCGAGAAGCTTCTTCACGGTCCTTCAAAATGGCGCACTGCAAAGCAGTCTTGCCGTCTTCGTTGCGGCCGTTGATATTCGCTCCCTGGTTGAGGAATCCTGCTATCTGCTGGATGTCGCCAATTGACGCGGCTTGGCACAATGCCGATACAAAGGGCTCTGGCCCCGGCTTCAAGGTCGAGGCTAGAGATTTGAATGAATTTTTCAAGGATTTTCCCCATGATGACTTTGCGGGCGCAGTACTTGAGGAAGGTGATGATGGCCCGGCTTCCATAGAATAAGGCGGTGGCGCGGCAATTCTGCTTGCTGGTGGCGGATTGGAGGAGGAACCACTTCCTGATGCGAATGACGATTCACCTAATTCGAGTAAAATGTCACTTTGCGCCGTTGATGCTTTTGATGAGCGCTCTACTTGTGTGATGAGGCCCTTGGAGCGCAACAGGCCGAGGCTTGCTTCTTGCTGCTGCGCGTTCCCTCTATAAATGGTAGCAAGAAATAGTCAGTCAAAGGGTGTTGCTATTTGTGGTATTTGGTAGATGCACTTACATAGCAGCAACTCGAACGAAACCTTCCAAAAGCTGGCTATTTGCCTGAATAGTCTGGTTATACGCTACCAAAAACTCAATGTTGACTCTATCGAGAGTTTCTGCCTGTAATCGCAGCACTTGCTTGTACAGGATTGCCAGCGTTCCATCGCAAGTGGTTAGATGCTGCAAAAAGGCGTCGTGTGCTGCCATAGAGACAGTGGCGGTCCTGAGAGAAGCATCTAGCTGAGATGCCTGGTCTTTGAGCTCCTCCAGCGCATTTTTTAATTCCGACAGCTTGTTTTCCGATACCCTGTCTAGGCCTGAGCCCAGCGGCTCAATGAAAACCTGCACCTCATGGACAATGGAAATTGCCCGCTGTGAAATGGCAGAGCATAGAGTCGTTAGAGCATTGGTTGAGCGGCCGTCCATTGCGCTTGGTGATGTGATTTATGAATAAGCAAAAACAATGTTTTTTATCTTAGGTGGCCTGTGGCGGGGCTCTTTTAGAGGTGCAATGAAGCAATGAAGCTGTCGCTGGTGTGTACCTTATCCTCAATTCAATGTCGTCGCGCGTGTTGTTTCTATATAGCTCCTTTTGAGAATGAATTGCCGGACTATGTTCTTGTGAGAACAAGAGAAATCGCTCGTTCGTTTTGCAGTCCATATTGACCTTTTATTGTTATTGAAATGCACCTCTAGCTGAAAAAGGCTGTCGTAGGCGCTGACGCAGCCTTGCGGACCACTCGTACCTACCTAGCCAATACTAGCTTGCGACGCCATGGAGGATTTCTGCAGGTCCATCGCCAGCCCTCTTCTAGAGGCGCCTCTGGAAGCTTGGCAACTTGGCAAGGAGATTGTTTCGTTTCCTTCTTTTTCTTCTGTCGCGAGTTTCAAACAGGCGCTGAGGGTTAGGGTTTGAATGGCGAAACTGCGCGCTGGAAATCTACACACCTTGAACATGAGGAAATTGCTAAAAAGAAGCTGAAGCTGCATCCACAAGCAGCAAACAATGTTTCGAGACCACCATCTGACAAACGACCCACCAACACTTTTTTGCTGTTGCGCCCTACGGAGCACTCCGCAGAGTAAGCTGTCTTGGCGCCGCAAATATCGTTAATATCTGCCCCCTGTCAAATGCTCAGCCATTCACTCAGCCACAGCTTGGAGTAACACTAGTTTCAAACGAAAACGTTATATAAATTAATAAATACTATATAATTAGAATGTTGGCTTTTCTATCACTTTTTAAATTAATAATCACAAAACACATTGACTGCCTATTGTATCCTCAATTACCACAACAAATTACCCATCACCACTTCTCCAATCGTAGTATGCAAAGTGAATTTACTTATCCTTATCATCCTGAGCGTCTTTCCAGATATCTTCCAGCGTCTTCTTTTTCTCAAAGATATCGCAACCTCCTCCTCCCCATTTGTGCTCAAAGAGCCTTCTTCCACTATCCGCAGTTTCCCACCACGCAGCCTGGAAGCCTGCGGGATCATATGTCCACGGTTCTCCCTTTCCGCCCTTTTGCATATTCTGCCATGTATTTCGGCCTTCGGAGTTGGCGTTTTTCTCGTCTTGAATCTTCTGCAGCTCCTGTCTCAGAGCCTTGAATCTTTCAGAGTTCGGCGCGTTGTCGTCTTCAGTGGTATTGTCGGGTGACTTGCCATCCTTGTCAGATCTTGGGTGAGAGCTGGGAGGGAAGAATTTGATTTCGGGATCCTCCACAAAGTTAGCTACATCCCATATATGCCCTGCTCCAACGCGATCAATGTCGTATCCTAGCATTTTAACTCGTCCATACGCGTCGCAGTCTGTAGTATAGTAGGGGATAAACACGTCCCAGCTTCCAATGTGCCGCCATGCATCCACATTGACAAGAGTGAGGTAATCAAAGTTGAAGAATTTGACTGCCCATTTGCTTTTGCCGGATAGTCTGGATGATTCTGCCTCGTCGAGGATGTTGAGCACGCGCTCGTAAAACGACGTGTAGGGCGTCTCTTCTTCGTGGCTTAGAATTCCAACGTCCATGTGGCTCCAGAAATAGTAGGGCCAGTGACGGGCCATTGCCACCCTCATCATGTAGTTTTGTAACTGAGCAAAGTTGAGAAGAACTGAAGTTTGCATTATCGAAACGCCGTATCTGTAACGAAACAAATCGTAATCGAGGAAAAAGGGGTTATCTTTCGACAAAAGTTTTAGGTTATTGGCGTCGGCAGTGCCACTGTTGTCAATGATGACAATGTCTTCTCTCGGCCACCCACTGGCAATATAACCAAGAACTGTCTGCCGCATCATAGCATTGTTTCTTGTAAAGGCAATGAAGAGCGGTGTTTTCGGTCGATGGCGAGGCGGCTCGTTGTAGGGAGCCACAAGGGGGAAGTAGTTGTCTCCCTGTGCTGGAAAATACATTTCAAAATCAAATGTTGATTCTCCAAGTACGGGCACAGCTGCTGGCTCATTCTTCGATGACCACATCGGGAGGACAGAGTATGGATATGATATGCTCGGACGAGAGAGGTTCGCGAAGCGAGGTAGTTGTAGTAGCCTCACAAACAGAGCGGCAGCAGCAGCTAAAGCAAAGATGAAGAGTAATATCTTGAAGATGGGATGGCATCGCCTTCTTTGCGGCTTTCCAATGCTTTCTTCATCGCCATCCTCCTCATCGGTTGGGAACTGATGGAGTCTTAGAGAGACTGCTCGAGCAGCAATCCATCCTGGCCTGCGAGCAAAGGTCGGAATCCTCGAGAAGAAGGAACTGATAGCAGATAGGACACCCATTGGTTCTATGCTGGGTATAGAATTAAGATGGCATAGAGCAAATTATCAGAAATGATATAATGTGTTGAAAAAAACCAAGATAGAAGAAGAGAAAACGTAGAAGCCAAGGGGAATATCGCTCAAGTTTCCTCGGAAATGATTAATCAGATTGAAAAAAAGGCAAACGCGCAAACAAATATATCAGTAAACAAGCAGGGACGGGACAACATGTTGATGGGGGCAAATTTTTTCCCTCGGTACAAAGTACATCCCTGATATTAGATCATTTTCCCTAAGATCATTGGTTCTTATGAAGGGTTGTCATGACTCTCCAACAACAAATGATATAGCCCCCTGACCGGTTTAGCTTCCACGAATGAACAGTGTTCCGCGGAAACTCGTATCGAATGGCCCCAGCGTGGAGAATGCATGATTGGGCCTAAATCGGCTGTCGGTACACAGTTGACAGTTGCAGCTGTTTGTGCTTGGCGGCTAAATCCCTCTGTTATTCTATTTTTGGTTTTTTATATGTCTGAGCATCTAATGTCCGGTTGTGGCTTGGACTGTAGGTCTTCGGTAATATAAGAATACTACGTCCTTTATCTATTTGTTTCAAATATGCCTAAATTTGAACTAAATTTTAACTCTGGGTGTTTATTTCATTGCCCCTTTAGTTTACTTATCACGACATTGCTACACCCATGTCTCCTTCATTGGCCAGATAGGTAGTTCAGAGAATGCTGCACCAGTGAATTTCTCTGACAGAAATATATTTCTCTAGTGTCCAGGACTGTTATAACTTCCTCAGCCATAATTCCATGCTATTTTGTACGAAACATCCTGTGGCGCATCTCTACAGCCTCAGTATTTAGCATCATCGACGGACAGCACTAGGCAGGGCTACATCTCCCCACTTTAGAATTCTGGAAATGGATCTCTAGATATCATGATGGTCATCTCCAAGTTATTAACTTATAAAGGAGCTCTACAATATCCAGATCAGTCGGCTCATATTGTTTGTCCGATGGTTGTTGCTTCTAGTGGAGTCTGGATTCCGCGCGGGCACTATATAGAGCCTAATATGTGGTTATGGATCCTATTAGACGAGAAACACAACCAACTGCATTCTTTTTCCTCCAATGGGTATTTACTCCGATAATAGATTGTGGAAGATGCGTCGTAGCACTGCCTTAACTTTCTCGTATTAAGCTTCTTTAGTTTCATTTATGAGTGCAATATGACAACGTCGTCAAGTTTAAGCGGCCGTTTCATCCCCATACCGACTCAAACCATGGCAAATCACAGCTTCTAGAATTGCGGCTCTGGCTAGGGAGTGATGTATGGGTTGTATCCGACAGGTCAATGTACGAGGGTTCGGGGAAATGCGGCTCTAAAAGTGGAACAGCTTCCAGTTTAGCACAATACTTCCTATTTTAGCCCGTTTCCATGACGAGGGGCTTTGTCCTTATCACATCAATTGCATTTCTGGGGCATCTGCCGATGTGGCTTGGCAGAGGGCGACGTAATCAGTGTCCATATGGCGGTGCAGACTGCAGAATACGAGACCAACACCCCGGCCTCACTCTATTTTAAGCGAAAAAAAAAAAAAGAAACAAAAAAATGCAACCTCCATTGACAAGCACGCGCAGATGTAAGAACTCAAAGCTGTGAGTCTGATGATGATTCGTAGAACAACTCAACACCGCTCCTTCATTGCAGCTGAGCCGTGTATTATACGAGGTTGCTTCGCACAATACTAGCTGATCCGATGCTTATTGTGAGCTGAGAGCGGTGCAAAGTAAGCCCGTGCCCCTGTCCAAGTATGTGCGGGACTCCGCATTTCGGTACCACATCTCAGCAACACACCCATTTTATTCCCTAAGCCCTGGCTTCAATTGAGCTTATGCTCATAATTTTCCTATACTCTATCTACTGCTTGTGCTCGGTTCACTTCACTCTCCCCACCTTCTTGAAACATGAAACACGCATCAATGTCTCCACTCATCTTTTCCTTTTTCCGGGCTTCTCGAACAGCGAAGAGTGAAGAGCGGCAAGTGTGGCCGCAAGCGAGCATGATATCCGAAATTTGCCGATGACAGACGCTGATCAGAGCAATACTAATAATGTTCATAATCCATATGTTCTATCTATCTAACGTATACAACAGACCACTCGACGCTCCACTCTCTCTCTTTTTGTCATCAATTACCCGCCTAATGTGGCTAGGAAGCAGGGCGACAGTTTCACTTCTTGGCATAGCCCTCTCAGCCCCATATCGCAAGAGACGTCTTTTCAAGCTTAGGTCCATGAAAGTAATCTATAAGCTAAGCTTCAAACTAGGTGTGGTAATGCCCTCGGCCCGACTAACCGATGTTTCTACTGCTCCAATTGACACGTCAAGGCTAAGCGACGGACTTCGCAGACCCACGGCCCGGTTTTTTCTTCTTCTGATTCAACCCCCCATGTAACAATTGCTACAAAGGAAAAACAGTCCCATCTGGATCTTCTGACCACAGTGACCAATCAGCCAGGATAAAGTCCGATGACCATGGAATTCGCCACTCGAGGTCAGTGTTTACAATCGAGCCTTCCTGTTTAAGCGAGTTACTTGGACGGCCGCTTTTTCCGCAGATACGAGGCCAAGACTTTTCAATGATGTGGCAGTGTCCGTACACGAACAGGATTCGAGCTATAGTTGTTTCAAGATTCTCATCACGGCCAGTATTTGTGTATACCGCAGATACTGTTTACGAATACTTCGTCCTTCCTAACGATTAGCCTGTGATTTCTAATCTTGCCTGCCAAGTGAGTTACCAGCAGGAGATTACCTTTGCAAACTTTGATCCTGGACAACCAGGCAAAAGCGAATTGGTATGATATTATCGAAGATTTTTGGTGCGATACCAAAGCCAAGATGTCAATTAAGTTACAGGTCGAGGCTATAATGGAAGCCATAAGAATAAAAAGAAATGAAACAAAAAAGAGATTGGAAGGTTTTACAATTTCTCATACATATTACTTACTGACGATAATGACATACTAGGTAATAGATATTTAGCATGCCATAGCCACATCCCCTTAATACCAATTATTCGAAAATTATACCGTTACGATTACTCTTGACGCGGCACTGGCTGATGAAGAGTCCTACTTTTCATGACCTAACAAATCGCCCAGGTCTCGACTACTCACTACCGAATAACTTATATCAGCAACAAGCGTTTCTATGATATTACCAGTGATACATCTATAGCGGACAACCAAACTGAAAACCATTCCATACAAGACGATCGAAGATTTGCCCTGTGGCGAATGAAGATACAGAAGAGCAAGATGGTAGTAGTAGTGGGAAAGAGTGCGTATAAGCGAGCCGATTTACAATATATCCAGAGAGCCTAGTATCAGCAACGCAAACAAGAATTATAATTATACCTCTAAGACACTATATGTCCTTACTCTCAAGTTCCTCAACACTATTACCGCAAAATCATGTCGTTGGCCGAAAGAAAAGTCGTTACAACATTCTGGGTACGATTTCTACGCCTTCTCATAGCTGCTTCAGAGTTCCGAGAAAATAAATATAAAATATCAAAAGTCAAAAGATTTATGTGCGTGTCCACAAGAAATTGAATAATTTATACATCTTCAAGATGGCAGCTATCAAAAAGGCTTTGAAGCAGCAACAGAGGAATTCAAAAGATTAATATCATGGATACACTAGGAAACACACTTAAACAACCGCTTCCAGTTTCCTAGGCTCACGAAGCATACACGTGTGTGTATATGACTCTCCTTTAATATTATTCCCAGGCAGCGGCAGAGTAATCTCCTCTGCCACCTCAAAACCAAATTTCTTATATAAGGACACAGCCATCTCGGAACTAGTCACCCAGCAGGCGAGGCCTTCTCGATCCGCAAGGTCTGTGACCCAGGCCATTACTAAGCTCCCGGCACCACGTCGCTGCGCCTTGGGATGTGTTCCACAAAGGTATACAACTAAAGTAGAGTCAGTTCTTATGCTTTGCAGATATTTAAACTTGAGGGAAAGGCAGCTTAAGACATACCGACGGCAGGTCGATTGCCCAAATCTCGCGACCGTGCCGCTTCGGCTCTCCTTATAAAGTCAGACCTGAAGGTGGAAGTATTTTGATCCTTGGGAGCTGATGTTGGTTGGGTAAGAACCTCGGCAGCAATGTCCTCCGGTATATCTGTGACTATCAACGATGGGAAATTCACAAGAAAATGCATGGTACAAACCTGCCGGAGCAAATAGCTTGGGGTCAATGTCAGTGTTCTCAAACCCTATCTTAACCCAGCTGACCAGATCCCCGGTGTCCGTGTCAACCACCTTTTTATAAGCAACAAGCGTCTGGCCATAGTTTTTCGGCCAACGACGAATAACCCCCGCTACTCGCTGGTCAAAAGTCTGGTCTACGAAAGAGGCTCTAGAATAGGCGTTATTCTGGAAGGAGGTGATATATGTGTGGGCATAGGCTGCACCATCTTTAAATGTCATGTCCTCAAGTTGGAGGGGCATTGTATCACTGGTGGAAGAATTTTAGCCACTTTGTTCTTTGGGTAAATATCTTCAAATGAAGCGTGTGAAACCACCACCTAGGATGATGCGAGTCCAGGGATGGCAAGTTGGCAAGATTGCGTTATGGACCGTCTAGTAAATAAAAAGCTAGTCTGGGTTGATGCCCCGCTCACGACCTGGCTTATACCCAGCAACTACCAAATAAGTGAGATCCTGCGAGTGACGCGACAGGTACATTACCCTATTGACATACGACTATTACATTAACTCATAATCCCAGATTCCTTTAAATTTATCTCCTAGATATCGACCTAAAGAAGCTTATTATCTATGGGAAATGGAGGTTCCCATTCCAGCATTTCTCTCTTTGTATGTCCTTGATCTCCACAACCATCTAATATCAAGGGGCACTTTCTATCTTCTTCACTGTCATACAAGTAATCCACCCAATGATACATTGCCCTTGATATTTGATGAGCTGCTGTGTTCAACTTGTTTTCTTGTATCTCGTGCCATAGCCATGATCTGATGTCAATGTGATATCGAGGGAGGGTGTCTAATGATGTCTCAGGGTGCAATAGCCTTTCCTGATTGAAGAAACTATGCTCTCGGACTATATCTGTTGACAGGTCATGTAATTCGCAAGACGTCTGCTGTACATCGACTACCGCCGTCTGAGATCCACCATTAGCTATATCACGATCACGACGTTGAGCTCTTGTTGGTTCATATTGACCGAAGATACAGGGTCCCAATGATAAAATTGTAAATTTCTCCAAGTTTGGCAGTGAATTTATTGCACTGGCAGCAGCGATAGGCGAGAGACATCTTCGGCTTTCACAGAGTGCAATGTTGCGTATACGCGAGCGTTCGAGACCAATAAAACCGTCAAGGACGTCGTCGGTACTATAGGCTATGCCGTTCTCGAGTCCGTTCAACGGCCATGCCTCGAAAACAGTAAAAAGATCTGTATTGTAGCTGATAAAAGGTGCATCGAACCGAATGTTCAGGCCTGAGACTTGAAAACGACGAGGTGGCTGAAAAAAACGTGGCAGCCAGACAGCCCGAGCTTCTCGATTTACATGAAGCAGTGGGAATATGGCCTCCCTCTTGGGCTGAACAATATAGCGATAATGATAGGACGGGTTATCCGTAGAGAGTTGTTGGCTATCGCCGCCTCGGGGCCCGGTCCAGAGATACTTACGATACCAAATAGCCACTGGAGGTAACAATCCGACCACACGAGTAGGCTGTGGCACAAATTCCCATATTTTAATCCTTATCTCTGGCGGTAGATGCTGAAAGAGTGGGAATTCAGTGATGGGTGCCATGAGAGATATTCGGAAAATGACATGTTTGCGTACACAAATAGAGAGCAACTGTGAGTGGCTTATTTGTATAATTTGTAGATTTAAAAGAGTCATTCGGCGTGGCCTCTCTAGGACTTTGACACCTTTTTCGGCAGTCAGGGATGCGACTGCGCTGCTTTAAATTCCGCGTATTGGCTCTTTTTAGTGGCCAAGGTTGTGTGCTCCTTATGGTAGAACAATATGCTAAAGCAGGGCAGGCTACCTACACCATTGCATTGTTCAAGAGTACTTTTATGATACAAGTAGTAATTCAAGAGCATTTGGATAAGATAGTGTGTCTGGAATGACCAAAGCATCTGTTAGATGCTGCCTTACCACTCGTTGCGGGTAGGTGCTTACCCGGCATACAAACGTGAATTGCACCTCACTTGATCATTGAAGTCAAAATAACCACGTGCCTGATGTAGGTACTGAAAGTAAATTGCCAACGAAAGATCTGAGAGATTAGATAAGAGATCTACGTTAATAAAAAAAGAGGCGATAAGCAGACACCTCAACGCCCATAATGGCTTCCTCACGACACATGCTGCCTTCCAAATTATGCAATAGTCTACCTTCCTGGCGAATGTTGCTACAGTAAACAAAAGAAAAATGCTTGGTCTCTTCCGTTTATTCCCTGGAATATTCTCCACACGATTCTTATTTTCGATTTTGCTGCCGCTTCGCCGGCGTGCAGTCTTTGTTGGCGGTGCCAACTGACATTCTTACAGCTCGTTTCATCCACCGGGCCAGCTTCCCATCTTCCGCGAGCATCGATCGCTTTTTGGCTGAGACACGACACAGGGTTGGGAATTCTGAACGAAATACAGTCTTCTTTCGATACATTCTTTTCTCAAATTCTCTCGCTACTTCTATCGCTACTTCTCTCACGGTTATTGTTGCACCTTTGACGTGATGTTTGGCCACAGGTGAGCAGCCCCTAGAGACTTGAGATCTTTTGTTGATGCATCTATCTTTACTCGTTTTTCTCTTTCTCATGCTAATATTGAACTACTGCACCAGGTCCATCACCATCAAAGGCGCCAACTGCGGCTTCGATGCCCTGTTCCTCGTTGTCATCACGTCTATTGCCGGTTTCCTCTTCGGCTACGATATTGGGCAGATCTCTGGCATCTTGTTCTTTAGAAACTTTAGTCATCGGTTCCTTCAAGATGACTCCGCCAGTATCAAGTCTCTGGTGGTTTCTTTCATGAGTATCGGCTGTCTTTTTGGCTCTCTGCTGGGCGCATAGTAAGCTAGCCCCGTGCCATTGTGTTGCGTGTAATTTTGTCTGCAGCATTCTTTTTCCTAATCAACGCTCTCATAGTTCTTCTGATTGGCTCGGCCGACGAAAGAGCATTGCTCTTGGTGTATTGTTCTTCCTTGCAGGAGACATTGTCCAGATTACTGCGACGCATGGCTGGGTTCACGTTAGTTTGGGCAGATTTATCGCGGGCCTCGGTATCGGCAATCTTTCTGTTGGAGTTCCCATGTTCCAGTCAGAGTGCGTTCCCCGCGAAATCCGAGGAGCAGTTGTCACTTCTTATCAACTCCTCATTACTATTGGCATACTATTCGGTAACTTGGTATGCTTCTTTATGCGCGAACATGAGGATCACAGCTTCGCATGGCGTCTCGTCATTGGTATGGGTGCTTTCTTTTCGCTACCCCTTGGATGCGGTATTCTCATCGTCCCAGAGTCACCGAGATGGCTTGCCGGCAGGGATGAATAGGAAGGTGCCCGCCGATCGCTGTCGCGGCTGAGAGGCAAGAGCCATGATCCTGGAAATGTCATTGTTGAGAATGACATGCATGAAATGAGAGAAGTTTTGGCTTTGGAACGCCAGAGCGGTACTGCACCGTGGATCGAGTGCTTCTCATCCAGATCCAAGGTCCCCAGGACACGCTATCGTACCTTCTTAGGCATGGGTATTCACTTTTTGCAGCAATGGACGGGCATCAATTACTTCTTCTACTATGGCACATCAATCTTTTCGTCTGTCAAAATCAGCGACCCTTTCATGACTCAGCTTATTCTTGGTGCTGTCAACGTTTGTACGACTTTCCTCGCCGTCTATTTGGTCGATTGGTGGGGTCGTCGACGTCCCCTTCTTTACGGCGCAATGTGGCAGGCCGCTTGGCTGCTGGTATTTGCTTCCATGGGTATGGTGGACGATTATACCGACTCACCGACGTTCGGCATTGTCATGATCGTATCAGCTTGCATGTTCATTGCCTCATTTGCAGCAACTTGGGGCCCCATTGCTTGGGTAGTCATGGGTGAAACGTTCACTCTTCGGACACGCGCGAAACAAGCTGCGCTGGCCACGGCCTCCAACTGGCTCGGTAACTGTAAGCCTATCGCCCAACTACTGAGGTTCTACGTCACATTTCGAATTAAGAGCTATAGCTAACGATTATTCGTAGTTTTGATTGGGCTACTCACCCCATATGCTGATTATAGCATGTCGTACTACTTTGGGTTTATTCTAGCTGGCGCCAATCTTCTCGCCGCATTACTGGTCTGGTTTTACCTATACGAGTCGACGCTACTGAGTTTAGAGAGCGTGGATATCATGTACAGCATCCACGATCTAGCACCATGGGAGAGCGCCCGCTGGGTCCCACCTGGATACGTCACGCGCCGGGAACGAGACGAGCAGCATTTCCGGAGAATGAGCATTTCCACTACTGCGGATATTTCCAGCCTCACTCAGGAAATGGTGGACATGGTGAATAAAGACGTCGTCGCAAAACCGAAGGCAGCCGTCGTTTAAAAGCTAGGAGTGGCGTTTTGTGCTTGGGAGCACCACATACTAAACCTAAGCATCATGGATTAAACACTGGTAGTAGGATTATAAATAGTGATTATGAAATAATGATTAATAACTAGATTTTAATACCGCCCATGAATCCTGGCCACTATATGTAAAAAGATGAGATAGCAAGAACATGTTCTCATCCTTTCCCTAAAACACAGAATCAAATCATTCAGCTCATGCCAATGCAATGATCCGTAAATTCCAAATAAATAGACATCATTAACCGCTATATGCCCCGTATATATGACCGAGAATGGAGATGCCCGCTGTCTATTACAATATTCCCTAAGTGACGCTCATAAAGCCAATATGCTATACTTTTACTTTCATTTCCCTTTCTTTGTTTTTTTTACTCTTCTCTTAATCGTATTAGATTTTTTTAGGCTTATGCTTCTTCTGACTTCACCTTCTCAGTAGAAGCAGATGCTTCTGTGTGCGTGTGAGCTGCATCTGGCTTGAGACCAGAGTGTTCTTTCTCAGAAGCTTTCTCTCCAGTCTCGTCAGCACCGATAGTGCTCGAGCCCGACGACTCAGATGACGTGTCCCCTGATTCACCCTCGTTGGGGTCTTCCAGTACAACAGGGTTTGCCTCCACGTCCGTCTTCGCAGGAGGCTTGAAGGCCTTGGGGTTGAAGCGACTGCGGGCTCGGATGGCGGCTCCGTACTTGTAGAAGAGGAAGGGGATGACGGAAAGGAGGACGGCGACACCGCCGACGAGGGAGCCACCACCGCCGACACCGAGGGCGTGGAACATTTGTACGGTGAAGAGAGGGGCGGCGGCACCGCAGGCTGATCGCATGATTGTGTTGGCGGCGATGGCGGAGGCGGCGTACATGAGATAGGTGTCGACAAGGTAGTTGAAGAAGCCGACGAAGAGAAGCAGGAGGGCGGTGGTGAGGAAACCTCCGGCGATGGTGGGAACGATCCAGTGAACAGAGCTAGAGAAAGGATTGTTAGTTTATTTGTTCACTTAACGTAGATGGCATAGTGATGTAAAAAGTAGGGGAACACATACTTGAATTCAGCAGTCCAAGCGAACCAGAACATGGCAGCTGCGAAAGTGATGGCGCCAATAATGGCTAGAGGTAGACGATCTTCGGGTGTCATCTCATGCATTTGCTTCTTGCCAGTGTCAATCTTCTTCTGTTGACGACGAGTGTCAAAGAGGACAATAAGACCGCCGAGGACGGCTCCCAAAACAGTGCCAAGCAGGGGAAGCTCGCCAACGCCGGCATTCCAACCACGCTTCTCCTGGAACACAATAGGATAGATTGTGAAAAGCATGTAGAGCAAAGTGTAGACGACCGAGAGATAGACGGCGATGAGGAAGGAGACGGGGTCGAAGAGGATGATCCATGGGCGAGTCAAGGCAACCTTGTAAACGCCAACAATGCTGAGGTTGTTGTCCTCAATCTGAGCTTTGACGTTCTCATAACCGGGAATCTGAGCCTTGCGGATTCGTTCAGCCTTGTGGCGCAGGACAGTCGGACCGTGAGTCTCGGGGATGGTCAGCATGAGCATGGCCGAGGCACCACCAAGCATGAGAAGGACGTAGAAGCTCCATCGCCAGTCCTTCTTAAGCTGGAGAAAGCCTGCAATAACGGGACCAAGTGAGGGTCCGATCCAAAGCGTTGCTGAGAAGCCTCCCATGGCGTTGGCACGCTGTACCGGGTTCCATAGATCGGCCAAGACACCAGGGCCGTTACTGAGGGCTGCAGACACAAAAGTGCCTGAAAGGAATCGACCGACGAGAAGACTGCCAAAATTGGGAGCAAAGGCGCACAGGAAGTTGAACGCCAAGTAGATGCTGAAAGTGATGTAAAAGATCCAGCGACGACCGTACAGTTCGCTCATGGGAGCGAAAATAAGAGGACCGGCGCAATAACCGAGCAAGAAGAGAGTGATGGTCAAGCCTGCAGCCTCCTCAGAGACGTGGAACCATTCTGCGATGGACGGGAAACAGCCACTGGGGGAGGAAGAAGCAAAAGTAGCGTTCATGACTAGTAAGACGGTCGACATCGTGATAAAGAAACGGCGCTTCATGGACCAGTTTCGAGGATTTTCGATATCATCGGGGGCGAAATCGACGTAGCCATCTGCGTTTAGAAACGGAGGCTCATTGTATTGGAGGTCTGATGTGCGATACGGTTTATTGACCGGTACCGACAGAATGCGGGTGAGGGCACCCATGGTGGATGGAGGGTGATCGTTAAGATCAAAGCACCCTTTTCTTTTTGGTCTTCACAGGTTGTGAGCTCGTAGTGGATGAGAAAAAGTTGTCTCTGCGACAGCTTTTAAGCTTTTATTATTGAGTTATCAAGGATATACCGATCCTTTCTTCATTTCAGGGCTGAGCTGTATTATTGGGAGTTGATTATAGTTAAAAACACCTCCGTCAAGGTCGCTGTGTCTTGGCTTCTTATAGAAGCTCCAAAACTCGAGATGTCTGCTGCTGCTCTCGCTCCCGAAGCTCGTCGAGACTAAGAGGGCGGCTGATTTGTTCTGGTACCACGAGGCGAAAAGGAGCCAGATGAGATTGGGGACAAGGAGCGCCACCACCGTATTTACATTCTTTTTTTTTTTCTCCCACGTTGCTGGCGTTGCATGGTTCTTTGCCTAGCTGCCCCCATCTTCGCGCGTCGGGTTTAATGGGACCCGGCCGCGGACTCGAAGCTACCAGTATTGGCATATTCGGATATAACAAACCGGACTCGGCACATGGCCACCGGGGCTCCGTTTTTTTAGAAGTCGTTGAATTAGCACATACGACTGGGCCTATGAGTCGCCTTTCCGCTGCGGGGACTCCTTTAAAAAGAGGAAGTATTAGGCGGCTGGGTCGCGGTGAATACGCTCCAGCTCAGCGGTCTGTTTCTCCCCTTCGAGCGGCTCTAGCTGAAGCTGCAAGTTGCCAATAGGGAAAATACCAGAGTTGCAGTGCATGTTGGTTATTACCTGTCACAAGCGTCGCCATCTGGAGGCCTCGCACTGTGGAATTGAGCGACCGCAGAGATAGCTATTAATCGTTTTATTCGCCGAAAGACTCATATTGAGATCCATCCCAAGGGTAAACTAGTAAACGTCTTTGCCTCCATTCGTGAAATGGTGGGACCACGCGTCCGTGCCCAACTTGAAGCGCATGCCGAGCTTTGAAATCGGAGATACAAATCTGCAATTTGACGGCCCCCGGCGTTGGTGCTTGTGCTCCAAGGCTGTGTGGTATACGCAACGCTCGTGTGCTGGTGTCTGGCCGGTGTCTTGCTGAGGCTGAGATCCACCTTGGATGGGTGTTTATTCCGCGAGTCTTCCAAGACAGCTCGGCTTAGCTCAGTTAGCCTCAGCCATTTTCCCTGGCACCCCAGCCAAGAGTGGTATCTCGGTGCCATCGCAAGATCTTGGAGAAAGTGGGTAGTTTCCCCCTTCTCCCCTCTACTGGCTGTATCTTCTGACCGGCTATTCTCTTATTCGCTTTGTTGATTCTTTGGCTCTCCCAGGGGTAAAGTCATCTGAAGATCCTGCAACTCTGTGTAAGTCCGGCCACCCACCATCTTAATTCCGAGGCTGCCTCGCCCACCTGATTGAGCCATCCAACGGGTCATTCCATCCTTCTCCCACATTGTCGGATTATTCAGCACCTCTTCGCTGATTTCATCAACCCTGCTCGCACTCCGAAGAGTAGCGACTTTCCATGGAACAAGTGGGTGGGGATCAGGCCACGAATGGCGGCTCGGTTCATGATTTGGCGCCGCGCCGGTCAGGATGCGCTCCTGGTCCGTAATATCCCTATCCTTACTTCGTACGCCGTATCCGTTTGAACTTAGATTGAGATGCAAAGAAGGTCTGGCGTGCGTGTGTGGCGCTTGGAGGATCCAGCTAAGTCTACTTGCGGAAAAGTGCACGGACGATTAGATTGAAATGTGGGTTTGCCTGTCCGGACGAGCAGTTATTCCGGCACGAGCCGTGAATCTACAGTGTCGTCCCACGTGCCGTTTCATAGAAACGCCAGCTTAAGAGCCGCCAAGTTTCTAGTTTCTCCAATTTCTCCAACGGGCAACACAATGTGCCAGTACGAAATCACGGTCAACTACACTGTCTTACTAATTACGCCTTTCGCCTGATTGAAGATGATCCCGCGGAGCATCTAAGATAGGGACGAGGCTTAAGGGCACTGTGGATCGCTCGCCCCTCGCCCTTTGTCACTACTGCTGACAAACGCGCTCAGTAATGCATTAATTATTCTGTAATAGCAAGAAGAATGGCCTTCGTCCTCATAGCGCGATCGTGAAACCATGTAGTTTACCAACCCTGCTTCGGCGGTACTCCGGGATACTAGCGCTCTTTCGGCAATGTGTTTTACCTACTCTGGTAACGGTTCCGTATGCAGAGAGTTGCTTGATCTCATTGTAAGCAATCATGCTAAAGTCGTTATTATTGGCTCCTGTAACAACATTATGTCATACTAAGGAATAAATACAGAGCCTCCGTATTTTACACGTTTCTGTCACTTTGAAATCCAGCTAATTAGGCCACTGTTGTTTATGTCCGATTATCTAATACTGCTATCGACTCTAAAGCCTGCGTTGGTACTATCTGGGCACAACTCTGTACTGTATGAAGTGCGACAGAAGCAGCTGACTGTCCTTTGGCAATCATTTCCGAGAATAGCAATTCAAGGTATCAGTATGATATTTGTTTATGTCGTTGAGTTTAGACAATAAGGCTGGACAAAAGAAAGACAAGACATCACAATTAAGCTCTACGTCTTTGAAACTATTGCTTGAGTCATGAATTTGGTCTTCGCTGTATACTCTCAAGTTATACCCACAAATTTTTGATTCCATGTCCTCGCTGGCGATTACTCTAAAAAGGTCAAGCAATAATGGCGGGGCGGGTCCCGAAGCTAGCCCTCGGGCCAGTGCCGCTCAACGACGCTTACCACATCAATGACCTAAGCAGCGAATTGTATAAAGAAGCAAATGAGAAATTGGGAAATACAACTAGGTCTGACTGGCGAAAGTTTGAAGAAGTTGCAAAAAAGCGTATCTATTAGAATATTTTGAATTCATTCGTATTTCTGAACAAACAGCTGCCAATTGTTATTACTGTCTCGACAAGCAGTAGTGCCAATACTAGTCAATAATGTAAGCGCTGTTGAATGGAGCTCTGCTATGTTTACCATACACTCTCTCGCTTAAGTCGCTTTGAAGCTTTATAGCTAAGACTTACATGGGTTACGCTCCTCGGAGAAGCTTAAATTGACATCAATAAGAATCATATATACTGAGCTATGCGGCGACTCAACCGAGACTGTTCAGCCACTCAGACACATGGCCCCACGCTTACCCGTCAGCACAGCTTGAAGGTTTATAAGTTTCAACAGGTTATTTAAACTACGAAGCTTCCCACCTGAAAAGTTCCAAATATCTTTACTGCTTTTATACCAATAGAGAAAATACGACCGTCATAATGCTTCACCTCGACTTGATCAGCACCCTCAAAGATATCTTTGGGCGTTTCGACCATGTTAGACCATGTAAGTTTATCTTGATATAGATACATTGTACATGTCTAATAACCCAATTACTTCACATAGCCCACGCTAGAGGCGTGTTTGTGACCGGCTCCTTCACTCCAACAAACGAAGCCAAGCAACTGTCTACCGCACCCCATTTCGACTCTCCCTCGACGCCAGTCATAGCCAGATTCTCTCTGTTCACCGGAATCCCAGACTTACCGTCGAATACTCCTCAAGCAACTCCTCATGGTTTTGCTGTGCGATTCTTGATAGGAGACGACGCGAAAACAGACATCATATGCCAATCTTCGGTCCTATTCCCTGGATCTACTGGGGAAGAGGTTCTCGCAGTCTTCCAAAGCTTCAGAGACAATACTGCCGAGGAATACGCCAAAGATCACCCAGCGGCAGCTAGTTTCATACAAGAAGACAGGAAAATTCCGAAGAATTTTGGCACACAATCCTTCTACTCTATCAACGCATTCAAACTTGTAAATGCTTCTGGCGAAAGTGCTTTTATCCGATATCGTTGGATTCCGCTATCCGGGAAACATTATTTGACGCAGAGCGAGCTGGAAGAAAAGGGTCCGAATTTCCTCTTCGATGAGCTACCTGGTGTTTTTGCTCAAGGCCCGATTAGTTTCAAGCTGGTGGTTCAGGTGGCGGGAGATGATGATGTTACGGATGATTGCACCAAGATCTGGCCAGAAGATCGCAGGCTTGTTGAGCTCGGCACGCTCACCTTGAATAAGGTTACTAGTGAAGAAGAATTGCCTCCTCAGAAGCAAACTATTGTCTATAATGTCGTTCCTGGAGTTCGAGGTATCGAACCTTCAGATGATCCGATAATAGCTGCTCGCTCTGAGGTGTACCAAACCAGTGGCCAGACTCGCCGAGATGCTAAAGTTTAGCCATCTGTTTGTAATTACATGTTTAGCTAGTTATGATTCGAGATGAAATGTTGAAAAATTGAGCTTTTAGATTTGAACAATAGAAGAAGCCTCGGCTCCGGCATGTTTTCTGGTCGCTCTTGGCAGCCCAGTGAGCTCATACTCGTATCTCTTGTATCTTCTTCCATCATTTTCAATTTCTCTTTTTTGTCTAATCTTCTTAGAATTCTATTCTTTCAAGACTCCCTTGTTTGTGTGATTTGTGTGATTTTCTTTCCTTTCTTTGGCGGGGCTGTTCGGCCGCAACGATAGAGCAATTCTCATACTCTCACTTCGATATTCTTCTCTTTAATATTTTAATATTCTATTTACCGTTGTAAGTTCTGTCAGTGGTAGAAATTTAGACTTAGTAGAGTATAGACATTTCATTATAAAGACATTGTATTTTGAAGGGTGCAACGTTTGAGGACTGTATTGTCTAAGAAAGTTGTAGGAAGCGTCTAGGCAAAAGGTAGGTGATGATTGCGGCCATACGTTAGCTGCTTCACAAAATGTCGCTAGCAATTTTAAATTTGGAAACCAGAGCAAGTGAATTAAGAATAGCTACATACGTATATATACATGAAATAACAAAATTGCTCCCCCAAAAAATAAACACACCAAAAATCTACTTCTTCGCCGAGGCTCGTGCGGCCTCCTCCACCACGATCATCTTCTGCAACATCAGCCTTCCATCTGTTTTTCCCGGGCCTGTTCCCAAAACAGGCTCGGCAAACATCCGGAGCTGCATGACCATGATGGGACTTTCGTACATGACCAGAATCTCGACGTCCCTGGACATGGTACAAAGGTCGTGAAAGTTGTCGAAGCTCTGGTCGAGGCCTAGGTCCAGGCACTCGACGCGCTTCTTGTACGACCACCAAGGGGGCATTAATCCCTTGGCTTCAGCCCTGTCCAGGAACAGCCGAAACAGAGGGCACGAGTTCTCCTTTCCGTTGTAGATGCTCTCTTTTTTCTTCAGGCCGGCGTACAAAAAATCGTCAGACTCTCGGAGCCTGAAGGAGTCGATGAGGAGGGAATACACGTCTTGCTTGTGGCGATCGTGTAGCCAGATTCCTTTGCTCAAGCGAGCAAACGGGTTCGGAAGAGAGGTTTTGAGGAATGGGGCGAGGTGAGGATTTGCCAAATGTTCAAGGGGGATAATAGCTGGGTCCACGCAGTACATTATCTGATGAGCAGTCCAGTCGGCAATTTGGCAGTTGAGACTGCAATATTCAACTGATTTGCAGTTCTCGCAAGTCAGGAGGGTCAATCCTAGCCTGCTGGTAGCAGGGTTGTGTTGACATCGGGCACATGCAGAGTGGGGGACGATTTCCTCAGGTGAATCATCTTCACCAGCAGCGATAGATGCTTTCTTGCTCTTCAGCGATTTTTTGAATGCGTTTGTATCGACGTTATGTGTGATAATAGTCAGAGAAGGAGAGGGTAGATCTGATTGAAGAGAGCTGGTTAGATCGCCGATGCTGTCATAAGTCGCAAAAGCGTCGCTAGATGTAAATTCTAGCTCGGATAGAAATAGAGCTTGCGCAACTGTAGCATCTGAAGGTACAAGAGGAAACTCGCGCCTTGGAATAATATTCGTAGCTTCATCGAGATCAATAAGCTCCTCTTGAGACGCATCTTGCAGTTGCGACCTTTCCTGGCCTTGAGGTCTATCTAGATAATCTCTGACGTCTAGAGTTGGATCATCTCTAGCGAGGACGTCTTGAATATATAAAAATAGTGAACGTGATGAATCATTCTCATCTGTGTTATGATTCCCGTCTGTATGATGCGAAATAACTTGGTCTTTAGCGTTGGAATCGTCATGAATAGTCAGAGAATCAAGACTGAGATCGTTTGGATCGGTAACAGGGGGCTGCTCTTCTTTGCGGGCGGACATGATGAAGGGTGTCTCTCGATGAATATTCGCGTTTGAAAATGGATAATTTCGAACTTCCAGAAAAAATTGAGAATTTGTTTGAACGAAAGTTTGTAGGCTTGTAGACGAACCAAATGTATCGAGAAAGATAATTTTTAACTTGACGATGATATTGTAGAACCAAGATGCAGAATAAAGACAAGGCGCAGGAAGAGCTTAGACAGTGAAGTAGCTGCGAAGCATAAAAACAAATGATGGCTAGTGTTTTGAAAAAGAAGAGATTTAGGCCAAAGTGAAAGCTTTGTGACTGGCTCAGTGTATGCAGCTGGATATGCGTTTGCCTGTGGCATGCATTAAGGGGCGGTTAGCGGAATAACTATTGCCGCATAGTGAATTATGTTCTTTCAAAAAATATTAGTTGATATCAGCATGCAATTTATCTGTTTGTTCTCTGATATTTCGCTTTGTATTGATTCACACATAGTTATCCACGGCTTCTCAACACAAACAACCTGACTTGCATTCGCCTTTTTCAAGAAATAAGATATTCCTCAACTTTCAATAACTGAACTGTATTTTTTG
This sequence comes from Trichoderma evansii, assembly GCF_050947405.1. NCBI lineage: Eukaryota > Fungi > Ascomycota > Sordariomycetes > Hypocreales > Hypocreaceae > Trichoderma > Trichoderma evansii. The sequence continues at coordinate 992,666 of NW_028145201.1, read as the reverse complement.
TTTTGTGTCAAGTATATCTAGAGCTTATACTTTGATTTCCCTAAGGGAGCTTTTGAAATGCCTGATCTTGCAAACCAGCTATTTCCTTCACAATTTTCGAAAGCGTCAATAAAGCTACATTGAGATATTATCCACGTGAGTACATCGAGAAACAACTAATCTATCCAAGAGGAACTGATATATAAAAGTCCAGATAAGAAGAAGTATAATACATCACAAACTATCTGAAAGCATAATTCGACTTAGCTGCGCCAGTCATCGAGCTGAAATATCCTAGTATTTTTCTGCCAAATCCTCAGGAGGAAATATAGACTCAAAGCTGCAGCATACAAGGAATTTTATCATTGTTATATTGATACGTCTTAGATTCAAGATTTCTCATTGCCTCGAGGCTCTCTTTATCGCGTCTTGAACCACTATAAATGTCGATCGATCTCAAGGCAAAGCAAAGAATATATCCGCTAACTATATCACTCAAACAAGGTCCGATGCCTCTATTAATACTATAATTATCTCCAAATGACAGTTACGCCAAATTGCTGCCAGATTACAAGACACTCGAATGTACACATGCTTCAATTCAAGCTTCTCCGATAGTAACCTATCAGCCCGATCTGCCGTTTAAGACGCGCTTAAAAGAAAGATCACCACATACTTTAATAAAGACAAATCTGAGCGATGAATTTAGTAGCATTTTCAGCTTCGTTTGCCTCGAATTCAAAGTCAGTCTTCTCCATGAGGCAATATGTCACAAGTTGTGTTTTGATCGCCATAGGGCAGGCTAGCTGCCTAGGCTCTACACATATAATCCATCACGAGTTTCGGTAACCTCAGATCTTGAGACTCTTGCCAAGCCATTTATCTTATTTAGCCTTTAGCATTCACTCTACTGTAGTTTTTGTCTTTGTGTAACCAAGTTATGGAATAAGACGCTTTCAAGAATTTCTTGAAAAATGGCGTGGGATGGATGTTTGTGGGGATATCATCTCACTGCAGCCTCTGACGATGGCACATAATCGCACGAGATTTACATAGAAAGCTCAGCTAACAGCTACTTTAGCATGTTGCTTTAGGGAAAGCAAAAAGTCATGCTAGGTGAGCAAGAGAGTGGGCTGCGCTCCTTTGGGTGATCTGGGTGATTTAAGGATGATTTGAGGGTGATTTGAGGGTGAGTGAAATATCCACTGAGGGTTAGTGAAAATATCTACTAATGGCACGTGGTGATTATAGTAACCTTTTAAAGTATTTAAATGCAGATTATTCCCCTCAGAAGACTGTTCATGAATATCTCTTGATATCCTTTTTCTCTTGTTTTATCCTAAATTGTACGGCCTTTACTATCCTGTTGGCAATCAACACCTACGAAGATGAATAAGGAGGAAAAGCGAATACTGAGGGAGCAAAAAAAGCAAGATGAAATTATCGCTCGTGCTGAGAAAGGAGGATACCAATATGAAGATAATCTGGGCAAAGATTCAAAAGAAATAGACAATACATATGTCCCCGAAGTTATTCTTTATAAAATATGTTGCCTTATGTAAGTTATGTGACGATTATGTAATACCCTGGATAACCTGAAGCTTAAAATATAAATTATTTATTTTTTAAATTATAATTACTGTATAGTATAATACATATTACCCTTATTACATTTAAAGAACATTTTAAAGATTGCTTGTCTAGATTCCTTGCTTTATATCTGCTTTAACTTACTTATAATTCTAATGTGGACATCTAGATCTTAGATTTTCACGTACACACAAATACTATAATACAAGCTTTTATTTTCTATAATACTTAATAAAATAAAAAGAACTCACGGTTAATTAAATTATAATTTAACACTTTTTTTAATTTTTATTATTAAAATATTAGTAATATATATAGCTATTATATTTTAATTTACTTACTATTAAAAATTAATATTTCCGCTTAATATTTATTATATTTTTAATATTTAAAATTTCTTATTAATAACTTTTAAATATTATATAAATATAAAATATATATAAATATAATTACTTTTTTTTAAAAAAAAAAACTTTAAAATTTTAATAAAATATAGTTTATTAAAAATTTATATATTTCTTTTTTAAGCGCAGTTTATAATTTAAAAGCTATTTAAATTAAATTAACTTTTTTATTATATAATAACAGCTTTTATTATTATTAAAAAAACTTAAAACACTAAAATTTTATTTAATTTTAAAAGCTAATATTAATAGCTCTCTCTTATAAAAATACTTTAAAAACTCTTTTAAAATATAAAACTTTAAATATTATTTTAGCTATATAATTAAAAAAGCTATAATAAATATTTACTTAATATATTTTATTTAAATATATTAAAATATAATTTTTATTATAGATTATAAATTTATAACTTATAATAATTACTATATTTTATTTTTAAAATTATTTTTAAATTATATTAATAACTTAAAAAATTATATAATTTACCTTATTAAAATTATTAAAACTGCTAATATTATTTACTTTAAACTTAATATATAGCAAGATTAGGGTAAGGTATTAAAATAGCAAGCTAGTTTAGCTATTTAATATAAGTATAAAAAACAGCTTAAATTAATATTAATATATAATAATTTAAATTTACTTTTAGCTTATTTAAAAAAAAATAGCTTTTATTTTATTTAGAAGATTAATTTTTTATAAAGAAGTTTATTTATAATATAATTTAATTAAACTAGAGGTAAAAGAAAAGGGGGGGTAGGGGTGTTATTATATATGCTCTGTTATTTTATAATTTATACTTGTATTAGTCTAATGTAACTGGAATCTATTCTTATAACTAAGTAGTTAAAAGGGTAGGAGATGAATGTCTAGTACTGTTATATACCTAGGAAAGTATAGCTGATAAATTAATATATTTTTTTATTAAAGGTTTTACTAATTACCTGCTTTTTAACAGGCTTAGATTATTTATTATAAAAGAAAATTTTTAAATATTATAAGCTATAGCTTAATTAAATAATATTTATATATATTTAAATAATTATTTATTATTTAGCTTTAGATAATTTATAAAATATTAAACTAGTTATAGTTTAAACTGTTTTATAATTTAAATTATTATATATTTTAAATTCTTTAAATTTATATATATTACTTTTTAACTTTAAACTAATTTATATATAATAAAAATAAAATGCTAATAATAAATATAATAATTATTATTAAAATTAAATTAATTTAACTCTTTTATATAATTAAATATATATATTTTTTTTATAAGAAAAATTAAAGTAAAAAATATAATTTTAAATATATATTATAATTATTTTAATTTAATTTAAAGTTTTTTTATTTTTACTTTTCCCCTTTTTTTTTTTTAAAAATAATACTAGCAGTTAATATTTTATTAGCTTACTTTTTTAACACAGGCCTAGCTCTAGCTCTTGCTTCAGTTTTATAAAGCAATTTTACAGACTTATTAAAAAATAGCAAGCCTGTTTATTATTTAAATAGCTGTAAAATTAATTATTAAAGTAAAGCGCTATAAATAATATTTAAATATTATTTGCAGGAAAAAGTAACTTTTTCTTTTATTTAAAATTTTATTATATATATATTTATAAAAAAATAAAAACTTAATTATTATATTTTAAGTAATATAAATAATATTAGTAAATTAAAATTATAATATTTATATAAAATATAAAAAAAAAAATATTTAATTATAAATAAAAAGCTATTATTATATATAAAAAATATACTTATAATACTTAGTTATTTAAAAGGTAATTTATTATAAATTCTATATCTAGCTAGTAGTGTTTATTATTAATTATATATTTATTTAAGCCTGAAAAAAAAAAAACCTGATAAATATATATATATATATGCTATAAGTAGTATATAGTATAATATAGTAAATTAACTATAAATTATAATTATTTTAAATATCTTGCTTTTGCTTTGCTTTTTTATAATTTTTTTATTTTAATAAGAGCTGTTTTTAATATTATAAAATAATAATATTTTAATTTTATATTATTACTAGCTACTTATTTAGTAATAGAAGTTTAATTTACTTTTAAATCTTTAATAAAATATATTCCTAATAATTAAAAATTTTATATTTATATTTATTTATTATTATTATTTACTTTTATAAATAAGAAATACCTAGTATAATATTTAATAAGCAGACGCTTAATTAATAAAAATATAATAAATAAGTATTTAAAATTTTTTTTAATTTTAAAACTCTTGTATATAAAAATATTAAAAATTTGTTATATTAAAAAAAAAATATATAATTTTTAAAATATAAAAGAAAACTAACTTATAATAATATTACTTTAAAATAAAAATACCTAGGCTTTTACTATTATTTATTTAAATTATATTTACCATTATAATAATAAAGCTATTAATTCCTTATTAAAACTTTTTACTAATAATACTAAAGTTATTAAAACCTGTTAAATAAAGCTAAAAGAAAAAAATAAATAAAACTTAGGAATTTATATGCTTTTAAAGATTTATTATATTTTATAAGAATATTTACACTTAAGTTAAAAAGTAATAAAAAGTTTAATAGTTTTTTATTATACTTGTATTATAATTAAACTAATATATAATAAGCTTAATCCTAATAAAGAAAATTTTTAAAAAATAAAACACAGTAAGCTTAATAAGCCTAATACTAAGTTTAATACTAAGGAAAAAAAAAATATCTTTTATTAAACTTATATTATTATTAATAGTAATAAATATAATATTTTTAAAAGTAATATATTAAAAAAGTAATATTAAATTTTAAATAGCTTGTTATAGTTTTTTAGTATTTTTTATATTTTATAACCTTAACTTAATTAAAAAAGGCTCTTTTAAAATTTAAAAAGTAATTAATAATTTTATAATATTCTTATAACCCTTTAACTTTTTTTTAATAAGAAAAAACAGTTATAATTCTTGCTTTTTTTATATAAAATTAAATATTCTAGTTTTTTTTTTATATATTTTTTTATTTAATAATAGTAAAAATATTTTAAACTTTTTAAGTATAGTAATTTTATTATATTATTATACTAGAATTTTAAAAAAAAAAAACTTACTTATTTTTTAATAATTAATAAAAAATTACTATTTTAAAAGCTAATTTTATAAAAAATATAATATAATATTATTTTATAATAAAATAAATAATTTTAATAATAATATAATATTTTTAATAATATTATTAAAAGTTTTTTTAAAAATAAATTATTTTATAAATATTAAAATAATATATATAATATAGAAATAGTATTAATTTTAGAATAATATATATAACTGTTTTATATTTTAAGCTAATAATAATATAAGTAAATATAAGAATAAATTTATTTTATTTTTTACTTTACTAGCTTTTTTAAATAAATATATATAGTAGCAGGGCAGTAATATTTTTTCTTAATTAAAAAATTACTTTATAAATACCTTAGATTTAGTTATAATTTAACTTTTATATATATAATATTTTTATATTACTATTATTAAATAATTACTTTTAAAAAAGATTTTAATAATAAATTTATATTATATAAAATAAATTAAAAATATAAATATTAATTTAAAAACTTATAAAGTTTTTATTAATATAAATTTACAAGTAATAATATAACTTTTAATAATTAAAAATAATTTATTTAAATAAATATTTATATATAATTTTTTAATTATTTTAAAAGTAAATAATAGCTTAAAATAAAATATATATTATAGTTTTATAAAAACACGCTTTAATATAAAAAATATTCTTTTACACTTATAATTAAAAAATTAATAATATATTATTAATATAAAATAATTAATTTATTTTTAAAATATTTTAAATAAATTCTAAAAATATAATATTTATAATAAGTTAATATTATTTTTAATATAATAATTTTTTAATTTTAATATTAATTTTAATAAATTTAAATATAAAATAATATTATATATTACTTAATTTCTAAGTATTAAAAAAATAACTTATTACTTTTAAAAAAACTTTTTACTATATAATAATATTAATTATAATAGTTAATTATATTTAATTAAAATTACTTATATTTTTTAAAATTTTTTAATATAATTTATAAAAATACTAGAGTAAGTTTATTAATATATTTAATTTTATAATTAAATATATTAAAAAAGGAATTTAAATAGTAAAGTTTTTTATTTCTTATAGCAGTTATTTTTTATTTTAATTAAAATTTGCTTTTATTTTTTTAATATAAATAAAAAGATATTAATAAGCTATTTATACTTTTAAAATTAATTTTACTAAGTAATTTTTTATTTTATTTTTTAAAGTTTTTTTAAAAAATATTAAAAAATTAAAAATATTAAAAATAATATCTTATTTAAAAACTTATATTAAAAATAAGATATTAATATAAAAATTTAAAAGAAATAATATATTAGCTAGTTATAATTTAATTAAACTTTTTAATATTATAAGTATAAGAATTTTTAAGCAGATAATAGTATTATTTATATATTAATTTATATAATTAATAATATATATTTTTTTTAATATATAATTTAGCTGTAAAGATAATTAAATTAATTAAAGAGTTTTAGCTAATATTTTATATATATTAAAGCTAGCTAAGATATAAATTAAATTTTTTTTAAAATTTTTAAAATCTGTTTTAATATTTTAAAGTTTATTTTAACAGCTAGTTATATATTTTTTTAAAATAAGTTAATTATATTAATATTTAATAATAATTAAATAATTTTAATAAAATAATTAAAGTAAATTTCTTATAAATTTATATTAATAATAGTAAAATTTATAATAAAAATAAAATATATAAGAATTATCTGTTATAATATATTTAAATATTAAGTGTTTTTATTAAAAGAATTATATATTTTTTTATATTTAAATAAAAAAAGCTTAAAAAAAATAAAATTAATATTAAAATTTTTATAATTTATTTTAAAAAGTAAATATAATATAATAATTAAAAAGTAGAGTTTAATTTTAAGCTTTTTAAAGTTTTTAAGTAATTTTTAATATATTATATTATAAAAGTTAAGGGTTAATATTAGCTTTTTTATAAAAGTTAAAGTATTAAAGTCTTTTATAACTAATTTTAAATATTTTATATATAATATAAATATTATAAATATTTTATAATAAGATTTTTTTAAAAATTATAAAAAATATAATTTCTAAGAGATTTTAATTAATATACTTATTTATTATTTAAATATATTAAAAAAAGAAACTAATATTTAATATATTTAAAGTTTTAATATACTTTTAATTAAACAGCTAATAATCTTTTTACTAATATTATTATTTATAATCTTTTTCTTACTATTTAACTTATTTATATTAGTATTTATAATTTAAAGTTAATATTATAATATTAATATATGTTTATTAGCTGTACAGATTTAATTATTTAAGTAGTAATAAGAAATATATAAAGTAAAATAATTTAAATTTAAATAATTAATTATACTCTGCTTAAGCTAATTTTTTTTATAAAAGTAAAAAAATTAATAACTTTTTTTTAAGCAGTGTTATAATAGTATATATAAAAAAAAAAATACCTTATTAAATATTATTATTTTTTAATAAAATAAAAAAAGCTATTTTTAAATATTATAAACACTTACAGTTTTAAATTAACTTTTAATATATATATTATTATATTAAATCTTATATATAAGAATTATATATTCTCTAGCAGCTAAAAATATATATATATAAATATTACTATATTATATATTAAAAATAAGCTACTTATATATATATATACTTATTTAATTTTAATTATAATATTTACTACTTATATATTTAATATTTAATTTATTATTATTTTTTTAAATAATAGAAATAATATTTTTATATATTTATATTTTTATAATTATTAGCAAGGCTGCTTATTTTACTTAATAAAATATTTAAAAAGTATATTAATATAATATAGTAAATAAAACAGTTAAAGTATTAAAATTACTTAATTATTAAGTTATTAAATAAATAAATCTTAAAATTAATATTTAATTTATTTTATTAATATAATAAATTATAGTTTTATATATAAGCTTAATTTTTTTTTTTAAAAATATAAATAATTATTAGCTGCTTATATATTTTTTATTTAAAAAATATATTATCTGCTAACTTTTAAAAAACAGATATATTTATATAAATTTTTAAATTAAAATTAGGAAATTTATTTAATGCTATATTAATAATATTATATTTAAAAAATAAATTTAAATTATTATTATTCTCTTATAAATTATAAAAATATAACACAGCCTTAATTATTAAATTATAATATAATAGTTTAACTTTAATTATATAATTAACTATTATAAAAATATAATATATTACTAAAACTTAATATTTTATAATAACTTAATTAATTATAAAAATAAAATTAAATTTTTTTTAAAACACAGCTTAACTTTTTTAAAAAAAAATTTAAAATTTTATAAATAAAGTTAACTAATTTAATAATATAAACAAGTCTTGTATTAGTTATTTTCTCTCTTTTAATAATAGCTCCGCTATCTTTTTCTAATAAAATATATTATATTAAAAAATCTTTTTATACTTATAATAAAATTTAATTAACTTATATATAATAATTATATAATTAATATACAGGATTTAATTATAATTTCTTAGACTTAATAATTAATAATAAAAAAAGTTACTTTTATATATATTTTATTAAAATTTTTTTAAAATATTAATAGTAAGGGTTATATTTATAAAATTAAAGTAATAATTATATTAATATAATAAGAAAAAATTATTTATTTTATATTAATAGTAAAATAAGTAAGTATTTTAATTTAAATTATATAAAATATAATTATAAGCTACTATTACTTATATTACTTATAATATATTTCTTAAGCTAAATATAAATCTTTTTATTATAATATATTATATAATATTTTATAATTAAATATATTTATATTAATAATAATAAAATATTTAAATTTAAAACTAGATTTATAAAAGTAAATATTCTTAAGTTATTAATATTATTAATATAAGTAACTTACAGCTATTAAATATTATATATAAAATATTATTATATTTTAAAATAATAAAAGCTTTTTTTATTTTATAAAATTTAAGTTATAAAAAAATATATTAAAAAATAATAATAATAGTATTATTAAAAAATATAAATTTTATATACTTTTATTAATATTTTCTAGTTATTTAAATAAAATAAATATATTATTTTTAAGTATTTATACTTGTTTTTAATTTTTTTTTACTTTTTAAAGTAATTTTATAAGCTATAAATTTCTAAGCTATTAAAAAAGCTATTTTAAACTTTTAAGCTTAAAATATTTACTAATATTATTATATATAAAATTTTATATATAAAAAACTAGTTATAACTCCAAGTAAAAAAAAATAACTTATTTTATTTTAATATTTTTAAAAAAAGTATAATTAATTAGTAATAATATATTTTTTATTATTATTTAAAATTAAAAATATAATATAATATATAAACTTTTTAAATTAAACTTAAATTAATATTAAATAAGTTATAAATAATTAAGTTTTTTAAGTTATATATAAATTAAAAGTAATTTATAATTATAGCTTTTAAAATATAATATTTTTATTTAATAATTATAATTAATAAAATTTTTTAAATTATTAATTATAATCCTGTTATTATTAAATAACATATTTAATATTTTTATTTATAATATTATATTATATTTTAAAAGCTAAAAATAGCTTTATTTAATTTTTAAGCTTTTTTTAAATAAACTTAAATTAAAATAATATATTTTAGCTTTTTAATATTAAAATGCTTATTATATATATTTATAAGATTATAATTAATTAAAATTATATTTTCTAATTTATTAAAACTAATCTTAAGTTCTTATATATTTTATATATTTAAAAATAAAATTTAAAAAGTCTTAAACTTAATATATAAAATTAGTTTATTAAATATTTTTATTTTAATTTTAACTGTGTTTATAAGTAAAAAAAAATTAAAATAAGTAGTTATTTTATTTTATATTTTTTATAAAATAAGTAATATATAAGGTTATTATATTTTATAATTTTCTATTATATTATAAAAAAGTTTAAATAAGTTATTTTTTAAGTTAAGTAGTGTATATAAAATAAAAAAAGAAATATATATTATAATATTATAAAATTATATTTAGTTATAATATATAAGCAGTTATAAAATAAAAAAATATTTAATATAGCTTAAGTTTTATATTATAAAATATTATTTAAATACTTAAAAATAAAACTAAATTAAAATAACTAGCCCTGTTACTTATAAAATTTAATAATATTTAAATAATATTTTAATTTATTAATTACTTTTTTTACTTTTTATTTATATAATTATAAGTAAATTTATATAAAATAATTATTTTATTTACTATTTTAGCAAATTTTATTAATACCTGGTATATTAAATTTTATTTTATTCTCCTTATTTTTACTTTTTAAAATAAAATATTTTACTTATTTATAATATTTTTATAATATATAAGTTATAAATATTAGCTAAATTATTAACTAGCTCTTTTAACTTAAAATAATTTAAATAAATATTTAATACTAGCTTTTTTTAATAAGTTATTATAATTATATAATACTTAAATTAATAAGTAGCTAATAAAAAAATTATATTTTATTATAAATAAATATATAAAATTATATTTAAATATAGTATTTATATTTTTAATAAATAAATATATTTAAATTAAATAAGTAAAGTAAAAGAATAGTATATTATTATATCTTTTTAATAATAGCTAGAATTAGGCTAATTATAACTTATATTTAAAGCAGAAATATAAAAATTTAGCCTTATAGCTTACTATTTATTTAAAAATACCTTATATTTTCTATTTTTTTCTAGAAAAAAATATAAAAAAAAAAAAACAGCGCTTATAATATAAAAAAAATATCTTATATAAATTATTTAAAATACTTGTTTTTATTTATTACAGGTATTTTACTTATAGCTTATTAAATAACTTTTAAAAACTATTATATATTAAATATAATATTAAAACTTTTTTAAAAAAATTTTAATAAAAAGTTAAGTTTAATTTTAATTAAACTTATTAAAGTTATAAAAAGTTTAAATAACTTAAAAATTAACTATTTTATTAAAAAAAATATTATTATTTTTATATTAAAAAATATTAACTTTAATTATATTAATTAATATAAAATTACTTTAATTTATTTAATAGTATTAATTAAAAATATTAATATTATTAAATAACTTTTTAAAAAAAATATTAATTTTAACTATATTAATTAAAATAAAAAAACTTTATTTTATCTTGTAATAATTAAATATAACAAGGCTATTACTAAGTTATTTTTTAAAAAAAAATATTAATTTTAATTATATTAATTAATATAAAATTACATTACTTAATCTTATAATTTTATATAAAAATATTAATATTATTAAATAGCTTTTTTATAAAAGTACTAATTTTAATAATACTAATTAGTATAAAATAAATTTACTTTATATTATAATATTAAAATAAAATACTAGTATTATTAAACTACTTTTTAAAAATAATTTTAACCCTAATTATACTTATATAATTAAAAAAACTCTACTTTATCTCACAGTATTAATATAAAATACTAGTATTATTAAATAGCTTTTTAAAAAAAGCACTAATTTTAATTATATTAATTTACTAATTAAAAAACTGCCTTTTTATTTTATAATACTTTAAAATAACAAGACTATTATTAAGCTTTTAATTAATTACAAAGCAGCTACCTTTAATAAACAAGGTAGTATATTTAAAAAAAGGGTTAGAATTATATATAACTATATGCGAATCCGGCTTCCTCGTTCACGAACACAAAGTATGATGAATTCCCGGCGCACGGACCATGTTACAGTGTCCATGTCTCATTATACAAACTGTAGACTTCTCAATTGCGTATCACTATCGGATATATGTTTTACCGGTAATTCAATAGCAAATGTCAGCCTAGCGGTCACTCAGGTCCCCCATAGGCGCACGGGACCCTTAGTCAGCAATGCCCGCTATATCACACCGCTGTAATTTTCTTCTAGCTGCCCCTATAGCTCCCTATCTTTCTGGGCTGCTTTTATCTCTTAATATACACATTTTTGCTCCTCTTCTATGGCCTTCTAAATGGCATTTGCTACAAGTAGGTAACTTCTTTGCTAGCTCTTTTTCCGGCTCTTTTTCCAGCTCTTTTTCCAGCTCTCTTTCTAGCTCTTTTAACAGCTACAGCAGCTTCTCTTCTAGCAGCAGCAGCTCTTGTTCTAGCTGCCGTAGCAGGCTCTGGCGCGGCGGGCTTAGCGACCGTGGCAGTAAGCTTAGTAGCAGGCTTTGCGGCTGTTGCTGCTTAGTTAGATAGTTATGGCTGGAAAATCGAGCTTCTGTTCAATACCGAATAGTCTATTCGCTATTATAATGTTCTGTAACGTTAATTGAAAATTGGCAGCCTTTGAGAAATTGATTGCAAGAATACAATATTTTCCATCACCCAAGACCAGTGCATTCAAGAAAATAAAACCTTCAGATAATCCACTTATAACCACCAATTGCTGCATAATAATCTAAACCAAGCTCTAAGTCTTCTCTAGATTAATAGATTTCTTCAGGAGGAAAAGAGGTTATATTCATTATAGCAATTAAAGGGTTTGTAACGATTGATAGCAGCATTAGGGGCAGCTAGAAGAAAATTACAGCGGTGTGATATAGCGGGCATTGCTGACTAAGGGTCCCGTGCGGTTGTACGGTCCCGTGCGCCTATGGGGGACCGGTCACTCACTACACATTAAGGTATCACACAGTAAGTAAATATTTCACAGAAGTATTGTTCCAAGTTATTAATACTAGCTGCTAATATGCTTTGTTGTAGCTAGGACCCGATTAACCTGTCATATAATTCGCAAATCTTTGGAAAGATTGCTTTCCATCGAATTAGATCGGGATTGTATGAAAAGCGAGAACGCCGCTGGAGACAGTTAAAATCACTTACATCGAATGCCGTCGCCGATCATGATGGTCTGTCGGAGGATGAGGCCATTCAAATATCACGAAGGGCAATACTGCTGAACTTAATGGCTGAGCAGCCCATCATTATATGTTTCCAATGTATATATCAGCACAAACGACGGCCCATCCGATAGACCTCACTAAGACGGTGGCCACCGACCAAGACCTCTCCAATGCCGCTCCGAAGGTGATGGCGGCGGCTGCAGCTCCAGTTCTCGCGCCTAATACTAGAGTGCCCATGAATTGCCCGGCCGCCGATGAGCCCATTGCGGCTACCCTAGCCCAGCCCCAGCCCGACCGCTACCAGTGCTGGCTAGGTTATGTCAAGTGTGATGGGTCGGTGATGGGTCGGTTAGCAGACGTTATAGTATCGACCAGCTCGTTGCGCGCTGCTTGAGGGAAATAAGCATCGTCCCATGCCTCCTTAGTGGTCTCTTACTCCTGTATGATCGACTGACACTGCTATCCCCGATGCCGCGGCCCCGAGCGAGGTATGGGCCCGAGTTGGAGTCTTCCTTAAGCTTGCCCTTAACCGTGATTTTTAGTCAGACGCAGATTCCAGCTTAGGCTAATAGTATTTGCCATTCTTTTATGTAGATTCTGGTTGCTGCTGGGCTCCTGCTGCTACCAGTTTCTCAACAATCTCTTGATGGCCCTTCTCAACAGCTACTTGGAGTGCAGTCTGTCTAGAACCTCCAGCGCCAGCAGTATTAACATCAGCTCCTGCTGCTAGCAGCATCTCAACAATCTCTTGATAGCCATTCTCAACAGCTACTTGAAGTGCAGTCTGTGCAGGCCATCCATAAAAGTCAGTACCAGGAGCAGCATTAACATCAGCTCCTGCTGCTAGCAGCGTCTTAACAATCTCTTGATGGCCTTTCTCAACAGCTGCTTGAAGTGCAGTCTGTGCAGTGTATCCATAACGGTCAGTACCAGGAGTAGCATTAACATCGGCTCCTGCTGCTAGTAGTATTTTAATAATCTCTTGATAGCCCTTCTTAACAGCTGCTTGAAGTGTAGTCTGTCCAGTATATCCATAACAGTCAGTACCAGGAGTAGCATTAACATCGGCTCCTGCTGCTAGCAGCATCTCAACAATCTTTTGATGGCCTTTCTCAACAGCTGCTTGGAGTGCAGTCTGTCTATTATTAGTAGTATTAATATTCGCTCCGCATGCTAACAGTAGCTTGACAATCTCTTGATGGCCATTCTCAACAGCTACTTGAAGTGTAGTCTGTCCATAACCGCCAGCGCCAGCAGCATTAACATCAGCTCCTGCTGCTAGCAGCATCTTAACAATCTCTTGATGGCCCTTCTCAACAGCTACTTGGAGTGCAGTCTGTCCATAACCGCCAGCGCCAGCAGCATTAACATCAGCTCCTGCTGCTAGCAGCGTCTTAACAATCTCTTGATGGCCCTTCTCAACAGCTGCTTGGAGTGTAGTCCATTTATAACCGCTAGCGCCAGCAGCATTAACATCAGCTCCTGCTACTAGCAGCGTCTTAACAATCTCTTGATGGCCATTCTCAACAGCTACTTGAAGTGCAGTCTGTCCAGAACCTCCAGCGCCAGCAGCATTAACATCAGCTCCTGCTGCTAGCAGCGTTTTAATAATCTTTTGGTAGCCCTTCTCAGCTGCTGCTTGAAGTGCAGTCTGTCTATTATTTTTAGTAGCATTAACATTCGCTCCGCATGTTAACAGTAGCTCGACAATAGCCTCGTGTTTATTCTTAACAGCTGCTTGAAGTGCAGTCCATCCATAATCGCCAGCACCAGCAGTATTAACATCGGCTCCTGCTGCTAGCAGCGTCTTAACAATCTCTTGATGGCCTTTCTCAACAGCTGCTTGAAGTGCAGTCTGTGCAGTGTATCCATAACGGTCAGTACCAGGAGTAGCATTAACATCGGCTCCTGCTGCTAGCAGCGTCTTAATAATCTCTTGATAATTCTTCTCAGCTGCTGCTTGAAGTGCAGTCTGTCCGCCAGCAGCATTAACATCAGCTCCTGCTGCTAGCAGCTTCTCAACAATCTCTTGATGGCCATTCCCAGCTGCTGCTTCGAGTGCAGTCTGTCCAGTGTCTCCATAACGGTCAGTACCAGGAGTAGCATTAACATCGGCTCCTGCTGCTAGCAGCTTCTCAACAATCTCTTGATGGCCTTTCCCAGCTGCTGCTTCGAGTGCAGTTTGTACAGTCCATCCATAACGGTCAGCACCAGGAGCAGCATTCACGTCGGCTCCTGCTGCTATCAGCATCTCAACAATCTCTTGATGGCCATTCATAACAGCTGCTTGGAGTACAGTCTGTCCAGTCCGTACATAACGGTCAGCACCAGGAGCAGCATTAACATCGGCTCCTGCTGCTAATAGCGTCTTAACAATCTCTTGATGACCGTTCCTAGCTGATACTTGGAGTGCAGTCTGTTTATAAAGGTCAGTAGCATTAGCATCAGCTCCTGCTGTTAGCAGTAGCTTGACGATGGCTTCGTGTCCGTTCTGGGCAGCATACCACAGAGGTTCTCGCTTCCAAGTATCTTCCACATTTGGACCATGTCCAAGTTCAAGGAGTATATCTGTAGCCTTGTTCACTCCAAAGAATCCTGCCAAGTGTAGTCCGGTCATTTTCTTTGGAATTGCTTGACTGGCATGTACATCTGATGAGTATCCCTTAGTGGCCATCAGCGCTTGACTCGATGCCTCGACCTTAGCTTTGCTCTCGAGAAACCTGATGACTTCTTGACTCGCTTCATACTTAGGAGCATGGTGTCCCCAGCTGCGTGCGGCATAACTGTAGAACGGAAATGATTGTAATCGCTCCTCAAATTTCTGGTCTGTTTCACAGAACCCAGTCTCAAAAGCGCTAAATGAGAGGTAGGCAACGCAAATTGTGGCAATCTCTTTCTGTGCAGTTGGAAACCAATGTTTCTGCGTCCGCTCGAAGTATTCCTGAGTTGTATAGTGGACTAGTCGTATGATTTTGCTTTCTTCGTCAACCGTGACCAACCCAGCACATACTGAGACCATGTCTTCCGTCTGTGGAAGGTTCTCTTCGTCAAATTCCGATTCTCCGACTTCTACGGCAAGCGCATGTTGAAGCTCCGTAGTGGTAAGTGGTCTCCTTGCGCAGGTGATCCACAATAGAACCTGTTTAGCGAGTTCCTCCTGGTCGGCAACCTGTCCTTTGATGCGCTCCATTGCGTCATTATATGCAAAATCGTAAGCTTCCGAACCGGTCGGAAGCTTTGCCAGAGCTACACGAACAGCCTTGGGGGATCTCTTGCCGATTAGGGAGTTAAAGTGAAGCTGAGCAAGTAGAAACATGCCATCGACGGCTTTGGCAATCCCAGTCTTGACTTCCTCCTGCAGATCTGAATTGCGTCGGACAAAGGATGGCAAGCGCGATATATGGCCGTCCATATATCTCCGTACGTCATGCTCACTGGCCCGGATCTCCAGTGATATGCTCCGCTCGAATTTTTCCGTGATCTCTGGGATGAACCTCGAGGTCACGAAAAGATTGACTCCAGACTTCTCCTGGAGGCTGAAGATCTCCGAGAGGAATTTCGAGCGGCAGCCATCGGATGCTTGGCATTCGTCTAACGCGTCCACAACGATGAAGACCTTCGAATACAGAACGGCTATGGACTGGAGTTCCTTCGATATTTTGTTAAGTGATGGTCGCGTCCCCTTGGCCTTATGACTACCATAGAGAGATTTAACGCTATCTGACAGAGAAGGCCGGCTTTGAGCCAGCTGCTTCAGCAGACTCGCGAGCAGATCTTCGGCCTTTTGCTCGTGTTGCCGCCGAAAGTGGCAGTAGATGTATGCGACACCAATACTCCTGTTTTCCTCCTTACGAATAGTAAGCTCTTCGACCACGATAGACGTAAGGATAGTCTTTCCTGCGCCAGGAATGCCTGGACAAAACAGTGTCCGACTACTTGTAGTCAGCCAATCTTGGAATTCTACCGACTCAAGGAACCAAATTCCGGTTTCTGGTTGCCGTCTGTTAAAGTGATCGCTTTGCTGCGGGCCGTAGTCGGTTCGTGTAAGCCAATCAAGGATTTCAATATCATCCTTTCCATCCAGCTTGGACCTAATGTGTGTAACATCATTACGAACTATATTTATTATTAAAGGTATGCTATTGGATTAACTGGAGAATGACTAACCCTCTTTAATTATATCTCTCACTGGGCGCTCTCCGTTAACATCACTTGGCTGAACATATTGAAGAAGTTCCTTTGCAAACGCCGCAGCTACCGCCGCAGCATGTTCCTGCCAGTCTTTGTTCTTTTGCGAGTCGGCATAGTCGCAAATGCCCCGGATGACGATGCATGGGAAATTATTCATCAGTCCTGCTGCTTCCATTTCAATGCACAATACATTTCCGTCATAACGCTGGTCAAGGTTATCGCGAATCTCGGCGTCTTTGATCACTTGGTTACCCGACGCAATCAAACCATAATGCACGCGTATATCTCTTTGATCCCTCTGGTCTGCATCAACTATAGCTGTCCCATCTATTTGTTCGGCTTTGCGTTTTGAAGTGTTGCTAAGGTTCTGGGAACCGCGACCGTTGTGAGAAGTGTGAGATTTAGACAGAGGGTCTATCCGTGACTCAGACCAAAGGTATTTTGTCACCAGTCTCGGCCATTTCTGTTTCAGTTCATCTAGATACGCGGGTATCTTGGACCCGCTCAGCTCATTTTCCGTCTTTAGCTGCGTCAAAGCTGTGCGGAGTGGGGCAGGTGGGTTGTTCAGAGATCCCATCTTCTTGAATTTGCCACCTTCCTCTGCCTTGCCGAAGTCCCATTGAACTACCCCACCATACTGGTCTGTAGGTGTGCTAACCACTACATCGCCAAGTCGAACCTTAGGGGGAATACCTCCGCCAATACCAACCATCAAGCCGAACTTTATAGATGGAAAAGTAGAGATCATCCAGGTCGCGATAGTCGCTGCGGGGCTGATACCGATCTCGCCTTCGGGCAAGCAGGCTATAACGATGTTATGCTTGCCGATCGACCCCAAGGTGTATGCATTTGGGTCATTTGGCGGCTTCGGAAGACGGACATGTCTATTGTCGAGCATAGCCGTCGCCGCGGTCTGCTCTTTGGATAAAGCGCAGATCCATCCCACGGTGTATTCATCATGAGTTCTGGTCTTGGTAGCTGTTTGGGTAGCCATTGCGAGAATTGGCTGGCGTTTTTGAGTTGCTGTTAGCGCCTTCTAATACAAAATAGCAAGGCCCAATCTCGGGGGGGAGATGATGTTTGTGGGGTTATATGAGATCAGCGCGGGCGATAGATAGAGTTCGCATGTAATGGAGCCGCTAGTTTCGGATAAATATTTTACCGAACTTGAGAGTGCTAGACTTATTGGCCTCTAGCGGGGCAAGGAAGCCCGTTTTAAATTGTGATACTGTGAATTCTAGATATGCTTCTACTTGGTATAAGAAGAGCATATATATAAGTTATTATATTTCCAATCCTATTAACTAGTATTTATAAATAAGTCTGGGATGGATAAATGTATTAGGATAATAAAGAAAGGCTATACACGTCAAGGCCAAAGGCCGCGTTAAATAAAAAAGTTCCACCGTGGTTAAAAGGTTCAGGTCCTTTCTGCTTTAAGCCAGGATAGCGTGATTTATTTCCAAGTATACAAAAAATCAACTAACACTAAAATATTTAAAGATTTTATTAAAAAGCTCTTGCCATATTACGGCAGGTGACCAGAATTAAGATCTGTTTTAGTTATAGATAACATATTATTTCACCGCTTAGAGGAGATCCAGCGGATATTTAACAAGGCTAGAGTAGTATACAAACTACAATCGCCTTACTCCCCAGACTTAAATCTAATTAAAAACCACTTTAGAGAGACTAAGAACTTCTTAAGGAAATTCTAGAATAAACATGAGAAGGATATTTCTTAGGTATAATTTTGCTTCTTTTGTTAAATAATGCGTTAAGATAGTAGGGGGGGGGCGAGAAGACAGTGCTCAAGGCCACTTCCGCCGTGCTAGGATTTCTATTAATAAACCCCTGAAGTAATATGCAATTATCTACTACTATTGTTTATAAAATGAATATATTATACAGTCTAAAAAGCAATATATTAGCTAAGAAAAGCTTCTATGTTTTGAACATATCACTTTATGACGCCCTCTAATACTCCTCGCTTTATAAAAAACTATATATTATTATCTTTATAAATATACTCTAAGTCTAGTCCCTTTTCTAATATAAGGTCTTAAGCTAGCTTATAGTACTTATTTTGCTTTATTCCCTTGACTTTTAAACAATGCCACTTATAATATGCGTCGACTGTATTATCTTATAGTCCAGATATGCTAAAAGAAAACAACTATAAAAATGATTGTGTAGATGAACTATCTAACAACTCTGGGGTAAATCTTACTAAATTATCTGCCATGGCCTGGCCAGGATAGGCTAGAATATAATTATTAATAGTTATTAGTAGAGGATGGCCAGCCGGATAAGATTATAAATCTTGTCTTTTTCGCTTATAGTTTAAGTGTTATTGCTCCTTGACATATAACTGCATATGAATCTCCTGCGGTATATTATTATATATCTTTAACTTACCACCTTCTTATACAAATTTAACAAGACTCCTTAACTAATAGCCTAAAAGCTTATAATATCACTTGCCCTTAGGATCCTGCTAATAATATAAGCCATGATTATATAGAGGCCCTGGGTATTATAAAATGCTTTACACATGCCTTTAAGATACTAGCCTATTAAGTGTAGCTTGCTCCGCATTAAGCCAGATCTCCCTGTCCGCTAACTAAACAGCAGTTACCCCTCGGCCAGTGGTGCAGGGTGCTTTATTACTTTTTATATACTTAAATAAAACATTTATTTTTAGCTTTTTCCTAATGTGAAGAAGGTGGCTCTAAGCCTATACCTGCCTTTTTATAATTAACTAGTTAATTTACAGCTTTTTAAAGTTTTTTATAATATTAGACTTGGATTAATTATTTATAAATATAATAATTATTATTAAATTAGCTTTACAGGGTTTACTTGTTATTTTTGCACTTTCCTTAATCTTTAATAATAGTTTTTTTTTCTAGAAATTACCCGGAGCCATAACAAGATCTTCCTCTGTCTACTTCGTAATACTTTTATTATTAAAAGTAAATTTCTATTCTAAGATATAATAGATGCAGGTTAGTGGCCGCTCGACGAATGCTTGGTCTGGAATCTAATTAGCATAAGGTACAAATGGTAGAGTGTTTTTAGCAGGCCGTAGCTGGCTTCGTTGAGTTCTTATGTGGCGGGCAAGCTGAGTATCTAAATTCGAATCGTTGCAAAGCTGAGGCTCTCTCTCATTGTCACTAGACCAATTATTCACATATTCCTCTATATCCATTACCAGTATCGCCAACCAAAGTAAAGAGCAGACGAGGCTTTGACCAGCATGGCGGTCATGTTGATAAGAGTTTGAAAAGGACACGTGGTCCTCCTCCAATAATCACGTAATAAAGCCATGATAGTGGATTGGGTAGTTCGTTGGTGTTCAGCGTCCACCTGTGATGCGCTAAAGGCCAGCTGCACTTTTCTACACTGAATTAAGCTATAATGCGACTATACCTTGAATCAAAGCGACATGGAAAAGTTGATAAAGTAGCTGAGCTGTTGCATTACAGTAAGCTCTGTTGGGCTCGAAAGTAGGGAAGAACGTCATTTGATTGCAAATTCTACGTAAGCATGATCAGATAGTTTCGGGATATTTGAATTACCCCGAGCACCCTAGCCACCAATATTTAATCTAACAAGAGCTCTATGGGCCATTAAGCCCCTATAAATGGCCAAGTGCCGATAAGTCGAAGACGAGCATGAAGAATAGGCAAAGTAGAGGTTGGGGCCCATTTTGTCCTATGCACTGTGGAGGTCGCTAGGTTGATTAGACTTTTTTGCACCATGTCAAGCACTTCTATATCCTTGTCAGAAAGCCTCTATACGACTAAATTAGGTAATAACAAGAGCCAGTTGTGGCTCATGTAAGTATTTATATATACCAATAGCATGTGGTCCGTGCTCCCAACCACAAGAGTTAACAGGTAAGAGGAAGCCAGTTTTACATTTAGTTGTAGCTAAGTATTAAATAAACATTATAAAAAATTCAAGCAGCTATACTTATATACTCTTACTATTTTAGAATAAAGTTTAAAATTAATACTACAAGTAGCTTTAAAAATATACACTTAAAAGTAATAGCTTTAAATAATTTTAAAGCTTTTTAAAAATTAAGCAAGCTTATTTATAAAATAAGTAAATTAGTTAAGTATTAATATAACTATTAAATAAAAAAACTTATTTATATTAATCTTATAATTATTATTCTTTTATTATAAACTTTATTTTTTAAAATATAAAACTTAATTTAAAACTTAAGCTAGCTTTAAAGTTAAAAGTGCTTTTAAAAGCTTTTTAAAGCTTTTAAGATTTTTTTAAATAAATAAATATATTTATTATTATTTTAAGTTATAACGAGAATTTTACACAGATTTAATAAATAGTAAATAAATTAATTAAATACTTTTCTCTTAGAAATTATAAATTATTACTATTTTATAATTTAATAAAAGTATATAATATATTATATAAAAAAAATACTTTTTTAAAAACATTTTATTAATAAAAAGTAAAAACATTTAATTAATATAAAAAAAATATAATATTACTTTTTAATTAAAATATAAATAATATATAATAAGTATATAAGTTTATTTAAATTATAAATTAAAGCAGGTTTTTTAATTAAATTTTATTTTATTAATAATTTTATTTTAATTTTATAAGAAAATAATATTTAATTAATTATATATAAAAAATTTTTAAAAACTATTAAAAGCAGTTTTTTAATATAATAAAATAAAATATAATTAATATAAATATAAATAAATTAAATAATTAAACTTTTAAATAAATTTTAAAAAAACTTTTTAAATTAAATAATATTATATTATAATTTATATATAATAATTATAAGTAATAATATAAATTAACTTTTTAATTTAATTATTAAGTTAATATATTAAGTAATTATATAAAAGCTTTTAAGTTAATTTTTATATATAATAAAATATTTATTAAATTTTAAAAACTATTTAATAAAAGTATATTAATATATAAAAAAATATTTAAATAATCTTATAAATATATAAGCTAGCTAGCTTATATAAAAAATTAACCTGTAATAATAAAGTTATATTAATTATAATATATATTTAAAAAATTAAGTTAAAAGAAGTTAATAAAAGTAAATATTAAATAATAAATAATTTATAAAATAAGTATATATTAATATTAAAAAAAAATATATATTTATAAATATATATTATTTATAATTTTATTAAATTTATTTTTTAATATAAAAGAAATTTTAAATTAAATAAATATTATTATTTTATAATAATTTATTATATTATTAAGTTAAATAAAGTAAAATATTAAGCTAATAATTACTATTATAGTAATTATTATAATAAAACTAGCTATTATAAAAAATTTAACTATTACAAGGAACTAGGTTATAATATATTTTAAAAAAATATTTTTAAATTTAATAAGTTTTATTTTATAATAATAGCTGTTTTTTTATATTTTTTATATTAGATATTTTATATAGTTTTTTTTATTTTTAAGTATTTTTTAATAGCAGCTTATAATTTTTTATAAGTTTTTTATTTAACCTTAATTATAAAATTATAATTTTTTACTATTTTAATATTTTATTACTTATTTTTTTTTAATTTCCTAGTTTAAATATATTATCTTCTCTTTTTTTTTTTATAATTTTTTAAATTAACTAATAGTATAATAAAATCTTATTTATAAAACTTTAAAATATTACTAATATTCTTTTATTAAATAATTTACTAGTAGTTTTATAATTTTATAATATATTTTATTTATTTTTATACTTTTAATTAATTAATATTTATATTAAATTTTTTTTTATTAATATATTATTAATAAATAAATATAAGATTATAAAATTTTAATTATTATATTTAAGCTATTAGTTTTATTAATTTAACTAGATTTTTAATAACCTTGTATTTTTTTATTTTTTTTTTTAATTTTTTTTAACTTTTAAAAAATTTAAATTATTTAATTAATATTTATTATTTTTTTAATAGTTATTTATATAAGATTATTTTTTAATTTTTAATTTTTATTTATATATAGAAATATAATAATATATATATATATAAGATAATTTAATATAATTAAAACTTATAAAAATAATATATAAAGAAAATTTATTTATAAATATAAAAGAAAAAATATTAAAATTACTATAAAATAAAAAGTAATTTATATAATTAAAATTTAAAGTTTATTATATAACTTTTTTCTTATAAGCTTAATTAACTAGTAATATTTATTAAATTAAATCTTTTATTAAATTATATATAATTAATTTAATAATTTAATTAAAAAACTAGGGGGCTATATATAAAATTATTTTAAAATATGATAATTCTTTTAAATTTAATATTAAGTTTAATTATAATAAAAATAAATAATAAAAAGATTTTATTAAATACTAGTAATATAAATTTTATTTTTTATAATTATAATAATTATTAGTTTTATATTTATTTATTTTTTAATATATATAAATTTAAGCTTTATTATTATTTAATATTTGTAATTTTATATACTTATTCTTATATAAATACCTGTAGTATTATTTAATAAAAAAAAGTTTAAATTTTAAATTATTATTTTAATACTTTACTTTTTTAATAATTTCTAAAGTTAAATTTTTCTTTACTTAATTTATAAATAAATTATAATATTAATTTAATATTTTACTAGTTATATTATAATTAATATATATATAAATATAAAAAAATAATTTACTATTATAAAATATAAATAATAATTAAATTTTACTTCTAGGTTATATTTAAAAAAATATTAATAAATTATTTAAAAATATA
This sequence comes from Trichoderma evansii, assembly GCF_050947405.1. Classification (NCBI taxonomy): domain Eukaryota; kingdom Fungi; phylum Ascomycota; class Sordariomycetes; order Hypocreales; family Hypocreaceae; genus Trichoderma; species Trichoderma evansii. The sequence goes on along the minus strand of NW_028145201.1, from coordinate 968,619 downwards.
AATAATTTAAATATTTTATTTATATAATATATTTACTTTTTATTAAAATAATTATATACTAATTTAAAATTATATTAAAAAGTAATTAAATTAAAGCTATAAAAATTAAAATTTTTAATAATTTTAAATATATTAATAGCTAATTTATTAAATAATAGCAGGATATTATACTTGTTAATTATATTATTTAAGCTATTATATTATTTTAAAATTTCTTTATAAATAATTTTTTAAAAGCTTAGTAAAATAAATCCTAGATTTTTAAAATTATATCCTGTTATTAAATTAAACTATTTTGCTTATATAATAAATTAAGTAAAAGTAAAAGTTAAAAAACCTGTAATTATTTTATTAAAATTTTTAAAAAATATTTAAATAAATTAAAAGTTTTATTATTTTCTTATTAAATAGCTTATATAATATAATTTTATAAAATTATAATTATAAAATATATTAATTATATTTTTTTTTAATTATAATACTAGTATAAATTTTAATATAATTAATATTTAATTATTATTAAAATTAAAAAATTAAATTTATAATTAATATAAATAATTTTATTAATTATTAGTTATTTTTTTATTTTAATATAAATATAAAATTTATATACTTTTAATAATATTAAAATTATTTAAAAATATTTACTTTAAAGTTTTATTATAATTATTATTTATATTAATAATAATAAAACTTAAAGTTTTTAAAAAATTAATAAAATTTTAATTATTTTAAATAATTAATATTATAATATTATAATTTATATTTTTATATTAAATACTTATATATATTTAATAAATAAAATTAAATTATATAAAAAATATTTAATATACTTATATTTAAATAATTTATTATTTTTAATACTTAAAAATCTACTAGTTTAATTATAAAAAAACTATATTTTAAAATAAATACTATTTTATAAAAAAGTTTTTATAAATAATATTATTTTATAAATATTTATTAAAATATATTAAAATAAATAATTATAAGTAATATCCTAGGAAATTTAATTAATATATAAAATATTTAAATATTATTAATTATTAACTTTTAATATATTATTTAAAAATAATAAAATACTTATTTTTAAAATATATTTAATTAAATTTAATATTATATTTTTAAAATATAAGTTTTAAGTTAAGTTAATATAAGAATTTTTAAACTTATTTATTTAAATAAATTAAATTATATTAGTAAATATAATAAATATTACAGTAGCTTATAAAAGAATAATAAAAAATAATATAAAAGTAAGCTTTAGTAATATAAAAAAATTATTATAATATTTATTATATTTTATTATATTTAAAACTTATAATATTATAAATTTTAATATTATAATATATATTTATATATACTTATTATTAATAAATTTATTTATTATATTAAATAAAATTAATAATATTTTATTTACTAGTAGTATTTATTAAATAAAATTTATAATATTAATTTTTTAAAAGTAAATATATTTATTTTTATTATTTTTTTTAATTTTAAATTTAAAGTAAATATTATATAATATAATACCTAAGTTAATTATATTATTATATTAATATAAGGTTTTTTTTTATAAATATATATATAATATATATTAATACTAATTTATTTTTATTTTATTATATTTATTTTATTAAATATTTTTTTTTATATATTTTATATTTTTTTATACTAGTTAAAAAATAATTATAAGTTATATATATTTAAAAAAATATAATAATACTTATATATACTTTTAATATTTACTAATTAATTAAATTATTTAAAAGCTTTTAAAAAAATTATTAATTAATATTATTAATAAAAAATATATTTTAATAATTTAAAATAAATAAAATATATAAAGCTTATATAAGTATAATTTTTTTTATTATATTTATATTTTAATAAGTTTTATTTTAAAACTAGAGTATTAGCTTAATAATAACTTAAAAAATTATTATATATTTAAAAATAAATATTTTAAATAAATATATTTTTATAAAATAAAAACTAATTAAATTAACTAATAGCTATTAAATTTAAAAATTAATTATTTAAAAAATAACTTAAAATTTAATATAAAATATTAAAAAACACCTAGTAATATCTTATTAGTATAAATTAATATTTTCTTATAAAAATATTTTATTATAATATATAATATAGTAAATATTATATATTTATATATAATAAAAATTAAAAAACTTAAATTTAAATTTAAAATTATTTTTAATATATTTATAAAAATAAAAATTATTTTTAATATATTTATAAAAATAAAAATATATTTAATAATTTTAATTTTTTTTATAATTTATTATAAATTAAGTAGTTATTTTATTTTATTTTTTTAAGTAAAAATAAGAGAATTATATAATAAATTATATATTTTAATTTTTTTTTCTTAAGTATAAACTTAAAAACTGCTTAAAAAACTATCTTATTTTTTCTTTATTATTAAATTTTAATTAATATTAAATATTTTCTTTTTTTTTTATATTTTTAAAATTATAATTCTTTTATTAAAGCTATAATAGTTTTTATTAAAAATTTAAAATAATTTTATAAATATATTTTTTTTTAATTTTTATATAATTTTATTATAACTTTTTATATTATATAATAATAATTATATATATATATAATTATATAACTTATTTTATATTTTTTATTTTAAAGATTATTTATAAGGCCTGTTATATTTAATATTTTTTATTTAATAAATTTTTTTTTTTATTATATAATAAATTTTTTTTAAATTATTAATATTTTTTTTTAAATATTACAAGGCTTTATTATTACTTATTATATAATTAATTTTTATTAAATTATTAATATTTTTTTTAAAGCACTATAAAAATTTATTATTATTTATTATATAATTAATTTTTATTAAATTTTTAATTTTTTTTTTTAAAAAAATTATAAGATTTTATTACTATTATAAAAGTAATTTTTTATAATATATATTTTATAATCTTATTAAATAGTAATATTAGTATTATAAATATTATATAAAATTTTTTTATTAATTTTTAAATAATTTAAGCTATTATTATTACTAGGCTAATATTAATTAATTATATAATTTCCTAGAATAGCTTTACTTATAAGTAATAAATTTATTATATTATTAATTTAATAAAAACTTTATTTATTTAATTAGTAAAGTAATTTTTTAAAATATATAATTTATTTTTTAAAAAGTTTATTTTATAATAAGATTTTATTATTAAAAGTAATAGGCTAGCTTATATTTTAAAAATTAATATTTTAACTTAAAAATATATTTTTTATAAAAAATATAATTTATAAATTTAAATATTTATTTAATAAAATTATTTAAAACTTTTTAACAGGTTTAATTAAATATATTAAATTTTAATATAAATTTTTATTTTTATTATTATTTTTTTTAAAAAGTATTATAATAAAATTAAAATAATTTAATTTAAATTAGTATTATTATTTTTTTTATAACTTTATTAAAAAAATTTATTATATTTAAAATTATATATTATATTTTTAAAACTTTTTAAATTATTAAAAATAGTAATTAATTAAAGTTTATAACTTAATAATTTATTAATAATAATATAATTTAAAAGTATAAATTCTTATAATAAGTTATATTTATAACCTTTTAATATAATAAATAATTATAATTTTTTTTTAAAATTAGTTATAAAATAGAAATTTAAATATTTTTTTAAAATTATAAATTTACTTTTATTTATTTTTTTTTTAATTTTAATAATTCTTTTTTATATTTTTTTAATAATTAATATTATTATAATATATTTAAGTTTATATTTTATTATATAATACTTTTAAATAAATAATAAGTCTAAATTTATTATAAAATATATTAAATATAAAAAAAAATAAAAGGTAATTATATTAAATTAATTAAAAATATATAATTTAATAATATATAATTATAAATAATAATAATTTTAAATTATATATTAAATATAAAATAAATAAAAATAAGTAATTAATTTTTATAAGAAATAATTTTTTTTTATATAATTAATTATTTTTAATATTATTTCTTATTTATAATTAAAAATATTTTATATTATTAATTTTTTTTTTATAAAATACTATTATATAATAACTTTAATTTTTCTTAGGGTAAGATTTAATAAATAAGGTATAATATTAATTTATATACTATTATTTTAATATATTAATAAATAAATATTTTATTAATATAATTAATTAAATAGCTGTAATAATATATTATTATTTATTTAAATAAATATTAAAATAAAAAAGTTTTATAAGAAAATAATAAATTAACTAGTTTTTATATATAATATTAATAATCTAGTTAAATTATAAATAAAATATATTATAATAGCTTAAAAAAATAAGTTTAAAAACTTAAAATTATATATAAATATAAATTATTAAATTATTTTATAAGTTTTTTAATTAATATTCTTAAATTAATATTTTTTATTTAATAATTTTTAAATAATATAAAGTATTTTTTAAGTAATTATATTACTTATTATATTTATATATAATATTAACTTATTACAGCGCTTTTTTATTATATTTTAACAGCCACTTATTATAAATTAACTCTAGTACTGTAAATATATATAATTTATTATTATAAATATATATATACTTATTTATTTATTAACATTTAATATTAAAAAACAGGGTATTATTAAATAATAATTATTTATTATAATATAATACTTTTTTATTAAATTATTATATAACACTTTTTTATTATTTTATATTAAATATTTTTTATTTAGTTTTTATTAAATTACTTTTAATAGTTATTAAATATATTTTTTATTTATTATTAAATAATTATAAATTTTAAATAATTTAACTTATATAAATATAACTTTTATTTAATTACTTATTTTAATAATTTAATAATTATTATATTATAATACTTATTTAATATTTTATAATATTTTTAAGTTAAGTTATAAAATATAAATAATATTATTTATAAATTTTATTATTATAATATTATATTTACTTATTATATTTTTATTACTTATTTATATTTTTATATTATATTACTTATTTTTTATTTAATATTTTTAAAATAGTAATTTTTATTTAATATTTATTCCTAGATTAATATATTTTAAAAATATTAACTATAAATTAAATTAGTGTTTATCCTTGCTATTAAATAATAATATTATTATATATAAGTAATTAAAGTCTAGTTTATTAAAATTAAACTTAATAACACTTATTTATTATATTATAATATTAACTTATTAAATATTATTTACTTATTTAATATTTATTTATTATATTATAATATTTATTTATTATATAATAATAGTTATTTACTATATATTAACACTTATTTATTACATTATAGTAAATATTTATAATATTCTAGTTATATATATATATTTATTTTTCTTATTTAATAATCCCAGGTTAATATTTTTAATTAATATTCCCAGGCTAATATAAAACTCTAGTATTTATTTATTATATTATAACACTTATTTATTATATTTTAATACTTACTTATTATATTATAATACTTATTTATTATATTATAATATTTATTTATTATATAATAATACTAATTTATTATATAATAACACTTATTTATTATATTATAATAAATATTTATTATATTTTAAATTATATTTTTTTAAATTTTTTAATTAATAATCCTAGGCTAATATTTTCTTATTAATATTTCTAATTTAATATAAACTTAAAATTCTAGTATTTATTTATATATTATATTATAATATTTATTTATTATATTATAATATTTATTTATTATATTATAATATTTATCTATTATATTATAATATTTATTTACTATATTATAATACTTATTTATTATATTATAATAGTATATATTTATAATATTTCAAATTATATTTTTAAATTTTTAATTAATATTTTTAATATAATATTTCCTAATTAATATTTTTAAATTAATATAAAATTATAATATTTATTTATATATTATATTATAATACTTATTTATTATATTATAATAATATATATTTATATTATTTTTAATTATATTTTTTAATTTCTTAATTAATATTCTTAGCTTAATATTTTTTAATTAATATTTTTAAGTTTATATTAAATATTTATATATTATATTATAATACTTATTTATTATATTATAATACTTATCTGTTATATTATAAAATTATTTATTATATTATAACAGTGCTTACTTATATTTTTAATATTAAAATAAGTGTAAATTACTATTAAAAAAACAGGGAATTTAATTTAAAATAAAAAAAAATAATATATAAGGTAATATTATATAATAATTTTTATATATATATTATAGTTAATTTTTATATAATATATTTAATTATATAAGTAATCTAATAGCGCTAGTAAAAAAATAATATTATATAAAAAAAAACTTTATTTAAATTAGTTAAAAAAACTTATAAAAATAAAAATTTAATATATTATACTTTTATTAAAAAAAAATTAAAAAATAACTTAAAATATACTTATTAATATAGTTAATAGTTATATAATTTTAAAAATAATTTATTATATTTTATAATATAAATATAAGTATAAATAAAAGTTTATATAATAAATTAAAATAATAAAAAAAATAGTAAAAGTTAAATTATAATTTTATTATAATTAAAAAAAAAAAAAAAATTAATTAAAATATAAGTATTTAAAATTAAACTAGTAATTAAAATTAATATATATAATAAATATTTTTTTTAAATAAAATTATAATATAAAATAAATTTAATAATAAATAAAAATAAGTATTTTAAGCACTTAATAAAAAGTTTAACTAGGAAATAATTAATATTATAATTTATAAAAAAATTTAAATTTTTTTTATAATTTAAAAAAATATTTAAAAAAATAATTATACTCTTTTAATTATTATAAAATATAATTTTAATATTTTAAAATAAAAATATTTTTTATAAAGTTATTAAAATATATTATTAAAAAGCCTTTTTCTTATATATAATAATATATATTTATTCTAGTAAAATAATATAAAAATTTATAATTTTAATAATATATTAAAATAACTTTAATTATATAATATTAAATATATTAACTAGCTATTTTATAACCTAGATTTTAATTTTATTAAATATATTTAAAATATTTAAAAAAAAAAGCTATTATAAATTTACTTAAAATTTTAAAATTTAAAATATAATTATATAAATATTATATTATTAAAATAAAAAATAAAAAAAGCTTAAAATTTAATAAATTAAAAATTAATAAATATATTTATAAAATTAATACCCTATTACCTTATAATAATATATATAACCCAGGATTAATATATATAATATTAATTTTTAAAAGCAAAGTTATTTAATAATATAAAAATATTATATTTTTTTATTAATTTTATTATATTATTTACTTTTAAAATTATTATATAAATTAAATAATATAATATTTATAATTAAATAAAAATAAAAAAATAAAATATTTTATTTAAATAATTTAATTAATTTTAATAAACTTTTTATATTAATTATTTTATAATTTTTTTTAAGCTTAACTTTTAATTATAATAATATTTATATAATAATTTATAAAATTATTTTTTTATATGCTTTTAATTATTTATTAAAAATTAAATAGTTCAGACTTACAGTAATAGTTTAATTACCCAGCAGCTACCCCTAACTTACCCTAATTACCCCTAAGTAAAACCTTGGGGGTAAGCTTAAAGCAGCGAGGCTCACCTAGCTCACCCTATTGGCTAGCATCTAGTAAGCCGAGGAAGTCCCGCCTGCAAATCTCACACAATAGCATATGATAATAGCAGTAACCACAGGTCAGCATTTGAAGAGCTGAACGGCAAAAATGACCAGATTTACTAACACAGTTTAGCTTCAGTGTCTCATATCTTCACAGAAACACTCCAAGCTACATTTTGCAGCTTTCCGAGCTCCAAATATCGAGGCAAATATTATTGGCCCTGACGATCATGTACGTCGGCTAATTCATTCTTCTTTGGTAGGATCAGTCTCACACATTCAAGTAGATCACTTCTTTCAACGTATACAGCTAATCGCAATTACGAATTGTGATTTCATAATCCCCACGATGCTGGCCGAAAACTCTAAATTCGACCATCTGTTTTTTGGGCCGAGGTAAAATTTCGCTTGATAACTGATGAGCATCTCGACCATGACTATGTAACAATATTCGGCGCATTCTACTCAAATGACTCAACGAAAGCACTGATTATTGCTCCACACGGGACAAGGTTACTGAAAATGTCGTGGCCAGTGTCACATCTTACAGCACAGCCACTCGTAAAGCATCCAGGGTGGAGTGTCGGCGACTGTACGGAGTAGATGCAGTAAACTTCAGTGTATTATTTTATTGGTCCCAAAATCGTCATCGTTATCAATACCAAATACGAAAGATGCAAAAAATACGAAGAACTTGCAAGTTCTTCTAAAGTGATAGCAAGTGAGGCTCCACCTCAGCTATCTCGATCAAAGCAAGTACATGGAAAAGCACGCAAGGCAGATTCGACTATTTAGAACAAGGTCAAGTGTGAAGTCTAGTTCATGTACGCCAAAGCGTGCCGGGACGTTATACGGCATGCCTATGCAAAGCTAAAATAGAAGGCCCATTGGGTGGTGTGACAAGGCGCGACGACTAGCTTAGATGATTGGGACAACCCACACCAAACGCCATGTGCTTGAGAAACATTGAAACATTGAATGAAACATTGAGACCGGTAACTTTCATGAACAAATAGGCCAAGTTTTCTCACATTTGGTTTGTGGAATTAGGTTAAAGGCGATCAAAGAGGCAGAAATAAATTATGGTATGTCTGAGTATCCCAGGACATTTAGGCTCGCCCGCTCGGGCCGTGCCGAGCGTCCAAGAATGGCAATTTGGTGCGATTTGCTCTTTTTCTCCAACAGAACCCAATTTTCAGCCGCAATTAATTCTAACCCAATATTCATAAATCACCCGTAATTAAGCCTCGAACGCGATTAACACATACCCACTTCACTACATAGAGAGGATCCCAGTGAAGGATCATATGGATCATATAACCGCCGCATGCAACAGTGGGGATTAAACATTTTGGCTTAACTAGGCATTACATAGCAAAAAGAGAGAGAAAAAAATTTGCAGCTGAAAAAAAGTGCGCTGAATAGGGCCTAGATTAGGCTGGCAAAGTGCACCACTGCTGCTGGATATGCATAGCTGGCTGCTGCAATGCGACTCTCGCGGTCAGCACAAAGTAGCATTCGCCGGGGATGGCCTGATCTCTGACCTTCGCAAAGTCGTATTTTTTCAGGGTAGAGTATTATTTAGAACACCTGTACGTAAAGCATGTTCTCTTTGAGCCTTATGTAGCAATATAGTTTTACTAGCGAGCTTCTTCGGTTGTCGGTATAAGCATGCCATGGGATCCAAGCATCGCGGTTAGAATTCCGCAGAGCCGAGTTCCTCTTTTCACTATCCCTGGAATCGATCGATACCTGCGAGAGTTCTTCTTGAACAGAATACGGTAATTTAGAGAAAGCATTTGCATTCTACTACAACCTCGTCAGCTGTCGTTAAACTGCCTATAACCAGGACCTTTTACAGGGTATGGAATACATGCATTGGCTAAAGAAGAAGGTCCGGAGACCTGTGAGAAAGTTCCCTTAGTTATGAGATACATCACTTATTTACAAGCGCTCTAGATTGTGAGAAGTGGTCTACAGGTACATATTGATCTGCATACGCATATCTTGCAGTCTCAGGCTATAGACCGCATTAGCAGGTATCCATTAGCAGGTATCTTCTTTGTAAACTGTTAACCAAATGAGACTACAAATTTGTAAACACCAACTGATATCTGACTAGATGATCTGTTTACAACTAATTTATGTGATTAAAGTTATCGGCGTGTCCTCCGTCATCAAGGCATTTTATTACCATTTATTTTCTTCTTCTTCACTTATTTGTTCAGTTGCTCTTTCACGATAGCCCTATGTCTCTTATTTTCTTCTACGAAATTATAGATTGTCGTTGATTGATAGCTCATACTGCAGTATTAAAAAATAGCCGATGCCGAATGTAGCCGCTTTTGAAGGTATGCAGGTTCATCTCATAGTCCTTGCGGGGTAATCGGTAGTGGAGAGCTGTCAGACGGCTAGATTTTTGTTACATGAAGGAGCCACAAGGGTGTGTCGTGTCTGGCTTGGCTATGGCTGCGACGTTGGCATGTCTGTATTTTTCACTATGCTGTAAGACTAATTCAAAGGATGGCTGCGAAGCAATTTTCTGATGATGTAAAGCCAAAAGTGGAACGTAGTGGAAAACACAGCTTTCCTTTTGTTAGTGGGGAGAAACAACTAACCAGATACCATATTTATAAGCTACGGGCAAAAATACTACCTGGTAATTGGCCAGAAACTTATTTATTGGTAGCTTTCATCGCCCAGTTGGAGCAGGACTTATTAATTTCTGGATTGAGCTGTGAGATTTGATACCTCGCAGAGAGTGAGCGTACGTCTCAAGACCACCAAATCGTAACGCTGCGGATATACTTATACAAGTGGTATTCGGAGTGACTCACAATGCAGGCATTCAATCAACAAAACAAAGCTAAGAAATGGATAGATTCAGATAGTTGGCAGTGCGGAATAGAGTGAGTATATTGGGGGGCCATTGATCCTAAAAGAGAATTCTTGTTATACTACATGTACCGAGAACAATGCTTGTACGAGTCACAGGAGATAGCCTAAGTGTATACGCTACATGGACTGCTTTGGCAAATTCAACAGCGGAGGCATTAGCTAATCTCCAGATTCTAGGCAATTGACATACTGCATAGCTTTTATATTTAGGTATTCACTGCATGTATTCACTTACATGATGGTATATATTTTAACTTTGTAGTGGAATTAAGATAAAGACATTGCATATAATGTAAACCAAATCGACATTCAAAATTTCAAAATTGATATATGATATATTGGCTGTAAGAAAAGAATATAAATAAAATTAAATCCAAATATTTGCCATGCTAAACAAGCACATAATGTGTATTGAATATATAACTGAATATGTTAAAAAATAAAAAAAGATATATAAAATTAAAAACATTAAGAATATAAAAAAATGTTTGTATATGTATATAAATTAATAAAACTAAAGGCCTATTAAATGTACATGTAATCTAGCCTTTATATGAGTTATTAATTTTTTTTTAATATATAAACGAATGCTTACTCGCGCTATATTTTCTGGGGTAGTAGAAGGATGGAGTTTGCCGGGATAGTGTATGCTAAGGTGGCCTGTATCAGACCATTTCGGTTATTTATCCGACAGGTATGCATACTACAGACGAACACCTCGTCACCAATATTGTGCTTTGAACCTTTCTGGCGTACTATTGAGAATTTGATCCACACACAGCACTAAAGCGGTATGGCTGTGTGGATCTCACGTCAGATGAAGATGATCAACGTGCAGAATCGGCATGTTCAGTATCTAGCTAGTGAACCTTGGCGCATACGGCTGAGATAGTAGCTCTTCAGCTTGTTTGTTCTAGATTCGGATTCACTTACCTGCCGCTGGATTCCAGAAACACACTGGCTACCTGAGGCGACCTGGGGCCAGGCGTTCGCAGCGGAGTTGATACATAATGGCAAGCTGCCAATCATGTGGCTAGCCTATCTTGGTAAATAAACTGGCAGCATATGCTTGGGCCTCCTCCAGCTGAGGTTTGTGGTGTGGTCGGATAGGTGAATGTCCCGTAGCAGTACTACAAGAGGTACATGGTGAGAATTAAGTACCTATATGCAGTAAGAATATATGCCGGAGAAATTTTCCGTGGCGTGCTTTATTATTTGCTCATTCATTACACGTTTGAACCAATCCAGACGACGATAAAAGTGTTGCACGCTGCATCATCCACCCACGCATCGCTTTATCTATGGTTGTTGCCTTTCCTAATTTCGTTAGATAACGGCGGTTTAAGAAGTCCGAGGTCAGAGAAGGCACAGGCTCCATAGTCTAGCTTCATGGGGATTTTAAATCAATATATACACATGTTAATACGATCCATTCTTCCATACTCTGGTCATATAATGGTCCGGATACCATTGCTACTACTTGCTTAAATATTGGTCACTACATCGTTCCACTAGCAAATAATAGTCTAGTACAAGCAGCTGGCGAGAAAGGACATAGCATACTACAGTTCACACTGCTAATTGCGACGTTTTGCATAAATCCATTTCATACTTATACATCAACACAATGATCAATGAAGAATGGCCGGTTGTGGCTGACCGTAGCCAAAAGAAGAGGATTCAGAACCGTGTGGCACAAAGAACATATCGTAAGTCAGCTCTTTTAGCACATGGCAAATAACAACTATCTTTTTGTTACCCTAATGTGTCAATGGTAATCAAGATTTGCATACATATTGAAAGAGAAAACATGGCAAACAGAAAAAAATTGTTTATATATCTGACTTGATCCTATCATACCAGGTAATCGCATAAAAGAGCGCATGGAAGAGCTACAAAAAGAGGTCAACGAGTATCGCCGCCGAGAGCAGCAGCAAGCCTCGGCAGAGCCTCAAGACGGGAGTGTCGGAGAATCCGAAGGAGACACTATCAATGTTAATGCAAACGGCGAGAAGTCTGCTTTCCCTACTGAGTGTGCAACAGATCTAGGGGCTGATATCAAGCCATTGTCCGGTGCTGGCTCCAACACATCACTGTCACCGAATAACATCAACCCGGCCCATCTTAGCAGCAATAACAGCATCAAAAGTAGAAGTAGTCCTGAAGATATCGACAAAGAGAAATTGGGGAGTAGAAGCAGCAATACCTACACGATGGACATAGACACACATGAAGACGCCCCATCATTGACAGGCAGCGTCCCCTCCGAACCACCTACAAGGAATGTTTCACTTCAGCAAACGCATGCTGTAGTCCAGCCTCAGCGTCTCCCCCAGCCACAGTACCAGCGAACTCACGTACCTCAGCAATTTCCATTTACGGCTTTTGGACTGGCAACACCGGCTTTACCTCCTGCTTACAATTTAGCGACTGACTGGTCGTGGACGAATACGCCAAACTTGTATAGGGACCCGATGACTCACCAACCAATCCCAGGTATGGAAAGTTAAAAATCCGTTTGCTTGTTGATATACATAACCTTAACCAACAGTGACAAAGACATTTTTCATGTGGATATAAACTGACATGTCTCTCCTTTATTAGGATTTCCAAGTCTTAGGCAAGTGCGAGGCGACCATGATTCAAATTCGGACGCTTCGTATACAATACCTGATATCACAGCATTCATGGTACACCCCAGTGATTCAAGAAATCCTCACGTTCAAAGCATAGAACAAGAAACAGATGTCCGAACAATAGCGGGTAGATCATCAGACGAATCAAGTGATCCAGGGAGTTTAAGTTCGGAGAGTTCGATTGTTGGTAGTCCGCAGTACGATGGCCAAGATAAGAATCTAGCAAAGATGCTACAAAGTTATGGGAACGGCGAGCAGCGATTAAAAGATAGGAGCTTAGAAGACCGTCTCGAGTTCATGCGGATATGCGCCTCTGTAGCTGGCTTCCGCAGCATTGACGATATGGCAAAGCAGTATTACACTGCTGACTTCAGTCATGATTCTGCCGTCTCGCGGGAGCAGCGGAACAGTCGACACAGCCAGCTTCCGCAGTTACTTTCGAAACTTCGAAAGAGTGTCAAAACATGGACTCAGTGGGAAGCTCATCGTTATCAATACGAAATAATTAAGTCGGCACAGAGCCTTATCCGCGCAGAGCGGAGCGAACACCCTACCACACAACATGTCTACACTGAGGCACTTATGGATCTGGAGAAGGCGCTGGCCGTGGGGCTAGCTCATAATTCAGGAGAGAATGATTTGATACCAAGGGCCTTTCGAAGACTGTCCAAGGTGTTTCAAGATACAGTAAGCCGTTCGATTTCTGTTATTATGGTAGTGCATGTGTTTATCACGTAATACAAGTTACTAATTGCACTGTATTTCCCTTTTAGTCACCGAAGTTGTGGAATCTAATTGAGACGCTTGTGAACATGGACGAGACGTTGACTCAAAGACAGCGAGCCTATACGTCACTTTCTATTATGATCCTCTTGTGCTGCTCGGATCAAATGCACAAATCTGACATCTCGGTGCTGGTAACGAGCTGTCTACACATTGCACAATATCATTCGAGGTAGTGCAGGGAGATTTATGTGCAAGACAATTAGCTAGCACTGATCGTTTGACTTGTTCTACGAAGTTTATTCCCCTTATGGTCTGTTTTAGCTTATGGCGTTAGATGAGGCGAAACGACATATTTTTGGACCCTAAAAAGCTTTCATCTAGATGATTGGAGATTTATCTGCGTCATTGTCAATCAATTATGTTTTCTTTGCATCCAAGTTTAAAATACAGCAAGAATTGCCTAGAATGAGTCATGTTTGTATATGATCTTAAAGATACATAGAGTAAGCAATTGTGACAGGCATAAATACTACTATGATTACTATTTGCTCCACCAAACAGAAGTCTCGGTGATAGAGAGACACACGTAAGCTTTATACCAATTCAGTATAGTAATACTACTTTTTCTATACCATGTTCTACCAAAATTTTGACACAGCTTGACTATGGTGTATATTATACCTAAATTAGTCAATCAGTCGTATAGAACTATACTCTCTTGGATGTGACTATATGTGCCCATAAATGGGCTGCGTGGTTGAAGGAGCTGACAACTTAGATGTATATTGGCTTATATGCAGAGAAATAGCGGAGTTGATCCTACCACCCAGACGAATTACTGATAAGGTAAACGAAGCATATGAAGTAGCAAATTCCATGTCTCATAATGAGCTCATCATCGAATCCTTTTACTCGGGTAAGCGGAAACCGAAAAATTACAGGCTTGAGCAATGTGTACCGTATTAAATTGTGACCATATGTGATACCAGGCTGATTGCTTAGCAGAATTGCTAGCCATGTCTCTAGCAACAACTGTTCCGAAGGCTTATGGCTGCTTTCATGTATCTTGTCTATGGCAATTGAGAAACATCTGAGATAATAGCCTCCATTAACCTATGTACTGCTCATGGCTAGCCTTGTAGTACATAGTTTGAAGCACATTTATGTGCAAAATATTCCCTTGGTATTATCCCACTGCCTGAAACCAGTAAACTATTGCTGAGAACTCTCATATCGCATATGAAGAGTACATGCCAAAGGAAAGAGCGCTTGATACCAAGCCGCTTACTCAACTCAGCAGAAAATTAGCGGAAGAGGACTATTTCGCATAATCTGTCATAGAAAATACGCTCCAATATTATTCGTAGCCCAATCGCTTCTAGGCAAGTTTAAGGTGTTAAAAAAAAAAAAAAAAAAAAAATAGACTTAGTGTGAGCTCTTTGTTGATCATGTAATTATTAACTCTATGAATCTACGAGGATGAACCTGAAGGCGCCGTTTGTCATAGCCTTACCTGTGCAGTGGTTTATGATATATAATGGTACAATTATATATGTGTTGGATGTACATATAATATGCATCATTAATAGTATTAATATGCAGAACAATCTTTGCGGAAACCCCCCCCCCCCCCCTGGATTTTTTTTTGTGTGGAAAACTCCACCATTTTCCTGTCTGTGCTGATTTCGAGTCTTTCAGCCATTTAATAATGTTCAACTGAGAACCTCGCCTCACAGTCGATCGATAAAAGTGGAACTGATGACTATTTATCTGGAATTTTTGCGTCGCAATATGCAGGAGTGCTTCGGAGTTGGACAGGGATAAATCGTTTATAGCTTACGATCTTTAGACTTGTATATTGCTGATTTGCAGCCGATGCATTATCGGCGCATTCTCTCTGCTTGTGCAAATCGCCGATAAAACAACCGCGGACTGAAGCTATAAATAAGGCTCTTCCACCCAATTCTTTTGTAGTAAGATAATTCACTTTTAATACTATTATTTGAGAATTTCTATCACCTATTTATCTGCTTGAAATATCCGCGCTTAGGAGATAAATTCTTTAAGAGTGATCTTGATGCATCTCAATTAAAGCATTGGGGCGTATTCTGCTCCACTATCTTCCTCATGGATGCCAAATTTCGGGCGCTCGATGTGCCTACGATTCTTTCGTCGCTAAAAGAGAACGTTGTGCCTTTTTTCTACACTTGGTATGGCGCTGCTCTGTCAGTATTTGTCATATTCAACTTCAAAGCGTTGCCATTTGTATGGACAGCGCGCACCTATTACCATCTGAATACCGCCTTTCGAAATCAGCAACAACGGCTAGTTAAATCGACTGATGGAAGCAAGAGGAAAGCTACTCTGGTAAAGAAAGAAAACATAGGGGATTCGATCGAAAAGCACCCTTTATTCCGGCCGGACATTATGGGTACCTATGTACCGCTGTTGGAAATTGACATGAATTTGCATAAATCGAATTCGACCTTCTTTACAGACCTTGACGTATCTCGGATCAAGTTAATGGGGAGAATAATTGCGCCTGCGTGGCCAATGGACAACATGGAGATTGAATACAAAGGGCGAGATGGAACAGACAAAAAAGAAAAGGTAAAGGGGCGACCTGCTCTCATCTTGGGCGCTACACATACGTCTTTCAAACGCGAGCTTCGACCCTACGCTTCTTACAATGTTGAATCGCGAGTCCTAGGTTGGGATTCTCGCTGGATATATGTCGGATCATGGTTCCTCCACAAATCTACATCGAAGAAGAAGGTTTATGCCACCAGTTTGTCAAAGTACATCATCAAAAAGGGGCGTATAACGGTACGACCAGAGCAGTTCTTCATTGAATGTGGATGGATTCCAATTCAAGAGGCACATAATAGCGAAAAAGAGAAAGCGGTAGACAATGAGGCAGGATGGTCAAGGTCAGAAGTTGAGGCCCACAAAGAGAAGGGAATGCAGGTTGTCAAGACATGGGGAGAGGCAAATGTGTTAATGGAGCAAGAATATGAAGAATAAATGATAGATATAGACGACTGCAAAATGATAAAAGAAGACATCTTCGGCTGTTCGCAGTGCAGGGCTTTCAGAGATCTCTGATAGAACTGCTATACTGTTTCCGTGCCAGAATTCATTGAGGAATCAATCGTTTTCCCTTTCGGAATTTTTGTAAAAGTCCGAGAGCTGTTCGTATTGGAGAAATTGCTGCCGGCGAATCGATGTCGAAATAGAGGGGGCTTTTTTTTTTTTAATACTATTTACCGCCTGTATGGAGGCTTTTTTCTTGAGAAAAACTCACGCTCTCCATACCCTTGGCTGAGTTTACCTTATCGTTGATTCGCTTAATGATGGTTATGCAATTCACGACCTCTAAAAATTCTAGAGGCTTCTTCAGTCATCCTACAGAAGACTCGTATGCAGAAGCTACGCGTACATGACAATTCTATTGTTTTCATCAACGCTGCGGAGGAGTCATGCTGATTATGACTGATTGAATACCCCGCACAGGATACTACCCAAGATCCCGTCTACAAGAATTTACGCGAGGCGGTTGCGATCTCATTATTGGTTCAAACGTCGCCCGCGCAATGCCCAGCCTACAAACGTCCCTCAGTAACCTGGCTTCATCATCTGCATGTTGGTTTGAAAACGCTCGGTTTAGGCTGCTATATCAAAGCTGCAGATAACAAAAGTTCGTCACAAGCCATCAGTACATAATTTTTTATTGCGTCTCAACATATACATCACGTACCTTCTATGAGGTTCTATGAGAGAACACAACTTCTCCCTGCCTCATATAGTTTAGCGTACTCCAATAATAAGCATTGCCCCTTATGCAGATTGCGATTAAGCCTAGTTATTTCCCTTAGGCCATTGCGAAAAACGATGGATAGATACCTGAGGATGTAAAAGGATACCTGAGGATGCATGGGAAGCCCTGTACTTATAAATTAGACGCGGGCTAAATCGACAGTCCGGGTGACTCGAAGGGGCTTCTCCAAGTTGTATTTTCTATCCCCTCTGTGTCTCCTAATACAAATAACTGTCATACTTCTTTTCTTGCAGTATTTTAGGCGCATGTATAGGACGCTATAAGAAATTGCCATTGATTGGACCACAATCCATTGGGCCAGCCTTATAGTATCCCAGTGATGTCGACGGCATCATGTCTGGATGACACTTTTGGGCCTTGGGCAGGTCCACAGTGTCGCGGCGGTTTCGACTTTACTTTACTGTTCGAAGAAACGATACTGTCTATTCTGCTATCTAGCATCTTCATACTCCTCTCCCCATTGCGGATTTTTGCACTTTTCGCAGCGCCAATAAGAGTCAAGTCAAGTCCGTTAAACTGGGCAAAAAAGGTATGATGCGCCACGATATGGCGTGAATCGTACAATATGATACTTTATAGCTGACCAGTTCGTTCTATTTGAAGGCTACTTCGATATGCTTCATCGCACTGAGCGCGGCTCTAGTTGGCCTCTGGGTGGTGAATTCGAGCAAGCCAGCCTCTTCTGCCATCACTTACACGCGCGCCACGATCGCAAGCTCTGCGCTTAATTTAATTCTATCCCTACTCTACGCTCTTTTGTCCAGTCTCGAGCATCGATCATCTTTTCGTCCATCATTTCTTATATCCATCTATTTGGCTCTGTCAATTCTCTTTGACGCAGCGCGTTCTCGCACCCTATGGATGCTTGAAAATGCTGGCAGCAACTCTATTCCTGCCGTCTTTACAGCGAACTTGGCGTTGAGGGTTGTGATGCTCCTGTTTGAGTCGACAGAGAAACGATCCATCTTAACAGAAGAATACAAAAATGTTTCCGAAGAAGGCGCAAGTGGGCCTTACAATCTGGGTGTATTCTACTGGCTCAGCTCCTTATTCTTTACGGGCTATAAAAAGATTCTCGCTCACGAGGATCTATACCAACTCGACGATACGTTGCGATCTGAGCCTTTAGCGAAGAAAATATTGGAGGCTTGGGAAAAGGGTCAGTAACCTTATTGTTCTAATTCACCTACATACCTTTCCAATATTCTCTATTATTTGACCGTGGAAGCTAGCGGAATATTAATTGGTAGATTGTTTAGTATCTGACAAGAAAAAATCCGGCGCGCTCCTTGGTGCTTGGGTAAAGGCATTTATAGGCCCATTGGCAATACCCATAATCCCTCGATTATTCCAGATTGGCTTCACTTATGCTCAGCCATTCTTAATCACGGCTGCAATCAATCTTGCAGCTACGCCACAGACAGAGGAATTTAATAATAATGGCTACGGACTCATTGGGGCTTATTTTCTCGTATACACTGGATTAGCTGTAAGAGATTTTCTAATTTGCTTCCACATAGAATTTGGTGCACTAATCGGCCTATCGTTGTTCAGGTATCTAGAACCCAATATGGATGGCATAATAGCCGTGCTGTGGCCATGATGCGCGGAAGCATAATTCCTCTCATTTACGAAAAGACACTTCATATTGACTCGACGAACCCGTCCAGGTCCAGTCCCAGCGCCACATTGACGCTTGCGACGACGGATATCGCGACAATATCAGGTGGAATTTTCTTATTTCATGAAACATGGAGTAACCTTATCGAAATGGGAATCGCCATCTATCTTCTAGAGAGACAATTGGGTGCTGCATGTGTGATGGGCGTGGGCTTTGCAATTGGTACATTCCCTCTTTTACTTGGTAGTATGTATCCAGACGTATATAGCACTGCTAAGAGAATGGTTTCATTAGTTGTCATGGTTGGCTCTGGCTTTTTAGCTGCCCCAATTGGAAAGCATCAAGCGGCATGGATCGCGGCAGAACAGCGCCGAGTAACTACGACCTCGAAAGCCCTTGGAAGTATGAAGTGGCTAAAGATTTCGGGCCTTACTGATGTAGCTTTCAACGGGATTAAACGGCTTCGAGCGCAAGAGCTCGCTATATCAACTAAATTTCGTTATTTCCTTGGGATCACTATTGTGCTTTGTATGTGTGCCTCTGTTCAAATCTTCCAACTCTGACTCTAGTTGTATCTGCTAACATTTTCGCTAGCTCTTTGTACGCCAGTCTTTGGCCCGCTTCTCACTTTCGCTGCCGCTGCGGGCATAGCCTCGCATCACAATGGTGATTTAACTATTGCAAAACTTTTTACATCATACTCCCTCATCGTTCTCCTTAGCACTCCTTTATCTCTATTTATTGCCTCCCTCCCTTCAATTGCAGGAGGAGTGACATCTTTTCAAAGAATTCAGGATTATCTTAACGTGACTCAACGGAAGGATAATCGCATTTCGCCTATTTATGGTAATAGAGATGATCAGAATGTTGAATTAAGCTTTTCGCATATTGCTTCTGAGGCTACGAAAGAGAGAGCCTCCGATGGTGCTACCATCAATAAGGAGAAATATCCTGGTCGTCTAACTACCTTGGAAGCTGACGTTATTGCTTCTATCAGCGGCAAATTTTCTTGGCCTGAAGAAACACCATCAACTCAAAATGGTGACGCCATAGCCAAAGATACATCTGGTGAAGACAAGCAAGAGAATCAGGCCCACCATGACAAACCACCCGTCATTGACATCAGTCCTCGGATTGACATCCGCCGCCAAACATTAACGCTTATTCTTGGGCCCGTCGGCTGTGGAAAATCGACTCTTCTCAAGGCCCTCTTAGGAGAATTATCAGATTTCAATGGCTCAATCCAGACTCGATTTTCTGGCGCCATGACATTCTGTGACCAAACTCCCTGGTTGCCAAATGAGATGATCCGAGAAATTATTTGCGGAAAATCTGCCCAGGATATGAATATGGCTGGAAAAAAAGAAATGGGTGAAGATGCAGATTGGTACCGTCGTATTATAAACGCATGCGCATTAGAAAGGGATATAGCTATGTGGCCACGAGGAGACCAAACATCTGTAGGGTCCAAGGGTATTACAATAAGCGGAGGCCAGAAACAACGTTTGGTAAGCTTTTTACATCATTTCATTTCGCATATCTCCTTTTCTTCCCAATTTTGAATATTTGCTTACGGTAATGCTTATAAGTCAATGGCGCGAGCGGCCTTTGCTCACAGCGAATTGCTAGTAATGGACGATTGCTTCAGTGGGCTTGATGCGAACACAGAAGATTTAGTCTTTGACAATCTTCTAAGCAAAGAGGGCCTTCTGCGGAAAGCAAACACGACCATCATCCTTGCGTCTTCAGACTGTGAGTGCATCATGTCATTTTTCCATTTATCTCTACTTAATCGTGTCTGCATCTTGATGTATCTGGTAGCCAGGTTTAGTTATTAACAACGCTTTATAGATCGCCATGTCTCATATGCAGATCAAATTATCTTGCTAAGTGAGGAAGGTCGACTTCGATATGCAGGAAATGTGGATGATCTCAAGGAGAATCCAGAATTTAACTGGCTTTTGAGAGATTCTGCTACGCAAACTAGCAGAAGATCAAAAGGCGGTATTACAAAGACCAAGACGAAATCAGAGCCTTCAACAGTCCCGGCAACAGATGCAGCCGCTGCTGCCGAGCTTACAGGAGAACTTCAAGTTGATGCCGCCCGGCAAATGGGAGACTCAGCTGTCTATAAGTTCTATTTTGGGTCAGCTGGCTGGCCTACACTAATTGCTTTTTTTTTTGCGGTTATCGTCGTCACATTTTGTGATACTTTCCCCAGTAGGTCCCAATCATTGGAGCTTGAGTCTTTCGTTTACTCATAAATTTTCCACTTAGGTATCTGGCTTAAATGGTGGGCTGAATCGAATGAAAAGCATCCAAACTCCAACCTTGGAAAATGGCTTGGTGTCTATACGGTTCTTTCAACAGGGTCATTCTTCTCATGTCTACTCGCCTGTTGGTAAGACGGCTCAGAAGCTTCTTTCTATGTCTGTATATCTAAATTACTAATTTCGTTTTCGCAGGCTACTGCTTATCGTTATTATTAACCGATCTGGTGTCTATTTCCATGATATCTTAGTCAAGGCTGTCTCACGGTAAGAGATACTAGAGATACTATATATTCGAAATGTGAATGTTCTAACACTCAACACCTAGAGCTCCTATGTCTTATCACACAGCTACTGACAACGGAATTACTGTGAATCGATTCAGCCAGGATCTCCAAATGATTGATATGGAGCTGCCAGCCTCGGCTCTAACCGTGATAATAAGTAAGTTTGCCAATATTTAACAATGCACTTGATCGGACATTAGCAGCAGGAATTCTCTTCTTGAAAAATTGCTTACACCTTTTGTAGCGCTTTTTTTCGGTGTTGCGCAGTTTATCTTAGTGTGCGCTGCATCAAAGTACATGGCTGTTGTAATACCATTTATCTTGGCTCTGCTCTATGCAATTCAGCACTTCTATTTGCGTACTGCGCGGCAGTTACGTCTCCTTGACATTGAATTCAAAGCTCCCCTCTACTCACAGCTCATGGAAACTGTATCCGGTCTCGTAACTATTCGGGCATTTCATTGGGAGTCTCGTTCTACCGCCAAATATATGAAGGTTTTGGACGACTCACAACAACCAAGCTATCTACTCTCCTGTGTGCAGCGATGGCTGGTATTTGCTGTGAATATCATGATCATGCTGCTTGCAGTGATTCTTATTGTCCTCACGACTACTTTGCGAGAGAAAATTGGACCCGGTTTCGCAGGTGTTGCATTGAGCAATATTCTTGCATTTGGTGCTACCATGGAAGGTGCTATCAACGGCTGGGTCCAACTCGAGATTACTCTTGGAGCAGTTGCTCGCATAAGGAGTTTTTCGATGCAGACAAAGAGTGAAGATGACGAGGCTCTTGGTGCTTTGGCTGCAGAAGGGCGCAATGAGCAGCTTCTGGAACCTAATCTCAGCGCACTAGACAGCATATTTTGGCCGAGCAAGGGTCGTATTGAGATTGAGGCGCTTTGTGCTTCATACCCGTATGTCACACTCGATTAAAGCTCAGCGTATGCGATTACTAACCTGTACTCTAATGATCAGATCATCTGGGCGTGTTTTGAATGACATCACTTTATCCATTCAAGCTGGAGAGAAAGTCGGTATTTGTGGTCGAACCGGAAGGTAAGCCAATGACAGCCGTCTACTACCTTGGACTATATGTCAACAGAGCACTGCTAATTATTTAAAGCGGGAAATCCTCCTTGTTCCTGAGCCTGCTTGGACTTATCGCTCAAGATTCAGGTAAAATTATTATTGATGGGGTTGATCTTGCGACCTTGCCTAGGGAATATCTGCGCACTCATATTGTTGCTGTGCCTCAAGAGGCATACATCTTGGAGGGAACGGTGAGGCTCAATGCTGATCCTTATCGTAACCAAGATGAAGATGCCCAATCCGCTGCAGTCAACTCGGAGAGTCGCGACCAAGAAATCATCGCCGCCCTTGAACGGGTTGGCCTATGGAAGAAAATTGAGGCTCGAGGTGGCCTTTCCGCAGCTATTGATGAAAAGTTCTTTTCACAGGGAGAAGCTCAATTGATGATCCTTGCTCGCGCGATGCTCCGAGAGGGAGAAAGCAGAGTGTTACTCTTAGATGAAGCCACTAGCAGGCAAGTATCCCAATACGCCTTGAAGAATGGCGAGGAGATAATACTAACTGATTATACTCCAGCCTGGATGAAGCAACCAGCAATGTTATTAATAGCATCATTCGGACCTGGTTCAAAGACTGGACTATTCTCGCCATTGCGCACAAATTAGATGCCATTCTCGACTACGACAAAGTCGCCGTCTTAGACGATGGAAAATTAATGGAATTTGACGCCCCGCGAAAGCTATTATCTCAGCATAATTCCATCTTCAAAGATTTATATCTTTTATCAACTAATCAGTAGTCTGTCCCTCGAAAGTTGGCTACTGGTGGCCTCGGGTCGACCGCGACTGAGCATAAACGACCGCCCACCTAGAAAATCACTTACACAATTGTACCACCAGAATCAGCTCTCTTTCATAAAGATACCCTCCTCAATTTTTTAAGCGCGCGACATCTCCCCTGTATATCATTTTAAGATAGAATAAAATTTAGTGTATAATAATAAAATTCCTACAGATATTAAAACTCTTTCGTCTTCCATTTATTTCTCTGAAATACTGCTGAAGTATACGCCCGGGAATAAGTCGACAAAAATTGTTGAGCGGGGAAGCTGCTTAGACTCTTGGCAGCGAGTACAGTAAGCTATTATTTATCAGGTATTGTTGCTATTCCCGCCATCGGCGAACCTGCCGACCAGTGTGGCTTAGGATGAAAGCACGTTAAAAGGACCCGTCATTGCGATATAACCGCCGTGACTAATCGTGGCCCCATACCTATTAGCTATGCTTGCCTCAGTACATATATGACGAGCAGCAGAGTTCGAATGGGCCACTGCAGTAAATAGATTGGACGCTGTGTCACGACTGGGCTCAGATAGTGCTATCAATATGAATAGTTTTCCCCAAGATAGTCTCGCCGTGTTATCTCAAAGCTTCATCTGAAGAAATCGCATGGCCTTCCTCTTAGAGCAAGCACGCTCCACACTGTACTGCGTGGAGGCGGGAACTTATGCGACCACCACCAATCTGCGATCCGATTTGACCAATATTCCACTAAAACGTAATTCTGCAAGGGCCTTGCTTGGTGGCGGGGACGTGCAGCTCGGCTTGAAGCTCTTTGGAGCATTGATAACCCGAGCTGTTCCCGTTTGCTGCTTTTGTTTTCTTTCCTACCAGCGATCAATTAGGCGAAATATTGGCTGTCGCCTTTGCCTTTTCTTTCGCATCTTTCACAATGGCCATTTCCAAGCTCGCCTTGCTTCTGGCGGGAGTCGCGGGCGTCATCGCGGCTCCCAGCTATGGCCAAGAGCCTCTAAACTCCATTACACCATCTAAATCCCAGTGCAATCTTCCTCCGATTTTAGATCCGGCAAGCGATGGACTCCCCTCTGCTGATGAGCTTTTTGCTTCCAAATCGGCACGAGACCAGCAAGTTAAGCGTCTTCAATCCATAGTCCAAGTCCCATCTATTTCCTACGATGACAATGGAGACGTCGGTGAAGATGAGCGCTGGGCGCCTTTCTTCGACCTGCACAAGGTCTTGGAAAAGACGTTTCCCAACGTGTGAGCCCGGCCTTTTTTAATTGTGTATCAATGCCGTTAGGATTTTTTTTTAACAAGTTTGTAGGCACAAGAGGGCCAAACTCGAGAAGATTAACACTCTAGGCCTTCTTTACACAATCCAGGGCTCCGATGAGAGTCTAAAGCCGGTGCTGTTGATGGCCCACCAAGATGTCGTCCCAGTTGCTGACGAATCAACCTGGACATACCCTCCTTTTGAAGCAGTGTATGACGGAGAGTATATCTGGGGCCGAGGAACCTCAGACGACAAGAACAGTCTCACAGCTATCCTATCTGCGTTTGAAGCTCTCTTGTCTAACAAGGACTGGGCTCCGAAGCGTACTTTCTTACTTGCTTTTGGATACGATGAGGAGTGTTCAGGCTTCCGCGGTGCTGGCCAAATTTCCGCACACCTCAAGGAGAAGTATGGCGAAGACAGCATTGCTGCTATCCTGGATGAAGGTGGCCTTGGATTGACGCAAGTTGGCAACGCGCTATATGTTCTTCCAGCTGTTACTGAAAAGGGCTATGTCGACATTATCTTTGAGCTAGACGTGGTTGGCGGCCACAGCTCTGTTCCCTTCCCACACACCGGTATTGGTATTATTGCGGAAATCATCAGCGAGCTCGAAGCCCACCCTTTCAAGGCCGAGCTAGTTGAGGACGGCCCAGTTCACGGCCACCTACAGTGCCAGGCACGCTACTCGCCTGAATCATATCCAGATCTCACGCGCTTGGTTCAACGAGACGATTTAGACGGCATTGCGAAGTGGCTGGTCAAGGCTGGCCGAAACACGCAGTATATCGTTCAGACTTCTCAGGCCGTAGACATCATTAACGGTGGGCAAAAGATTAATGCTATGCCCGAAAAGACTATCCTAGGCGTAAACTACCGAGTCGCCCACCAGAATAGCATTGCTGAAGTGCAGCACAATGCCGTTAAGCGCGTCAACAGCATCGTTAAGAAATACGGTATCAAGCTTAAGCCATTTGAGGACGATGAAGAGTATGAGGAATACGTTGCCAGCCTCGAACCTGAAGTTCTCGAGAAAGCCGGTTCGAAAGATGTCGACTACAAGGGCACCTTGGTTTTGTCAACTAAGGGCAAATTCCACCCCAGCCCCATTTCCCCTACAAGTGGTCACGCTTGGGAAGTCTTAGCCGGTACTCTTCGACACACTTTTGCTTTCGATAACGGAACCGTGGTTCCTACCGGAGAGATTATGACGGGTAACACCGACACTCGCCACTACATTGGTAAGTTATATATGCATTATTTCTGAAGCAGATTTAGTTGAGCTCCCATTGCTAAAACATCAAATAGGTCTTTCAGACAACATCTGGCGTTTCACTCCCGACCGCTTTCATGCTGAAAACAACATCCATACCATTGACGAGCACGCTCGCGTCGACGGTCACATTGAGATGCTCAAGTTTTACTACGACTTTGTGCGAAACTTTGATGCCGCTGAATTCTAAATAATGTCCCAGAAGGGAAAAAGTTTTAATAGGCAATAAATTGAGCAATCACATATCATAATTTGTTAAACTAATCTTCTCTCTTCTTGCTTGCGATCACTCTTCAGGCCACACAGCCTCAGCTAAATGGAAGCAGTGGGTCGCGTGATTCACTGCTATGGTTATTTCCCAATGCAAGGTAGATTCTGAAGAAATAAATGCATTAAGTATAATTTCGTGCCTGAATCAAATATTCGTCCCATTTGGCATATATAGCTAGCTTTCATAGATGTTCAGCATTTCTTACGTTATATACCTACTTAGGCATGTATAATTCTCGTGCGAGTGCATGAGCGTCGGTAATGAGGTACAAAGGTACATGTACTTCCTTAACCGGCTTATCGAAATTGACCGAGGGTAAATCGCGCTACCCTGATTCGCCAGAGATGTCGGGGAACGTCTCCACAGGGCCGAAAACGCCCTCCGAGATCCCCATAGCCGAAGCCGAATTAAAATGCTTATCAACCGGAGGTCACAGGCAGTTCAAGGGGAAAAGAATTAAGAAATCTGGGGTAATCCTATTTCCATTCATCATCGGCATCCCCAGAAACGCAAATTGTTCATATCGGCTCCCCACATTGGTTTAACCGAATCAACAGCTCCCGGGCAATTGAGAGACAAGCCGTGCCGTCTTATCCAAATTACCATCTCACTCACTCATCACGGCACAGAAGCCAAGTAGAGGCGATGGGTTCCCCCAAGTCAGATGAAGAGACATCATCAAGCTCCCCGCTCTTGCGTACGCGGTTGCGCGCAAGCCATGCTTGTACTGTCTGTAGAATTCGCAAAGTTAGATGCGATGTTGCAGTAACTGGTTTCCCATGCACTAATTGCCGGCTGGATTCCGCCAACTGCAAAGTGTTGCCGCGAAAGCGAAAGTGGTCAGTTACTATCATGTGGGGAGAGCTCTTATTGAATGCACGTTGCTAAAATTTTCAATAGGGAACAAAGAGTGAAGCGCGTATTAGAGCAAGAGGAAAAGAAGCAATCCCAATCCCGACACATAGATGTAGAAAAGGCGAAACCTTCACAATCAATTTTCCCAAACCCAAAGCCCCAAGCAGAAATTAAAAACGACCAAGAAGAGGACAGCTCGTCCAGCCCATCTATTAAGATCGATCCATCATTAACCCCAGCATTCCAACAAGAGGAATCGGATTCTAATAGCGAAGCTTTGAATTCAAACTTCGCTTTCACAGATGGTACCATTGACCCAAGCAAAATAGGAAGGCAAGATGGCCTTGGCAGTAGCAATCCCTGGGGACCAGGATATGACAAAACTACCATCTTCGGACTACAGCCGCCAGCACGTTTCGTACCTTATTCCAACTACAACTTTGTTGATGCTGGATCCCTCAATCAACTTAGTCATACCGATGTAACGTACTTGACAGAAAAGGGCTGTCTCACCTTACCTGCGGAAACAGCGCTGGAAGAGTTCTTTCAGCAGTATTTCTCACATGTTCATCCGATTATACCTCTACTCAGCGAAGCGGAATTCTGGGCAGTAGATGCTCGCATTCCTCTTCTCCTAATTCGGGCAATACTGTTTATATCATCTCCTGTAAGTTCACCAACGGTATCATGATGTATTAGCTCTTAGTAGCCATATAACTAACATTATAAAGTACGTGTCGGCATCAACGCTCCTCAGCCTTGGGTATAATAGTGTACAAGCAGCTCATATTGAACTATATACTGCTGCAAAGGTTAGTGTGCCTACATCTCATCTATCACGTAGCAGCTTCTAATCGTCTCCGGCCCGATTCAGACCTTGACACAGTTCGACATCCATAGGGACAATGTCGTCAGTGCACAAGTAGCGGTCCTGCTGACCTACTATTCGCCTGCACCGAGCGATACGACAAACACATACTGGCTGGTAAACGCAGTTCACTTTGCCCGCTGCGCTCATGCAGACCAGTATCATACACTAAGCGACGACAATCCCGCAAAGCTCAGACTTAAACGACTATGGTGGACCTGCATATTACGAGACAGGGTTATGTCTTTGAGTTTACGAAGACCATTAACGATTGGAAGTGATGAATTCGACTTCAGCCGCCACGTGGGCCTTAATCTTGCCGACTTCTCCGACGAGTTGGGAGTTTCTACGGTATATGACCGGCCGACAAGACAGATTATAGCACACTTTATGTCGGCATTCTGCGAACTCATTATTCCTTTGAATAAGGCTCTTACGATACTCTATCCAGCAGCTGGCCCAAAGACCGTCAACTCAGAGACAGACACTGGGAAGGAGTCAGATGCCTGTGCTGAAATTCTCGGGCTTTTGGACGTTTGGTACCAGAAGACAAGGGAGCGATTTGAGATTTCGGCCCCATCGATTGGCGTCCATAAATCTCTAACAATGTTCATCAAGATGACTTTTATCTACTACTTGTAAGGCTGCTTCCATCATAAGACAAGACTCATACTGACATCTTTAAGTTCTGCGAGAGCGAGCTTGTGCTATCATATGATGTTGTTATCAGTATCCAATCCCAGCCACGCATCGGACGTGAAGAACAACGATCTTCAAGTTCAAGCGGAGATGGACTCCTCGTTGAAAGGCATTACTGGAATGTTTATGCAACTAGCCCGCCTGGGACTTGTCCAGTATTTGCCAAACACATTGTAGGCTCATCATGATCCTCTTCCCTCCAAAATACAGCGCTAATTTAAATCTCCAGCGTTACCTTTACGGCTATCCCACTCATCTGGCAAGTTCTAGATGCAAAGATACTAAATACTGGGGCGCCCGCAGCAGACAATATGCGCGATCTCATGGTCTACACCAACGTCATGAACAAGTTCCGAGGCCTCCACGAGAACGCAAACCACGTACTAAAATTTATAAAACAGCTTATTGCTCACATCCAGACAACAGAATCTGTTGATATCAATGAGCATGAGCTGTTGGCAGACGCCTCTTTCCCCCCAGAACTTCTGTCGAGTTTCTTGCAGGGCGGAAAGACGCAGGACATCACTCACGAGCCGAAAAATAAATGGGCAAAATTATTTGCCGGAAAGCCACGAACGTACCTGCGAATCGCGTTGACAATTCAACATTCTCTTTCTAGTGGCAATTTTCCATCCGAAGAAGACTTTCCAAAGGCACTACAGACGGTTAAATTTGCAGAGGAGACAATGGATGGTGGCATTGATGTTGGGTTGTACAAGTATTTACAACATATGGAGGATTTCTTACTATCTGCTTAATCTGCTTAGTTATAATTAGCGGCGGTGTCTGGAAAAGCGATTCTTTTTATTTTTAATTTATACTTGAAATGCAAGCCATTGATTGATAGGCATGTATATAATTTGACTGAGTACTTTCTTTAAACTGAAAGTCAAAGAGTCTATTGCAATTTCTACGTACTCTACATACTTGATAAGACACGTGCCGTATAAGTCTTGCCGTCTACAGCCTCTCAAAACTTAACTCGGCATCGCTATCCGACTGTCCTCCTCAGCGTCTATAAATAGCGCCTGTTTTAGATGCTGTTTTTTGCAACCTCAAGCGCAAACACGCAATTGCAAAAGAGTTTCGCTACGTGTACCCGAAGTGGTCAGAAAATACGGCGATGAGATGCCCTTTTGGTTCAAACCACGCTAACTATGCACCGCTGCGGAGATTTCATGGTTCTTTTGTATCGTGCGTCCGACTTTCTCCTCATTTGCCAGTCCGTATGCAAAGTAAAAGATATATAAAGGCAGAACCAACAGAAGAGTCTACATGGGTGAGCCATTTCTCTCATTTAAAATACCCACAGCCATTAACATATCCATTAATTATACTGATTTTTGCAAAACCTCATGCTGAATGCCAGCCAACGCTGTTGCAATCTTTAAGCCAACATACCAACGCCAATACGAGATTAAACAATTAAGAACGAGATGCAGAGTCCAGAGAGCAGTGACAACGAATGGCCCTGTTGTAAGGCACCGGAAAAATTTCGCCTTCCTAGAAAAATAAAACCTATTCATTATGATATTACACTTGAGCCGAATTTCGAAGAGGCGGCGTATTCCGGCCAGGTCATCATCCGACTCGAGGTGCTAGAAAAAGCTGGTGAAGTCACATTGCACTCCGAGAATCTGATCATCGGGCCTGCGTTTATTGAGGGCTCAGATAGAAAGTAAACCCACTACCCTCAATTAGCTTTCGTAATATTGCTAACAAAGTATCTCAGCGATCGTATCCCATTCCTAGAGAATAAAAAGGCCGGCATGATTAACTTCTACTTTGGCAAGCCTCTAAGTGCAGGAGAAACAGCATCTCTCCGGGTCAAATTTACTGGTGGTCTGCGCAATGACATTTCAGGTTTCTATGCTTCTCATTACAACAACCCCGATGGTTCTAAGGGCGTGCTAGCGACGACACTTATGGCACCAACATACGCCAGGCGGGTATTTCCTTGTTTTGATGAACCGGCATTCAAAGCTACTTTCCACGCTACCCTCATATCCGATTCACATCATGTCTGTTTGAGTAATATGAACATCGAAACGGTACAACCATCTGCCAAACAAGGCAAAAAGATCACCCGATTTCACAAAACTCCACCAATGTCAAGTTACCTCGTCAGCTTTTCTGTTGGTGATTTACAGTATATCGAGAATACCGAAAGTCGTTTACCCATTCGCATTTACACAACTCCATCAGACGACGTACAATTGACACATTATGCTGCTCACACTGTTGCCCGCGGCCTCGAGTTTTATGAGGATAAATTCAAGATCCAATTTCCACTGCCCAAATTGGATTTCTTGGCAGCTCCTACATTCCTACCTGGGGCCGTGGAAAATTGGGGGATGATTATGGGACAGTCGTCTTTCTTCCCGCTGGACCCTTTGGTCGACGGAGAAGACAAAAGAGAGACGATTGCGGATACTTTGCTCCACGAATTGGCTCACATGTGGTTTGGAGACTTGGTTACTGTGGAATGGTGGGATCAACTTTGGCTTAACGAAGGCGGGTGAGTCCATATCCCTACTTGAAAAACGAAATGCAAGTAGCTCTGACTTATTTATAACTAACAAATTGCAGTGCCACAGCAATGACTATAGTAAGATCATTTCATGAATTTTCGATTTTTTACGCTCACTAACATTTCCAGGACTGCTTACGGAGCTTAGAACCCACATGGAGATCATGCGCATATCGTCGTACTGGAAGCACCGTAGGCGCACTCGGCATAGACGCCTATCGAAGCACCCATCCTGTTGAGATGCCAATTTTGAGCCCCGAAGATATTTCCCAGGGTTTTGATCAAGTCACCTATTCGAAAGGCGCCTTCGTCCTGTGCATGCTTCGCGATTATCTGACCCCAGACGTCTTCTTTTCTGCGATATCAGATTACCTGCAAGCTCATGCCTACAGCAATGCCAAAACCAGCGGTTTGTGGGCCTCATTTGAGAAGATTTGCGGACAAGATATCGTTTCCTTGATGGATCCGTGGACCAAGAAGTCTGGTTATCCCTTTCTCATTGTTTCCGAGAAAGATGGTGAAGTCCACCTTGAGCAGCATCGATTCCTCTTCACTGGAGATGTAAAACCTGAAGAGGATCAGACCATTTGGCCAATTTTTCTCAATGCGCGGACGACAGCAGGAACTACTTCCACAATTCTTCAAAATCGCACTGGAAATCTACCGTTTGATACTAAAGACAGCCAAGACGACTTTTATATACTAAATGCCAATCGCACATCGCTTTGTCGCGTCTTATATCCAGAAGCAAGACTCACAAAGTTGGTACAGGCGTGTCACAGTGGGCTTGTGACTTTGGAGGAGCGGGCTGGCCTGATATCAGATGCATTTGCCTTTGCTCAGGCAGGCGACTATAAAACTTCTACTGTGCTTGACCTTGTTAGATCGTTGGGAGAGAAGGAATATCTTCCGTGGACCGAGCTTGCCGACCAGTTTCAGAACTTATTCCAGGCGTATATTGGAAACCAAGCCGTGTCGAATGCTCTAAAGTCTTTCTATGTCCAGATTACGGCTCCAATAAGCCACCGTCTGGGCTGGGACTTTACAGCTGACGGAGATCACGAAACACAACTATTCAAGGCACTAGCTTTTGTGGAGGCAGGTATAGCCGGAGATAATAAGGTTTTACAAGCAGCAAAAATAATGTTTGAGAAGTTTGGCAACGGGGATGAACACGCAATTCACAAGAGCATACAGCTTGGAGTGTTTCGAATGGTGCTACTTAATGGCGGGGAAAAGGAGGTAAGTCATTCTAGGAAATGATAGTAGAAATGTTGCTTTGGCTAACAGTATTTATAGTACAATGTGATTTTTGATCATGCTAAACATGCGCCGTCTTCGTATAGTCGACGCATAGCCGCGCAATCGCTCCTTGCCACGGAAGATCCCGCTCTCGTTAGGCGCACTTTGGACGCTATATTATCTAAAGAGCTCGAGCCATCCGAGGCCCCAATTACCTTGAAAGGATTAGGATTTTCAAGAACAGCGCGTGACATGGCTTGGGCATGGGTTCAAGAGAATTGGGAACAGATCATCCTAGCGTTTCCCGATACCCTTGGCAGCAGAGATCGGATGATAAGATTCACCACACTTTATCTAACGACTCGCAGTCAGCTACTGGATCTTGAAAGACTGATCAAGGAGCAAGATATACGAGGTGTGGAGCGAGAGCTGGATCACAGTGTGGAGTACGCGCAGGGAATAATCCAATGGGTAGAGAGAGATACGCCCGATGTGGAAGCATGGCTGGAGAATTGGCTGGAGAATGAAATATCTCGGGGAATTGCTTTTTAAGAAACCGACCAATTTAAGTTACTCTCGAAGATATCGAAAGGCCGGAAGAAATAGCGACTCGCCTATCTTAAATTATGGCATTCTGCAAATCTATCCAAGCATGTGCAACGCATCGTCTTTGGTCATCTGATATCCGACAAATGGAAATTTCCAGGAACCGCTTTATAAAACAATTGTAACCAAGTATCTAATGGTGTGATGCGCCTCCACTTTCAACTTCTTCCTTATTATAGCCATAAGCCGTCAATAATTTTCCGTCAATTTTGACAGGTGTCGCAGCTATTCTCGATGTAAGATTGTCTTCTTCATTGACGACGAGCATAATGGCTGCTTTCTTACCTGATAGGACAAAGTAAAGACGAGCGGGTTCATCTGAGTAGTTTGTCCATCCATGGATCGTACCGCGCTGGACGCACACGTCGCCAGGCTTCATGTCGATGCGGACACCATCATCGAGATGGCTACATATAGATGCATTAGCGACTAGACCAAAAGAACTTTAAAACTCAGAGAAAAGCAATGTACCAGGAAACTTCTCCATTGAGCAGAATGCCGAAATCTAGTGACTCCGTCCGATGGAACATCTGCCGCAATTTTTAGTTATGTGGCCTTGGAGGATTGAATACCCCACGCTGGATCTGAAATAAAAAATACGGTTACCGTTTCCACTTTTGGTGGGATGTCTACAACTCGGAGAATAATCCCTTTTTGGTTGGACAAATCAGTGGTTCGCGTCTTGGTAGGATCAATCCATTCGTCGTTGGACGCTGGGAATCGGTTCGTCTCATAGAGCACGGCAAAATTGGCCCCCGTTGGCGTCGGCACGCATGGAATTGGGCTATCGGCAACAACAACGGCTCTACCTTCTGAATTGTGGCCAGTGACAATTCGTCTGGGGTCTGGGAAGAAAGAAGTCATGTTGAAGGTATTTGGTATAGGGGTTGCGTGTAATAATGATATGAAACGGTGAAGGGCAAACGCAAGGTGACCGCGAGTATATAGAGGAAACTCATCAACAGTTAGACTGTAAATCACATGACACAGTTTCTGAGACATACAACGCAGAAACGATGTGCGGTGTAGCCGCAGATTACTTAACAAGTCTGTACTCTACTAAGCATTGTCAACTCTGTTTGCCGGTAGTTATCCGACAAACTATCCGAATTGCCATATCCTATGGCTATGATAACTCAACAACTGATGACAGGATAAGCTCTAATTTGCGGGCTAGTATCAAGTCCCCCTATATTAAACTCCGCCCTTGACAAGTGATATTTGTTGGGAGCATAAGCACACTGGGGAATATGGGGACACAAATGTACAGTAAGACCGATGGGCTGCCTAACAGGTTACAGGGGACACATTTGTCTATATCAAGATTAGCGAAGGCCGAATAGGCTACTGTAGATCTGCATGAAGCCCATGTGGTTTAAAGCTAATTGACTATAACAGCATATTCCACTAATAAGCCGTTGCATCATAATATTAACGAATCGCTAGCTGAGTACGGAGTAGCAGTTAAGTAGATATGCACTTAGGGTCCTCGGCAAATAGTACGGCGTCCATACGTGCATGTCTGCATATATGCGATATCGGCGCATTCTCTCGTACTTCTCACCTTACACCAGGCGGCGTACAAGATAGCACCAAGTGAATTGCAGGGGATTAACACTAGCAGAATACGCCACTAGTACGGTCGCACTTAGATAGCCCGGCTTTGCAGAAGTGCAATAACTCCAGTTTTCCCGAAATATGAAATGAAAATACAGTGTATGCACAGTGCAGTTACTGAATAGACTTTGCAAAAGTGCAATAACTCCAATTCTCCCAAAATAAAGAATGAAAACACAGTGCATATACAGTATAGTTACTGTATTTATGGCTGGAATATGTCTTACTATCTTATCAGGCAGCAGCATCACTTACAAGCCGGATGACCTTGATCGAACGAAGTAATCTTAATTCAACTAGATGACCCTGATCTAATTGGATGACTTTGATTGAGCCGGATGACGCC
This sequence comes from Trichoderma evansii, assembly GCF_050947405.1. Classification (NCBI taxonomy): domain Eukaryota; kingdom Fungi; phylum Ascomycota; class Sordariomycetes; order Hypocreales; family Hypocreaceae; genus Trichoderma; species Trichoderma evansii. The sequence continues at coordinate 933,201 of NW_028145201.1, read as the reverse complement.
GATTCAATTTAACTGGAAACCGCACCAGACTTGTGGCTGCACCACAAATGCAGAAAGACAAAAAGGGGCTTACATATAAAATTCTCAATCTATAGCGCTAAAATCATCGGCTAGTCTGCAGCGAACATGCATAACAAATATAGTCTAAGAAGGCGGCCTACTGTACTGTGTCTATATACCAGTATATCCACTATTCGCAATTTCACTCGCGAAAGAGAATCTAGAGTTGTAGCAGCTCCACCACTCCATAAGTCTCTATTTCGTACCAAAGAACGAATAATAGTAGAGCAGTATGTTATACGTAAATCTTTAGAACTTAACCAAGTGAAGCCAAGAAGATGGATAGACACTGCTGTTTAACGCCGCTCCTAGATATACTCAGGTAAGCATAAATTGTCATCTGAAACATGACCACATAGCTGGCCAATGATAGTAATAGCCGTTCATACAAAGATGCCAGAGTATAAGTCATCATTTGAGCATTAGTCGTTGCGTACATCTATGACGATAGTACAACTACACCGCTCGTATTTGCATGGCAGCTGGTCAAAGAGGCAAACAGCCTAATACGCATAGCCTCTTGCTCTATAAGCATCGTAGCAAAATTATCGTATGTGATTGCCATTTTCCTATCCATAAACTTAGACCTATGTATCAGGAGTCAATCTACCGCCTGCAACAAATTCACTTTCCGTTGCTACCGGGTCGTAATTAGCAATGCTAGCGTCATCGTGAATTCTTGTTTAGGAAAATTGATGCTATTTTAGTTACTATCTGCGGCTAGATCGCTCCGCGTATCGTACAACATGTCCGCTTTGAAGACCAGAAGTGTCATTCCACCCATAAATGATTTTTGGCCTGTTTTTTTTTTTTTTTTTGGCTTATTAATTCCGAAAATTGTGTGGGGCATTTTCGGGCCAACTCGAAGTCCGCGTGAAGAGTCTGAATCTCGGGCTGATATTGTGTCGAAGATAGGGCAGCTACGAGACCCGACTCGGGCTATAATTCCAGTATAATCAGCGGAGAAGATATGTATCGTGAAGGATAGTATACAGGGAGAAGTAGAATGACGTGATCCGTTCAATGACAAAGGGAGAGGGATAGAGGCTGACAAACTCTACAAATCTCCAAAGCTGCAGTTGGTGTATTTGATATGTATGCGGGCGTAACTGATCTACTAGCGTACCTAGCCAGCAGATAGTCAAACAAATAGTACCCGAGAAATGGGGACTGTGAATGAAGACGCACGCATATCGAATGCATGGACTATGGCATCGAGCAAAGCGGGGGGTATTGGTGTCGTAGCAGTGCGCATAGTTTAGATCCCTGCCTTCAGATATCCGCTTGTAGGTATATCCGCTTGTAGGTATATCCGCTTGTAAAGGTAACTTATATAATGTTGCCGAGGCCGAATTCATGAACTCCTCAATCTTCTCCATAATTTTGTCGTTCTACGCAAGCAAGGAAAAACCAGTCTGGACTTCTCAGCATAGCACTTAGTCCCCAACTTCTCATATCATCGCGAGCCATAAAAATAAGGACTCTGAGCTTGGTCTCAATACTGTTACCATGTTCAAGCGAATTGGTAATATTTTGACACAGGGTTTCCCACCGAAGCCTGCTTTCACAGAAAAGAACTTAGGTGATCTCTCTGGAAAGGTCAGTTCAAAATCCCAACAGGATGGCATCTCTGCGTGTAACCTCTGAGTCGCCTACTAACGCTGCTTGTGTCCACTCGAGCAGGTCATCATTATAACCGGCGGATACTCAGGTGTGGGATACCAGCTTACACAGCTACTTTATGCGAAAAACGCAGTGATCTATATCGCAGGGCGCCGCGAAGACGTTGGTCAAGATGCTATCAAATCCATCAAAGAAGCTCATCCCGACTCCAAGGGAAGGCTAGACTTCTTGCTGCTCGATCTAGCGGATCTATCCACTATCAAGGCCGGCGCAAATGCCTTCCTGGAGAAGGAGACGAGGCTCGACATTCTTTTCAACAATGCAGGAATCATGCGCTTGCCTAAAAAGGCCCCAAACAGGTCGAAACAGGTAGGTCGCATTCTCCCTCCGTTCACTATGATGGCGCAGTATGAGATACTGACCCTTTTTCGTCCAGTATCACGAAATAATGCTGGCTGTTAACTGCTTCGGGCCCTACCTCTTCACCAAGCTCCTTCACCCGGTCCTCGAATCAACTGCCAAATCTTCACCGACAGGCAGCGTCCGTGTTGTTTGGTTGGGGTCGCTTATGATTCAGTTAGGGGCGCCAAAAGGTGGCATAGATCTCGATGACCTGGATTACAAGAAGAAATGGCTGGATGAGATGACCAGATACTCGGCCAGCAAGGCTGGAAATCTCTTCATCGGTAGCGAATGGGCCAGGCGAGATGCCGACAATGGAATTTTGCATTTGGTAAGCGATCGTGTTTGAAGACGTCATCCTCGATGGTTTCAAGTATTCTAACAATGTGTCAACCTGACAGACTGTCAACCCTGGTAACCTCAAAACACCACTGCAGCGCGACGTACCTGCGATCGAATACTACCCAATGGTAAGTGATTTACTTTTTACAAAGCCCCAGAAAATACATATCACGCTAATGCTGAGGCTAGTTACCGGTCCTTCATGATCCCATCTACGGCGCATACTCGGAGCTATTTGCTGGCTTGTCTCCAGATGTCAAGCCTAAACACAGTGGACGATACGTCATGCCCTGGGGTCGATTCGGCCCAACTCGTCCAGATGTTGACGATTCTCTATCTCCACAAACGGAGAAGACATATCCAACGCTGGGAAATTCTTCGAATATTGCGAAAACCAGACGAAATCCTTTGCATAGGAATTTTATGCGATGTGAAGAATTGGCCAAGGCTGGGTGCGGCTTGGTTGGCATCCGCAAGATAAGGCAAAATGCCAATGGCGAAAGAATATTGCTCGAAAATGATACCTTTTGAAGTTTTTTTAAAGCTATAAAATTAAAATGAAGAAAAAAGAGAGAGAAACAAGAAAGAAAACATTCCCTTTCATCATGTCACAGCGAAAGGGCAACTTTCTATAATCACACTCAAGGGTGCGAATACCCAATGTCCAAATTCATGGGAGGGTAAGTCTCGATTTCGTTTGACAAGTTGAATCACCGTATCAAATCTCTTACACCCATCAAGCAATCGATGATCTTTTAAGGGAGAGAAAGCAAAAAAGGAGAAGAAACAAGCCCTGACGATCATCGGAAGCGGAATTGATTCAGTGTACCATTGGAATTAGTAGATCTTGATTTCGCTACTTTCTTGCAATGTCATATCGATTGTCATAACAAGGATAGATACACATACACACACATTCGCAATATTGTTGAAACAATAAAAAAAAGAGACAGATTTACATATTCCATTACATGCTGTAAGGGGAAACCCATAGAAGCGACGTTTATGCGGGTCAAATTAAACAAGATCGTCGGTGGCTGAGTCTTTGTATGCCCTCAAGATATATGATCTGACACACAAAAAAAAAATTGTGTCAAGCAGATTAAGATGACGTTTGAGGTTCAGATATGCTAAGACAAACTGTAACAAGATGTTTGAGGCACTCGATTTGTCGTAAATCATAATGGACTGACGGGACAGCACCTGTCTGAAACTTTGACCCATAGGGCAAGTCATGGTCGTACTCACAGATGCAAAGTGATAACAGCTGTGCTACTGGCACCCATGATTATTCTATCTACCTGAAACGGGATTCTTAAGCAGACAATGAATCGTGTCGTCCACGTCCGCTCAGGAGTAGTTTCGGCAGATCGCCAACCACGAGCTTCGAGTAGTGCGTCTTGTGCGGATAGAGATATTAATAGCATGGCACCAAAACAAGCACGCGCAAGCTTGCAGGCTTAGCAGCATGACTGTCTAAGCGAGAACAAGATTTCTTGATCTATTTCCTAGCCCCAGCGTGGGTCGGGTGGGTTTCATCCCGTTATGTACGAATACGGGTCCTCGTGCTATAAGCTTTCCGACTTTGAGCGACGGAGGGGCCCTGGAGGAGCTTGGACTGGGTCCCGTCGGCAGTGGCCTTGGAACCGGTAATGTTTTCCCCTTGGGCGCAAGAATTGATCGTTGGGCAGCAATCTCAAGACTACGGGCCGTAAATAGTCTTTCGACCGTCGCATGGTGCCGGCCGAAATCAAGGATCGGTGAAGGCGATGAAGAATTTTGCATAAGACTAGCTCCTGATATCTCTACGCGCTAGTTGACATCCTGTAGATAGGCGCCGGGGGTTCATCCGATAGGCGGATTCACGCCTGGAAGTGAGATGGGAAAGATTCGAGAACAAAGCTTGGGACACCATTCAGCTGCTTGGCGTTCTCTGGCGTTGGCCTTGCTGGGAAGACCCTAGCAGGGCTCTTATCGAAGAAGCTAGCCAAAAGCCAGCCTAGATGGAAGAGGTTAATTAAGATTGAGAGCTCTAGCCAGGGCGAGGCGGCTGAAAGAAAGAAAAAAAAATTAAAAGTGGTGCGGTCTGTTTACCGATTCCAGGCATCTTCGCCACCAACGTCAAAGGCTTTTGCCATGAGGCGCATATAAGTGCGTGATACAGTAACGAGATAACATAATAATTTTACATATCCTCAGCAGTCGAATACGAGTTTGCGAGTATGCCATAGGTACGCAAGCAAAGCGTAACGAAGACATGCTTTGCCACGGCTTGCGGAGAATTGATGGAGAATTGATGGAGAAACTATCTCGCCTCGCAGTTGATAACCTGATAGAGGCTGCACGTGCACTGTCTAGCGATAAGCTCATCGCCGGCTTAGGTCCAAAGAGGCAACCCGAGCGGCTATACGGTACCCTGTACCTCCATATCGCTACCAAAGCTTGGCCAGCAGAACCGCTTTTCAGGTCCACCTGCAAAACTTCTCTCTATCACGCACTCATTCTTTGCATCTTGTCTGACCCGCTGCCTTGGCTAGCTTGCCTTTTCCTTGCTGCGGATTTCGTATTATTGATGATTATGCGCCCGATAGTCGGCGGCCGCCTCGAAACTACCGATTGACTAAACTCGGCAGGTCGGAGCCAGGAATGACTGGAAATATGCTGATGATATTGATAGCATGGGCATGGCACACGGCGGCGGCAGGGACAGACGGGACGGCAGTCATGCGATGGAGATAGAGAAGAGCCACCGATGATCACGGAAGCCAATGGATGTTGCCGCAGACCAGCCGATCATGACAAGCAAACACTGATTTGCCAACGAGCTCAGAATGGAATCATGGCACTGACATCGGGATATGGAGCACGGTGGACAGGTGGAAAGTAAAAAAACCGGGGATTCAAAGCTGGCGTCCGCCATGTTCCTGGGCCTGCCAAGCGCACGCCTCGCCTGCAGAAGCTTCCGCACCGGCCTCTGGCATGCTCGCGGACGTTGGATTCCTCTCCGGAGACCCCCCACTATTCGTCTCGCCATCGTGGCTGTAATTGCAAAGCTAACAGGCTTGGGACCCAGACAAGCTTTTTGGTCGCTGACACTACACCCAGCCGCTATCAGGGATCACCACGCCCAAGGGGGGAGGGGCATTCCAGACCAGCCGGAGATCCAACCCTCCTTGACCATTACTCATGGCAGTTTTTTCTCTCTTATTTACATGTGCTCACGCAGCTGTGGTTGCTGTTCTCTCCCAAATCATGCTACATCATCTCCCTTTCTCTGGCTCGAAGCCCCTCCTCAAACCCTGAGACAGGTCTCAGAGCCGACCTTACTGACAGCCGGCACACCACAGCAATGTCAACAGACCCCAGAGATTATGGAGACGTTAGCGAGATCTCTACACCAAGCCGCAAAGGCAAGAAGCGTGTAGTCTGGAGCGAAGATGAATCGAAGCAATCATCGTTGAGGTCATCTGCAAACCTTTCGGCTGGTCCGTTTGGCAGAGAAATCGCCTCTCCCAGCAGTGGTGACTGGCTCTTGGATCACAGCTCGCCTGCTGGATATTTCGAACGCTCTCCCCAGGCATCACCAAACCTACAGCCCACTCCCTTGGGAGCACCAGACGCTCAGGAATTGAGACTTGCCTTAAACATGGTGCTGCTGACAGAGGAGCAAAACTCACACGATTTACAAGCGTCACCGGCACAAGCATCGACTCCCTTACCGAAAGCTGGAGAACCCACTACCCCAAGAGTTCCAAGACCAGTCTTGAGGCGCAATACCAGTTACAATGTCCCTCAAGAACAGGAGGAAGCGGACAAGGCGGAGAAGCATGTCACAGAACGGCAGCTTCGATCCATGACCGACGCACGGCAACGAGCGGATCGTCTAGCTGTATCGGTGGGCTCGTATTACTCCCGGTCTGCCCCAGGTTCAAGACGAAACTCGATTGAGCTTGAAAGGTCATTCCAGCCCGTCCTCAACGTCTCAGACGATCATGATCCAGACTTGGATGATGACGCTACTACCACTACTAGCCGCACATCTACTCTTCGGGAATATACGCCTTACAACACGCACTCTACTACATATCGTACCCCCCATAGCTCCCGCTTGTACCAGCCACATGAACAGGATAGGGCAGAGACGCTCGTGGGCTCTCATGATAAAGACTATCTATTCCATCCACAGCCCTCTTCATCCGGCAGATCAACTCCGGTCATCATGCAGGCCTACACCCAAGACTACGTTCCCAGGCCATCCAGATATCGTGGAGGCATTCTTTCCTCTCTGCTTAAGCTTCACCGAGATGGCAACGGAGCCAATCGAGGCCAAGGTAGCAGTGGGTTCACCACTCCTGTTACGACACCATCAACTCCCACCATGTCTCCACAGCATTCCCCTCCGTCTTCCAGACGGCCCTCTACTGTCAGCACTGTTCGATCACGATCGTCTAGCCGTCTGGGAGGCTATCACAAATCCGGAAACTCGACTTCTTCGCTTGCATTGGCTGAGCTGCTAAAGTCATCCACGATGTTTGCTGCTCCTGGTTCTAGTGAAATATCCGATCATTTTGGTGAAAAGAGGAAGAAGGAAAAGAAGTCAAAGAAGGAGCAAATTCGAATTACCGTTCACATCGCTGGCACAATTGCACGCCACAAGTATCTCTTGAAGCTATGTCGCGCCCTCATGCAGTACGGTGCTCCAACGCATCGTCTGGAAGAGTATATGAGCATGTCCTCCCGCGTTCTCGAAATCGAAGCCCAGTTCCTTTACATGCCATCTTGCATGATTATCAGCTTCGATGATAGCTCTACCCACACCGCGGAAGTCAAAGTGGTTCGAGTTCCCCAGGGAGTCGATCTCGGCCGCTTACGAGATGTTCACAACATCTACAAGGACGTCGTTCACGACATACTTGGCGTGGAGGAGGCAACTCGGCGCCTTGATGAGGTCATAGATCAGAAACCGAAGTTCAATACCTGGTTTCGCGTATTCATGTATGGCCTCGCCTCGGTTTGTGTGGCACCATTCGCCTTCCAGGGCCGCTTCATCGATCTGCCTGTTGCCTTCCTTCTGGGTTGCTTGGTTGGACTTCTTCAGCTCGTGTTTGCCCCCAGCAATGAACTTTATGCTCACGTTTTCGAGGTATCTGCTGCCGTTATTACGACATTTATAGCCCGCGGCTTTGGATCTATCCAGGGTGGAAATCTGTTTTGCTTTAGTGCCTTGGCCCAGAGTAGTATTGCTCTTATTCTTCCCGGTTACATGGTGCTCTGCGGTTCTCTAGAGCTTCAAAGCCATAACATCGTCGCCGGTAGCGTCCGTATGGTGCACGCAGTCATCTACACCCTGTTTCTTGGCTATGGCATCACCATCGGAGCCTCACTGTATGGCATGCTTGACAGCGGTGCGGCCAGTGCCACAACTTGCGAAAATCCTCTCAGCGCGAACCGCGCATGGTCAATCCTATTTGTTCCGGGCTTTACGCTTTGTCTGTGTATCATTAACCAGGCTAAGTGGAAGCAGACGCCTGTCATGACTATCATATCTCTGGCTGGTTTCTGTGTCAACAGCTATTCGAGCCAATACTTTCAGGCCAACAGTCAAATATCCAATATGCTTGGCGCGCTGACCATTGGTATCTTGGCCAACCTATACTCACGACTTGGACGGCACGTGCAAAACGCTTGGCTGGATCTTGTAGAGTGGTGGCAGGCACGAGTCCAGCCGCGATTTTCCAAGAGGAAGCAGACGATGCCTCCTCTACCTGACGTGGAATCCAGCGCGGGACCACCTCCAGAAGAAAAGAAACGACTGCCCAGGAAGGTGGGATATAGTCTTGCTGCGGCTGCCATGCTCCCAGCCATCTTTGTCCAGGTACCTTCTGGTCTAGCTGCGGGTGGCTCGCTGTTGGCTGGCATCAACTCGGCCAATCTTTTGAATAAAAATAGTACAGCAACTTCCAGCACTTCTCAGATCGACGGTACTGCATTCACGGTTTTATTGAGCGTCATCCAAGTCGCAATTGGCATCAGCGTGGGCCTTTTTATGAGTGCCTTGATTGTATATCCGCTTGGCAAGAGGAGAAGCGGATTATTCAGCTTCTAATTCTTAATCGCTGACATTTTGTTTTTTCTTTTCGACCACTTTTCTTCTTGCTTTTCATTCATTCCTTTTCAGCAAGCAACACTACAAGAGCGAACAGCGAAGAAACCAGACTCGTTATCCAGATAAGACAGACTTCTATTTAAGCGACTTGCAAATCTTTATTCAACCGAGCAAATTTGTTTATTATAATGTTATTCGACATATTCTACAAGGTCCAGGAGCAAGGCGGACAGAAAGGAAGGATAGGAGTTTCACGTCTTGCAAACACAATTTAATACCCAGTATCTCGGCGCAATTTAAAAATATACAAGAACTTTTTTTTTCCTCGGTCCAAGGCGTTAGCGAGCTCTTTTTTTTTTTACGGACCATCTTTCTCTCCAATTTTTTTGTTTAGGGACAGCGTTTCAGAAAACACACACACACACACACACGATGTACAGCATGCTTGTTCTAGGCGATTATATGAAGACTATAAATGAAATAGATAGATATTAGATATCTACAGGCTAGATACCGTGTTAGACATCATACAATTTGAATAGATGGGAACCAACACCTACTCCAAGCGTTTTCAGCTACAGTGAGAATTGTTCTAAAGTACCAAGTATATGTTCGAGATTACATCGTGATGAAATGTGACAGCCATTCTAAATAGATTACGGCATCCCATACTAGCTGCCCGAGTCCGTAACATCTCCCTCTTGCCTATGTCCTGTCTCTCCGCCACTGTGGCTACTTAGCCACTCAACTCACTCCATTCATATACATATTACTGCAAGGGAAACTCAATGGAATGAACTTAATAAGCTAGTTCCAGATCCACGTGCATTCAATGATACCCCAGTGATCAGCTGGGTTTGAAGCAGAGTCGTCTGGAGGTTGGGGTTCTGAAATGTGGCTTGGCGAGAGAATATGTGATGCTTGGGACGAATATGCGGGGGAAGAGACATGACATGTTAAAAGCGAAGGGGTGTGTACGGGTGAGTGGGAGTGAAGCATTTGATTGTTCGATCTATGAGGAATACGATGGAATGTCTGGGAAGTTCAAGGTTTTGCACATACAACATAAGACATGGACATGCAGCCGTGGGAGGCGAAGCAGCACACCTAGGAAAGAAATATAATAGCGAGTACTGACTTGGATGCCTCAAAAAAGTTCATCTCATGATACCGCGGCTAGAGGGTAGACGGGATGTAACACTCCATCTGGAACTTTTGAACTGACGGTTGGCATGTGTCACTCCTGGTATCATGTCTCATCATACGAGCAAGGGTGTTAAATCTCGTATAACGTGGGGAAAGGCGTTCTCGACATCTGGCTACAAATTACGTTATGTCATATTTTGTCCATTCTTCCGCTTTTGGATAAAGATGGTCCTGTGACGTCTTGGTATGTTCTACGCTTTGTGCTGATATTCTTCTTGATGTCGACGATTCTTGGTTTCGTGGGGCATATCGATGTATAAGCCTAAATTAGTGGCGATGTAGTAGTAACAAGTAGCACTCGCTTGTAAATGGAAGCTGCTTACGAATGAGGGTAATAAAATAGGATATAGAGAAATAAAAATGAGTGTGCATCTGGATATTGGATTGTAAAGTATGCGCTATATCCAAGCTGTTATAATCACATGCTTCTGATATCGAACTTGGCTCTCAAGCAAATCCACCCAGTGGGCCTACAATTGCTATATGAATTGCCTGACTTTAAATGGGATATATAATACAACATAATTGACCAAATATCACATTCTTTTTAAATCTTATAATCCCTAATACCGGCAGATTTTATTCCAATATGCGTCCTAATGCTCCCAGTATTAGTTCTCTATCTACCCTAGAAGGTAGCCAAATTTTGACTGTAATATCGCAAAACAAGCGCATATACAATCTCAATAGGACTAGTAAATCTAGAATCAAAAATATTGATAAAAGAAGGACATTAAGAATTCAATTAATAAATGTTTGCAGTCTTTCCTCACCAAGAGCAAAAATAATAGAGAAAACAATATTTGTATGTGGTGGCTGATGCCCTGTCCTTAGCTCATACGCTAATGCTGTTATCGGAGTAGTCATTTATAAGTCTTTTTTGACAAAGCTGATCATATCAAATGATCGGCCAAATGGTCTAGTGGTATGATTCTTGCTTTGGGTTACCAACTCAACTGCAAGAGGTCCCGTGTTCAATCCACGGTTTGGCCCCAAACCTTTCTTTTTGCATTTTTCTTGAAATAACATCATAATCATTTTACTAAAGATGCACAATTTTTAATTTTGATTTTGATTATATTTTGGGGGAAATAATATTTTTTTTCACTGTTTGGCTTTAAAGCGTAGCTGCCTGTCCTTTATTCAGAGTACAAGCACCTTGCATGGTTTGTTCGAGATTAAGATAATCCTTTTTATTAACATAATGTCTACACTACTCAATCTAAAACCTCCAACATGGCATATCCTTTATGCGAAATTGCCTTCTTCACCATACCCAAGGGATTGATCTTCTCCTTCTTCTTCTTCGACACCTTTTCGGAACTCTCTTCCTTGCCTCCTTCGTCGTCCTCCTCCTTGTCTTCCTCGTCCTCGTCCTCATCCTCTTCATCAAACATTCCATCCTCCATAAACATCTTCAACATGGCCTGCGAATATCCACCCACCAAAGCTGCGCCCTTTCTTCTTCCCAGCACAGGCTTCGGCGCAGTGTCATTTCTTCCACCCGCAAGGTTCCAAAATACGAGCTCGGGCACCTCATAGCCATTGTTCTCGTAACTTTCCTCGATTCTCCAGTGAGAATTCCTAGACCAAAGACCTACCTTCCCATTTCCTTGCGCCTCGTCAAATTGCATGTCGCTAAATACAAATACGCGCTTCACCATGTCCTCCTGCTTTACATTATTCTCAATAGCCCAAGGAAGGATGAGTTTTTCGAAAACGGCAACAAAGTTTGTGTTATACCCCCAACTTGTTTCTTTAATCTTTTCAATCTTCTTATGCAGTGGCTCTGTCGCATCAATGGATATCAGTTCGGGACTCGCACTGAACGAGATGAACTTGCCACCGAATGGAGGCTCCGTTACTTCAGCGATTAAAAGTGAGAGGCCAATTGCAGAGTCCATGGGTGTCGTGCCGTCCTTGAATGTGGGGAGGGTCATACTTCCGGAGACGTCGCATACTGCGATGCAAGACGACAGGGTGCCAGAATCCTTTATCCGCTGAACAAGAGCCTTCCACTGGCCATCTACAGCCTTCGCCTCAATCTCCTTGACACTGAGGTCGATCAGTTCTTCCCCAGTCAACTGCTCCAAGTCTCTATTGGCATACTGTCCGTGGCCAGATGCAAGCTTCACCAGCGTAGAAGGCATCAAAACAGCGCCGGAAATCTTGGCTTTCCCTTCAGCGACTTTGTTGATGTATTCACGGAAGTGGTCCAAGTCCTTTCTGACGAAGAGATTCGTATAGTTATTCATCGCGATGGACGGCACGCGGTCATACTTGATCTTGTCAAACGCGTTGGCGTTGATGTTTAGCTCTACGACCTCGAGATACTTTCTCAGGGAGGACACATCTTTGCGATATTGCTCGCGGGCATGGCGGAGATATACTTCGCGGCCAGTCGAGGCAGAGACGGCGCTGCCGAGAGACTCTCGAGGGTACAAGATTTCGGCGATGGAGCTGATGATGCAGGTATGCCTGTCGTGGAAGTTGCCATGCGAAGGCGCCCATTTCGCACAGAGCGAAATGCCTCTCTTGGCCTTGGAATCGGAGCTTCGAAGGGCTTCCAAGTCAGAATGAAGCTGCTCAGCGAAGAGTCGAGCCACTGTAATATGCAGCGTTCGGTAACAGGCGTCGGCATCAAATAGCTTCATGAGAGCCTCGTGTCGAGCGTCCCGTGCCGCATGCTTGGCCAAGTCTGGATTTCCAACCTGTACGGTCTTTTCTTCCAGGGCGTGCTCGATCTTTTCAGGTTTCTTTTCGACCTTTCCCCTCTTTGCCTTTGCAATTCGTTTTGGCGTCGTTCTATTCCTGCTTTTGGCACCTGTGGCATTCTGTTTCCGTCGTCTTCGACGTATAAACGCCCCCTTGATGGCCTTGTCCTCCACGTTCAATACGTCTCTCGGATCTTCCAGCACCTTTAGCTTCTTCTCCGCTGCCAAGGCCAGAACGTTGAGCAAATCCTTCCAATAGCCATGAGAAACACCGTATTGAACATCATATCGATCCACGGCATTCTCAATCCCATCCCGCTTCTCTACCTTGACAAATCCTTCGTCAGAGTCCTTCTCGCCCTCCTTTCTCACCTTCTTCTCGATGACCGGCCGGCTCAGCCACCGCAGGTTGCCGACAAGTGTAAGCGGGTGATTCTCCGCCAGCCATCCAGCGGCGCGGTAGAAGACGTTTTTAGCGCTTTTGCCCAAGTGTATAGATCGTGCATTGAAGATGATTTTCAAGGTGACTAGTGGCTGTTCAGCCCATGCAGCTTCAAGAAGTTCCTGCAGGCGCGGGCCAGAAATGACATCCTCTAGCTCGTAAAAGAGGTCAACCACTGGGCTCTTAGTAGAGCGAAAAGCAACATCCATATTATCCGTGAACATGAGATTGAAAAACTTTTCGTCGTCATTTCTCCGAACTTTTCGTTGTGACTCCTTCTCTTCAGCAGTCAAAGTCACGCCGTCCATAGAGTCTTGCAGGGACTCTAGCGACACGACCCTATGTAAAGCCCGCAGCTCATTGATAAGGAAGCTGTCATATTCGGCATAAGACTTGAACAGAGCTTCGTGTGAGGGGAAGAGGACGGGATACGAAGTCCTCAGGAACCACGGCAGCTCCTCTGTTTGACCTTCGATCGCCGCCATGATGATTTGCAGCTATGTTATACCCTGAGGAAAGAGGCAAGCTGCGTGTAAAAGAAATGAAAGAAACGAGGATTGAGGGGTAAATAGATGCAGCAACCCCTCTCTCTATATACGCACATGTATATAGTTGGCATATCGTAGAAGACTAGTACATCTTCATGGCTTTGTGCTAGTCATGCATATGCATCTGTGGGCTGAGGCTGAGGCTGAGTCCTATTGGACGCGGTGTTGCTCACCGGGGTGACTCAGACGGGCTACAGCAGGCAGCGTTGCTTTGGCTGATTTCAGGCGCCATAATTACGCCTGATGAACTCCTTTGATGATACGATTGGATCCTGCAACAGCCAACCCTGGTAATGTCAGAAGCCAAATTGTCTAATTTGCATATATTTTACCAACAAAGTACTGGCAACACATATGCGGTTGGATGTTAATGAGGTGGCTGAGTTTTTAGCTTGAACTGTAGATGTTGGCGGGGAGAGTTTTGGCGATCGGTTGTGACGCATAGACCGCTATATCAAAAGGCAAAAGCAAGGCAAAAGCAAGGCAAAAGCAAGGCAAAAGCAAGGCAAAGCAAAATCAAAGGCGAGAGAGTAAATAAAGTTCATGTATTATACTTTTAGTAAAAATGGTATCTCGTAGTTCTATCCACTGTAGATTATAATTATGCAACCCGTGTAAATGTATGCCGCGTATTAAAACAAAGTATACCATGTCGAATGCTCAATGTGCGCTATCCGCCGGCTAAGAAAAATAAATAAAAAAAATGCACCAAATGCCTCCAATATGACGCCGATATGATGGATAGATTGTGATATACAGTATAGATAGACATGGTGCTCGCTTAGAGTCGTTTGCATAGCGTTTCCAGGAATTGCTGTTCTTCTTGTGTAAGATAGACGTGCTCGGGTACGACAACGTGTCCTGGTTTGATAATGATGTCGGCAGCGTGTTCAAGGTCTTCCCTCTCGTTTTCTTTATCGGCAGAGGCTTCCAGGTCTGAGACATATCTCTCGCTTGATTCTTCCGGCTTGGACTCGTCCGCGACAGCTTCAGCAGCCTTCTTCTTGGAGTGTCGACGGCGAAAGATGGAATTGGGCGTGTGTAAATCTTCGGGAGTCCACCAGTAAACAGGAAAGCGGCGTTCAAGGTTGTTGACGAGCATGGCCGCACCGAGCATCAGAGTGCAGCCCAGCAACATGACGGGAATCAGGAACCATCCGACCTGGATGAGAGTCGGATCAACCACAGCCAACAGAGCCGTCGCACCAGCAGGGGGGTGCACGGTCTTGGTCAGTGCCATGACTGCAGTAGCTGAGGCACAGGCAAGAGCACCGCCAAGCCACTTGATTTCTTCGAAATTGTCGCTGAGGAGGAAGAGCTTGCCCACACCGCATCCGATGACGGCGGCGAGGACTTGTCCTATGATGGCGTTTCGCGGCTGGGCCAGGGGCGACTCGATGGCGTAGAACTCGAGCACAGCGGCAGCACCCTAAATGCGCAATTAGTGAAACTGTTCGTTTGGGAACACATGAAAAGAGTGAAACTTACAAAACTGCCCACGATATTGGGCACGTGGTGAGGCGCGAAAGAGGCTACATGTTTGCTGACAGCTTCAATCATGGCAATGGCGCCAAAGATGCCCAGAAAGGCCCAGAAGATGGGCATCAAGTTGCCCTGCTCCTGGGGCTTAGTTTTGCGGTATCCAAACCAGTAGGACACCGGATATGGGATGTGTTTCCATGGCGGCGGAGGGACGAATGGGTTGAGAAACCGGTCAATGTTGAAGTTCCAGGTGTGATGGATAGGCATGACGATGGCGGTTGTGACTGAGCACTGCTACCGTTGGATTCGACTCGATTTGATTTTACCCTCGCCGACTTTGACCAATGGGGGGAAATAGCCGATATAAACAAGGTGGTAATGCGGAGAGAGCAGGTGGCGAGCTCGTATGGATATATAGAGAAAGCTCAGCTCAGCCAGCTATGCAGAGTCGGTCTAGATATAGAGCGCGGGTGTGAGTGATGCTGGCCATCAGGACATGCCCAAGCCTGGTGAGATCAACGGCATAATATACGAAGCCGGGTCTCGGTTACAGAATACAGGGCCGAAAGGAGACGTCAAGAAAAAATCTCCATCAGAACCAAAAAAGAAGCCCAGAAGCCGGCAGATGACGAAACAGAACGAGTAAAGGCGAGACTCAGCGACCAAGCGCGCCGCGGAGATCCGCATTTGCGCTGCATAGAATTGAATTGGAGAAAAAAGGGCCGGGCTAGCGACTGGCATGGCGGGTTGTACCCCGAGCGTACCCGGCGTGTACCCCGAGCCTATCGCAACGACTGCTGTGTCAGCGAGATATAGTGGATTCGGGCACTATTGTAGGTGAATTGGGCGCTATACTGGTGAATAATCGAGCAGCGTAAATGGTACTCGGTACATCAAATCTACAACAACACCGCAAAGAGTGGACTCTATTCCCGCGAATTGGCGTCCTCCAGAGGTCTTTAGTTGGTAAACGCACCGCTAGCCGGTGGTGGCAGGCCCTGAGCCCGCTGCATGACCCCCTGTAGCCGCTGCTGGCCCACCCGCTGTCTTGGCTCAAGCTTTTGGCGGGAGCTGGCTTTTTGGGTTTGTGTCGTCTAGCGGTGGGGAACTGAGGAATGTAACCCGCATGTATCCCCTGAGGCTCAAGATGCCATTGTCATCACTGCACCCAGACATTACACCATAGTAATTGCAGGTGTTATGTAACCACCAATTGCAGCACCGCATATAATTTTAGAATGCTGTAAAAGACTCAATATCCCAGCTTGCGTGCTCCAACCCCTCATGCGTGCAAAAAATCCTTTCCTGAATCAGCATCTCACCCTCGCATCGTGACCCCCCGGGCTTAACTCAACTTTGATTTCTGTTACGTACAAGGTGCATCCGCCAGCTCCCGTCAACCCCAAAGCACAACCAACCTCAATTATCCGGAGCAACAGCAGCTCCCATTCTTCCATAATGCGGATTAGTACAAAATGACACAGCAAATCCACATCTCCGGGCAGTACTTGACGATACTTTTTCGGATTTGGCTCGGCAAGGGGCTCGCTGGGCTACTCCCGCAGCTCCATCGTGGTCTGGATCAATTCGTATCCCTGTCTCATCGCTGGCACATCTGATAGGCTAAACCGACCAACAGCAGCCAAGTCCGGCAATCCATCGCGGGACACTTTTTTTTCCAGCGCGTTCTTGGATTTTTTTGTTTCTTCTAGCATAGCCTATGATGCCTTCCAGATGCGCTTATTCTCCGAATCTGTGCGGCATCTGAGATCGATCCCTTGATCCGGATGCTTTTGCCTCGCCTCTCCCTTCTTAAGCCCATCCCATTGCAGCACATGTTTTAGCGCTTGGATCTGTTTCTGGGCATGAGGATTAAGCATTAAGCACTATGACGTTGTTTTGTAATGGCGGATGGCAAAGCCGACATCTGACAGATTTGCCCCAGGGTTGCAGCAGCCTTACCGCGGCGCTTTTTTTACTTCAGCTTGCTGACACAGCGACAACTCGCACAAACCTTCTCAAAAGGGAAATGGTTGATTATTCTCTGTGACGCTACGTAATTTTCATCAGCCTCGCCGACATCCGATGAACTTTTGACTTGCGGCGGTATGATGCCGCGATATGACACATATGAGAAAATAATTTCAATTCATTCGTAATTTATCGGCATTGCAATCGGTAGATGCAGATATGAAAAAGTGACTGTCTTTCTTTTTCGTAATACGAATTGAATGGAGGGCAGCCCCAAATTGATTCCATCATGTGTTTTAGTTTGTTCAATAAACACCACTAGCTGCAAAGTAGAGGCGTCGATGAGTATTTTCTCTTTTCATTTACGACTGCATCAGTTGCAGTATGTTGTCCTGTTATGTTGTCGTCGTCTTAGGTAGAGTGAAGTATTATCTGTGTTATACTACTATGCAGATGCAGCATCCCTTGCCCTAACTTTCCAAGATGGAGAGTGAACATTCGTTCGTGATTGATTGCCATCTTGGGCTGCCGTTTGCTCTATAATTTCGTGTTGCAGATGGGACATGTTGCCAAATGCGTTCAATCAGCTCATTCCATGATAGCAGTGCGTGCACCAGATCAACTCTCCATCAACTCCAATGCAACTCACCGCCTCAGGCCGTTGCACCTGCTCAGCTTCAGTTATTACTGCAATTTTAACATAGCTTCAACCTCTACTTCTTCTTTCGCTTTTCTTCTGCGCGTTCATCATCTCTTCCTCGTTCAATGCTGCAACAAGTGATTTTTCTGAAATTTTGTTGCAATGGATGCTCCAACTACAGACCAGTTAATCAGCCCATGGTCATCTCCACCAAAGTCTGTTTGCCGTGAGAACCTTGGCCTGGATCTTGTGCAACCTGAAGAGCATGGCAGTAACACCGAGCTCTTTGGACCAAACACCCACTGTGTAACCTTGAATGAGCCTAGCATAGAAGAGATTTCTGATGGCGAATCCTTCATCACTGCTTCAGATTGGTGCCTCGGAAATTCAACAAACAGCGCCATTGAGAGCAATCGCAGCAATCTTGTTCAAAATGATTACCTTGAAAACCATAAGAACCAGGCTGAGTGCCTCACAGTCTTCCAAGATATCGAAGATGTTTTGTGCAAACAACTTCACCAGCTCCAGCTCACACTATTTGAAGCAGTGAGCTACCCTCATGCTATGATTCCTCACTTACACATGTCAGCTTCCATATACACCCGAGACTAATTTTATTTTCCTCTGTAGAAAAAACTCGAATCCAGACTCCAAGATCTACCAGAAGAAGAGACAGAGACCAGCTTACTTCTTGCTGTTTGCACTCTAGGTAGCTCTCTCGTTGGTGTTCAGCATATTCTCACGGGAAGCATCGCCATGATGGAGGGCGTGAAGAACCCCTCAAGCCTTTGCAAGATGAAAAATGTAAGAAAGATTTATCCTCCAGGGCTTCACTCTATAATACAGGTTTATTAACCAGACGGTATGACAGACCTCGCCCTGGATAACTCCAGCATCGCCTGCGTTGAGCATCCCCACAGTCTCCGAGGAAGCAAGGACAGAGGACGGTTTATCCGATCTTCTATTAGACTGCACTCCTTCCGATAACGATTTAACAGATCTCACGAATCTCGATACTCCAGACTGCCAGTCTCCTGTGACTCAGAACACAACATCTCCCGAAATCGATCCTTTCATCCACGGCCCACAGGAAGCTGCCACAAGAATTGAGACGCCTGATGCTGAGATTCGTCTAGACTTCCACTCTGATTTTATAAACCTCTTTGGTCGACGGCTATATGCATCCTCTCCGACAAAGACTTCCGCAGCAGCGCAAAGCCGCCGAGTCATACTCGGAAACTTGCCGCCAGGCGCAAAACTGCCTCAGATCGTCAGAGGCATCCAGACCCACGGACAGATTGTCAACATCACGCCTCTTAATACCCTACCCATCACCAATAATGCCACAAAGACGGTGATGGTGGAGTTCTTACATCCAATACCGGCTGCAGACTTTATTCGCACAATTCAAACTACGCCTCTCATCTATGAAGATGAAAATTCCGACAGATATAATGCACACGCGTGGCTTGTTTCAACTGCTTCTTTCGGCTTATCCTGGGTAGACCAAGAGATTGTATCGCAAAGATACAGTCGGTCGCTCCTATTGAAAGGGTTCCCCAGTGACTACATCTGGTATTTTATTAACAAAATTGGGCTTCAGCATATCGTTCGTGTCGAGCGTGATGCGGCAAACGACTCGCTATGCATCGAATTTACATCTCTCTGGCAAGCAAGAAGAGTCGATGAACTCATATGGAGACGCAAAGTCTCCGATATCTACCAATATTGCGGTGAGAAGGGCATGTTCAAGGTCATCGTCCCCGACGTAACGCAGATAAGCGGCCAAATCGATAAATCGCCTTGTGGTGTAATCAAATACCTCCCTGAAGATGATCTTGAGAGATATTGGGATACACATCCGTATAACTTCCCACCTACTCATCCTGAGAAGGTGGCCGATCAACAAGGTCCAACACGGCTCTCCTTACAGAAACGCCTTGCTTTACAACATGACATTGAGGAAGACGAAGTCGAAAACCTCCTCTACGATCTTGAGAATCACAAAGATACGGATTATAAAATAATCGGAAGCAATATCACTATAACGCGCCGCAAATGGAGCTGGAGCATGAGCGACGAGGACGACACGAAGCTGCTCATGGCAAACACCCTCCATGAACCGGATTGGGCAGAGCGTTGGGACGAGTACTTTCTGAATCGCGGCGAGATTAATATTCGCACGTGGGAGCAGTACGGCATGTTAGCGAGGCATCGTCGTAAGAAGGCCGCTGAGCAGGGTCTTGGTCTAGGTGCGGTGCCCAAATGTGAAAAGGGGTGTGAGATGGGATGTCGAGATATCAAGAAGACACCTGTGGCTACTGTGATAAAGAATTATCTCAAGAATTCGAAAATCAGGGTGGTAGGGGCGGGAGTTGTACCGTGACCTCTTTTCTTTCTTTCTTTCTTTCTTCTTCTTGGAGTTTGAGGCAGGGGTGGAGTTGAGACGAATGGTAATGAAGTTTGCGTTGCTTTCGAATTTTGGTGGCTGACTTAGGGCCAGCGGTAATTGGGATTACTTTTCTTTTTTCTTTCTTTCTTTCTTTCTTATTTCTTTCTATTAAGTTCTTTCTATTAAGGAAGGTATCGGGGTGGATAGATATTTGACATCGAAACGGGTTGCTATTTGCGCATTTCTTATTTATTCAGAGGTGCCTTTAAAATTGCTATTTGCGTTATGGAATGGCGGCATTTCTCTTCTCCTTTATATCACTTTAGTATCTAACAGTTATACCCGCGCTAAAAAGCACCAGCAAGTTGAGATCCAATTGAACTATATGCCAAGAATCTGTAGTATCATGTGCCTCTCTGTCGGTATAAAGCGCACTTCGGTTCGGATGAATCCCTCATATTTTAATGGAGTCAAGGTAAGACGCGGAGCAAAATGAACCCGAATGTAAATATATAAAGACAATCACAATGCTTTATTCTGCCAGGTAAGAAATTCTCAATTACTCTTTTTTGCATATAAAATGCCCTTGATTCTAAAACTCCAATGGTCTCAAAACCTTGTGATCCATTTCCCTAGCACCACGCCATCAAATAAAAGTATCGATGAAAAAAAAAAAAAAAAAAAAAAAAACAGTCCTGCGCCGTAACCACTTTTCATGCATGAAAGGGGGTAAAAAGAGGCTCCAATCAAAATCTCCAATGGGCTAAAATTGAAAAGAAACTGGACCCGCCATTAAAAAACATTGTCGTCGTAAGTATCTTCTCTGCAGAGAAGACTGAAATTGGTGAATAAATAGATGCCAAATAAACGCTCTTGCGAATACATTCTTTTTCTAATTCAGCTTTCGTCTTTAAAAACAAGGAAAGAAAAGCACAAAGCAGCAGGGTATAAAGCAGTTATTGCAGCCCCCTGAGTACGCCAAGTGCAGTTGAAAGAGCCCCAGCGCTTGGCCAAAGACTCCGGCCATGTAAGTCATTGTCGCCATCTTCCGTCACGACAAAATACTCGTCTTGTCCACCCCCGCTGAGTTCGTCTTCCTCATCATCGGAGCCGTCGTCCATCATCTCGGGGCTATCCTGATCTTCTCCGGCAAAAGCTTCGCTTACGCTCTTGTACTTCTTACGGACGGCGGGCCATGATAGTTTGCTTTGTTTGAGAGAAGAGCCTTGCTTATGGGTGCTCTGTGAAGAGCCGCTACTCTGTTTGGAGGACTTGCCCCTTTCTCTAGGATGGCTTTGACTCTGGCTGCTCTGGCCAATAGTGCCTAGTTTGGACAGCGCTCTTCGTTTATGCCGTGAATTCTTGAAAAAGTTTCGCACGAGATTCTCCGGGATGTTTTCTTCAGGTTCCCATGTCCTCTTTTGGTCTGGCGGCCAGTCTCCCTCCCAGCTCACCCTGAAATATCTCATCAAGCCATGGCCATCGACCTCGTAATATTCAACATCCTCTATCCTCTCCACCACCCAGCCGCTGTCCTCTTGGGTCTCATTCCTTGCACTTTCGTATTCAGATCTAGGTCTCTTCTTCGATTGCTTCGGCTTCTGATCTACTTTGGCGCCCTCAACAAGGTTGGTCGGAGGTTTCTGCTTCTCTGCTTGTTCCTGTACGACCTGTACTGTTGGTACCTTGGGTGGTAATGACTCAGGTGGTAATGATGATGATGATGACGATGGAGATAAGCGTATAGGCTGCTTGACCCGATAGCTCTCGTCAACGAACGAAGCCACTGCTGGTAAGCTGAGCTGATTAGTGCCCAATGTTCGCACCCCACTATCAGCGGAAACCGGCATCGTAATCCTTACGGCTTCTGGATTAGGCGATGCTGACGGTCGCTCGAGTTTTAAAGGATCGCAACGGATAAGCTTTGCTTGTGGAGCATTGCGCACAGGGTACGCGAGATCTCTGGGAAGAGGGTCGTTGGTGTCTCCAACCACGTTGCTATCTTCCTCAGGGTCAGGCAAAAAGCCATGCAAGCTCTGAAACTGTTCCTCAGCTATCTGTCGCGAAGGGCTCCCATCTTCATCTGATAGCCACTCAAAATCAGCCAGCCTAGACTTTTGGGGAGTCGATAGACTTATAACGCCCTTCTTGTGCCGCGGCTTTGTCGGGGTCACAGCTCCTACGGGCTCCGCTACAACGCCAGACTTTATCTGGCTATGAGCGGGAGGCCGTCCCCTCTTTCTCTTCTTCTGCGGCGCCGCTAGGTTCGACTTGAGCTCATTCTGCAGTGTCTCCTTCTCATCGTCCACCTCCTGTTCCAGCTTTGCCTCAAACTCTTCCAGCGTTCGTGGGGAAACGTATTCCAGGACCTGCATTGCAGGGACCAGCATGCTCGCAGCTCGTAGATCGCGCCATCCGATCAAGTAGGCCATTCGCTTCGGCAGAGGCCTACCGTTTGCCGCAAGTCCAGGAGAAGGAAGCAAGACACGCTCGCTGATGTACGCTGTGGAGTCGCCTGTGGGAAGCAAGGATATAGGCCGCAGCGGCGGCCCGCTGCCAGGCACATATTCTGCAGGCTTCGAGAAGAGAGGTATGGTGATTCGCGATCTCGTAGGTTGAATGGGATTTGAAAGGGCTGATTTGCGCTTCGGATCGGCGTTTTGAGAGAGCGGCTCCAGTCCTCTACCAGCCAGGCGGCGTTCCAAGAATTCCGGATCGAAAAACATCATGAAATGACGCTGCGGAGGGGAAAGCAGGCGCTCGGGCAGCCAACGCGCCTATTCATTGTCTGCGTCTGCTGGTCATGGAGAGCCTCTCGTTGAGGCGCGGCTGGAGCTCGGTGAGTCGTGTGCGATATATGAGTTTGTTGTGCGACATGAACAAGCGCCGAAAAAGCCCGACGGCGACAAAGGCAGACGCGACGTCAGTCGGCCAGACATGGATGACTAAGCGATATCAAGCTCCGAAGTCTGCTTGGCGCTTGTCGGCGTAGCATCGACCGGCATGAGAAGATTTACAGCTGTGAAATACTGTCCTTTGATCGTCCATCGTATCGGCGAACGTGAGAGATAGGGGACCAAAGATTACCCTGCATCAAAAATTTAGCGAGTGGCATGGAATGTAATCCTGTAGTTCCATCCTCCACTGAAACAGGTGCGAATTATCAACCTACTGCACGTTCGGAGCCGGTGATACTGTATTAGAGCTATGTAACAAGCATGGGCTTTTCAATAGGCACCAGGACTGCTATGCTTTAGAGGGGCTAGCACTGCCGGTAGCCTTATAGCCTGTTCGCAGCCCACTATAGCTCAGCACACCAAGGTGGGGGCAAGCACCCGGACCGACCTCCACCAAGCATGGGTAGAACTCTCCATCTCAAACCTCAAAATTAACCCTGTAGCAGAGAAAAAAAAACCCAGTCGTCATCGCCTGCGGCATAACACAACGCACCGATTCGGCCATCGCCATCTCTCCGCCCTCCTAGCCGTCGAATCCTTCAATTGGCCCTGGGCGCCCTCGCACGTCGGCCTCAAAACCAGCGACCATGTCATCCTCGCTCAAAACCCTGTGCCTGCGCATCCCCGCAGCAGCGCCAGCCAGCCTCGTGCGATGCGGTCCTAAAGCTTCATTTTCGCTGGCGCAACCACCGCAACAGCTCGCCAGAGGATGCGCCCAGCCTCGCGCCTTTGCCCGCGCCAACCACAGCCTGGCCGGCGCCAGCACTTCGCGACCATCCATCGCCAGCCTCGCCACGAAGACTCGAAGCGCCTCCCCCACATCGTCAGCGTCATCGTCGGTCCTCCGTCTGCGTCTTCAGCCCTACTCTAGCGCCTCAGCCAGCGCCTCAGCCGGAAGCTCAGCTTCTGCACCGGCCCTCGACTGGGATTCATTCTTCAAGCTTCGTCTTCGCCGTCGTCGTATTCAACTTCTATTTTCCGTGGCCACGGGCCTGGTGGGCGGCGCTGTCGGCACCGTCGTTTTAGCCGAGGGGTTTGCCGAACCGCTGGTTGCGCAGGTTCCGCTGGATCCTTTCTTCACCCTTGGCATCATGACCATGGCCTGTGCTGGCATGGGTTGGCTAGTGGGACCGACGCTGGGCAACCAGGTGTTTTATATCATCAACCGACGCTTCAAGACGCAAATGATGCAGAAGGAGGGAGAATTCTTTGCTCGTGTCAAGAGGCACCGCGCCGATCCTACAAACTCAAGCGCAGGCAACCCAGGTATGCTTATGTGATTAATGACTTGTAATCTATCGTTCTAACAATTCTCCTCAGTTCCCGATTTCTACGGCGAAAAGATCCAGAGCGTTGCCGGATACCGAAGGTGGCTGAAAGATCAGCGAGCGTTTAACAAGAAGAAGTCGGCATCCTTTGTTTAAAACAAAGATTGTTTTGTTTTAAGCGAGGGTATAGGATGGCAAAAACAAGCACATTCAACAAAGAATCAATGGGTATGCGCAATGGTTAGCAATCATACGGTGCGTGAAAAAAAATCTTGCTTTCTTGTACTTTTTAACTTTGGAAGCATGCTTTGGGATGGCGGAAAATCCGGTGGACGCAAAAAAAAAAAAAAAAAAGAGCCATATCCCTTTGCTGGGACTGTGGACGTGTAGGATGTACTTCGTACGTGTATTATGTATAATGAGAAAACTCTCTTGTTCGCAATTGATGCTCTATATCTAATGGCTCAGGCTATATAAATGGTAAACTCGGGTCGATAGTATCCTTCCATGCCTTTAGCCCACCTAGAATATCTCCAACAAAGCGCTCTCCATTGCGATCTAACCCCAAATCTTTCAGCTTCTTGGCCGCAATCTGTGAATCGTTGCCCACGCGACATACAATGTATATCGGCGCATCAGGGGCAACGTCCCCTGGTATTAAATCCGAAAAATCCGAACCTTCTCCACGGAGGGCTGTAAATCGACTGATAGGAACATTAATCGACCCCTTGATGTTGCATACGCCAAAGTGCTCCTTTTCTCTTACATCGAGAAGAAGGTGGCTCTTATGCTCCTGTGATATGCGCTCATACTCTGCAACAGATATGCGCTCTTCAGGCTGTAGCAGCTTGACTGGCTGGTTGACGCCACAGAACTGGACATAGTCCATTGACGTCTTCAGCTCGTTGAGTGTCAAAGCCGTATCATCTCCGGAACAAGCAAAACAGCCCTTCTTCTTGCCCCTCATCCTGACCGTCCTAAACGGCACATCGCCCATGGCACTGAAAAGCAACAAGCCAACCTGTTTCACTTCTTCCACTTCTCCATTTGATTCGCTGCTCTTCAGATGGTCTCCTCTCACAAGTAATTTAATCGCTTCAAGTGCTTGCAACACGCCCATAGTTCCCACAACAGGTCCTATGATACCTCCCTCTCCACACCCAACGACACTCTCTGGGGGAGGCGGCTTCGGGAAGACGCAGCGATAGCAGGGTCCTTTTCCTGGGGGATTGTTGAGTACAATGAGCTGACCGGAAGTTTGAAAGGCAGAGGCAGAGACGAGAGGCTTGGAGAGAAGAACGCAGATATCAGAGATGAGATACCGCGAGGTGGGGTGGTCCGTACAATCGAGGACAAGATCATACTGCGCGACGATTTCCTCGGCGTTTTGAGGTGTGAGATGAGTGGCGTGAGCATTATAAGTAATAGTAGGATTCAACCTGTTAAAAAAAATACATTGTCAGTAAAACCCATATTTTCAAGAAGAAAAGAGAAAACTCACTCTTTGAGATACGCCACCGCGCTATCAACCTTCATCATACCAACCCTCGCCGTCGAATGCGCAACCTGTCTATGAAGATTCGACACCTCTACCGCATCTCCATCCACAAGACCCAGAGTGCCTACTCCCGCACCAGCGAGGTACGCTGCTGCAGGACATCCCAAGCCGCCAGCGCCGACGAGAAGGACCTTGGCATGCTTTACATGGAGTTGGCCTAAGAATATCTATTAGTTATGATTCACAAGGCAGAGAGACAGTAGATAAAGTGAGATAAATACCTTGTAATCCGAAATTAGGCACAATCATCTGTCTGCTATACCTCTCATAGTCATGCTCTGCCAACGGCCACTTCCACTCCTCATCCTCACCCTTCTCACTCTCTGCGCATCTCAACTTTTCCTCCGCAGCTAGCCGCGCCCGCAAATCAACCAGCTCAGCCTCCCTCTGCGCAATCTCCCTTCGGAGATGCTCAATCTTATCCATTTTCTTTCTGTTATAATCACTGCACTATACAACCAACTGAAAGCAACGGTGAAAGAAAAAGCGTAAAGTGAAGTTTATAAGTTCTGCTTACAACAAAGTTCCTCTTAGCCAACTCCGGCAGAATTTACCCCACCCACACCGTCGGTCAAAGGCACTTCATGCTCCACTCTTCACCGAGCGCAAAAAACGTCCCCACCAAAACTTTTTATATCCATCCATTCTCAAATCATCACCACCAGCTCTTTTTTAAACAGCAACGTCACACATTACATGTGATATTCAGTCAAAATGGTAATAACTCCCATAACCACAAACCGCTCTATACAATTCACTGACTTTAAATTTCCAGGCCCCCCAAAAACCATCCGCCACCGAGCTCCGCTACGCCCGCATCACAAACTCCATCCACCCTCTCGCCCCCCAAAAGACCTTTCGCGAAAACGCCTCAACCTCCGACTCCTTCCTCTCCTCCAAGCGCGACAAGCGCACCATCAAGCACTCCTCTTTCGTCTCCCGCGTCACCTCCACCACATCCGCCCGCGTGTCCAAGAAGGCGCTCAAGCGCGGCGGCCGCAACAAGAAATCCACGACGCTAAACTCCCTCGACAGCCTGGCCGATGCGCTGCCGGAATTAGCAGACGGCGAGGGCGCCGCGGAGATTCTGTCTGGAAAGATTAGGCATCAGAGCTTGCGCAGCAAAAAGGGTGCGCTGAAGAGGAAGGAGAGGCTGTTGAAAGCCGAGATGGGGAGGTTTGGCGTGAGCATGGCGCAGCTTTCGAGCATGCCTGCGCAGCCGCAGAATGGTAGCCAATCGACTGAAAAGGCTGCAGCTCCCGCTTCTTCTTCAAATGGATCAGCGCCGGCACCACCACCAGCGGTATCAAACCGATGGGCTGCGCTGAGAGGATACATCTCAGCGACAATGGAGCAGAACCCGGTGTTTGTGAATAAAGAGTGATTATCTATAAAGGATAAATGGTGGATGGAATTGCCAATTACAAGCTGGATGGCATATATTGATGGCATTTAAGACGGTGGGCACACTAGATATATGTGCCAAGGGAGGGACTGTAAAATACCCCATGTTCAACTGGGCGATTGATTCACAGCATGGAAACATAACAAGGAGTTTGGAGTTTTAAATAAAACATGGAATCAGGTTATTGATCAGTACTTAAAAATTCAATGCTTATCAAAAAGTGCTATGCTTAAAATAAAGGCCGATCCTATCCCTTCCTGAAAAAGTAAAAGAAAAAAAGTCGACCTCGGCCTTGACATTGCTATTAAAGGCCTCAAAAACCATGTCCTGTAGCGCCATGCCCTCTTCCCTCTTCTGAAGCCGCCATGGTCATAACTCATAAAAAAGGATAAAGTAAAAAATAAAACAAAAAAGAAGAAAGTTTGGTATCGTTCCATCTCGCCTTGATTCGTCTCATCTCGTCGCTAACCACAGCACAACCCGTTCTGGTGTACAAGCATCAAGCTCATTCAAATCAAAATTCTTTCGCTTTCTCTCCTTTGAATCTTCTTGGTATGCTTCTCCACCCCCGCATTACCCATACCATATATATGTTATCCAACTCCAAAACATGCAAGAGTGTTTTCATCAAAAGACTCAAGACTAGGCTCGCTATAGAAAGCGAAAACACAATTGAGGTGAAGGAGTAAGGAAATATTAAAATAAACAGAAGGCAAAAATACTGAAATCAAAGACACGATTAATCTAAGCGGCCAGATCGGCCGTCGCTCTTTGGTATGATTTTGTGCAGGCACCAGCCGAAAAACTATTCCAAGGATGCTCTGAGACCTCGGTCCTTGATGGGCGCGGCGTTGGCGGGTCGCTTGGCGTTACCACTGGTTCGCTTCACGCCTTTATTGTGGGCAAACTTCAACTCGAGCCAGGTGGGCTTGTTGGGATCGCGAGGTGGCCGAACAATCCTGCGCATTCGGCGAATCGGGCTCGGAGTGCTCTGAGTGCTCGAGGTCTGAGAACTTTTGGGACTCTTCGGACTCGTCGAACTCTGCGGAGAAGATTCTTCAGATGATGTAGAGCGCTTGGATGATGCCGGAGACTGCAATTGTCCTTTACCAGCAGCTGCTTTCGCTCTGGTCATGGGTTGTTCAGGTTGCGTAGCCACATCTGAGTTGTCCTCCTTCGAGCCATCTTCATATGAGCCATCCGTATCTGGATCATCGGGTATGGCAGGCAGGTCCTTCGATTTACGTCGTATAGGTGACTGCTGCTTAGTTCCCTCATCGTGTTGTCTCTCAGACTGGTGCATAAGTTTTTCAAAATCTTCCCAAGAGCCGAAGCGAGCAGCTTTCTATTCAATTCGCGGGGGAGTCTTGGTTGAAGCAAATGGACTCGCACTTCTCGTTGTATGCTCTGTTAGCCATCGTATATCAAGGAAAAGAGAATAGACATTGTTAAAAGAGAAGAGTAGGGGGGAAACTCACGACCGGCGACGCTCTCCCTCCTTACGCAGATTTTCAATAATACGGAGCATCTCTTTTCGGCCGCCATTGCTATCAACCATTTTTCCAGCCATGCTCATGGAAACCTTTTCGCGAGCATTAGCCGCCAAGAGGCGCTTGACGAGCAGGTGTCGCATCAAAAGGCAGACAAAGACGCCGCAGTCGCTGCCGTTTTCCTGCTGGGGAGAATCCTCCAAGTTGACAAAACGAATGGGTCGCTGGACAATCTCGCTGAGCTTCCTGGTGGCCAGGTTCGCCTCGGCGTAGTTGGCTCCGCCGAGCGAGTCGTAGTGAAAGGCGATGCCGTCGAGAACAGACACCAACAGCAGCGACCAGTGGCTGCCGCCCTCGGCCATGGCAACATTTCGATTGTCGTTGATGGGCAGGAAGACGTGGGTGACCTTGTTGAAGTCGGGCAGCGCAGATCGAACATGGCGCATATCAGGCTCCTTCATGAGCAGAAACGTCATGCTCGGGCGCAGCAGGATGATGCGGGCCTGGGGGAATCGCGGAAGCGTCTCGTGCTCCAAATATTCCTCCCAAAAGGCGATGTTGTTGTCGGTCAGCCAGTCATTCTTGAGCGACTTCATGTCTTCGATGGTGAGCAGGACATCATAGTAGCTGAGGAATGGCTTTTCGGGCGAGAGCTGTCGATCGTTGTCAATGACGTGATGTTAGCACTACTGCTGCAGCATGTATGTACATAGTGTGTAGGTGTGGTCTGAGCTTTGTATGTATAAATAAAAACAGGTGGAGTCATTGATTTTCAAGGGAAAAAAAAAATCAAAAAGAAGCTGTAAGTTGAAATCAAACAGGGGAAAAAGGAAAAGTGATGCCGTACAGAATCGCCAAAATGGCGGGCCATGCGCTGTCGGAAAGGCATCCTGGCGCTGTGCTTGCGCTTCTTCCTCTTCTTGTGCGAATCGTCGCGCGACGTCGACGCTGCGCTGCTGCCCCAAGGACGAATTGACTCGGACGAGCTGGTGCTGGTGCTGTCGCTAGAGCTGTGGCGGCTTCGGTAGACAAAGGAGAAGCCCGTAAAACGACTGCTGTAGAGGGTGCAACGAGAGATGAGAGACACGGTCAGGGATCAAAGAGCTTTGTCGGCAACAGGACAGAGAAGAGAAGACGACGGCGAAGCTGGTGGAATGTGACGAGAAGAGAGAAAAAACCTTGGTAAAAAAAGTGCAGGTGTAGCGGCAGTACTAAGTGCAGAAATAGTGCAGTGAAAAGTGTAGTGGCAGTGGCCGTGGCAGTGGCCGTGGTAGTGGTAGTGGTAGCGGTAGCGGCAGTGGTAATAGCGGCGGCAGAATGGGCTGCTGCCGAGAAAATGGGCATCGAAAAATTAAATTGCGGGGCGTGGGGTCCAGCCAGCCCAGCCCAAGTTTTAAAAGCCGGCCTTGTGAAGCGAGTCTGAGGAGAGGCTCAAGGCTGCCATGAAACCCCCGATATAAGAGGGCTGTGGCAGATGACAATAACAATAGTAGGCAGTGACAACAATAGCAAGGCAGCAGTCGATAATGGGGGTCAAGTGGTAAGCAGGCTGAGAGAGTGTGTGCGGGTTTATATGTACATGAATAGCAGATTATGAAGGCGATTGGGCATGACGAAGCGCCGTCTTTATGTCTATACTCATGACCATAAAGACGGCGAAATAGCAGCAGATTGTGAATCATGCACAATCAGCAGGACAATCTCGGAACCCTCAGCCGGTGCGCTTCACGGCAATTTGCAATTTTGCCTTCTATTCTTTTCCTTTTGCCTCCAGAAATCACAAACCGCAGCCCGTCGAAACCGAGGCGCGCCCCCAAAAACTCTTTTTTAGCTTCAGAGGCAGCGCCGGAGGCACCGGCAGTGGCCGCGAGCTACTTCGGGCAACGGTGCCGTGAGCAGCGCCGCCAGAGCAGCGACTTTCAGGCTGCTGCGTTGCATTTATAACGCCCGCCACTACTGCGGGTGTTATACTGTAGGGAAAAGGAAAGAAGAGGCTGAGCCTTGCAGCCGTAGTCATAGTGAATGTGTTTCGTATAAAGGGAAGGGGGAGAATAAATAAAGCATCCGATGAAGAAAATGGGCAGATGGTCGGAACGGTGTAAGTAAATGCCTTTTGGCTGCTGCTCACCTCCAGTGTCCAGTGGGCGACGAAGACGCCGAAGAAGACCGCGTTGAAGGCATAGTTTAGAGTAGTGATGACGCTTATTCGGAGTCAATAGCCGTGTTTCGCTTTCCCTCTATAATTCGCTTTCGACTTGATCCAACTCGATTCGATTAATGCGTTCGTCTGGCTTCCGCGTCGTGCCGACTCTTGATATTTATCCCCAGCCCAGTGTTAGGCACCAAACCCCCAAGATGAGCCGCTCGTCTCTCCAAATCTCCAAAAACGCTTCTCTCTCGATCCAGCCAATAATCGGTCAACAACTCAATAAAGAAAGCAAATAAAAATCAAGAGTCCCCAGAGATCGTCAATCGCAGGCCAACAACGCATCAATCAGCACATTAGAGAGATGCACGGTTCGGTTACAACAAACAAAAACCACCTGTCCCGGCGCACCCCCAAAGATATACTAATAGGAATTCCTGTGCTGTCACCACTCATCACACTCTCTCACACCAACATCCCGCCCTTCTTACACGCTTCCATTTCTAATTCTTCTGGCCAGGATGCTACGCCGCCTTTTGGGTCCCTTTCCAGGTCCATCCAGGTCCACCCTTGCTCGCTGTCCTGCTTTACTGGATTGCTTGCCCCCCAAATTCACATCCACAGGCTGCCTAGAGCTCTCTCTCCGCCTCTTCTCCTTCTCTCTCCCTCATCTCCCGTTTCAGCTACCCGCTGGCATGCACGTCACGTCACCTTTCTGTCTCGGCAAATCGGGATACGGCAATACTGCGGTAGTACTTTGTAGCACCCTGGGCATCATCGCCATAATCGCTCCAAGACCCCCTATTATGCTTCTATATCCCCCCTCTCCCTCCTTTTTTCTTCTTCTCTCCTCTGTTCCATGCATATGCCTTTTCTTACAAGTAAGCATATCCATCCATTGCCTCGTATCTTATCTTTGGGGTGCAGTAAATGGCTGTTTTTCATCCACTCAACTCGCCCACCTTGTCCGAATAACTACCATGCCGCGCGCACCCCCATATCGCATATGCCACCCCCAAATCACTTGAATATCCACCCATGTCTCTCAACTCTCGCCGCCTCACATGCCACTCTGCTTTCCCCGCAGTCCTGCGTCTTACAAGTGCTCTTACAAGTGCTCGCTGGCAAATTTGAAACATCCCAGCCGCTCACCTACCAGCCAACACCCTATATCCGGAATACACCTAAGGTCTCCAAGGTCACTTTTGAAAATCTGAAGGAATCACCTGCTTCACCTTAAGTGGCCCCAAGACGAACCCGGCGGAAAGGGAAGACAGATCTCGTCATTGCTGAGGCAGATATGGGTTATAGATTGTACCAGCTCTCTATATGCCCATCTCTTGGATTCTGGATCTGAGTCTAACTTGATTGACCCATATCTGCCTCACCAATGACGAGATCTCTGTCTTCCATTCCCGTCGGAGTCTTGGGGCTGCTTGAAGCAAATGGAGCCATTGATTCGTTTAAGCAGGAGAAGCGACGTTACCTAATAATGAGTGGTGCATTTTGGCTTTTAGCAGGCCTTTGCGATGCCTCCCAGCAGCGGCCACCCAGACAACCGGTGATGATGATTACCTACATACGAGGACCAGGATGGATATCCCGGTATCGCAGCAGCGCTCTGCTCTCACCGCCGGCTCTCCCTGTCATCCATGCTCGTACCTTTTTTTGCCCGTCTTTGAGCCTCTTACTCTTATCATTCAGCTCGTTTGCATCTACTGATCCATCTGGTGAATTGTTTCCATGTAGCAGAACGCCCTGTCTCAGACAAGACATTGCTTCCTGGTTCTAGGCCTCACCATGCTGTGCCGCATAAATGGTGGGGTGGGCACTTCAAACCGCACGGCCCAGTCATACGATGCATTATGCAGCCATATCACCTTGAATCGATTCGTTCATTCTAGCAAGCACGTGTCATACAATCAAATGTCACTATTCATGGATTTGACAACGCAGCTATAGTTACATTCCTTTTACTCTTGCATTATTAGATCTTATCTTAATCTACCTTGGCAATCTGTCGTTACTATTACCAAATGTGCAACGATATGTAGCAATAATAGTGCACACTGAACAAAAATCCATTGCATCGATCAAACAGCAGCCCCAAGGTTCGAACGTACTCTGCCATAAGCTTGATTTCGCGATTTTAACAGCTCATCGAGTTCGCCCGCTATCCTGGTCCGAGCTCGCCTACGCGCCTGTATGGTATCTTTGGCGGCTTGTAGATTTTTGTCAAATGGTGCACCATGTCTGCGAAATGTGGTGACCACTTTCTGGCAGTCGTATAAACACTGCTGCTGCATATGGGCTATCGAAGCAGTCCCGCCAGCATGGTATGCTTCCACCATTTTAGAGGCGGCCGCTTTCTTTTCATCCAGGTGAATCATCAGCTGCTATCATATTGTCAGCCTTTTGCGTCCCTGAGCTGCCTATTTTGGACATTACTTACGTCAACCGTGAGACAAATCTGCTTGTGAATTTGGCCATGGCCAGTCATCTCATCTAGCCGGCGATCTTGGGGACCTTTCACTGGTTCGGCATCTTGCAGAAAACTCTTCATGATGTTATCGTGAATGTTTCTTCCCGTAGAGTTATCTTTTGGGCATGGCTTGTTTTCATCTACTCTCCGGAGCCATCTTGATGGGATTTTGTCAATGCTTCCGACGGCGTTATCTGACTGCTGTCCGTACAGTTTATCTCCCGAGACAGTCCTCAAAAAAGATGGACGCTGTACTGCCACTGCTGGGTTTGTGCTCTCCATTATAAATGGATCCAGCTCAATTATGTTAGGGACAGCTCTTTTCGTAGGAGCAGCATCTCTCGTTACAACCGGGCTGCCCTTTTCAGAAATGCTAAACTGTCTGGAAAGTTTCCTTCTCTTGGGTTGGTCACGTTCGATGGGGAGTGGCTTGAGCCCAATATTAGCTTCGTTGCTGGCGAGTGGCTTTTGATGAAGGTGCTCGTTTTGCTTTTGCTTTGAATCAGAAATGTCCTCTATGCATGGAGGCTGGTTTTCCATCGCATCGTCCTCATGGTCAACAGAGCGCAAATCTGGGGAGACTTCCGCAGAACCGGCCATGACAATCTGCACAGGACTATCATTCAAGATATCTATGCTGGGCGAGTCGTGCTGGGCTACCTCTGCTTTGCGTTTGCGCTTCTTTGCAGGTTTAGTTTTGGGTTGATTTTGTTTAGGAGCTTGTTTTCGAGGTGCCTTTTTGGCGCTGACAAACGGAGAGCTCGATCCCTTTGCAGACTCTTGTAAAGCACTTACGATGGATCGTTTTGGAGGTGGATTTTTCTTCTTGGATACAGGTACATCGACTATCTCTTGCGTCACCGGATCAAATTGAATAGGCTCTTTTGCCTTTTGTTGGTGTTTTTTGTTCTTTGCAGAAGAGCGGGAAGATGGTTGGCCAGTAGTCTCAAACTTTGAAGAGGTGATTGCAGTAGCGGAATGGTTCTGGGTGACGCTGGTAGTCTTTGACACTTTGATATTTGGTGCGGCTGTCGCCAGTTCTTGAACTGGCGCCACTTCTTTCCTGGGGGTGGCATCATATATATCATCTATCGCTATGTGCTGTGATCCAGAATTTAGATAGGGTTTCTCTTTTTGGACAGATTTAGCATCTGTAGGCGCCTCGTTTCCTGACAGGCTGTCAGAAAAATCCCAGATGTCTCTTTGTGCGTCACTCGTCAAAAATGGTGAGCTCCGACGAATGGTAGACGCAGTTTCTGAAAAGTCGACTTGGGGTCCGGGTGTCAGTGACGGCTCTTTGAGAGGCACAGTATCAGGCAAGTTTTTATTTTTTGGGTCTTGACTGAATAATTGCTCTATTGCTTCATCGTCTTCGTCATCAAAGTCCCAAAACTCTTCTGTTGGGACGTCATCTGGAGGGGCTGGAGTGCTGCGATGAGTTACGTTGGTGGAGCCAGCGTCCGACCATGCAAATGAAGCCGTGTTCGTTATATCTTGAGTCTCGTCGAACAAAGGATCTCCGATATCGTGGTCATAATGGTAGCTCTCGTCTGTATCCTTGCCATCCTTGGAAGGAGGATGGTGATTTTCACCGGGTCGACTAGGGGTGATATCCAGTTCACTGAACTTGGTTGGTGCCCTCTGCACCCTGGCACGGATGTTGGGCTTTGTACGCAGTTTTGGAGCCATAGTGAAGAGTACGATGTGTGAATGAAGTGTGATCGTACAGAGGCAGCGATGAAAAATAGTCGCTAGGGCAGATGAATTCTTGAAAGAGGAACACGGACAAACAAATTGGGCCAAAGAAGAACCACACTTGATGAGAACAGAGATGTCTTCGATTAACGTCATAGAAGCCCCTAAAGAAGTTGAACGAGACGAGCAACACCGAGAGAGAGAAAAAAGGAAGTCAAAGAAGAGAAGAGAGAATAGGATGTACAGAAAATTGGTAGAGGGGAAACCCGTGGAAACAAAAAGTCTTGGGCAAGAGTCGAGGAGGGGGCGAGCACACAAAGCAGGAAGGAGCACCTCGCAGCTGGCAAGTCGCCTGCAAAGCGTCTGCACTCCTGAGGCACCAAGATTTGACTCCTCAGAATCGAGGCTCAAGGCAATGAAGCGTCTGATTTGGGAATTGAGATGGAGATTGATTAAATCTAGATTATAAATTGATAGTTAACTAAGAGCATTAAAATCATAGTAAATGCGTAGCAACATTCGCCCTGTTGTGCCCAAGCTGTGAAGGGGTAACTCTCGCAAAGGCTAGAACAAAAAAGGCCTCAGAAAAGATACATCTTCGTAAACAGCAAAACAAAATTACAACAAATTCTTCCAGCCAGCTTCGCGGCACTTCTTGACCAGGGACTTGACTTCCTGGGAACGCGCGCGGGTGGTAACCATGAGCGCATCGGGGGAATCAACAATGACAATATCGTCCACTCCAAGACAGGTGATGAGACGACCAGAGACGGGGACGACGATTCCTCCAGCAGTTTGCTCGGAAACGACTAAACGACAAAATTAGTATATAAAATGAAATGCCCGAATAAATAAATTGGGGCATCTTACCGAGTCTTGGGTCGCCCAGCACGCGGGGCTTGTTGGACTCTGCGGGAAGCATCTCAGCAAGAGAAGAAAAGTCACCAACATCATCCCAACCTAATTAATAAGAGTCAGCAAAAAATATCCTTCAAATTCTTGTCAACTATCGAGTTTCTTACCGAATGTAGCGGGAATAACGGCAACCTTGCCCTCCGCAGCCGCAGGCTCAGCAACGGCATTATCGATGGGAATCTTCTCCAGCATAGGCCAAACCTCTTCCAAGGCGACCTTGCGAGCGGCCTCATCCTCCCACACATCGGAAATGTTCATCAGGCCCTCGTAAAGGGAGGGGCAGTTCTCCTTCATCAGCTCCATTAGGAGAGAGGCCTTGGTGACAAACATACCCGCATTCCAGCGGTACTGACCAGTAGCGAGGTACTTGGCAGCAGTGTGGGCATCAGGCTTCTCCTTGAAGGAGCTAACCAGTCGGGAGTGAGGAGCCGACTTGAGGTTGAGGCGGTCGCCCAGTCGGATGTAACCAAAGCCAGTGGCAGGGTGAGACGGTGCGATACCGATTGTGACTAGGTAGCCCTCCTTGGCGACCTCGACTGCCTCAGTGACAGCGCCCAGGAATGCATCCTCGCCAGAGATCATGTGATCAGCGGCGAAGGATCCAATGATAGCCTCAGGGTCACGCTTGAGGAGGATTGCGGCAGCCAAACCGATAGCAGCCATGGAATCCTTGGGACCAGGCTCAGTGAAGAGGTTAGTGGAATCCAGGTTAGGCAGCTGGCCCAAAATGCCGTCGGAGTGGGCAGGTCCTGCGACAACAGTCATTCGCGAAGGACCGGCCAGCGGGAGAAGTCGATCCCAGGTCGACTGCAACAGACTGCTGCCGCAGAGGTTGACATCGAGGAGAAACTTGGGGTGGTTCTCTCGAGAAAGGGGCCAGAGGCGGGTACCAGCACCGCCTGCTGGGATAACGACGTAAAAACCAGGGATCTCGCGGTCATCAGTGAAAGGGTAAGACGTAATGGAGAGCTCGCGAGTTGGCGATGTGATGGAGATTTGCGAAGGCACACTCTGGAGGGTTGAAGAGTGGCGAGGCAGGAAAGGCGAACGGGCTCGCTCACGGCCCACGCTGGGAGAGAGACCACTTGGGCTGTGGCTACGTCCTTGCTGCTAGAAGGCATCATGAGATGTTAGAATAGCGGACATGAGAAAACGCGTTGTGTGACGCGATAGATTTGGGAAGCATAAGCTGGCATTGCTGTTCAAAGCAAACAGGGTGATGGCGTACAGCAATGTTCTGGAGCATAATCTCCATGCTCCTGTTTGAGGATCGAAGATCCGTGCATTCTTTCCGCAGCTCCGACAATTCTTGGTTCTATACTCATTCGTTAGACCTGATCTCATCTCCGCAAACGCATCCGGATGATGGGCCCGAGATTGCCGTCGGCAAAATCGCAGCCTTTGAATTAAAGAAGCCCCCTTACCTGCTTCTCCATCGCGCCCATGATGCGCTCCAACATCATCTCAACGCCCGTCTTGGGCACATCGGATACAGGCGCAGCCATGGTTCCGGATTCACCGATGAAACAAACTGATGATAATAATAATAACGAGTGGATGGCAAGAGGAATTTTGCCCAAGTCTGAAGAATCCTAAAGCAACCCCGACGAGGCTAAGGTAAGCGCAAAGTTGGCAAAAGGCGCAGCACAAACGCTAAAACTCACTTTGATCTCAGACTTTATTTCATTCACGCAATAAGCATCACAGAACACGCTCTGACGAAGGTGAGAGAGAGTGAGAAGAGGCGCAAAAGTGAAAATTGCTGGCCTGAGCTTTTTTTTAGGCAGTGATAATCTCTCCCATAAAAAGAGGACACGACATCTACTCGTATTCCCATATTAATTTCAAGTCCCATTCTCCTTTTTCACCGAGCGCCCCATTGTTTCCATCTGAGACACTTTTCCTAATTCGAGGCTAGCACCCCTGCTCAATTCGTCCTGAGCCGCGCTCGACCCAGCCGGCGTCACCATGGGACGAACGAAGGGCCTTAAGAGGACGTGCTAAGCTTCCAAAGGTGGACCTAATAGAAGCGCCGGTGAGGCTGACGAGGACTACCCATTCGGGAGGCACTGGCGCGTCTCATTCGCCTCTGGAGAGGGTCTTTACCGGTGGTTCCATGCTCTGTTAGCGAATCTGTCTGGCACATGTGCGACGTTGTTAGTGCCGTCTTGAATCAGCCATCATAGGGGGCGGGTCTCGTTGCGCTGAAGTATTGTGGATCGCAGGAATATTGATTTGTGGATGCGGCCTGTCGTTGCATCGTTGCAGGGATTGCGACAAGCAGGATTCTAATATTAAACATGGTGCTTTGATTGATTACCTATTCACTCAATTCTAACACTATTGGCTGTATATCGATACGGCTTGTGCAATAGTTTACGGCCAATCATGTGGTGGTTTACATAGTCACTCAATCAAGTCCGACTTGTCTTACGTCTCTTACGCTTAGCTCAATGTTCCCGTATCTTCTTGTCTACAATCGGACAGTTCGGGCATCAACTACGTCGCTGCTACTTCTGGTCAATAGTGTACACGTATAAGTGCATCGACATTCTTTGAAAATCAACTGTCGAATCAGAAACTTGAATTGAATCAATTTCTGCAACCACAAACTCACCGCATTATTCGCCTCCGGACAAGCCAATTTAGGACCCGATGCCATCTCAACGGCCCGCCTCGCCTCGCCTCACCTTGTCTCGGCATCGTAAAAGATTCGTACGCGTACATAGCTCGTGCCTGGATGCCCCATACGCCGATTATGCAACTCGATTCTTTATCAGATCAAACGATCCATAAAAAAAGAATGCCGAGCGAGCGGAGGGATCAATCGTGTGCGGAGTTTTCCCCCTTTGCTAGAGGAATGTGTCATAGACTGTGATTATTCAGCTGGCGCAAGGTTGCCATAGGTCGGGCCATCGGTTTTCGCAACGAGGGTCCAGTCCGACGCTCCGCAGGCGTTGAATTCCGCAGCAACTAGTTGCAGCGTACAAATCAAAAAAAGAGTTGGATGTGCGTTGCGATTGATCTAGCCAGCGTTGCGAAGGATGTGGTGCGAAATGGACCCTGGTCGCGTTTCAAGCTGGTGTGCCGCTTGCGTGGATAAATAGTAGAAGTGCCCATCCCCGCGAACCTTGTGACAACTATTGATTTAGACTGTACCAACTTGTGGCCATTACATCTGCCCAGCATCCAGCATGAAGGGATCAGAATCTCCAGAGAGGCCCTCAACCGCCGTAGCTGCGCTGGAAAAGGCCGAGGCTACCGAACAGCATCCAGCAACTGGCTCATACCCTCCCATATCATCGATTCCAGACATTTCACCCAAACGTCTCGCTCAAGCCGCCGAAGATGCTCCTAAAGAACTTGCAGAGGCCGCTGCAACCATCCTCTATCTGGCGTATGGCTCTAACATGTGTGCAGAAACCTTTTTAGGGATGCGCAAGATTCGACCGATTTCTCAAATCAACGTCTCTGTGCCGGTTCTGCAACTGACGTTCGACCTGCCCGGATTTCCCTACCGAGAGCCTTGCTTCGCAAATGTCGGATACAGAAAACTGCCCAAAGAACCTAAGCTGCCTGATCCTCTTCATCCGCCCATCATTCCGCCAATCAGCCCACCAAAATCTGGACAGGGCTGGGACGGCGGTCTCATGGGAATCGTATACGAAGTGACTCAAGAGGATTGGCGGAACATTATGAGAACCGAAGGTGGCGGCTCAGGTTATCAGGAAATCGTGGTGCCGTGTCTTCCACTGCCCGCAGAGATTGGCGTCCCAGAGAAGCCGACTTTCCCAGACGTGCCTAGACCGTTCCTCGCAAGAACTCTCTATTGTCCATACATTCCGCTTGAGCCAGAGAACAAAAACTGGTGGGCTAGGCTTGCTCTGGGTCCCCGTAGGCCAAGCCCCGACTATGCCCAGCCAAGCGCTCGATACTTGAAGCTCTTGAAAGATGGTGCAAGAGAACATGAGCTCCCCCAGGCCTACCAAGACCATCTGGCCTCGCTACAGCCCTATACAGCCACCAGCATTAGGCAAAAGATTGGCCATGCTGTCTTCATCTTTGCTTGGGCACCGATGCTGCTATGTATGATGTCGTTGACGAGGCTTTTGGCGAACGAAAACGGCCGAGTTCCTCGATGGTGCGCGAGTATAATAACAGGATCGTTTGGCGTCATGTGGTACAGCTATGACAGGGTATTCAAGTCCATCTTTGGCGATGGCGAGCGGACAATGGAGGAGAAAGAGAAGACGAAGACGATGCGACGCAAATCATATTCGGGCGGCACAGATGAGGAAAAGGCATCTTTGATGCAAGAAAATGAGGAGGAAGAGGAGGAAAAGGAGAGAGAAGAGCAGTAATCATTAGGAGCGGGCGTTTTTTGAATTTAGATCTAGATCTCGTCGTGTCTTACTGGTGCTGACGCTGTCTCCGCACTACGTGGAGCAATGGGCGATTCAGCAAAACAATCATGTATCGCATAGCAATTGAATTCAATATTCTGTTTTGTATCGTGTCTGCATGTCAAATCAAGTATATCACACAATAGCACGTGCTATTAGAGAGTTGCGGTCGTTGCATGATGTGCTTCCAGTTTTAATGCATTCGATATGCAATGTAACAGTCCTCGGCTCCCAGGATCATCAAAGTTAATATTTCTTCGCTTACGGTGCCTGCCAAGGCCAACAGCGTTTGATGAGAACAGCTCCAGTCCTGTGATATCAGCAGATATATATCGCAATAAAGTAAAAACGTCATCCAGCGCTGGCATGTGAAAATGCAATTCGAGCCAGGGGTCGGCGATATTGCATGTGATTGCGATGCATCCCTCGCATCTCGGCGAAATCAAGCGGTTGGTGCAGCGATTTCCTGCCGCCCCAGCGGTTCATCGGTTGGGGCGATTACGCCCGATGAGGTAAGCGGTGAGACACTTTGGCTGGGCTCAGCCGAACCTATGCGTCATTGAGCACTGAGCTTGGCACACGAGCTGCAGGTCATTTTTTTCTCCAGCGGCTTCCCTGTTCTCGCGGCAAGAATAGATAAGACATACAGCATACTATATATAGGAGGCTCCCTTATCGTATATGCTTCTTCTCTGCAGCTTTCGCTTCGGCTCCTATCTGCGGAACTCACGGCTCAATCGTCTCTACGGCTACAGCAGCAGCAGCTACTCCACCCTCAACACAACTGCGGGCAAGATGGCTTTCCTCGGCGGATACGAGAAGAAGCACAAGGTCACCATTGTGGGATCTGGTAACTGGTATGTGTTGAGATCAATACCTGCGTCCGTAAAAAATATCTGACGGGGTTTTTTCACTCTATAGGGGATCTACCATTGCAAAAATCGTTGCCGAAAACACACGAGCGAACAAAGATGTCTTCGAGGAGGATGTCCAGATGTGGGTGTTTGAGGAGGAGGTCACCATCGCCCAAACCTCCAAGCACTACGATGCATCCATCGGCGAGGCTCCTCAGAAGCTGACCCACGTCATCAACAAATACCACGAAAACGTCAAATACCTCCCCGGCATCACCCTCCCAAGCAACATCATCGCCAACCCCTCCCTCGTTGACGCCGTCAAAGACTCTACGATTCTCATCTTCAACCTTCCTCACCAGTTCATCCACAACGTCTGCAACCAGATCCGCGGCAAGATCCTGCCCTATGCCCGTGGTATCAGCTGCATCAAGGGTGTCAACGTATCAGACGATGGCGTCAGCCTGTTCAGCGAATGGATTGGTGACGGCTTGAACATCTACGTCGGTGCTCTGAGCGGGGCCAACATCGCCAGTGAAATTGCCGCAGAGAAGTGGTCTGAGACAACCATTGCCTATGACCCGCCGCCAATGGACAACAGCAGGGCTGCCACGCCGCGGTCCCAGAGCCCCGGGCTGACCATGACCGTCACAGAGCCTATTGACATGCAGCACCGCGATGCCAGGGGCCGCAAGTCCAAGACCAAGTTGACTCCTGTGCCCGCAGAGTACCCTCCGCTCGACCACGCCTGCTTCCACTCCCTTTTCCACCGACCTTACTTCCATGTCGAGATGGTTTCTGACGTCGCTGGCGTGTCCCTTGGTGGTGCACTGAAGAACATTGTTGCCCTGGCTGCGGGCTTTGTTGACGGCCGCGGTTGGGGTGATAATGCCAAGGCCGCTGTCATGCGAATTGGCTTGATGGAAATGGTCAAGTTCGGAAAAGAGTTCTTTGGAGAAACTGTGCACACTGCGACTTTTACAGAGTCATCTGCTGGTGTTGCTGATCTGATCACCTCCTGCTCCGGAGGTCGTAACTTCCGATGCGCAAAGAAGGCTGTTGAGAAGGGCATCTCTGTCAATGAGGTAGAGAAGCAGGATCTGAACGGCCAAAAGCTCCAGGGTACCAGCACGGCGTTTGAGGTCAACAGCTTCCTCAAGGCTCGTGGACTAGAGAAGGACTACCCGCTTCTGACGGCTGTCAACGCCATCTTGCTGGGCAAGGCGAGCGTTGACGATATTCCTAGCCTAGTTTCTGATACTGAGCGAAAGCAGCC
Source organism: Trichoderma evansii (assembly GCF_050947405.1). Taxonomy (NCBI): domain Eukaryota; kingdom Fungi; phylum Ascomycota; class Sordariomycetes; order Hypocreales; family Hypocreaceae; genus Trichoderma; species Trichoderma evansii. The sequence goes on along the minus strand of NW_028145201.1, from coordinate 890,824 downwards.
ACTTCCATGAATGTGTCCATGAATATATGGTTTTAAAAAAGCATGCGATGCTAAGCATAGCGACGAGGCGAGAAGAGATTGGGTGGGGGGCGTTTTAGGCTGAATGTCATGAACGGTAAATGTGCCTGGGCATTTGTTTTACTTTTTGTTACAAATATTTTGATTTGTTCGAACTGTTACTGTCGCTTTGTCTCGATGTGACCATTCATCGTAAAAGGGCCACTAGAGTAGATTTGTGTCTAGAGATATGCGTGTATAGATATTCGTGTATCGTACGATTTAACAGTAGTGCTCGTTACCCTAGTAAGCTGATCGCCAGGATATGGTGCGCGTATAGAGATCTACAGGCCATTGTAACCTGTCGTATCTCAGCTAGCATAGCGCATTTTAACCCGATCGCCTTAATGCACGGCATCGTCCGTTATATATCCCATCCAAGATGTGCATCAGCATTGTAACTAGGGGTGAGATTAAATAATGAGATCTAGTAGAAGTAACCTTAAACACTTCATACATGTATTACTTTTTGTCCATATGCTCTCTCGAGTCATATTTGACGTCTTCATAAGCGCGAAACAAGAAGACGCTCTCTTCGAGTATATATTAGGGTATCAGCTTTCAAATTGCAGCGCTGTTACAAGGGTATTTCCACAAGATCTTCTTGATTCGAGTGTAATGCAAACGTAACTCGGAAATAGAATCGTCGCTTCTCTTAATTTCGAACACGACTGGCGTGGATGTTGAGAACAGTCTCGTTAGAGTTGACCTTCTTCTCTCAATGTCAACGATCAGCGGTGGTCTACTACGGAATATTCCTAGTGCAGTAATCGCGTGTAATTCGGGGTTTATACTAATTTAACCGTTTATAACTGTTGGTAACTAGTCTCGAAGATCACTTATCCTCGCTTGGTCGGAATTCGATCGCCGTATCAGCCTCGTTAGTCAACTGGCCCATCTCACTGTTGATCAAAGTCAACTGTGTATATACTGTATATACCGCAACACAAAACCTCTTTATACATGATTCCCAGATCAAATAAATAACCCACAAATCATTGTGGAAAAGCGCTCGTACGGATCCAGTGACTCCTCACTATCCCCGCTCCAAACACACTTCTTCGGACAATCACCCGGTTTTCCATCACCTACCAGGCACCACCCCATGCATTCGCTCTCCATTTTGCCAAGAAATCCATCAGCTGGAGCCCAAGCCCTATATATTAGACAGCTACCCAGACAAAAAGGGTAAATAATCGTCAAGCCACGATGTGGCTTTCCCGTCTGGCCGTTTTTTCGGTAGCGGGAGCGCCGATCACTTCGTGTCCGCAATCCCATGCGCGAAGATCGGCAAGGGCTGGGATTAGTATTACAGTAGTATGGAGGAGAACTAGACCTGCAGAATGACATACACGGCGGGCGTGTCAGATTGTGCATTTTCGACTTCACATCATCGGTCTGGTGATAATCTGGTGATGGGGAGGGCGTTTGTTGTTGTGTGATGGTGTTTATATGACTTTCGGGAATAGAAAAGTCATTTCTGAACAGCGTAAACTATACAGTTTGATATCGATCAGATCTTTTCATACATCTATAGCTGATTTTATTATTTTAGGGCATGAGGTCGAAACTGGTGAGTGCCGAGGGAGCCGGCATGTTATACATGCAAGCGGCGATCACCACCAACTCTATATACGAGTCATGTAAATTTTTGGACTCAGCTGCACACGGCGCAAGGGTAACATGCATATTTAGTCTAAAAGATAATAATAAATATTAATGTGAACAGTATCAAAGATTATGTAGTCTTGCAAGAGGGGGACTGCATTCGTGCTCTGTCAACTCCAGAGTGCCAGTAATAAGACATATGCGAATAGCTTCACAGTACCTAGCTAATTCGCTTGCACGCATGGTCTATTTACAAACGCACAAAAATTTCGAAATATTTGAAATATATTAAATATATATACATGAATCAGAATAAAAATATTGACAACGCTATAGCCAACCGATGTAGGAATGTTCCAAATTCTTCTTTCTTCTTTTACTATTTTTACACCCGCCAGGAGTCAGGCCGCTTCTACATTAACCGCCTGCGATTCTACCTGCTTCACCCACCGCACCGCAGACTCGCGCAAATAATTCTCAATCAACTCGCACCCGCAGTTGCCATGCTCCAGCAGCATATTCTTCAAGACAATGCGCTCTGCTACCAAATCCTTCATCATTTTTGTGAGTTGCTGGTTTTCGTATTCTAAACTGTCGTGCTTCAAGTTCAGCCTGTCCATAGCAATGCGCTGTCTGCCACGGCACTTGTCCGCCGCAATGCGGTTCTTCTCGCGAATGCGCACTCGGCTAGCTTCTTGTTCTGCGGCCGTCTTGGTTCGCCGAGGCCTCTTGGTGACGCCTCCCTCTTCTGAAGAATTTTTTCGTGTGCGCGTCTGCTTTTTGCTAGCGACGGGCTCTTTTGGCAATTGTAATGACGATGGTGATAATGATGGGGCAGAGGAGGCTGATGACGATGCGGACGAAGTAGACATGAGGCGGTCGGATGTTGAGCTTGATACTGTTGATGGGCTATATTCACGGCCCATTGATGTTTGATGGTTTGGGTAATCCCATACTGAGGCGTTTAAAGAGCCTTCATTTCCAGAAGTAACGCTCTCAGTTGGGGGGTTTTGTAATTCGCCTTCCGGGTATTTGAGGAAGTTTTCTGATAAATCCCACTCCGATGGCTGCCAGGGTAGACTAGGTAAAAACACATCTGAGTGTTCTGGGCCTGAAGCGCCGTGGCAGAGGCTTGTCAAGGTGCCCTCCAGATCTGCAGGTGGGAATGGTAGCGAAAGATGGCCTGCATGGGCGTAGTCTCGACCGCAGGCGATGAATGGGGAAGCTTCGGTAATGCTAGCCATGGTGCCGTTGCAAAAGATCTATCTGACTTCTTGAAAGAAAAGAAAACAATAAGATGTTGTACGCAGTATACAATGTTTGGTCTGGACTATGATGCCAGGAGATCTTCACAAGTCATAAGAGAGCAACGGTGTATAGATCGACAGAGGAAAAAGGATGCGCTTCGTGAATAAGGCGGAAACGTCATTGCTAAATATACGGCCATGATAGACAGATCGCCGCTCACCTGGGGGGCTTTTGAGGCGTATTGTCGCAACAGAAGGTGATGGTGAGATGTTACCCCTGGCACCGTTGGGTTAGCACATGCGAATTAGCGCACCGGGACCATGTCTCGGACTGCTGAAGCATCTTGGACAGGAAGTCAGGTAGGGTACACAAGGTTCAAATTAGGAAATAGATCTGATCATTTGCTGGTCGGCTGCAGGATAGGTATCCATAGCATCAAGCGGGTGGCTCTTGTGGGGTCGCACATTCTACCTGATGGCGTCGGCGGAGCTTCTGTGTGCTTTGTACTTGTACTACCAAGCATGTTTGCCCTCAAATCATTCACACCACACACAAATGAATGCGGCCCCTCGTTCCGAATGGAGCATGTCTATTTCTAGGCTAATAAAGGATTAAATTGGCGCCTTGCGAGCAGCGTTAAAACCAGCTCCACGATGTCACACCCCCTGTCAGGGCTACAACACCAGCTTGCAGTTCCTTGGACTAGCAAAGACGCTGGTGGTACTCTTCATAGAGAGGCAATGGTCTGCTACTCAGAAACCGTCAGCGAGAGTCGAGAAGATGAGTGACTCGTCGTTTCTTAGGCGAGAGAGAGCCACAATCGCGCGACTCGAACAGTACTCTGTAAAGATCGAAGATGTCATGACTTTTTGTTATCGTGGCGGCTTCAAATCACGACTTGACATCGAAACTTCCAATGTTTTCCAAGACCAGCACCCGCATCCCACGCCGAGCCTCAGCTAGGAAACCCCCTGTAAGCAAGTTAAAAGCTTGTGTGCGTCGCACCCCCATCCGGCCCTTCAGGAGGCTAGCTGGTGGGAAAAAGCTGGGTTGCGTCTCCCCGACAGGTCCGCGGTGGTCCTTTGGCATCAAGCGAGCTGCCGCCTAAAGTGCCAAACTAACAGAGTCGCAGCCGTGAAGAGCGCTAGACGCTACGGATAGCGCTGTGAATAGCGCCGGGGGCCGCCTGGAGTTCAGTGTCGTTGGCGTCATTCATCTCGATCTCGATCCCAATACAGTATCTGTCGGACGGGGCCTATTTGTACGGCGTGCAAGTCAGTGCTGGGCCGCAAGGGATGTTGTTGAACATCAGGCGGAGGAAACGCTCCGGGCCCATCCAGAGTGGACGCCTCTCAGACATCGTCGACCCACCAGGAAACAAGAATGGCAAACAGGGTGAAGATCAAGGTCTGAATAGCTTCTGTTTGACAACGCGCGCAGTGGCTGGCCCCAATGGCTCCATTCCTAGCTGAACAGGTGTAATCTTCTTATTCATGCAGGCCAAAAATAATCTCGATCGTGAACACCAAACGTCTTAGAGTTGTCTGAGAATGGTCACGTGCTGGATCACGTGATATAATTTCTCATTCCTCACCCGAATTTGAACCCGTCTCGGCTAAATCCTATTTACTGTAGCTCCTGTCAAGGCTCAGCCCGCTCAGTTCTCCACACCTGTGCCAGAAGCCTGTTTTCTGCAAGCCACAGTACGCACGGAGCAGCTTCTCCGGAGTGAATACCTACATGGAAACAGTAGGTCCTTCTTACACGGCGTCATGGCGGCCGGAGGTGATACCTTTGAAAAGTTTCTCGAACTCAGTGCGAATACAGAGCAAGACGTTGCGTTCAACAAAGGTACTTACTCCATGTTTTGTTGCATCTGCTCAGCCTACAAGCCCCAATGCACGTAAGCGGGTTGGTCGAGCTAATATCCCCAGCAAAGAGCAGAGGGACAGTGAGGTTATATCGAAATGCCAAGGCGGAAGAGCCACTGTTTGGCCCGTTTCTTAATACTTGCACTCCGTACGCCGTACACGCCATCTTACCGGTAGCCAACTTGGCCTGAAGAGTGTTCAACTCATAATACCTTGAGAGGCTGCCAAAAGCAGCATCATACAGGCCTAATATATCTGTGGTGACTGGGTGCTTGCATTATCCGCACAGACAACTTCAGCAGGTTGGAAAGACCGCAATCAAGTCAGAGCCATTTCTTGTAGCTTCCACCATGCCCCACACGACTCGGTGCTCCGTACTCCGTATAACCCCATACCTTGACGATACAGCAATGGATCCTGATGTCGTCATCGCTAATATGGTTTGCGCTTAACGTCCCGAAAACATGGCAGAGTTGCCAAGACGAAACTAGCCCTATCAAACTGCGGGAGCGGTTCCTAGCGGTCTTCTCCCACGTTTTCTTGCTATCGTAAGTAAATAGTGCGCAGTAAGAAACATGTGCAACGAGCCTTGGGCAGCGACAGCTACTTCTACATCTTTGGAGGTGCAACTATCATGCACATTTGGAACCGGGTGCCAAAAGGTCTCAATCCCACATCAAAAGTTCTGAGGCTTACCATGACTCTCTAGCCGGAGTATCTCATCTTGGTCTTGTACCTGTACTCGGCGTTGTCACATTGGGGCCATCACTAAGGACGTGTAGCGCTAGCGGTGGATCGCCAAGGGTCCACGATGTCCGTATTCAAGCAGCCCCCGCAGCTAGTCATTCCAAAAAACAGGAATTCTAAAAGAAAAGTTGTTCAATGTTGCCGCAAATTCTTCCCCATGCCGCCATGGCCAATGGAAACAGATGTGACGTGGCCACACCTGCGACTAGGGTCAGCGTTTTTTTGTCCATGTAAAATTAAACTTTGCTTGCTCTTGTCCACAAGAGGTTTGCGAATACCAGGGTATATTCCTTGGACAAGGCTATCCGTCGGCGGTATAAACGCTACTAGCGACTGTGATGCTGCTCCATCCCGTACTACTTACTACTTTAGGACTGTGATTAGGAGGCAGCAGTAGCTTCTAAGATAAACGGCCTTGGTAGTGCTATTATTACTCCGCACTCATATGTGGATTTTTCAAGGACCCTTCCAAGGTTTTCATATGCGGCCCAAGCATAGCGAGGCTGCGGACTCAACCGTAGACTGAGGTGTGGACCCTGAAATAAAGCACACATTACCGTGTTCCGCGCTCATAGCCGATACAAAGCCGTCGACGGAGCAGTTGCCTGTTTTTTTTTTTCACTGCAGTTGGAGGATAAATTTTGCTATACTCCATAAAGAAGCCGATATCATGGGAGATCGACCACCAAATAGCGCCGGTTCATATGTTTCAAAAAACCACTGTGGAGCACATGTCTTAGATCGACTCTCACCGAATTTTCTTTCCTTCCAAATATCCACGTTTTAATTGCTTTCTATAGAGTTTAGAGCGCTAGCTGAAGATGATTGCCCTTATGGGAATAGGAGAGTATCCTCACTTTTAACCATATGAATGCACTGGCATCTAAATTCCTATGAAAATATTTCATTCGCCAAGGGTTATTGTTATTTTTCCGGCACCAATGGTGAATTAAGTTTAAATGCATAATAGAACATTAATATAATCATTTTAATATCATTTACCTGATTCAAGTCCAAGTAATAGCACTGCTATATTTTTCTTCATAGTCACTACTATGCAAGTTTGCTCTAGGGTATGATGCACGAGACTCCAACCAAGCCACTCTAAAGTTCACTCTGTGATCTTAGCTTAGATCCTGTGTATTTAAAAAACATTAATAACGTGAGTAAGAAGTAGTGCTTGTATTGTTCCGGTTGCCCCTTCACAAGCTATAAAGATGAAAATGAGAATCATGAGATAGTGGCCCTCTTTAGACTCCTATTCAGGCAGCATCTCAACGGCAGCGGTATATGATGTCTCGAATAAACCATCATTGGTGAATTTGACAAGATATGAGCCTACCAAAGTGGAAAATGCTAAATTTGGAATTTGTGGGGGATTTTGTAGTATAAATGGCCTACAAAAGCGTCGCATAGAGAGAAGCTAGTAGTGTCTCGGACTATTCAACACCGACGCAATAGGGCTTTTGCGCACTAATATCCCGAAACATACATGGTATTGTTAGCAGCAGACAAGGCACGATAAGAACTCTTCGTTTTTGTATTATTCAGCCGCATCTCTGGTTTGGCCGATTGTTCCTAGCGAGAGTTTGAGTTGATTCCCTCGTGCTTTTACTTTTGCTCGCTCTTCAATAAGCCGTCTTCAATACACCATTCACAATAAACACGTAACATTATAAATCGCCAACGAGATACGGCATTTCAGGACTTCCGAGAAAGTCCGAGCGAATCCTACAAACCTGTGGCGCCACGAGAATCGCGAATCCCATTGCCTTTGAAACCCGGACTTGGGGTTATATAAGCAAGCTTCACCTCGGAGATTAGTAACCTTGTAGCCGCAGGCTCAAACGCACTAGCCTTATTTCGTATTCTGGCGATCAGTGATTCGGCAGCCTGCCGCAGCTAGTTGGACAACGGTGTCGATAGCGTGATGGGATTGCTGTTTCGGGAAATATCGAAACCCGCAGCTGGAGATCTGCCTGATGATCGATCTGTGAAGCTCGGGGATAGGCACTGGCTCTGTGCGATGAGTAGGGAATCTCGCGGATAATGGAGATAGAGAGAGTAAGGGGTTGAGAATATGGCGCGGTGAAAATGTATATAAATGGAGAAAATATCATTCATTGTTGGAGGAATATCCATCAACAACAAAAACACAGCTACAAACAACAAAGACATCTCTTCTACAACTTTCAATTTTCAATTTAAGACAATAGAGCCATAATTCAGCTACAATGTCCATCAAGTACGCCAAAGACCAGCCTGCAGGCTTCACCAACCGCATCGAGCGTGTGGCCATTGTGGGAGTAAGTCTCGCAGCACAACTCTACTTTACAGCTCACTGTAGCATTTACTGACAAAATATCCACCAGGCTGGAGGCCAAGTGGGCAAGCACATTGCTGAGGAGCTTCTCAAAACAGGAAAACACACAGTTACTGCCATCACTCGCGCCGGGAGCAACAGCGAGCTTCCCGAGGGAGTCAAGGTCGTTCATGTAGACTATGATGATGAACAGTCTCTGATTGACGGCCTTAAGGGGCACCAGTTTTTCTTCATCTCTATGGCCGTAACGGCTCCCAAAGACACTCAGGAAAAGCTCATTGCCGCGGCTGCCAAGGCCGGTGTGCCATGGATCATGCCCAACTCTTACGGCGCCGACTTTGCTAACAAGAAGCTGTTGAAAGAGACAATGACTGACGGAAATAGCGCTGGAGTCACTGCTATAGAGGAGGCTGGTCTATCTTGGGTCTACATGTCATGCAGCTTTTGGTACGAGTACTCGCTTTCCATGGGCGAACCATTTTATGGCTTCGACATCCCAAACAAAAAGGTTACTTTCTACGACGACGGCAAGACGCGCATCAACACATCAACATGGAGACAATGCGGCAGGGCTGCAGCAGCTCTTCTCAGCCTAAAGGAGCTGCCTGAGGATGAGAACGACCAATCACCTACTCTCTCGCAATGGAGAAACAAGCCCCTCTATGTTTCTAGTTTCCTTGCTTCCCAAAGAGACATGTTGGACAGCATCAACCGGAACCTTGGCACAAAGGATAGTGATTGGGAGATCCAGTACGAGCCGTCGGATGTTCGCAACAAGAGAGCGTTGGAGATGATGAAGGCTGGAAACTTTATTGGCTTTGGTATGGCCATGTACTCTCGAGCCTTTTTCCCCAACGGAGACGGCAACTTTGAAGCAAAGTATGGCCTGGCCAATGGCCCTCTGGGGCTGCCCAAGGAGGACTTTGATGAAGCTACCAAGTTGGCGATTGAGATGGCTGAGGCAGGATTCGGCCCTCGCAGGATTGCGCAGGTTAGTGGACGACCATTGCCAGGCCACTGAGCAGTTATCCGACAGGAATTGCAGCTGCTTGGGCATCAAGAGAGCGGATGATGGCAATGTTGACAGAGTTGCAACAATTGGAGTGATTGATTGGTGGATTAGTGTATGGATACTCTAGGTACTAATGCATTCATCTGCCGTTTATTCTTGAAGAATGTAACCATTCGATTGGCATTGTGCCCCAACTCCCGAGTGACGCGCATGAGGAATCGGTAAAGACATGCTGTGAGACACGCAATCAAGAATGTGTGTGTAGTAAGCATCTGAAAATATGTGATGCCTAACAGACATTAGGTCTCTAATGTAAGCAAGCTCTGAAGGGGAAAAACTGTGAGCTATACGCGAATCGGTGCTGCTCTACAAGTACATATGTACTTATTTGGTAAGGCTTTTTCGATAAGGCTACTAGTGACGTCATGAAATATCATAGCGGGGTTGACACCGGTTTCTGTAGAGCTTCAACTGTGCCTGAAAATGAAGTGGGAGCTGCACCATCGCTATTTTATTGTTTGGGGAGAGTCTCAGGATAGAAAAGCGAAGCAATTGGATATCAATCGAGTCGATGTGTGGCATGCGCCATCAGTGGTAGAAATAAGATGCGTCAGGCAATGAATGGCAAGCTTAGCCAAGCTCGACACCGGTAGCTTGGAGAGTTTTTATTAGCTCCCGAACACGCCGTGGCTGCCACCATCATCCAAGCCACTGCATGGAAGGCCACCTGTTTGTTTATTCCAATATTGGGCATTTTTAATGGAATCAGTTCTCATAACAAACAGAGCCCGGCAATAAGCTGATGTGGCGCCTGACCGTCTGTGTCTGTAGACCAAAAAAGGGGCAGCAGAGTATACTCCAGTAGCAGCTAGCTTCACATACTAGTAGCGCGTACGAATAGCATCATAATTGCATGGGCATCTCGTTACTCCGGCATCATCGATCGATGCTGTGCATTTGACTGGCTGACTGCGCAAAGCGAGCCCCAGCAAAGTCGCATCTAGAAGAAACGGCCAGTTAGCGTCGCCCACGGCCAGAAGCTGCCCCTCGCTCTGGCTTCTGCTGATGACATTTCCTGGCCTGCCGGGTGGTTCCTGGTGGCTTCAACCAAGCGCCACTCCAAAGCAGCGCCTGCACCGTCCTAGGCCAAAGCAGATGTTAGCAGTCCAGGCCATCACACCATGTGCCGGCCAACCAGCAGCTGCTCGGGCTCGCTTGCGGGAAAAAGCAGCTAGAAGCCATTCTTCCTTTCTACTCTCTATTTCTGCCCATCTCAGCCCCAGAGGGAGAAGCTGTAAAAGACAAAGGCCTGGCTGCTTGCTCGCTTAACCTCGCAATCCCCATTGTCTGCTGCGTATTAGAGCTCAGATCGGCCTGGCACAGCGGATCGACAGCCGCCAGACATCCCTGCACAGACGCAGCAGCAGCGCCGATTACAGAGCGCTGCTTGGGCTTGGGTCCGCTAACGCCACTGTAGCTACAAAGCCGCGGGGCAACGCCTTTGGGCCGCCGCTCTTCTTTCCACCATGAGCCCAGGAATCATGACGACCAAGGAGGTTTATTTGCTGCCGCTCAACGACGACGGCTCGCCGCAGGTCGCGGGCGAGTACATCTACCTCGACCCCAACGGCGATGACCCAATTACCATCAGATTTGCCATCGAGGGCACCTCGTCCATCTGCCGCAATGGCAGCCTTTGGGTCAACATCCCCGAGCAGGGGGCCGAGTTCAGGCGGGACAAGTTCAGAGAGTACAAGTGAGTAGAGCAAGAGAGGGAATAGCTGCGATGCTGCTTGGGCAATGGGAATGAGCACATCTCTAACGATTCTACGCTGCAGGCTGACTCCCGACTTCAATCGCACTCTCGAAATCTCCATCCCCATCTACGAGTCTGGCGTCTTTGCCTTTTACACCACCTATGCCCAGCTGCCCAACCTCGACCCTGACGACGTCCCAAAGTCGACCGACAAAGACGAAGCTCTGAAAAAGACCCCGGTATACTACATCGATGTTGCTCCTCGCCTCAAGCTGGACGGGCGTCCATTGCCTCTTCCCGCGCTGTCGCTCTTCTCCATCATCAGCAAGCTCATGGGCCGCTTCCCTGGCGATTGGGAGCGACACCTGCGGGGCATCAGCGAGAGGGGATACAACATGGTGCACTTCACCCCTCTGCAGATTCGTGGCAGCTCAAACTCGCCCTACAGCTTGTATGACCAATTGGGCTGGGATCCCGCCTGTTTCCCCAAAGGCGTCAAGGATATTGAGCAATTGGTCGAGCATCTCGAGCAAAAGTACTCTCTGCTGAGCTTGACAGACATTGTCCTCAACCATACCGCACACAACACAAAGTGGCTAGAGGAGCATCCCGAGGCTGGCTACAATTTGAAGACGGCCCCGTGGCTGGAATCTGCCTATGAGCTTGATACGAAGCTGCTAGAGCTTAGCGGTAAGCTTGAGTCGCTGGGACTGCCTGTCGATGTCAAGAACACAGAGGACCTTTTGGAGGTTATGGAAGGAATAAAGAAGCATGTCATCCTTGAGCTTCAGCTATGGGAGTATTATGCCATCAATGTTGAAAGAGACGCCGACGCCATCGTGGAGGCTTGGACCAGCGACAAGACCTCGCCTCCCCAAAACAGCTCTGCTACAGTAAAGGACTTTGAGCACCTTAAGACGGCAGGACTTGATGAGCACGTAGCCTTTATCAAAGAGTATGCTCTCAAAGGAACAGACCGTCTAGGAGAACGATTCAGGCGACGAATTGAGCCCAGCGTTGCATCCACCTTATTGGCGTTTCACTTTGGCCGATACGAAGGCGAAAGCACGCAGTCAGCCGACAAAGCAGCTGCCAAAGCCAAGGTGGTTGAGGTTCTAGACGCTATAAATGTTGACTTTTACGCGGAATACGACAAAGATCTAAACCAAATTCTGGAACAGCTTTTCAATCGTATCAAGTACGTCCGTCTAGATGACCATGGGCCAAAGCTGGGTCCCATTAACGAGGCCAACCCCCTCATTGAGACATACTTTTCTCGACTGCCAGACAATGAAACAACCTCAAAGCTCACTCCAGGAGAAAGAGCCCTGGCCAATAACGGCTGGGTATGGGGCGGTAATGCTTTGGTAGACAACGCTGGCCCAGATTCTCGTGTGTACCTGAAGCGAGAAGTTATTGTCTGGGGAGACTGCGTCAAACTCAGGTACGGATCTAGCCGAGAAGATAGCCCATGGCTATGGGACCATATGACAAAGTACGCCCAAATGCTGGCCAAGTATTTCGCGGGCTTCCGTATCGACAACTGCCACTCAACCCCCATCCATGTTGCAGAGCACATTTTGGATGAGGCAAGAAGAGTTCGACCAAACCTTTACGTTGTCGCCGAGCTCTTTACCGGATCTGAGGAGATGGACTATGTCTTTGTGAAACGACTTGGCATCAGCTCACTTATTCGAGAGGCCATGCAGGCATGGAGCACGGGAGAGCTCAGTAGGCTTGTTCACAGACACGGTGGCCGCCCTATTGGTAGCTTTGAGGTTGATGACATCTCCAAGTCCGATGTGACTACGCCATCAGAGACAAAGGGAAGCACAGATCTTACAAGAGAGGTTATTCGCAGGATAAGACCCTCGCCAGTCCACGCCTTATTCATGGACTGCACTCACGATAACGAGCCGCCCGCTCAGAAGCGTGACGCGCGAGATACACTTCCTAACGCTGCTCTCGTTAGCATGTGCTCTAGCGCAACGGGAAGTGTCATGGGCTACGATGAAATTTACCCAAGGCTGGTTGACCTCGTAAATGAGAAGCGGCACTACACATCTGAAGCGTCGAGAACTTCATCAATCAAGATAGGGAGAGGAAAGGGGGGTATTGCTAGTATCAAGAAGCTCCTGAACCAGATTCATACTCTCATGGGCAAGGATGGCTATAACGAAACCCATATCCACCATGAAGGTGAATACATCACCGTACACAGAGTGCATCCTGAATCCAGAAAGGGTTACTTCCTCATTGCTCACACTGCATTCCCGGGATACGGCAATGGAAGGGGAGAATTCAATCCTGTTCTTCTGACAGGAACTCGAGCCAACCATCTAGGTAGCTGGATGCTCGAAGTTGACGATAGAGAAGAGACCGTCAAAGCCGTTCTGGAAGATACAAAGTTCCTTCGAGGTCTCCCCAGCCAGGTTGTGGATGTTCCCGGAATCAAGATGGAGTACCACGGCCAAGACACTACTATTTCGGTTCGCGATAAGTTCCCTCCTGGTAGTATTGCCCTCTTTGAAACCTGGATCCCAACTGCGGAGCACTCTACTGGTTTGGATAACTACGTAACTTCTGGTGCTAAACAAGCATGGGCTAACCTGAATTTGATTGACCTCAACTTTTTGCTCTACCGCTGTGAGGCAGAGGAGAGAGATGCTAGCGACGGACAGGACGGAGTATATGATATTCCCGGCCATGGAAAGCTCGTTTATGCTGGTCTCCAAGGATGGTGGAGCATTCTTGAAGCAGTAATTCGCGACAATAACCTTGGACATCCAATCTGCCAGAATCTGCGAGACGGTTCTTGGGCTCTTGATTACATTGTGGGCCGAATTCAAAAGCAGAGTCACTCACCAGGCAGCGAAGCCCTATCAGGACCTGCAGCCTGGCTTCGAGAGCGGTTCGAGGCTGTCAAGGCTATTCCAAGTTTCTTGCTACCCCGATATTTCGCACTTGCCATCCGCACCGCATACAGAGCTAGCTGTGATCGAGCATTGGAGCTAATGAACGAGCATGTTGCCAAGGGTCAATGGTTCCTCAGCAGCCTCGCTATGGTTAGTGTGCAGCAAACTGGACTTATCAAGTCAGCTTCCCTTTGGCCAGACAAGCAAGTCCCTTCAATTGCTGCTGGCCTGCCGCATTTCGCTGTGCAATGGGCCAGATGCTGGGGCCGAGACGTCTTCATCTCTATTCGAGGATTATATCTCGGAACTAGCCGATTTGACGAGGCGAAGGAGCACATACTTGGATTTGCCAGTGTTTTGAAACATGGAATGATACCAAATCTTTTGAGCAGCGGCGCCGCGCCACGATACAACTCGCGAGACTCGGTGTGGTTCTTCCTCCAGGCTATTCAAGATTACACTCGCCTTGCACCAGAGGGGCTCGACTTGCTCAAGGTCAAGGTTAGACGACGATTCCTACCATACGATGATACGTGGTTCCCTGTAGATGATTCACGAACCTACTCCAAAGAGAGTACGATCGAGGAGATTATACAGGAGGCTCTCCAAAGGCACGCCTCGGGAATGAAGTATCGCGAGGCAAATGCCGGACCTCAAATCGACTCACAGATGAGAGACGAAGGCTTTAATCAGGAGATCAAGGTCGACTGGAACAATGGACTTATCTTTGGTGGTAACCAGTCCAATTGTGGTACCTGGATGGACAAGATGGGCGAGAGTGAGAAGGCTGGGTCAAAGGGAGTACCCGGAACTCCCCGCGATGGCGCTGCCGTTGAAATCACCGGTCTTCTCTACAGCACTTTGAGATGGGTAGAGCAACTTCACAAGCAAGGAAAGTTTGCTCAATCGGGCGTCAAGACTGCCGAGGACAAGCCTGTTTCATGGACGCAGTGGGCTGATCTCATCAAAGCCAACTTTGAGAAGTGCTATTACGTGCCTCAGACTCCTGCAGAGGATGCCAAGTATGATGTTAACCCCAGTGTTATTGGTCGCCGAGGTGTTTATAAAGATCTGTACAAGTCTGGAAAGGAGCATGAAGATTATCAGCTTCGGCCAAACTTCGCAATCGCCATGACAGTGGCAACTGATCTTTTCGACCCCAAGCATGCATGGCAGGCTCTATGTCTTGCAGATTCGACGATCCGAGGACCCACAGGCATGGCGACCTTGGACCCAGCAGACAAGGACTACCGTCCATACTATCGCAACAGCGAAGACAGCCACGACTTTGCCACCAGCAAAGGCCGAAATTATCACCAGGGACCAGAATGGCTATGGCCAACGGGTTTCTTCCTCCGCGCACTGCTGAAGTTTGATCTTCAGCGGAGAAAGACACCCGCTGGCAGGACTGAAGCTTTCCAGCAAGTAACTAGAAGACTGGCTGAGTGTAAGCGGATGATTCGGGAAAGCCCGTGGGCGGGTCTGACAGAGCTTACGCAAAAGAATGGAGAGCACTGTCCTGATTCTGTGAGTTTTTTTTTTTTTTTTCCTTTTTCTTCTCTTTCCCCTTTCCTCTAGCGTATTATATCATCCATCATACTTTAACCCCCCCCCCTTTTCCAATGCTTATACTGATTATCTTTGTTTAGAGCCCGACACAGGCATGGTCTGCTGGCTGCCTCATCGACCTATACATGGATGCCATGGAGGAGCAAGAAGCTTTGAAGAAATAAATGGATGACTTTTTGATGTTTACATAGACGGGATGATATGACAAAAATTCACGAGTACATGACATTGGCACGATATATGTATGTAGAAAGAGAAGCATTTTTGAACGTTATTACGAAGTACACATTATGTTAATACGAAGAAAAAAAGAGGGTGCATTTTTATTTCGAATAGAGTACCAGGAACGTACTGCCAAGAGGCATGGAAAAGCCACCTTGATTGATAATGACGTATTTCTCGCTCACTGCTCCCCTCTCTTGATCCTCCAATATCCCTCTTCGTATAGAAGAAAGGGACTTCGTATTGGGAAAAAAAAATGATCAAATCCTCGTTTCGCCTCCAAAACTCTAATTTCTCCACTTTGTAAGAAGACATGATAATCCCAACAAAAAAAGTTTACACAACCAACGCCAAGATCCAAAAAAGAACAAATAACAATAAGAGGATGGTACAGAGCCGAAGAGGAAAAATGATATAAAATAAAAAGGAACGCCTATTGATGGAGATGTCGAGGGAGCGGCAAAGAAGTGATAAATGATTTTTGTCGTAGCAGATGTGCAAATAAGGCGGTATTTGTATGAAGGATTGGAAAGAAGAATAAAGTCGCAAGCATGTCGTTTGTCGTAGTCGTGCTGCTTCGTCTTAAATTAGGCTCCTAAAATATTTGATTTCATCCATCGCTTTTATTTTCATTTTCCCTTGGCTCTTTGTTTTTGAATTTTGTTATGTCCTTTTTTAAATTTCATGATCGATTGCTGCCGAATGGCCACAGCTTGGTCGTCGTGTTGCGCTTCTCGGAAGTCGACGTAAAAGTAGGGAGGTTGGGTGTCGTGGTCGACTTGTCCTGGTAGGTCATGGGAATGCCGCCGCCGGCGGCATCTGCAGGGACACCGGAGCCCCAAGAGTCGGTGGCGCCAGCTTGTTTTCGAAGCTCGCGCTTACGGAGGTAGCGACGGCGCCAGATGCATGCGCCTATCCAGATGCCGGCGATGCCAACGACGAGAATGACCAGCATCACAACCCATTGCCAGTGGTTGGAGATCCTGGGGAATCGAGGGTTAGTATACGAAAGAATATGTTAGAATGATAGGAAGAGCCTACCAATCGCCGCTGGCCACGGGGGATTGAACCGGGATATCGGTGCTGGTCGAAGTACTTGATGATACCGTGGAAGTGGTGGAGGGAGACACTCCTTTCTGGACGTTACAAATGCTGTGGTACCAGCTGGTGATGGATTGTAGGCCGCTGGGGTTCTGGGGACAGGCAGTGTCGCAAACGCCGGCGGTTGTCGACGAAAAGGCCGTCAGTCGAGAGTCGAAGCAGAAGCATGACGTGTATGCGGTTGGGTTGTTGCTGGGCACGGCCGGGGGCACACATGCGCCATTGGCATCGTAGAGATGGTAGCAATTTGTCGCGCAGGCAGGGAGTTTTTGGAGGTCGCCAAAGGGCACGATGGTGGTGATGGGCAATTGTTGCTGAGCTGTAGGGAACGGTTAGGCGGCGGGCCGCTCGGGAGGCTGATTCGAAGGGGGCTTACCCATGATGACGATGGAAAGGAGTAATTAAAGCAAGTATTTACTGAGAAGAATCCGAAATGGAGGAAGAGCGAAGTCGCTGGGAACAATGTTGACGCCTGCGCCAATTCAGAAGAAATGGAAGAAGCGAGAGAAAGGTGTTGTTGATATTTTTTTTGTTTGTTTCAGAAGGGCGCTTGACCAAACGCCCGTGGGTCAATTAAGTCACGGCCGATGTTGCAAGTTCGGTGAATGTGCGCAAGCGACAGCTGTCAAAAATAGTCGATTGTTATGCGCAGAAACGCTAGGCGATTCGATATCTTCGTCTTCTGTTTTCTTATTTTTCTTTTCTTCGGTCTTTGTCGTCTTTGATCGGGGAGAGAGTCGCCTGAGAGTAGAGCTGACTAAAGCGAGAGCGAGGTGTCTTTTGCGCAGTAGCACCGGGAGGGCCGGGAAATGGCACAAGGGATCCAGCTGAGACAAGCAAATACAGGAAGAAATCGAGAAACGTAGCGAGAGGAAATGCGACCGAACGCGAAAAGGGCAGCCGAGCGATGGACGCGAAGTTGGTGGGTTTCGAAGCGAGAAGGACGGGTTCGTGAGAACTGAGGGAGGAGGAAAATAGAAGATAGAAAAAAAAGAGTGGATGGCCCTTGGGGAAAACGGTCTGGAATGCAGCGTGCGCGACGCCGAGCAGGAGGGATCCGGGCCGGATTAGTGGTGCATTCGTCGCTGCTGCAGCTCAACTGACACAGCCTACAGGCGCCAAGAGGGGCCCCATCAGGAGCAACGAGGGCCTGTAGAATCCCGTATTCAGCGCGCGTCAGCGGGAATCCGGCGCTGGGGGTGGGCTAAGAGGCGATGGATGGGGGATGGCGCACCGACGGAAGCGGGTTTTTTGATTGGCAGGGATTGCTATGAAGAATGCATTCATGTTGTGGTTGCAATGCTGTTGAAAGCGGCTAACGCTGCTGGCCAGGCGAAGCTAGTGATTTACGAACAGCGGCTGGGGGTTTAATATTATTGCTTAGTATACGAAAAATAGAAGAGCTGATGGCTGGATAGGGACAGCAATATGAAGACTGCTGTATATCAAGTTGTTCTCGCACCGCACTCCCACTCTCAGAGGCGAATGTAAATGTCATTCGTCCCATCATCGATCCATTCAACGACCCAATCAACCAATTTTAGCTGCATCGGCCTTTTTGCTTGGTGGATTTGGCTGCCAATTCTAGAATTAGGCCAATGCGGAGAAGGCGGCGGCTAAAAAGGCAGGTCGCCGCTACAGCGGGCTCATGTACATGTACATGCAACGCATGCGCTGAATACGAGATGCTTGGGAATCAATCACTCCATGCTCCAGTATGGCATCGATGAAGTGAAGTCTGAAGTCAACAAATGCACACAAACGCCTCTAAATACATTCCTGGCAGGTAAATTGGGCAAATACCTTTATTAAGCATCAAGATCGTCCATCTCCAATTTTCTTCGTCTCTCTTTTTTTAGTTTGTTTCTCGCCCAGCTCCGGTCTCCGGTACAGTGGCTCCCTCCCCCTGTCGCAGGTATACATACCTACTTGGGTAGTATTGGACCCTGTAAATTGTTTCGTCGCTGCGGTTGGTCCCTTCTCCTTTATGTCGGACGTCATTCTGCGGTAAGGCTACAGTACCTAGGTAGGTACCTAGGCACCTACATGTACGCCGCAAAAGCTTGATGGCGGCGGTACCGATACCCTGCACCTTGTACTCGGTACTTCGGACATGCGGGCTACAGCACATGCAGCTCATTATGGATGGCGGAAACTGGCCACGAGCATCACATAGCCAGTCACCACAATCAAGAAATCCATCTCATCTGCTCTCCTCTTCACTCGATTTCAGCCACATATTCCTCCTCTGCTACATGCAGCGCCATGAAGTCATTTGCACGCTTGCAGATCCAGCCATCTATCGCGTATCGTATGACACGTCCATTGCTCGCTGCCTCTCACGCTCTCTCTCTCTGTTAGGCCCCTGCGCTACGGCTTCTGATCTCCGAAACAGGGGGCTGAGCAATAGCTTGGCCCGCCGACCGAGATTATCCATGCGTTATTGTTCTGATTCTAGCCTCGTGCTCGTGTTCGCGCCGCTTCCTGCCGCTTATGCCTTGCTCTGCGATGGGGACCAAAAGTCTCATCGGATAGAGTGCGGCGCATAAGTTGGATACAGCACCATCACCACTACAAAGTATGATTCAGGCATCTCGTGATCATCAACCTACTTTATATGGACCATATGGATGCCCCTACGTAGAAAACGTCGATTCTCCGCTCCCATCTGTCAAAAGCGGGGAAGCAGAATAGCACTAATTAGCCCAGCCCAGCTATTGCCATCATGGATCCCGTCGCTACTCGGTGCAATCGTCGGCCTTGTGCCGATCACATCCCTCAGTTGCCACGTCCGGCTTACAAGGCATGGCAGGCTATTATGGACAGAAAACTCTACCATGATGGTGCATATACGAGTCTTTGCCAAGGAAAACGGCGCGTGTTGACATCGAAAGCAACTTCCAAAGCGGTATTTTTTGATATCCTAGTGAAGTCTCATCATGTGCTCAGCCTCAGCTCTCCATGTTTCATACAGAGTCAGTGCTCTATCAAAGGACAGCCGACTCATAGAGCCTGCTCTAAAGAACACAATAAGAACCAATCATTTTAAACCCCGATGATGCTCTACCTGTCCGTGTACAGTCCCGGCTCGTCTCTGCCCCCAAGCTTGTCTTATAGGTTATTTGCCGGAACCCTGAGTGGCTACCGTTGATCTGTCGTCGTCATCTCCGGCCTCGTGGCTGCTCTTGACAATGCCGACAACTACCCCAGAAGCGAGCCAGGGGCCGCTCTCTGCTGTGAACCTCTGAATCACATACGGCACTTGGGAGGTGGCTATGCATAACTCTTAGCACTCTTCTCTCAACAATTCGGCGGTCGCATATCTTGCCTGCTTTGGGAGGAGGTCCACTGGGCTTATCCTTCACTTGAGGCCCTGTCTGCGAAGATACAATACTGCTTGTATTGTCTTGTGGCATATCGTATTGTGTGAAATTGGTTGATATAGTTTTGTGACTCTGTCTTGGCTGCAGCTATCAATGAGTGTTTACTGTTTAGCAGACTATTGCGAACACAAACCACCATGTCTCAGGGATATGAGTACGCTTTATACTCTTCCAGAAACCCTTCCAAAATCTCGTTGCTGTAATTCTCAGCTGGTCAAAAGGGCCTCACACGAGCCAATCCCAGCGTGTCCCATCTTTTCCAGCTCACGGCACGACCCGTTGTGGACGGGAGTGAAGTATACACTTATTATCACCATTTTATTATTTATTAGCGATGCGCCAGCATTCGCGAAGCTAGCTTGTACTGCTATTCATCATGCGACCTACAGATACACAGCATAAGTATGGCCGCGTTTACTTCGTACAGTATGTTGCTCTACCGGGATCGTGCGGGATCGGAACAACATCATGTCTCAAGCATGCAGCCCATCGTTAGTTGAACGATGAGGCAAGTCTCATCTGTGTGAGGACTTGGCATAGATGATACCAAGTCTCTTTTGCTCAGACACGCCATCTTCGTTGCCATGTGCTCTATACCACGACATGAATAGATGACAAAGAGGGATTAAGGTCTTTTTGGAAAGCCCCATTCGCTATTTCAAGGACATGTACTCTCAATGACGTGTTTGGATGAGCATAATCTTGAGACATGTTGCAACGGGCGGCTGCAGCGTGCGACAGAAGCATGGAATCAGCGAGGGAAAGATTATCAACGGATGAGTTGTCTATTCCCTCGCTTTCACCGCCCCTTATTCTCTTGTGAAGGCACAGGTAGGTCTGACCAGTATCTCTTAACAGCCTAGCTGGTAGTTGTCGAATTAAGGATCCAGAAAAGGTAACAATACGGCTGTAAGAGTGCAATACCAGTGGTTCTTCGTGATGAGGCCTCCTCTTAGCCACCATTGGTATGGCGTGATGTACAACGGACATGCCGACCTCGTTACCGTTTTGTTACCTTCTTCCTCGTCCGGTAGAAATTACCCTTGGCCACGACTTGACATAACTCTACCCCATAATCTTAATTGCTTGGAGCAACGCCCAATAGCTACCTTTTGAACCCACAAAATGCCAGGAGTTTGGAAGGCTGAGTTATGCCAATGTTTCAAGATTACGAGACGAGTACGAAAGATAAACGGTCTTTATCCGACCAAAACTTGAGTGTCTGATAGGGTATCACATTTTAACAGTATATGCTTTATAGCAAGGGGATGTCAGCGTCATCTGGAGCACAGCATCTGACAAAAAGTCTTCATCTCGCCAGCAGTTGTCTAGTAGTTCCCTATTATAGCATCTCATAAACTCTTGGATGGTCGTACTGCACTAACGCAGGGGCACTCAAACGCTAAGCCACGATTTGCCCAGACTGGGCCATAATTTCGAGTCTTGCTTCCGAGTGTTGAACTATCTGAATGACCTTTATTCGTGTCAGCTTGTCGTCTTGGTAACGGGATCGGACAACCCGGCTCTCAGAGTCACTACAGGTCCGCTTTCAAGACTATACGCGGTCTTCCTATTACGATTGGAGCAACTCAAACGTCACTAAGTCTAGTGCATTTCATCCGTGTTTACTCATCAATGAGATGTTGTTGTTATGTTATCCCTCGAGTTCCCATAGCTGTAAACCTATGCAGTTCAGTAACTCCAATCGAACCCCATATCACTACATGCAAATCGCCCAGGGTAATCTTCTATAACGTTGGCTGTGGGTCTCGAGGCTTTTCTCCTAGATGGGCAACCCTAAATGAGGAACGAGGAACGAGGACAGCGCGTATATGGCAAAGATTATGTGGCTTCCTCAAAGGAATGTATATAATTGGTATGCGATAAGCACGAATGATTCCTTCTTGAATGTGAAACAACTTCATATCTTCGGAAGTTCTTCCGGGTCTTACAGTGTCTCAGATCGTCTGACGCATGACGCGATGCGATATGGTCGTAATCTTTTCAAAGAAATCACACTCCCCAGCGTTTTACAGCTTATACCAATATAGCACTCTCTCTCTATAATAGTCCAATAGCGCGCTAGAGGCCTGTTAGTATTCCCGCTCATCATCGTGCTAAGGGGTGTCAATATTCTTTGAAGTCTCTTGATGATCTTCATACGTTGTACTCAGTAACACCTCAGGCACATGCTCTCACATGGTCTTTAAACAATCCATGCCTGAGCTTGGCAGCTGAACGCCATTGACATACTACCACGTTACTCGCGTGGGTGACGTAGGACATCCAGATGATGCCACTTTGCTCTTTTATTTTGGCACAATAACCACCCACAGGCCCATGCATAGACTCGAGTAAAGTGAGCCTAAAGGATATACTCGGAAGGTATCACAACATAGGCTTCATGTCGTCCAGTCTCGTTTTCACGTGGTCGGGCCGCAATGGCTTCTACCGTCAGATTGCCCTTGAGTCTCCGGCGATACTGAAGCTGCATCGTCTTGAGGCAACGTTACGATGAAGATACCTGATACAGTATACAGGACTTGAAAACAAACAAACAAACCGAGAAACGGCAGTGACACATCGGGTAGTTGTCGTGTTATCGCGCGGCGTGCGCAGCCTCGGTTCCTCGTAAGCAATAATATTGTAAAGGCCTTAGGCAACTACAATTATAGTATTTGATGATTCATGAAGCCATGTGACCAGAGATTCTCTAACAAAGTCGATTCATCTTTAATATCTAACGGCTTATGAAAGTGTAAATGAGGCCGGTAGTGGTGGGTAGCGGGCCAGTGGCCAGTACATGTATTGACTATAGAGATATATGATAATCGGTGTAAGTGAATGCAAGTAGAATAAGACGGCTTTTATTGAAAAGATGATTTCTTCAGCCCTGGTGATCACAAATAACGGCGAAATGGATCTCTGCAATGAACATAGGCATTGGTCAATACGTAGTAAGCATTAATGACTCGTGAGATAGCTTCATTATCCACCATAGCTTACAGTAGCGGTTGAGTCAGTAAGCTAATAATAGCTTGAGCCCGAAGCTCTCAATCACAGGCTCTAAATGCTTGATAATGACAATTATTTCTTTAATGAATTATAGATAGGTAATTGAGAATGCGGGGTGTATCGGTGCTTGTCTGATTGGAATCATATCAATCTTTTACTGCTACTTTCCTGGCTGGGAAATTGGGGGTCTCGATGTCGATGTTTGGGCATGGAGATAGGAGCCTGACGCTAAAATGCTAGAATAACAATACATGGTGCCACGTCGGATTGAGGAGAAGCCTGTTAGTCTCAGACAGGGACAGGGATATGGATGTGTCAATGCTATAATATTTCTTAAAATAAAGTAATTAAACCTCTTGAAATCTGCTCACAAGTATGATTGATTCATTATTGGAAAAACATTGTCACCTCAGCTTCATTCTGACATTGCAGGTTAGGTAGGCACTGTAGAAAACGCGCGTTATAACGAGCTCTGCCGCTATAAGCTCTGCTACAGCTTTCGCTGCTAATTGGGTGGCTGCGGTGGCGGCGGTGTGATCGCCCATGCGTCCTCCCACGCATTTTTCGCCACAAAAAACAGTTCGCCGCTTAGCGCTCTAAAGTGCATAAATCATGCATTAAGCTAAAGCTACGTCACAAGACTTAAACATGCCATTGCTTTTATTTTTGTTCGCCAACGCTGTTTCCCCTTTTCGCAGCAACTCGCCAGAGATGAAGCATCATGCTCGGGGACAATAAGAACGACACGTGCGACGGCGAGGATTATATCCGGCCGGCGTCCAAGACGGAGCGCGATCTCGAGGTGCAGCTGGTCCTGTCCTTGATTCTGGGAATTGGGGCCTTTATCGCATTCTGTGTAAGTTTGGAGGCTCCTCGTTCGTTCGCTGCGTTGCTGCTGGACGCGCGCAAGACTAATTCGCTGCTTTTTGATGGCTTTAGATACTGCGCCCGCGATGGCCGACTCTCTATGCTGCGCGCAAAAGGCGCCTTGATCCCACGATAGGCCTGCCGCCGCTGACCGACTCTTTCTTTGGATGGATCCCTAGGCTGTATAAGGTGACGGAGGAGCAGATTCTGGCGTCGGCTGGACTCGATGCGTTTGTGGTATGTGGATTCGGAGCTGTTGAATACACGAGTATCGAAATCGCGGGGCTAATTCATCTGTCTGTAGTTCTTGACCTTCTTCAAAATGGCTACCCGCATCTTTGCCATCATGACCTTCTTTGCCTTCGTCGTGCTGTGGCCAATCAACTACAGCTACCGAAACTTTCAGCCTTTGCTAGGAGGCAACCATACGACTGGCGACGACCCCGACGACTGGGATGACCTATATCGGCCCATTGGGCTGCCTCTGGGCTCTGCTGTGCTAGACGCGGGAGACAAGATAGGGAAAGACAAGAGCCGGGAGAGGACGTTTCTATGGGCCTATGTCTTTTTCACGTACTTCTTTGTTGCACTGACGATCTACTTCATTAACAAAGAGACGTTTCGCATTATTGGGTACAGGCAAGACTACTTTGGATCGCAATCGACCCTCACGGACCGGACGTTTCGCCTTACTGGCGTCCCCCCTGATTTCAGAACCGAAGCGCGCATTAGAGCCGTCATCGAGAAGCTACGCATTGGCACGGTCGAGACTGTATCAATATGCAGGAACTGGAAAGCGCTGGATAAGATCGTTGAAGAAAGACACCGGATCCTACGTCAACTTGAGGTGTCCTGGGCGCGCTACCGAAAGCAGCAGCTATATTTGGCCGCGAATGCCCGCCATCGAAATGGCCGCAACGATTCTTCGCGAAACGGCTCTCATATTAGTGAAGGTGATGAAGAGTCTGGCGAGAACTGGCGGCTCCTAGGCGGCGGCTCGGGCCAGTCCCACGTCTCGGAAGGCGATCGACCACAAGTCTCCATACGCTACGGAATCTTTGGACTGCGGAGCCGCAAGGTCGATGCGATTGATTACTACGAGGAGAAGCTTCGAAGGATGGACGAAAAGGTCATTGAGGCCCGGAAGAAGGAGTACGCCACTACCGATATGGTGCTTGTGACCATGGACTCTGTCGCGTCATGCCAGCTGATCGTTCAAGCTCGAATTGATCCTCGACCTGGGCGATTCTTGACCAAGGCTGCGCCGTCGCCCTCCGACATTGTGTGGAAGAACACGTATGAGCCACGTGGAGTAAGGCGTATTAAAGCATGGACGATTACTCTATTCATCACGATTCTTACACTCGTCTGGATTTTCCCAACGGCGTTCCTCGCTTCGTGGCTCAGTATATGCACCATCCAGAAAGTCTTGCCATCCTTCTCCATCTGGCTTAAGGACCACGCCATCATTCACTCGTTATTTCAGAACGGTCTGCCTACATTGGTAGTCTCGCTGCTTAACGTTGCTGTTCCTTATCTCTACGAATTTCTGTCAAACCGTCAAGGAATGATATCTCATGGCGATGTGGAGTTGTCGCTAATCTCCAAGAACTTCTTCTTCACCTTCTTCAACACCTTTTTCGTCTTTGCCGTTTCAAGAACAGGTTTTGATTTCTGGAGCGTACTACAGGACTTTCTCAAAGATACGAGCAAGATCCCTAGAGCTATAGCGGCTGATGTGGAAGACTTATCCGTCTTCTATATCAATTTCATCATGCTGCAAGGCATTGGCCTAATGCCCTTTCGAATTCTGGAAGTTGGAAGCGTGTTTCTATTCCCAATCAACCGCTTTCTGGCCCAAACACCGCGAGACTACGCAGCGCTTAAGAAGCCGCCCCTGTTTCAGTACGGGTTTTACCTGCCGACTTCTCTGCTCGTTTTCAACCTGTGTGTCATCTACTCTGTTTTGAGATGGGGCTTTGCTATTCTGCTTTTTGGAACGCTGTATTTCTCGATCGGGTATTTTACATTCAAGCATATGCTCCTCTATGCTATGGATCAGCCGCAGCACGCAACAGGAGGTGCATGGCAGATTATATGCTACCGTATCGTTATCGGACTAATTGTCTTTGAGATTGTCATGGTCGGACAGATTGCTTCGCTCTCGGCGTTTGTGCAGTCAGTAGCGATTATGCCTCTTATTCCTTTTTCGATTTGGTACAGCTACTACTTCAAGAGGCGATTTGCGCCGTTGATGAAGTACATTGCCCTGCGAGCCATCAAATCTGATGAGGGCTCTGATGAAGATCAAGCTGTTGTGGATGATGAGGAGTCTGATGACGCTAGCCCAAGTCGTTCGCGATCACGAGATATGCTGCGTAGAGGCAGTACGGTTGATGAACTTAAGGAGAAGGACTTGACCTTTACCAACCCAAGTCTTATCGACCCGTAAGTAATTTCTCTCTATTATGTGTAATTGCAATATGCTAACATGCTCCTTTAGTCTACAGCAAGCTTGGGTCTACACTGATCCGCCTCCGATCACAATGACAGACGAGGAGTCTGAAGATGGCACTGCGGAAGGGTCTGAAGACCAGCCGACATTGGTGTTGCCTAACGTAGACAGTTCCTTGGGCATTGGAGAAGATAATGTTTGGCTGAACACCACAGGACGAGACCGAAGTACAAGATGATGAGATGAGACGAGATGAAAATAATTTGTGACAGAATGCATATTAAATGGGGGCTTGTGAATATGACGGGGAGGATATCTGCTCTTTTCTTTCTCACTACTGTTCATTCTCATACAAGGGCGTTATTGATTGATGATTGATACACGATGTGTTTTTTATCTGCGTTGGCCGCGATTACATCTTTATGCCTTGCTCTTTGCCCGCTCTTATATATGGCAAGAACGATACCATGATTACTCTATTTAGATAGCGCCTTTCTTTACTGATTTGTTTATTGGAGGAGGAGCGAAGATGGATGATGAAGGAGAGCTCAAAGGAGAGTTGAACTATATTAACAAGAATGCGTATATTCGCCGAATCGCCATTTCCCGCCCCAAGTGATGTCAATGTTCGTTTACCTTAACTTCATTCTATGCCTGAACGACTGCCCTAAGCATACATCTACACTTTGTTTATAATAACTATCATCCTTTAATTAGAAAAGAAAAGCCTCCTGCCCTGGAGGCTAGTCTGCAAATCGTCCTCTCAAATATTTGTCTCGAGGGGTGTTGCGGGAACTCGGTCGACGAAATCGAGTGGAACTTCCCGACGACCTGCGAATAGGCCTGGCGAAACAATGGCCGTTGTGGCGCTCGTGACGAGTGGCGACAGGAGGATATATGCGCTTCCTGGAAAGCTGGCTGATGTGGAGATGGTGTATGGGGGTGAATATGGGGACGAAGATGAGGAGCCTGGTGAGCGATACTCTCCCTGATTGTCTTCTACTAGAGGCGATGCTAATGCTGATTTGGCGCAGAGATACCTGCCGCCATGAAGCTTTCTGTCGAGCTGATCCAGCAAGTATATCAATCTCTATCGCCGATAGACTTTAACTCAGCGAGACATACATGTCGAGTATAGTATTTCGCATCTCTAGATCGCACACTGCTCACAAGCATGCTGAAGCAGGGTGGATGGTGGAGCAGCATGATGAACATCCTATCACCTATGAGATCTACACCAATGTCGAACCTAAGTCGCGAGAATATCATGAGTAAATGGCTTTCGAGAGAATGCAGTCTTTTGAACTCGGAGAGATCTGCCTTTGTTGAAGTTGGCTATACGGACTTCAGTGCTGCTGTGCCCAGGTCGCTGCCGGGCGATATGCGTGGAGCGATGAGTTTTACTGTGAGTTTGTGCGGGAGGCTCTTGATGGCTGTGCATGGTCGCCTTGTTTACATATATGAGCTGAATCATGTATGTTTTCCGGAGAGGTTGCTGTGGACGCTTCCGATTCGACGTAGACAGGGGTTGCCTTTGGGATTGCTGAGGCCGGCGGCGAGGATATTGTGTCCGAGGAGAGTGATTTCTTGCAGCATGGATACTTCTTCTGAGAGGTATTCTGTGGCGTTTCTCATGGAGGGCAGGATTGGCATGGTTTGCGATATCATGAATGAGAGGATGGGCACTTCGAGTCCTGCGTCGAGTTCGACCAAGGCAAATGAACCAACTGCAGCAGCAACAGAATCTGGATCTGGATCTGGATCTCGATTATCTTCCATATCGATATCGTCATTATCATCATCGACGCAATGTATTTGTCAAGAGCGACTGGTATGTCACCCTGTGCCGTTAGAAGATGGCCCAAGATCGGTATATCGCAATATCTGCCATCCAGATGATCCTCCACGGGCAGTTGCTATCTGTCCTCAGAGGAAATGTGTGGCTTTTGGATGCGGCTCCGGTATTGAGCTACACTGGGTTGATGCCATGACTGGTCAGAATCTCAGTAGATGGTTTCCGCTGACATCCTCAAGCGACTTTCTCTATTTCCTACCGCCACGAAGGGGAGTAGATACACCAAGGAAATTGAGGCTGATTAGCTCAGCTGCTGGCTTGGGCAATCCTATGGACTTGCTAGATGGTATTCTTCACGGGTTTAGCGCTTCACTTTTGGGATCGGGGAGCACGGCGGTGGTGTCGTCTCTGGATTCTGAGCCTTGGCACGCGAGGCGTGGTCATGGCATTCCTATTGCGACCAGCGGGTCGAGCCAAGATGTTGATATGGATCAAGACGAAGACCTCTTGAGTACGAATATACCGCGAGATAGCCCTCTTCGGCGGCTTGCTGCTGCGAGCGCAGACCATTTTCGCGCAGTGCCGTTAAGCGACGGCCACCACATTCTATTTACCGACCCCCGTACTGGAAATCTTTGTTTGGGGAGTGATGCGCCTGTGGGCTCTCTTACTCGTCTCCTTCGCAAAATCTGGTTTCATCCTCCTCCACAAGCATATTCACCTGTCCCCTTACTGTATGCTGCTGGATCTGATATGCGACATGGCGTTCGTGTGGTTGCGACTTTTGCAGCTAGGCGACGAGAAAATTTCGGGTTCTCTGAAATAGGTGCAACAAGCCTTGGTAATAGGGACTCTAAGGAACAAATTATTGTTTTTTATACAGTTCCACCTGATATCTTCTACGATATGCGTCGGACCGATTCCGAGCCCAGATCTACGGGATATCACTCTCCTGAAGATCGAGAGCTGGGGCACTATGAGCTAAGATACAACCCTATTGACATATTTAGCGACCATTTTGGGGAGACTTCGGTTTTTCCAATGGAGATACATGGACATGTGGTGGCGACTTGTGGGAATCTCACAGAAGTTTCGTTAAACTCTTCTCCAGACTTGATAATCTGGGCCTTTGCTGCGGAAGGGTGGGCAAAGACTTGGGCATTGGATACTGGGAGACGCGAGCCTATTATGCGGTCTGCTATTCAACGAGACGGGAGTGTTAGACAGGTTGATTCTGATGGCGATGTCATCATGATGGACTCTTTGCCTTCGCCGGAATCGTCTTCGGAGATGAGTTCCCTGGATTTTAACCTCTTTGATGGCGCCCTGATCAGCGACACGGATGGCGAGCCGGTGACTTCGAAATCAACGACGGTGCGGCGCTGTCATGGCAAGAGACATCATGTGCGAGGGGACATTTAGGAGATGCAAGATCATATGGATGATACTCTAAGTATAGACTTGGTGGAGGAGGTGGGTAGTATTACGAGGTTGAATGTTGAGCTCTTATCCTAGGCGTGGGTATTCCTCTCTTGGTGGATTGAGTTGGGGTTATTATTATTATGTTGGCATGATTACTTATTAGAATACTATATTACCATTAAATAAACCATTCTTGGGTATATGCTGTGCGAAATAGCGTTGATGTTTTTCGTTGTAAATGTATTTCATTTCGCTAATAATGCATCTTGGCTAATTCTATATAGTAATATCTCTATAGTCGTTTACCGTGAATGGGTAATACTTGTATTAGCCCTCCTTTTAATATCAAGATCCAGGTTGGGACACTGGAGGAGTGCTCTCGTTGCCTTTGCCCATAGCCATACCGGGATATACCATTGGACCTCCTTGCATTCCTTGCCAATTCATATTTGGCCATCCCTGAGCAGCCATTTGGGCAGCCATCTGTGGTGGCATGTGAGCCACCTGCGGCATCATATTCGGCAGTTGTGCTGATGCTACGTTTGGCATCTGTGGAGGGCTGCCCGGCGCCAAAGTTGCCTGTGTCTGTGTTTGCGTCTGTGCTTGTACTTGCGGTTGCTGGGAGGCCATGTTTGGGTATTGTCCTTGGCCTTGCATGAATGCCTGAGGGGCGTACATCATGTTCATGTAGGGAGGGAAGAAGTTGGGTGGTGGTCCGCCTGCTGGGTAGCCGTTGGGTACCATGTATGGGTTTGGTGCTTGGGCTTGAGCTTGAGGTTGAGGTTGGCCGGAAGATAATTGGTAATGTCCGGCTGTTGAAATGGAGGGAGTTGGTGATCCGTTTGTGGTGGCGAGGGCGGGAGCAGCGATGTTTGGACTGAGGTTGGTTTCTGTTGCGGTGGGGATTTTGTTGTCGAGGAATGGGATGGTGGGAGGGGAGAGAGTGGGAGGAGTTTGAGGCGGTTGAGGTTCTGATTTCTTCTTGGGCTTATCATCGTCGTCGCTGTCGCTTGAATCGTCGTCGTCGTCTACTATCCTGGCGATGGCGGCTTCTCGAGCGCGGATTCCCATGTCTTTGGCTACTCTGTCTGCGTCTTTCCCGTAGATGTTTTTGAGGTAGCGCATGAATTCGAGATAGGCTGCAAAGACTGTGTTGATATGGCCGTCGGACAGCGTGACTTGAGCATCTTTGGCATCTTCGTCTCCAGAAGCATCTTTCTGCGCATCGAATTCGGCAATGGCAAGAGCTGTTTGGCAAGCGTTTCGAATTTGACGACCGTTCCATCGCATCTTTTCGTTCTTTTCCCAATAGTCGCTCGCATAGTTGAGGATTTCTTTCTTGTTGATGATGATGGTGCGGTTCTTCTCCTGGAAGCGTTCTTTGATGAGGCGCAGGTTGAGTTTGAAGATTTTGCGGGTGGATTTGAGGTCGAGTGGTGGGTAGTAGAGGCTGACGTGGATTCGGGATGCAAAGGCTTCGTCGAAGTCGCCGATGCGGTTGGTTGTGAGGAAGAGGATTCCGGCGTAGTATTCTAGGACTCGGAGGAAGACTGTACGTATGTAGCAGATTAGCCGTCTGTAAATAAACATGGTGTAAAGAATGAGACGAACCAGCAACAAGTCCATTTCGGATAAAGTTCTTGGGAGATCGTTGTGCGAGGAAGACGTCGGCTTCATCGAGGAGAAGAATGCTACCCCATCTGTTGGCGAGACTAAAGTTGCGCTCTAGAGCTGTTTCTACCTCACTGGCCGTGGTACCAAGATCTCCTGAATAATAGATATTGAGTCAGTCAAGACAGTTCAAGTTTTAATGTTATTATATCTTGAACGATACGTACCGCAGGTAATCTGGAACAATGGCTTGTTGAAGCGTTCAGCAACACCCTCTTAACATGGCGTATTAGTAACTGAAATTGAAAAAAGCTCATAAGGGATAAAATTTACCTGCTGTAGTTGTCTTGCCTACTCCAGGAGCTCCGTGGAGGAGGATAATAAGACCCTTTCCTATTGTATAGTTAGCAAACATTGTTGGCGCCATCCTTAATACCTCTGATCGTAGGTGATTTCAAAAGAGCTCTGGCGAAATGCAACTTGCCTTTGCCTCGTACAATATCGACTTCTTCGTTATCACTAACTCTAGCGGCCTTGTCGCGAAAGTGTTGGGCAACTAAACAGTGAACTATATCTTTGTGGCCTGTTGGAAGGACAAGCTGATCAAAAGCTGTCTTCTTCTTTAGGCCTTCGTCGACGGGGGTCAAATATTTAAGGTCAAGTTTTGCTATTATTTCAGATGATTAGTAACTAAGAGAGAAGCAAGAACTGTTGAGAAAGATTCGCGTACCCCATTTTCGGCTTCGCAGGACGAATCCGAATACTCGATACGGCATGATCAACAAGTCGTCATCTGTAAGCGAGTCCTTGGCTGCTGTCAGCTCTTTAAGTGAACGAGGATGAATAGCAACAGGTGGCTCAATGTTCAGCTCCTCAGGATTGGGCATTATGCCTGCAGCATATTCTTCGTATCTCTTCTTCTCAATGTAAGCGTCGGCATATACATAGTCGCCTTTGCAGCAAGCTCCTAGGCATGAATGCGCATCTTTGTCGTCCGACGAAGAACTTTGTCCCAAATCTCGTCCGATGATCGATTCCACTTTTGGTTGCCAGCTATTCACCTGGGCCGACTCATTCATGGCGTTTGCTGCGGCGGTTTCTGCATCTTTTACTGCAAAGGCCTCTGCAAAGTCAATCATGACTTGGCTGTCGACCTCGTCCCGCGTCTCGAGCGCAAATCCGTTATAATGCATGTGCTTTATATGTGCAACGTCGATAAATAACTTGCCGCGCTCTACAAGCTTGTTTCGATATGCCACCTCCCCGGTTTCTGATTTATTTTCTGTGCGAGCGTGGTGGCCTGGGACTGCGAACCGAATGGGGTAGACGTCTAGCGCAGTTATAGCTTTTTCGCCGTCAAACTTTTCGATGATAAAGGTGAAGGTTACTGGTCCAAGCTGTTTACCATCAAAGTCGATGTAGACGCAGTGAAGAGTGATGTTTTCCACTGGTGAGTTTTCGTCCTTGTTCCAGCTTCGCCACGGCGGAGTGACCAAGTGGCCTGTACTGGTGACATTCATGACTCTGTATACTTGCTGTTGTCCTTGGGCAACTACCATGTCTCCCGGCTTGAAGAGGTACCATATGTGTTTGAAAGATATTGTTCGCAAGCCAGGTTGTGATAAGTAGTTTATCTTGGCCTGGATTACGAGATCCATAAATTGAATGAGGCAGCCGAGGTGTTGATAAGCCACCAAAGAAGACGCATGTTCGTCTTTGCCTCCATTTTCAGCTGCTGTCTTTGCCTCAGAGGTATCTTGTTCTTTCTCGCCATTATCCAGTGATTTTTCGTCCTCAAGTTCCCCTTTGGACTTGGAAAGAATAGCTTCTCCCAGCTCACGATATTTGGCACGGATTTCTTTATCATAGTGCACAAGTGCTCGATAAGGTCGGACCATGACGACTCCATTGTTACTGTCGTATGACTTTAGCTTCAGCTCGAAAATTTCTCGAAGTATATCAATGATATACTTCGACCTTATTCGAATTCGCTCAGGTATGAGCTGCTTGCTGGGGTCTGAATCATCGACCATCTCTTTCCACGAAGACAAACTTTTTTCCGCCTTTGCCATTACACCTACTGTACTTTCTTGTGGTTGTGGTACTGTACGGCGCACGAACCAGGGGTTGGTATAGTCGTCGAATGTAATGGCCGGCTCCTCTATCAAGATGTCAATGACAAAATATCGGCTTTCTAGCTGATTGGGATTGTGCGGAAACTTGAACATTTTCCAGTCCATAGGGTTCAGCTCGACCAACAGCCCATCATTAAAAACACCCGCTTTGGCATTTTCTTCTTGGTTCTCGTTTTCACTAATCTCCTCAAAGCTCAGAATTCGATCTCCAGGGCGTGCACTCTGCAGCTCGTCTCTCAACATGTTACAATAGCTCTGTAACTTTGTTGTGGTATTACGTAGCTTGTCACGTTCTTCTGAGGCAGTGTCCACAATACCGGTGAGAGTCTCAATATACTGGAGCTCCCATCCGATCTCATAGACCTTGCGCCCCAGTGACCAAGATTCATCCTTGGTTCTTTCTTCCACTCCGCTGAAGTGATTTTTCACTTGCAGGAGCAGCCCTTTTAAATCATCGCCAGAAACTTGCTTGGTATTCTCTTTAAGCTGGGTCTCAAGTTTTTCACGCTGGTCCTTTTCTCTCTCAGCGCTTGCCTCTGCAAGGGCAAGCCTCTCTCTCAGCTTAAGTAGCTCTTCTTCGAGTCCTAATGGTTTTGCATTCACTGTATCGGGTATCACAGAGTCTGAAACCTGTTTGTCTGCAGTGTTTGGGTTGGCTGAGGCATCTTGGCTTTCTTTAGAGGCTATAATTGATTTAGCTAGTAATTCAGCCATGATGGCTAAAGTCTAGAGCATTGAAGACGTGTTGTTGAATAGTTTCTGGTTCCTGTTGTTCGGGTGTGAAACGTGTGACAACTATTCCCTTAAAAACTGGATGGTGCTAAGATTTGTCGATAGGCCGTCCACTGGTGCGCGGAAACGCTTGCTGCCTATTTTATCTTATGTGAAAACCCCGCTTCAATGCGTCATTTTCGCATGAAAAACAAGACAAAACAAGGCTTCAGTGACCCCAAACTAGGCTATTTAAGGGACATGGCAAGGGAAGTAAATATAGAACATGATAGCTGACCACCTTGACAGGCCTACTGCAGAGTGATACCACTAGTGTGTCCAACGAGCTATCAGCTTCAGCTGTGTAAAGTGGTACCTCAAAAGGATCTTCAAAGTGTGAAGCCCCTCAGTTGGTGAAAAATAAAATAAAAAGTTGATATTAATAGCTAACAAGTAGTTTGTGTCATATGTCTTTAATACTTTCTTACGCAACTATCATACCTTATCAGCTTGAAAGGAACTTATGCCTATCTGAGTGCATGTAGTTTGAAGTCCTACGCCAGCTAAACCCAACCCAATAGTCTCATAATTAGTATATGTCTTAGAAAGCAACCCCAAGTTTATGAAGTGCTTCAAGTTAGTAGCAGTGGTATATACTGGATTAGGATGTTTTGTACTTCTTATTTGTGCAAATAAGATAGGAAATTGAGTCATTGTGGCTGAATATTATATGACCGGCCATATCAAAGTATCAGAAATAGAGAGTACATGCAGCAATCACCCCTGTCAAAGCGGGGGCTCCTTGAGGCTCTGAAACGGACAAAGTGATCAGCTGCGTCTTCCTATTCCCGAGTTTTATCCCATTCAAATACTTAAATCTGTAATTTATTATTACTCATTCTTTGAAGCATACTGCTTTGCAACATTAGGAGTTAGCAGGGCCTGGCAAGTATGGCGCACCCCAGCATTCCTTCGATCCACCTTCAGCCCCCATCTGTCGATTTCATTGACAACCGGCTTCCCGCTATTCATGATGTTTTCAGGGATAGAGATGTACATTATGACTCTGTATTACAAAGATATGTAGAAAATCGAATTATCACAGACGCAGATGGGTCAGGTGCTGGCGAGAGCCAAGACAACAGCCAAGCTGTGGTTCAGCCCAGCTACTCGTTTGGCGATGTTGGAGATTCCGAAAAGTTTTGGGGCCTTATTTTCCCAGATGCCATGAAGAAATTCATTCAAGAGCACCCAAATGAGCCTCAACAGCGCGACAAATCTGGGTACAGCATTCGGACGCAGACAACGTGGGACGGTGTTAATGAACAGCTCCACAAGGCACGAGAAGTTTATGATGGCACAAAACAAGGCTTTCGCGGCCGGTGTAAGCGAGTATTCCGCAAAATCGGAGACAATACCGCTGAACCAGCGCAAAATATTATTCGAGTGATACCAGATATTGATTACGTTTCACCAATTTTGGGAGCAGTGCAGTTGCTTCTCAATGTAAGTTTTGGTAATTTCGCTGGGAAGGATTATTGCTTACTAAATTTACAAAGGCTTTTACTACCGCATCCAGCGTGCGAGAGACAGTTACTTCCAGTCTTGAAGATCGGAACCTTGATGATCTCTTTGCCGATGTCGAAGTGTTCTTGATAACTTTTCCAGACATGAGCAAGATTAAAGATGCCGCTGTGTCCCTGGTAGTTTCAGTTATGAAAGCAATCGAAGATGCAATAGGATTCTTCTTATCTAACCAGGGTATGTTTTTTTTCTGACTTGAAAATGTCACACTCAGGTTATAACTTATATCATCTTTTATTTGTGTAGTATCCAGAGCAGCCTCTGCTCTAGGCCGCGGAAAATCGGGATATCAAAAGCCGCTCCTTGCAAGTTTGGGAGCAATTCAAAAGAGCAGCAGGAAACTTATTCATCAAGCACAAAATGCCCATTTTGTTTCTACTCAGATTGGCCTGAATGCTATCTGGAACGGTATGTGATAGCTGTATTTCTCTCTAGCGGAATGTGTCTAACAGCGAATTAACCCATAGATACTGGACGGCTTGTCATGTCTCAGCGCATGACTGGCCAAGCAATGGAATACTTGATCGATAAAGTCGATCGCGGCTATCGAGAGGGAGCCCAATTCTATAATACTGTGCATAGACTACTCCTGGACGCCGAGGAGAGTAAGAAAGCAAGAGATTTAAGTCTCCAAAACAAAATCGCCAGCTTGGAAGAGAAGATTGCGAGCCTTGAAGGCTCTTCTAGGGCATCGACTCCAGGAACTCCAGAACCCACTCCAGTGTGGCCAAATCAACCTACGGCTTGGGTGGGCTACCAGCACCAGTTTGGCTCATACTTGCCAGCTTATCATAACCCATGGCCTGGTGCTTTTCCGCCCCAAGAAGTAATTACAGGACCTTCATTTAACGCAAGTTCATACATTCATTTGCCAATTAATCTTTTTTCGCCTCAAAGTCAACCACGGTCACCACCATCTCCACAACAGCTAAGAACTGTCAGTTCTTCTTACCTTCTTGGTCTCCTCAATATTCCACTCGATCTTTACAAAACGGATCTCGATGTCGTAAAAGATGACAGTTACAGAATTCCAAGGAAGCTCCGTGCACATGCTGAACAAGTGACTCGAACAATGCAATTCCGCGATTGGATCGTCACGCCAAATTCGCGCCGGCTGCTTATTCATGGCGAATTACCAAGGCAGTCTCTCGCGACGTGGCGTGTTTCTCCCCTGTCACATTTTTGTGCCATGTTGATGCACATGCTACGCGAGAGAGATAATTATATCCCATTGGTATTCTTCTGCGGATGCCACGTTGAGCCGGAAGACGGCAACATTGGCGCTTCAGCAATGATGAAGAGCCTGGTAGCACAGCTACTACAGCAAATCCCATTTGAGTCTTTGACTTTAGATGAAAGTGTGGGCTTAAATTGTCTCAGCGAAAGCAACTGTAACATATCCAAATTATGTGATCTCTTTGTTTGGTTGGTTCATCGGCAGCTGAGTAGAGATTATACTTTGGTGTGTATGATTGATGGTGTCGGGTTCTACGAAACGGATGAATTCGAACTTGACGTATTAGTCGTCATGAAAATGCTACTACAACTCTCCGAAGAAACCCTTCATGAGGATGACGATGGAGAGCCTTTACGCGGAGATATTAAAGTCCTGATCACTACTCCGTTTGCCACAGATGCCATTCAAGGATTGTTTGAGGACATGAATGGCAGCAATGAAATGTCATTCGTATCAATGTCAGGGCTTCCAAAGATAAATGAGTACCTTGATATGTCCGAGGATCTTTGGAACAATGAAGATTCGGAGGATGGAGATAATTCGGACCCTGGAAGGGCAATGTCAGATGAAGTTGACTCTCATAGTGATAGTAGATAGCATCTTGATCATTTATAATTTATAATTATTTGCAGACAACCTGTGCTTATATAAATCTCGATAAACTGTTTTTAGTTTCAAATTACAATTTAACAAGTACAAAAAATCCACAATATTGGACCAATTCATCCTCATTCCTCTCCTCCCTGCACCGCTCGAAACGGCTGACAAAGTCCGGTAGAGGCAGCCTGTAAAAGATCTTGTGTCCAGCATTGTTCAAACAACACTGTATGAAATGGGAGAAATGCGCTGCTCATTAAATACGTCCAACCATGCTTCACAAGCCTCCGCCACTTGCGCCCATTGTTCCTTCACAATCTCGGCATCCATCTTACTAAACTGTGCTGTAGCATCGCCGGCTTTGATCTGATACTGAGCGCAGCGGGCGTCCATGTCGGACAGGATATCTGCCACCCCAGAAACACTGGAAAGAAGATCACCCAGAGGCGAGGAGAGACTCTCTACGGCGTCAACAGTGCGCTCCATGACGACGATGGCCGTCTTGACGAGTTGAACGAGCATGGACAGCTCTGAGAGGGACATCTTGTTGAAGAGGGCTTTACCGACGGTGGTTGCGCTGGCAGCATCTTTGGCAGAGCGAAGGACACCGCTAAGGGCTGTCCAGGTGTCTTGGGCGGCTTCGACACGTTTCTGAACGGAGACGTCTTTGCCTTTGCTGCCTTTGGCTGGCTTAGTCGGTGTGTCTTTCTTGTCCATGGCGACTTCGACGGCTTCCTCACTGCTGGCAGTGTCATCACCACCATCATCATCTTGGTTATCGTCGTCTTTGATGTCTTCGTCATCTGTCTCGTCCTTTGTGCGCTCATCAGAGCCTGCCTTGCTAGGCTTCTCATTACCCTTGTCAAAAACAACACTTCCAGCGGCAATTAAAGCAGGAATAGACGCAATAGCCACGCCCGAGTATGCAGCAAACGCAGCAGCAGCAACCAACCCGCCCGTTGCAAAGCCCTTCAGACACCCCTCAACAATAACGCCTGTCACTTTGTTGCGGTACGCCTTGTCGCGTCGCGCCAAGTCAAGATTCGCGTCCGCAATGGCCTTAGTGATCTCATTAATAGAGGCTTTGACTAGTTCTATTCTGGTCTTCAATTCGGAAGAGGTAGCACCCATGAGGGCTTGAACACGAGCAGCCTTCTTGTGAGCCATGGCGACTGACATAAAAGTTCCTTTGAGGAAGACATGGGGAGAGGTCTTGCCAAGAGCGAGGTTGTTTGCGCGGGTGCTTTGGAGTAAAGCAAGGGTGCTGATTTGCTCGACGGTTTCGTAGTGCATGGCGGCCGTTTGGATGTACGCTCCTCGAATATCGTTGATAATATCAAGGAGGGTGACCTTACGGTTGGAGACGCTGTCCAAGTATCCGACGATGTCGTCAGTGTACGTGATCCTCTGCAGCTTATTGATGTTGTCCCAGACGATGGTTGAGTTCTTGGCTTGGGTACGTAGCTGCTGGAGTAAAGGAGTAGCTGGCAAAGCAACCTGTACAAGTTCCGAATTCGCTCGCAAGTCGGCGACTTCGACATCCATGGCCGCCACGTCCATAGCACCGTCGCGAGGTTGCAGAAGCGACTTGACCTCCTCAGCCTCCTTGCGGATCTGATCCCACTGGATCCCCATCATTTCCTTGAATGCAACGGCGTCGACCTTGATGCCATATCTGACAGCCGTAAGTGTATTGTAGATAGACCCAAGATTGCCACTTGTCCGCTCACAGAGTTCGACCCACGAGACTGAGTCTCTCATGAACTGGCTGCCGGTTTGCAAATTCTGGGCGCATCTCATAATCTCCATGCTGAGTTGAGCCACTTCAAAATCCCTTTGCCTCGAGAGTGCCTCGACTTTCTGGATGACACCAATTCGATTGAGTCCCAAGGTGAGGAAATCTGCGACCTGAAGTGCGCTTGCTTGCTCAATCTCATTATTGTATTGAGCTCGTACGCTTGAGATTCTATCACCCAGCAGTGTAATCTCGCCCTTGAGACGATTACTTTCCTCATTGGCACGCTCATTAAAGTCCACGAAGGCATTGTTGGCAAGACGCGCATTCTCCATGGCCATTTTGCAAGAAATCAGGGCTTGTCCTTGGAATACTGCGCATTGAGCGACTTCTTCCGTTGTAGTGGGCACGTCGGGGATTTTCTTCATCCATTCCTCAGAGACAGCCGCCAGAGCCAGAGTCTTGTCTAGCATTTCCAGCACACTGTGTCGAGCCTTTGCCAGAATACCATTCAGCATCCCGCTACTGGGATGTTCAGAAGAGAATGGCGCTATACCGGCCAGGAGAGACACACCAGCGAGGAGACTGGGAATGATGGCCTCAGGGGGTGCTACGGGGAGTATTTTGCCGATGACACCAGCAACAGCAAACGCAGGATGGAAACGGGCAAATTCGGCCATAGTATCAAAGATATCAGCAGCCTCTTGGGGAGAGTTCTGGGACTGGGCTGGAGCTGCGTCGAGATCGAGATCGCGAGACAAGACTTCCCCAGCAAGAGAAAGACCTTGCCCAGTAATATTAAAGCCTTGTCCAGCAAGATCAAGGCCGCGCCCCGCAAGATTCAGGGTCCCAGTAGAAAAGCGAGACAAGTCTGTCAGGAAGCCGCCGAGATCCGCGGATTCTTCTCCTTTTACGCCGTTTGTGGCGACACCGTTGGTATCGTGACTCTGGTCAATTACCAGTGACCTGACAATGTCAGGCTCTTGCGACACAATCTGAGCAGCCTGGCCAATTGTCTCAAGAACCCGGCCAACGGGATTAATCCGTGAAAAATCCCCTACCTGGAGGAGTGTGTCGAGAGACTCCTTTGCGTCTCCATTGGGTCCGTCAATGACTTCAAAATCGCGAGCAACTGCCTCATACGCCATCATGGCCGGTCCCCAGGGCGTACATGTATACCGAAGAACATTACCTAAGTCACTGAATATGTCTGCCGCCTCGGTGTTTTCCTTTTCGCGGGCTGTGTTCAGGGCTTGGCTGATGGCCTCGGGGGACATGCCCATCTGAATTGTGTACACGTTGATGAGGTCTGCTGTCTCGAGGAGCTCCTCGTACTCAGCGAACTGTCCATTGGCGAGTGCTTCATTCGCTCTGGCGACCTGTTCATTGAATAGCCGGATCGTCTTGAAGGTTGGATCCACCACCAACTCACTCGATGTGTCAGCCAAGCCAGCCAAGTCGGCCGTCTCATCATCATCTTCATCATCCGAGTCTTCCATGGGGACCCTGATGCCTACCCTGTTCAGAACGGCAAGATAGGTTGCACATCCGTTCTTCATCTTGCGGACAACGGAGAGAGAGGCTTCGATAGCCGTCGTATCCTCGAGAATGCCCTCGCCTATCTGCAAGGCGGTGACCTCGTTCATGTCCTTGAGATTCTGGGCGGCGTTGAACATGCGGCCCCAAAACTGGCTGAGGGTTCCGTACATC
Organism: Trichoderma evansii; assembly: GCF_050947405.1. NCBI lineage: Eukaryota > Fungi > Ascomycota > Sordariomycetes > Hypocreales > Hypocreaceae > Trichoderma > Trichoderma evansii. Next base: position 850,138 of record NW_028145201.1, on the reverse strand, counting down.
TTTTCAAGATCTCCAAACTTGTCTGCGACGGACTTGATATCGAGAATTGCTTGATTGACACCTCGCATTTCCGCTTCTAATCCATCGATTTGTTTAGAAAGCTTTGCTGACTGACTGCCAAAATAGCATGCTGCCACCAGTCCACCAACGAAGAGCGCACCGCCAACAATTGCAAAGGCAATAACACCGACTCCAGTAACTGCACCCAATATACCCAGACCAATACCAAGCAACATGGCGCCAATAGAACCCCAGAAGGCAGCGTCCATCTTCTTTTTTGCTTCGGTTAGGGCTTTTATCTGCCCCTGGAGCGAGATAAGCTTGTCCTTGAGAACAGTGAGCTGCTGATCGAGCTGAATTTTAACCGATGATAACTCTTCACCCATCAGACTAACTGTTCCGTGGGTGTAGCCAGACTGATTGCGCAAGATGGACGCCCAGATCTTGGTCTGTGTGACGAGCTTCTTAGCCTCCTTGATGGCCATCTTTTGCTTCGCAGCACTGTTCTCGTTCTTTTGATACTCCTCTGCAGCCTCGAGTTGCTTCTTGAGGAACATCTCGTGACTAATGGTGAAAGATTGGATCTTGTTGACAACAGGATAGATGGACCTCTGAGTGTTCCTGTAGCGATCCCTGAGTGAATGACTGAGAGCGTTCAAGTTGAGCATGACTCCCGGTGAGGCAACCCCCAAGTTGGTCACGCCGTTCTGTTGCATCCAGCGCTCCCAGCCAATCTTCTTCTCTTTCTTCTTATCGACTGTCTTGTCGCTAGAATCGACGACGTTCTCAAGACGTCGCCGGTAGATCCATCCATCCTTTTTCACACCTACGGGGCCAATATCCGTGGCCGTCAGTTCAAACAGAGGCTCGACCGCCGTCTGATCTGCAGCCGTAAATTTACTTTCACCAAAGTCGATAGTCAGATTCCAGGTGTTGCTAGCGTCGTCAAGCGCGACGACATTGCCGTTCCAATAAGCAACCTTCTGGATCTTGAGAGCCCTGGCGGCTGTCTTCTTCTCGTCTGATGCATTTTTGAGCTCCGAATAGATATTCTTACCGCTCGAAAGTTCACTGTCCAACGACATCAGCCGGCCGTCTTGTCCTAGGACCACAAGATGGAAGCGGATATCATTGCCCACCATTGCCGCGAAGGGGATGACGCTGCGAGCATTGGGGTCAAGTAGACAATTATCACCAATTTTCTCCCAAGTATCGAGATAGAGCTTTGGCCAGTAGTCAACCGCCAATCTAATCTCAGGGTCCCTTTCATCACGGTGCTTCTTGCGATAGATGGCAGTGCCTACGGACATGCAAAAATCACCTTTGTAGGGGAAGAAGTGCACGGCCTTGCTGCTGTTAATATTGACATCGTCTGGGATGCGTCCAAAAACGGACCACACGTCCTCGACACCAGTGATCCCACTGCTCTTGGTCTGGCTGTACATGACGTTGTCTCCCTTGAGGCCAATAATAGGAACGCTGTTGAGCATGGCGTTGTAGTTCTTGAGGTACGGCTTGGCCTAGAAAAAATTAGTGATTTGAAACACTTTAGCGGAGCATGCATAGTGTTACCAAAACATCCTGGAAGGCCTCAAAGACGGGCCCAACATCCTCAGCCATCTTCTGGAGCGAAGGGACTTGGTTTCCAAGACCAGAGTCCTTCCCGTTCATACCCTCGCGGATAACATCGCCAGGTGCCTTATCCGTGTCGTTGACGATGTCCATGGCTGCTGTCTCGACAACAACGTCGACATCGAAAATTTCAGACTCGTCCTTAGGCGGATTTAAGGCAGATTCGACATCCCGGATGCTGCGCTTAAGGATGCTGAGGACCTGTAGCACTGATGAGTCAACACATTCGAGTGGTAGGATGGTTTTGTAAATTCTCTACCCTGCTCTTAGCAATCATGCTTTCAGCCTGCTCCTTGGGTGTGAGCTCTAGCCGTTCCACGTCATCGGCATGAGCTTCAGCAATCTTTTGCGAAACGCAGTTGGTGGCGTGGATAACATCGAGAACGGTATGCATGTTGAAAGAGTTTAAGAATGGAGTAGATGGTTTAGATGGTTCGAATGGTATCTTCAAGATAAAAAATATGTTTTTCAATGATTGTTCTGGGATGATATGCTAGAGGAACTTTGTGTTGATGGATTTGGCAGAATATTTATATGCCGTGAGACCAAGGTCGAGGCATGTTGAACCAATTTCTCCGGGATAATGAAATGTACTAGATTTACTGAATCACAAAGGCCTTGTTTCCAAAATAAGGTCTAAGGTCATTCATATCACGGACCTGCCGAACAGCTGAGCAGTCATAATCTTGGACTATTGACAATATCACAGGAATCACAAATCACTCTCGCCTATTTTTAAATAATTACTACTGAATCGCTTTTCAGGTTGCTCGGTTAAAACTTAATCTTGGACTATTGCCAATATCACAGGAATCACAAATCGCTCTTGACTACTTGTAGGTGACGACTATCACTGAATCCCTTCTTATGCTGCTCGGTTAGAAAATAATTGGACCGTAATTTGTAAAATATTGAGTTTCAAAACGGACAGGATCGAAGCTAAAGAACGGAGAGACGGCAGTTACATGCCAATACTTTACAATATGATATTGATCCTGGGTGTAGAGAAACAGTTAGAACATTGACTATCCTCTTTCATTTACCGTATGATATCCGTTTTAGGCGGACTCAGGCCGTGCCGTGCCGCGCCCCCGCTAAAAAGACGTTAGAGTGATGCGGGCGTTCCTGGGATGCAAGCCGCTTTGGCTCATTTCATTGGCTGTGAAGACATGAACTCCACAGCCCGTTAACTACCCGTTTCGTGGCTGGCTGTCAATATTTACACTAGTACCGCATCACACGGCATTTGGTTGACTTGAAGGGTTGAAGCTGAGATGCTAGTCCGATGCTTCTTTACGGGGGTCGATTTTGGGACTTGATTGAATTACGTTATGCGCTGAGGCTTAATTCTCGGCACGCCAACAGTTCGTTGGTGCCACCCAGGAACAGGGTGCTTGCAGTCTAAACTGCCTGTTTCCGGTCAAGCTGGGCTATCTAGGTCACAGCTGAGGCAATAGACAAATGTGAGTTATCACTAGATAGAATCGATAGTTTGTTCAAATTCAGTGCCTATGGTTAGACGACGAGTGACTGCGTGATTTTGAGAATGTTGGAGGCCGAGGCGAACATTAAAAGTCTTTTTAATGCAGCTCATCTGGCTCCCCATGGCCTGGCATGAACAATTCATCGCATACTATACCGAACCCATCACATCTTTATACTCTTTAGCTTTTTCACTATCCATTATTCATCATGTCTTCTCAAGAAGATGCTGCTGATGAGTACTTTCAATGTTTCGAAATTCGAAATCCCCCAGAGACGGAAATCGAGTCTCTTCGTATTGCTCTGAATGAGAATCCAGAGAATGCTCTCGGTTCCACTCGGGCTCTTCCGGAGATGACTGATCCGTCTGTTGAAGATGATGGCATGTCCTACCTCGCCGTCAATGTCAAGAAGAATTGGCAGCGTGGTCGTACCTTGAAGATCAAGTTCCTTTCCGGTGAACCAGAACTTCATGCAAAGGTCAAGCAGTACGCCAATCGGTGGCTCGTGTATGCAAACCTCAAGTTTGAGTGGTATATATTCCTAATCTCTGCCTGAGAGATGCAAACCGGCTAATATCATATCTTAGGCTGCCTATGAATGCTCCAAAGGCAGATATCCGCATTGATTTCAAGCAAGGTGCGGGCTCGAGCTCGCGGGTGGGCACAGATGCTCTGACAGAAAAGGATCAGTCGAAGCGAACCATGAACCTTGATATAAGGCTTGGCCAATCCGAAGAGTTTATTCGCCGCAAAGTGCTTCATGAATTTGGCCACGTACTCGGCTGTGAACACGAGCACCGTACGTAACAATTCCGTATCAACAGCATTAAGAAACTAATTTCGGTTGGCAGAGTCGCCACTCGCAAGTTTTGAATGGAACAAGCAGCTCATTTATGAGGAGCTCAGCGGACCACCAAACAGCTGGTCGATTGCCACTATTAATCATAACGTCATCAAACGTATTGAGAGCAGTGAGGTTAATGCCAGCGCGTATGATCCTGACTCCATCATGTTGTATCAGTATCCTCCTCGCTGGTTCAAGAACAGCGGTGCCAGTGGCACCAAGAATAACACTACTCTATCTGCCCGTGACAAAGATTGGATTACCAACAACTATCCCCCATGGTCCAGTGATATTGGCCACTTTAGCTATATTCGTACGTCTTCCTCCCAAGACCAGTGAGAACACTGCTGATACATTATCAACACAGCTCTTGATGCCACCAGCACCGAACCTGTTAGCAACGATGTAGCCTTTGAGCCCGCCTATGCTGAGCCGCCTCGTGTCGCTGTTGGCCTAAGCTGGCTTGACCTAGACTTTAACACAGACATTTCGGTAATGGCTACAGCTGAAGATGTATCTGACGATCACTTTACTGTGACTATATCACCTAAATCCGGCTCCAATGTCCTCTCGGCTGCCTGCTCTTGGCTTGAGGCATCGGCCTCTGAGTCCGAAATCAAGACGGGTCAGTGGAACCTGGCGTCCACATGGAGCGATAAAGGACAACCTGCCCAAAGCAAGACTTCCACGACTGTCAAATTTGATACCCGCTTCGAGGCAGGAGAAGCTCCTATCGTTGTGGCATGGTTCTCTGGCCTCAGTCTCGGCAAGGATGCTGCATGGCGTGTCAAGACATATGTCACCAATGCCAGTCGATTCAAGTTCCAGCTCCACGTTGAGGCCGCGGCCGACACCGACCTACGTGATGCAACCGTGACTTGGGTGGCTATTCCCGCAAGCAAAGAGGGCATTACGGCCGGTACTTTCTGCACCGACGACATCCCGGGCCCCGAGAATGCTGGCCAGATTGATTTTAGCCAGGCCAAGTTTGAGGCAGCACCTGCGGTTATGATGGCCATCAGTGGGCTTGACTTTGAGTGCGGTCGCAACTTGCGTCTCCGTGTGAGTCATTCAGACTTGACCAAAGACGGCATGATATGGCGTCTGGACAGTTGGTTGAATTCGGCTATGAATACAGCCACTGGGGCGTATGTTGCCCTAGGTGGACCCAAGATTGATGAGGACTGATTATCAGTTAATGGCGTACGGAATAGGTAGATTATGAATTGATGGATAACTAAGGGTTAAGTTGACCGATTGTGTTTAGCTGTGTTTAGCTGTGTTATTTCTTTGTATCGTTAAATTTTTATTGTGGCTTTTGAGTGAGAATGAACTTATATAATTGCACCTCATAGTTTGCTTTAACATTCTAAAACTAAGTAGTATACTTTCATTAAGAATGAATTTTTTTTTTTTTTTTGTTTATAATATAAAAATTGCGAATTATAAACGCTCCTACCCTATCTCAATCAGTCGAACTAGCTTCTCTTACTCGCACTTGTAGGTAAAGTAAATAAATATAGGCTTCTCAATATCTTTTTTTATAATTTTGTAGATGCGATGAATATCAGACGTTGCATATTCTTATCATTTTCTATGGTCCATATTTAAAATACGGTTTATGGAAGATCAATAATAAATCTAGCCACAGAAGTTAATTTTCACCGTATGTGTGGATAACAGCACTAGGATCATGCGCTGCTTCCATATAATGCGTTGATGGCCCATAATAGGCTTGTATCATTTTAAACCTTTGCCTGTGATGTAAAATATATTCTATCAATTCTGGTGTGATACTTGGCGAACTTATTTATCTCTTCCCCACCACCTTATTAACCGCCACCGCCCTGGACGCCGTTAAAGAATACAAGACGAATGACTCCGTGTGTAGTGAGCTGGATTGGGTTGCCAAAACCTCTAGTATGACCAAAACATTTAGTGATGAAAGTTGGGAATGCGCTCTTCACAGAATCTTGGTTGAATGTGACGGCATCTCCATTAGCAAAAGCGCCGATAATCACCTCGCATTGTCCCACCAGCTGGGAAATAGTTGACTCTGCGGCGTTGGGAGCTGCTGCTGGGATACTGCATACTCCCCCAGAGCAGTTTCCGGCCAGCAGCTGTGAGACTGCCGTGTTGCAGTCCGCAGCATTAACACCAAAGCCGCCGTCCGCGCACTGGGGAGCTGCAAAAGTTAACTCGCCCAGGGCCACCGTAGATTGTGCGGCTGTGGTATACGCAAAAAGCCCAGCAGCCAGCGCCGCCGTTGCCTGCGCCTTCATTGTGATCGAATTCGTCAGGAAATTTGCCAGGAAGCTATGTGTATGCTGTTGATTCTTGATAGAGCAAAATAGAACAACTGATGGTCATTTTTTTTTCTTGGCGAGAAGAAGATGCTCTACTTACATGTACCTATTACTATTTTCGAACTTTCCTATTTAGTGTAGGGATCGCCCACCCTCTATGTCATACAAAAGAGCCTATAACAGCCTATATCCATATATCCTGTAGTTAGAGGACGGATACTTCAAGTAAATCGTAGAGTCTATTTCTAGCCACATTACGCACTAGTTCAGTAATGACCGCTATGCTTGAATGCTGACGGCCCCACGGCAGCGCCCGCGACGTAGTAAGTAGTCCCATATGCCCTGTTAATACCGGAACTCGGGACTATTTCGAATACTACTACTTCCGCGAATAGGCTTACCGGTGAACTTAGCGGCGGGCGGTCGTTTGTAGGTAACAATCGGTGAGTATATTACCCCGTCATGGTATCCGAGTATGGTAATTGCTGGGACTATCAAGCGATCGGGAATATTATTCTCTCCTTGGCATATATTAGAGTTTTAAGCTCTCTATAGTGATGTGTACCATTGCTAAGATAACCTACATTTATTTCTCAATATTTGGCCTATTAAGGCTGCCATTAGGACATGGGGAAATCTGTAGATCAACTTTTAGCACTCAACTCCTTCCAGCTCTTTGATGGAGCTAGCAAGTTAAACCAATAAGTTTCGCATCCATATTCACTACAAAATAATGGTACTCTATGAAGTGGCTGTTTAGATGAGTCCTCTGGGGGACATACTTGGAAATACGACGGTGTGCGAAAACAGCGTGGATATTCTTTGGCTAGGTAACGAAACAATACAAGCAGTAATACCATTGAGCCTGTTTAGTACACAAGATACATGTATTAAATACCCCTTGTGTAATCATGGAGCTCCAATAATGCCAATATTGTAGCCTCATAAGACTGCCGTTCAAGACCTTGACACATCCGCCGCGGAAAGTAATGAATTTGGAGAGAGACACTGTAGCGAGTGAATCTCATAGAGGCTAAAAGCCAGTCGCGTTGTGAGATTCCTAATCCCTGCAGCCATGGAATCATCTGCCGATGCCCCAAGCCCATACGAGTATAGCCACGCCTGTGGCGATTACCGCAGCAAGAATAGCCACCGGAGGCATCATTGTGCCTAACATGGCCATGCTCGTCAAAGTCGTGAAAATGCCACCTGCTGGGGCGAAGGCTCCATACATGTATGATTGAAACACGGCAGCAGTAGTTCCCTAATGTCTAATTAGCCGACTCTACACCGCACTCCTTGGATACTATTTTTATGAGAGACGACCACCTACCTGCCCCGATCCCAACAGGTCCAAAGCCCAAGCAGAGTATTAGTGTGCAAACGGCAGTAAATGTGATGGCCTAGGCCATGACGACGGCAAAGACATCTGCTAATTTTACTCTATTATCAAAATGTTAGACCATGGAATATTAGCACTCACCAGGCCGAGATAGCCACTCAATGAAAGAATCCAACAAGGGAAAATTCTGGGAGCCATTATTCCAGTCAAAAATAGGGGTGCCATGGCTAGTATTCTGTATCAATATTTATCGTCGGCTTCTGGGCAAGCGGACTGTAGAAGGAATATTTGTTGCAGGTTTAAAAGAAGATGCAAACGGTAGGGCGACGAGAGCTCCGACGATTGTTTTTATTTGCTGCCCAAACAAGACGCGCATAAATCTGGGACTTGAACCGTGTATAAAGCATTTATACAGCTATAAGTTGTGATCCGTATTCGCCAATTAAATTTTGCATTTAGGATACGTTTTTCCGATACAGGGCGTGCGTCGGTGTTGCATTCAAGCCTTGTCATAGGCTCATATGCCGCATGGCAGGTTTGGGTATAAAAAAAACTGATATTCTGGCAATTCTATGTATAGGTTTCAGCGGTACAAACAAGCCCTAAATAGGTTTCAAAAGTCGGTAATTCTATTCCTCGATGATAGTATAGGATGTTTAGGTGAGGATAAGATTGCAGTATAATAGTTATGATAAAACAATATCTGTGCCATGAATGTACACTATAATGTTTATTCTACTTCAATTTGGCATAGTTCTCCTGCCAGCCTCCAAAAATTATACGCAGTTGCTCTGGATTGGCTGCGATTTTATCTTTTGCGGCAACCAATTCTTCCACATCCCAGTTGGCCCAGAGGAAGCGTCCATTGAGGAAATCTGAATCAGGACCAGCAAGCCAGACGGCAAAGTTCGCCATCAACTCTGGTGAATCCGTTGCTGGAAATTCTTTGACGTTGGCCTTGACGCTGGCCTTGACGCTCATGTCGCTCTTTACCATGCCGGGACTAACATTAAAGGCTTTGATGTTGGGATTTTCAGCCTGAAGGAATTCTACTACCGAAGCCGTCGCAATCTTGGAGGTCAAATAACCGCTCATGGGACCTGCAGCCGGACCCAAATGGGTCGCGCCAGTGTTTACGCCGACAAATACAGGCCTCCCTCTTGGGGCTTGGGACTGGTTGATGAAGTATTTTCCGAGGAGATAAGTTCCCAAGACGTTGATCTCATGACCCTTCCACCACTCGCTTGTCTCTGTAGTAGCAATTGTCCCCGGCTCTGGCAAGTAACCGGCGTTGGCCACTAGGATGTCAAGAAAGCCGACTTTGTTGATCTCTTGGAAGAGGCTTTTAACTTCATTCTCCTTAGTAATATCAGTTTGAATGGCATGGAACTTTGTCTGAGAGTAAATTTTCGAGAGCTATGATATATATTAGATATATTGTCTGCAATTGGGCAATGTTCAATAACATACTTTTTCTTCTACTTCTGTAAGAAGGTTGAGTCTTCTTCCAATTAAAAAGATGTGACCTGCTTTTGCTTTGGCAAATGCCTCAACCGTAGCTGTACCGATAGCTGTACCTCCACCAGTTACTAAAACAATTTTGCCTGCAACGGAAAGATGCTTTTGCGTTGGATCAACCAATGGAGTTGGGTTGCCATGGTATTTGCTGGTGGGATTTGGGAAACTCATTATGATATGTGTTTGTCGTCTAATTTTCTGAAAAGGGGGCTGAAAGTACGATGTATTGGAGGCTCTGCGCAACACAATGTAATTAATCTCAACAATGGAGTTAACGCACAAGGAAACTGAGCTTTTATATTCATCGTGAACTCTGTAAGGATGGATTTATAAGTCTCACTAGCATGGAAAACTACGTATGCTTGTAGATATTCTCATTAAGAATACGCCTCATGAAGGACCGATCTTGATTTATCAGCTATCGATATTTCGAGTTCACTGAATTTACAACCAAGTTATGAGCCTTTCCTTCTCATGGGCTAGAATGGTATCTTCGCTAGCTGGATTAGCGTGATCAAACACCCCCATAATATTGATTTCGAATCAGCAAATCGACCAACCCGCTAAAAAAGTAACGCCAATTACATATCCATATGAAACACAAGCAAGAGTGAACTAGAATCTGTGGAGAATCAAGGGCCGTTGCTGGCTTGGAGCTCGGAACGATCACGCCTGGGGAGAGCTAGTGCGAAAATAATGGGTCTATTTCTCATCCTTGGCAACAATTTCCGAAAGCTGCCAAGGCGACAGCTAGTTCTTAAAAAAACAATTCTTTCGGTTTAAAATACTGATTTCAAACAAGTTTAAGAAGATTATTTTAAATCGTGTATTTTCATAACATATGATACTCATTCTAAGGCTGCTCTTCTGCTGTCTATATCTTATTACTTGTTTGATCCCGAAGAGTGGCGGGGCTTACCATTTCTCACCATTTATCTTCATTTCTTGCCAACTGTCAACCGAAATCCCCTGATGTCAAAATAGCTCTTTCTCCTAGAAATAACGACAAATACATGTATATAGGCTTGGATGATAGTGCGCAAATAATTTCCAGGATATCTAGTTATAAATACATAGTAATAGGCCTATGGCTCAACCTCCCCCGGGCCCCATTTGTAGTACCTCTGCTTCATAGGTCTTTGTATAGGCTTTCATGATGAATGATTGGAATACTGCTAAACATGAACATGTGTAGTTTTATTATGATCATGGTAACCTATGTTTCTAGATTTGTGACCATGGAAGGTGCCCTCTTGGCGGAACTGGGCTGACTTATATAGTTCTACATACAACCATTCTGCTTCACAGCAATTTTAACCCCTGAGCCTGAGGCCTTGCCACCTAGAAAGCTATAGGCGCTAATAATGCATGTGCCAGCTGCCTACATGTACTAACCAATCAGCCGATGCGGCGTTGTTTTCATAGCGTTGTAATCTTGGACCTATTGCGTGCGTGTACATATAATTCACAGCATTCTACTCTTGTGCATAGCGGATTTGGCTTTGGCGAAGTTTTCGCTTGTGTATCAATTAAATCTTTGCTCTGTGATGGTTTTATACGAGAAGTTGATCATTGGACCGATCCAGTGATAATGAACTGTTGTATACAATTTTGAAATGAAGCCGGCACAAATGTTGCATCGCTATGTAGTATTATACAGGTATGTATATTGTGGCGTTTGCCCATCCATCCAATAAAGAGGCGCCAGCGTATTTGCAAGGCGAAGTGCATGTGACAGCCAACAATATGTTTCATATGCATTGAATCCTTCGCCCCTTAGCAGTGGTTGCCTCTTTGCTGCGCATTCTGCCTAATTCTGGCTCGCAGCCCAATCAATATGGCGCCTGACAGCTCTTTCTCGCTCCATAGTGCATATCAGCTGAAAAACGTATTCGCTTGCCTATTCATCTACTTCTCTTGCTTTTGCCCTTTGCGCTGTTTTTTTTTTAAAAAAAAAAAATTTCTTTTCTTTTCTTTTTTTTTTTTTTGAACAAGTGATATAGTAGCAAATGCGATTGCAATATGAGTACGAATGAGTTGCTTATGGTTGCCACAGAGTTCCGAAAAGCTCTACGGCCCCAGGACAAGGATGCATTTGAATCCAGTAGCTACGATGATGTCCTACAAGATGTCAATGATATCCAATCGCAACGTGAATTAACCAAAACAATGATAAATATGAAGAGGATAGAGCCTTTTCTTACGGGCATGATAAATCTAGAAAAAGTATTGGTTGCCATCAAATTTGAGGAGGCCTTAGATAGCATGGCATGTGTTTGGGGCTCAATCCGATTCCTCTTAAAGGTATAGGTCCTTTGGCTTCTGGGCCTAGAAATAACGAGCATAGCTGATATTTTGTACCAGACAACAAATCTTTCCGACCGAGAAATTGACAACTTACTTGATGCGTACGAGAAATTAGGAGAAAAAATACCTCCTGTATATGAATATGTACACTTTTTTAGTGGATTCAAATTGAGCGAATCATTGTTGCTACACATCTATCGCGATGTTTCGACTTTTCATCAAAATTCATACAAGCTGTTTTCGCTTCGGTCTACTCGTAAGATTGATTTTATTGCTCTAGAAATGCGACGCATACTAATATCTCATCTCCAGTATACCAAAAACTATATAAACCCACTTGGAAAGCATTGAATAATACGATCAAACATCTGGAAGAATCGTTGGAAAGACATGGGCAATTCATACAAGAACATGGATCACCTTTTCGGAATCCCCAAAAAAGTCTGGGTGATTATAACAGCAGTGTGAAAAGGCATGAAAGTGATTTTAACGAGAAAGAGAAATTAGAGAAAGAAAAGTTGAAAACAAAAGTATTGGAATGGATTTCAGCTTCGAAAGAGACGTATTCCCTGCACAAAAAATTTCAAGATACAAGAATATGCCCCGATACTGGTCGCTGGCTGTTTAAGAAATATAGTGAAATCACCGATTGGATGAAAGAAGACCTTCCTCCAGAGTCTGCCATTTGGCTTCACGGCAGTAGAGGATACGGTAATGAAGACCCTAAGTCCAGAGAGGATTATTCGCTAATTATTCCTAGGTAAAACTATTTTGGCTTCAATTCTGATCGATGAATTACATTCACGAATAAAAAGTGAAGCTAATGACCCAAAAAGCAAGCTATATTACTTCTATTGCCAGGAAGCAGACGCTGATCACCGCACTTATCTTGGGGTTCTAAAAGGTATTCTCTATCAGATGGTTAATACCAACGAGTATCTTTTACCCTACTGTGCGGACAAAGCAGAGTCCGGTGGAAGCACCAGTTTGGCGCATGTTGACGTTGCTCAAGCTCTCATTGAGGCATTCTTTGAATACAATTCCAGGCAATACGTCGTGATTGATGGGCTTGATGAGTGTGAAACACCTGAAGAAATGCGCAAAATAGCAAATTTCTTCATGAAACAAGTTTCTAAATGTGATAATGATATTAAGCAAGGTCAGCTAAGGATATTATTCATGAGCCAAATGATAAAAGAACTGGAAAAAGACCATTCTATGCCAGAAGAGGATGGCCGTATACAACTGAAGTCGACCGACAACGCGGAGGATATAAGGGCCTATGTGAAGGCGAGAATTCCGGAATTCTCAGAGGAACGCGGTACGAAGAGCGGTTTTAATCTTTCTGAAGCCGACAAAGACCAAATTATTAGCATTGTTTGCGGTCGAAGCGAAGGTAGGCCCTTATTTGATGACAGAATATCAGCATAATTAACTACAATGGGTTATGCTAATGACTATGGTAGAAATGTTTCTTTATGCGCATTTGGCTATTGAGTATCTTTTGCAGCAACCAACAAAAGATAGGCTTCTGCAGAAGGCTAAAGGAGAGATGCTGCCTGAAAGCTTGGACAAATGTATGTTTACGCAAAAGTACAGTTGATAATCGATGATGTAGCATTCACTAACCACTGGTGCTAGCTACGAAAAACTTTTGGGAGCTGTGAAAGACGAATTGTTACAACTTGCAGAGGGTGAAGAGCATTGGAAGATGGCTAAGCTTCTTCTCGGCTGGCTGGTTTGCGCAAAGCGACCCCTCAGGTGGAACGAAATGCAGTCAATTCTATCATATGAGCCAGAAAAGCAAAAAGTAGATTTTGACAAAAATATGTTACGACAAGCGGCCGAAAAATACTTGGGATCATTAGTCCATATTTTAGATGGCGGGCACATTCGAATTGTTCACTCTACGGCACGACGGTACGTCAGAAATTTTATTTTTCACTAATCCTTTGCTTCGAGTCTGACAACAAATAGCTATATTGTTAATAATGCACATATAAATGCAGAAGAAACTCAGTGTCAACTTACTGTACTTTGTCTTAGATACTTATCTCTTCTAACTACTTCTAACATGGATCAAAATGAAGAGAGGCACAGAAACAAAGTAAAGCATGGATGGTTCGCTTTTCAGGATTATGCCTGTTCTCAGTGGCATAGTCATGTCGATACTGTAATAAAGGCATGCAAAGTTCTCTTCTGCGGCAACATCCACAGCGCCCAGCATGTAGAGAGCTTTGGTTCTGCTTTACAGAACTTTATCGACATACATCGCGAAGATCTCACTGCAGAGATACACTCGGATATCACGAGAGATTTACCTGCCGAATTAAAAGAGTACTCAGGTCTCCCATTTTACGATAATCTCTATTTTTTGTGGAATCACATTTATACGCATCAAAAAAATACATATGATATCCGAAACACGGTCGGCATACTTCGGATAGAAGCAGCTCTACTGCGGAATAGAAAAACTCTAGAAACTTTCACACCTGACTCACAAGCTTACCTCAACGATACTATAGCGGACTATTACAGCTCTAATCTGTTCAAGTGCAGCCGCGTGCTATGTAAATTCTTTTACATAGGCTACGAAAAGAAAGATGATCGCGAAGCTCACAAAAGTCGCCACGATAGGCCCTACCAATGTCCAGCACAATGCAATCTGGCACCTCTTGGGTTCTCCAACAAGAAAGACTGGGAAAGGCATGTGCGACAATATCACCCACATTTAGGTGAAGGGCCATCAATTTTTGAGGCTTTGCGACCCAAGGGTGGGCCAACTGAGTTCAAATGCAGCCTTTGCGGCAAGCAGTTCACACGAAAAATCACACAGCAGGGTCACGAAAGAAGTCACTTTGGTGAGCGGCCATATAAGTGCACATATGAGGGTTGCACTAAGGCATTTGCGAGATTGAACGATTGTCAAAGGCATTGGAAGATACATTCGAGGAAGCAGGGGAAATAATGAAAGTTATAATTTTTTATGCATATTCTGAGACTATGTATTGCTATCGAGCTCTTTGTTTTGCCGTTCAATTCTGCCCTCTAAGATGACAACCCGCCTCTCAGCATTGTTCCACAACTTCATATCTCTGAATGTGACTAATCCAATTCTTCTATACAGTCCGGTGCCGACTTCTACTACAAGCAAACCTATGCCATGCTCAAGACCTCCATCCAACTTGAACCTACCTAACAACAAGTATTGTGCCATTTCAATTGGTGATTCATTTTGACCAATCTCTGTGGCCGCGTCAACGAGGTCCGGCTCTTCATGTATGGTGAAAACATCGCTGCTCTCTATATCGTCTGCGTTAAGAATGCGGCATGTCATTTCCACAGCGGACACCGTTAATGATATGATCTTCGCGTCCTCGGTTGAAATAGATCCTTTATATTTAACCACACCATTCATAGACGCCCAAGACCAACTGGGTGCCCGTTCAATATGTCGCTTCTCTTCTCTCTCACTGTAAGGCTTATACCAGGCTAAGAGCTCTATAAACCACTTTTTCCACAGTCCGTAAATGCATTCATGTCGCCATAGCGTTTCCAGCTCACAAGTTATGCCCATAATGGCATTGAGTTTGTCATTTGGCTCTTTGAGATTACGCTCAGTATACTGTTGAATAACTGTCTTCCAAAGGTAGATCTTTTCAGTATCGTCGCTTCCAAAATAAGGCTCTGCGTCATCATCAAATACTGTCCATGGAAGAGCTTCTAGCGGTTGTGTATACTCGAGCCCTCTCCCAGAAACGCTCCTTAGATCGATTTCTTTGCACTGCCATAAAAGCTCATAATCGGAGAAAAAAAGTATCCTTGACGATAACATAAACTCCTGCAACGTCCAGCCTCTTGTGTCTAAATGATGTTCTGGTTCGTACGGTTCTGCAGACATATATACAGTGCCCATCCTATTATCTGACATTGGGATCTGGAATTCGAATTCAGGACAGTAGGGCTGTGCCCCTTGAGAAAGAAATCCGTCCGACGCACTCTTGGAGGAAGATGCCGCTATGGTTGCTGTAGCATTTTTGTAGATTGATGACATACGAGAGATTTCTCGTCCTTTGTCGATGTCGCAATTTTGGATAATACAAAGCGCGTCGACCCAAAGGTAGCGATAGCCAAGTTTGCGAGAGACAACTACAGCGTCTTGTATAGACTGTTGAAGATTCTTAAAATCGATGCCAGCTATCAAAGTTTTAAGATTCTTAAGTCGTAGGTGAAGTGGCTGCATATGCGAAGTAGATGCAGGAGGTGGCCCCCAACAATAACTCAAAGCTAGATAAGACCCATGAGTCTCTGTCTCGTTGACTTTCAGTTTAAGTGTTGGTTGAGGGTCTCCAGAAATCCCAACATCAAGAACTCGGGATGGAAGTACGGTGTCTCGCGAATACTTGCAATGCTTGTGCGGCTTTGTAGGATCCATACATTTTTCTAGCAAAGACTTTGCCGCCGAAAAAACGTTGGCACTCTTCACATCTCTACTTAAAGGCCTTCGTTGTACAATTCTCCCCATAGGATTGTCTAAAAGCTGTCAGTTAATTGAATGCTTTACTGATGACTGGGAGAATGCTGACCTTCTTTAGCAAAAGTATCGATGGTGATTATGCAGTCGATAAGCCCGCCTTCGAATGTGCATTGAAGGCCGTAGATGCCTGGGATATTGGTTGATCTTTCTTGGGGGAGGTTGCGGAATAAAAGATGATCATTGTCATCCCAATCTTGGTCATGGTCTTTGCAGACGGCCAGGAAGATGAATTCGCAGATTTTGCAACCCTTATCTCGAGAGGCGACACAGCTAGCTCGAGTGTGGTGGCGTAGGCCATTTACTGAATTCAAACATTGCAGACCTTCGCGAGAAAATATCAGCTTGCACAAGTTGCATGGATTGTCTATGGTACGTCTCCGAACTCTCCTAGCCAGTGACTGGCCATTTATCTCAGGCACAGGACGCTGGCGCCTTCGTCCATTTTGACGATCCATGGCCAATTTCAAAAAAAAAAAGTATGCTGGGAATAGTTTTCGATATATATATGACGTCAGATGTAGAAGAAAAGCATAGCTGTGCTATCTTCTGGTTGTGTTCCAACGAAACGGGCTTCTCTGAGAGTTCGCATCTACATGTATCGGAACATATAACATAAGAAGCTGCCACACGCAAGCTTGTTTTCGGAAGGTGACATCTTAAATGAAAACCCAACTAATAGATCGGGTAACAAACACATTTACACGTAACAAATGCATTTACACATGACTCGTGCGTTGTTGGCAGCGACTCAAGGCAATTAAACAAAAACCTGCCTTACAGCACAGGGCTTTCTGGCTCCCAACATTGAATAAGTTGTGATAGGCCTATGCGCATGCATTAGTGCCTGCAATAATATAGTCTAGGCCGCAGGTGCCTAAGCCTCTTAAAGGATCCAAGCCACTTATAGCTGATTCGTCAACCGAGCCGGCACGCGAATAACATCAAATATGTATTTGCATACAGCCTGGTTGCCTTACCAGGGGCTCCGCCACCACCAACCAACACACAGAGGCTTTCAGCCTCAGTTTCGGTGAAAAACAGTCTCTGCCTCGTTCGCCAAGGATCCACCTCGTAGCAGCCCGACGAGACAAAAATTGAACAATCCAGACGGCTGGGAACCGGTACCATAAGTAGTCCCAAATTCTTTGAGTGACAAAATGGGTTTAAAAAGAAGAGGTGCCGTTTCGGCAACTGAGATTTGCGCTATCAATAGGTGCCACTGAATAGCCGCCATGTCTAACCCATTGAAGCGACGATTTGATCCTATCAGAGAGTTAAATGAAGATGAGCGTCTATATACCGGCAATGATATAGCGCCTAGCGCGACTATGCCGCAGCCTTATGAGCAAGCAATATGGCAGGATTACGACAGTATGCATGACATACCTCGACAGAGTCAATACCACGGACCGAGCTACATCAATCCACTTAGATATGGTGATAGTAAAATGCCGTACTCTAAATGGGGGTTACTAAATAAATTCAGCGATATTCCTATTTTGCAGCCAATGAATTCTATGGAAGATTTATTCGACGGCATGCTCCTTGATCCGACTGGCGAACAGATATCAACGTCGAATACATATATCAATGAACACTCCTACAGCGTAGACGGGGCGCTTCTGGAATGGGGAAATGAAATTGTCCTATCTGACACCGATTACCCGGGATCAGCACAATTTTCCTCTCAAGAGACGTCGCAGTTATCATCTTTGAGTCCAGATTCAAGCCAATCACGATCAGATGACATAATTATGTTGAATGACCAGGATGAAATATGCTACGGGATGGTGAGTAAGTGTGTTATTCCCGCCTCAGCAGTTGCCAACCTAAGGTATATCAGTTACATAATGTCGACGTAAAATTGATTGGCGAAATGCAAGCCATCCACTCTAGACTCGGCAAAAGGGAGACCATGTATGAACGGTTTAAGATCAAGAAAAAAGAAGATCATATAGTGCTATCATTCCACGACGCCGATGATGACGATGAAGGTGGGGAATTCGGTTACCTGCGTTCTGCTGTTGGCAGAACGCTTGCATCGCTCTTAGCTATGCCAAATGTCAAGTTTGAGCCCATCGGACAAGCATCCAGTCTTAAAGATATAATAGGACGAGCGAACAAGGCATCTGAGGCTATTGCGAAAGTTGACATCAACCTGTATGGACCGCAGGGCGCCGCAAAGGAAGTCGGCAACACGCTATCCCACGGCAAACTGTGGCTACAGAAATCAGCTCATATGAAGGGTGGTATAACATACGATAACCCCCACTTCCTACGTCTCGAGATCAGTGGTGTTCCAATACAGTGTAAGCAGCCAGTAAGCCAAACTCGTAACGAGCGTCGTACGGGTAAGCAAGAACGAGAAGAACGGTTACAAAAGATGGTTGAGGAAGTATACAAGTCTCTCGATCGTACCCGAGATCTAGACAGGGTGGATGGTGGAGATAGGGTCACCCAAGAGTTACTCAAGTGAATATTTCTCCCTGCCAGTATCAACAGTTGCTAACCTATGACCGTTAGACATCAAGAAGAAGCTCTTGGTTTCATGCTAGAAAGAGAGTCTGGCCATATAACGGATAAATATAGACTTTGGGAGACGAAAATACTGGATGATGGAACCGAGGAGTACAGTAGCCATGCATTCCACATATCATACTACCAGTGGCTAACTTGAAATATCAGATATCACCACAGAATTACCAAAAGGAGGATTAAAAATGGTATACAACCAGATGAAAGAGGAGGAGGCATCCTAGCTGATGAGATGGGCATGGGCAAATCCCTGTCCATCCTGGCTCTTATAATGAAGACGCTGGATGATGGCAAATCATGGGCTGAGCAGCAACAAAATAGCACAGCTGGTGGAGAAGAAGTTCAACGATCACGATCTACTCTTGTGATTGTTCCGTCTGCACGTTCGTTAACCTCCTCTCTCCAATCAAGTATAGGTCTTTTGGCTTACTTAAAGAAACAGTTCTAGTATACAATTGGATAAATGAAATCAAGACGTAAGGCAATTTCCACTTACGGCAATATATATATTGACTTGTCATACTACAGACACCTAAAAAAGGGGGTCAAGAAAATTAAATACCACGGCTCTGACAGACCCACCAAGCTCAGCGATGTCTTGGACTCAGACATTGTTGTGACTACCTACAGCACTCTCAAGGCTGAGTTTCAGAACAAGTCAGCAAAATCTCTACTCCATTGTATTGACTGGTATAGAATCGTTTTGGATGAAGGTGAGTTTCCTATATCCCATGCCATGTTTCAGGAGAATACTCACTCCTCAGCGCACATAATAAGACGCCGAGCCACTTTATTCTACCGGTCTTGCGACGAGCTTCACGCCAACTCGCGGTGGTGTCTTACAGGAACGCCCATTCAAAATAGACTTGCGGATATTGGCACGCTTTTTGCTTTCATCCGCGCTGATCCTTTCTCCAAGGCGTCAGTATTTCGCAAATGGATTGAAGTTCCATTTGAACAGAGCACCGATGACTCTACAACTATTGCTATTAAAGACCGCCTTGTTATGCTTATTGAAGCTCTCTGTTTGAGGCGCACAAAGGACGTGATTAAACTACCAGAGATGCGATCCTGTTTTCGTGAACTAGAATTTACTCCTGAAGAGCGCGAGCAATACGAGAATACCAAGAAGATCTTGATGCGCATGATCTGCCATCGTGTCGGTGAAGTCGATAAAAGCTCTCACTTTGGGCTCTTTCAGATGAACTTGCAAATGCGCCTCTTATGCAATCACGGTACATATCAGCAACCATTCTCTTGGCGTCGCCGCAGCTATCAGGATGAACGAGAAGCTGCCATTTCTGCCCTCGGTCAAAATAGTGAAATCAGCTGCTCAGGCTGCCAGTCGCCTATGCCAATTTTGGGTTCCAGCTGGCTGCGTAGCGACTACAATAAGCGATGTAATCATGTGTTATGCTCTGAATGCATCGAGCAATCAGGCAGTCTTGCCGGGTGTCCTGTATGTCTGTTAACCCTTGGGTCCGATATGATGGGAAACAATGCATCGGCAAATAGCGAAGACGTTCCTGATTGGCCTGCCAAAGACAAGCTTGGAAACAATGATGATCATTACTTCCACAGAGAAGGCCACTCAACAAAGATGAAGGCGCTGATTGAGGATGTTGAGAAAGACTTAAACGAGACAAAAAGGTAAACTTTCCTATGCGCAGAGCCACAAAATTTACGATTCTAACAAGTATAGCATTATATTCTCATGTTGGACCAGAACGCTTAAACTACTATCCCGCTACTTAGAAGAAGCTGGGATTAAATATCTCTGTATTGACGGTAGCTGTTCTCTTTCACAACGGCAAGCCAAACTAGACCAATTCGCAAACGATGATGAAAAGCGAGTGCTCATTATGACGACTGGAACTGGAGGATTTGGGTACGTCAAAAGCACATCTGATTCCATTGTGATTATATGACACTTATCAGTTATTAGACTCAACCTTACCTGTGCCAATCGCATTTTCATTGTAGAATTGCAGTGGAATCCCGGCGTAGAGAGCCAGGCTATCGCGCGCGCTATTCGACTTGGACAGAAAAGCGAAGTAAAAGTAACACGCTACCTGATCAAGGGCACTGTTGAAGAAGTTTGTCTTCGATAATCTCCCTCATCTTTGCTTTTGCTAACCGCCAGTAGGAAATGAGATCTCAGCAGCGATATAAAAAGCAACTTGCTGCCTTGGGATTCGATGAGCTACCTGACGCTGACGCTGACGATCACTAGGTTTTGAATAACTATGTAACGAATATGCAGATAATGTCTTAGAGCAGTATAGCATCTGTGAAGTATTTAAGAGGTCATGGGGATTGTCACCGGTTTAACCAATATATTCAACTTGTTTACCAAACTTCTCTTCACTAAGTCTGGATGCTGGGTTAATGCGATATAGCTAAGAGACGTTCTTTTATGGATTTGCACGCTTGTCACAATATATACATACAGTTAAAGAATAACTTCATGATTGTTCAAATGGTAAATAATTATATGCCTGCTATCATAACTTAAGGCAGCGCAATTGCTTCAATCTCAACATCAGCACCCAACGGAATTCCCTTAACTACAACGCAGCTACGTGCAGGTTTATGAGAAAACCACCTTTCATATTCAGCATTCATTTCCTACAAAAATTAGCGACCAAAATAGAACAAGGTTTTCTAGTATAGCTCACCCCAAAGTAGCTAACATCAGATAAGAAAATGGTGGTTTTAACAACGTTAGAGAGCGAAGAATCTGCCGCTTTCAAAATGGCTTCGATATTTTCGCAGCATTTTCTCGTCTTTTCAGTAATAGAACCACCAATTAAGACACCTTCGGGGGTGAGGTGGATTTGGCCAGCACAATAGATGGCGAATGGAGTTTTGATTGCTTGAGACTAAGGGAAAGAATGAGCTGTCTTATAACTTGTATATCTTGGATATGTTAGAGATTGTAAAAGCTTACATAAGGCGCTTGAGCTATATATGGTGGGTTAGCATAGGACAGATGCTGAAAGAGGCCACAAATGCTCACCAGCAGCAGCTTCTTTAGTATTTATAATAGTCTGTCTCGATGCTGACGACATGTTTCTTATTGAAGCTGGATGTATAGTGAATATAGGCTTTGAAATGGAGATGGATTTAGATATAGCTCTCCTAGCAAAGGTCGAAGACGCGGAATAACGAATTAATGGCAACATAATAGGCAACGAACACTACTGGATAATTGAGACTTGAAATCAATTTATAGATCAAGCAAAATGGCTTAATATCGGGGTTGGGTTACTATTTAAACACTTCATATGCCTTAGATAGCGTAGTGTGTGTGTTAGAGAGGGGATAACTACCGTAATTACGCCCAGCCCCGCTTGCCTGATTTAGTTCTTACGGGATTTTCTACTAATAACGGAGATAAAAGAGACAATCGTCATCAACTAGTATAAAGAGCTTATGATGAAACGAATTATTTCTCCACTTCAAGTCTGGCGGGCGCTGGTATTTAACCTTGGTGGACTATTCGTTGGCGAAGGTACGATAATAGTGTATAGGGTGTTTCCTGTCACTCTCGCCAATCAACGGTATCGGGATAACTTCATCGCTACTAAGCATATATTTCGAGTAGGTAAGATCAATGGTCCATAATTCAAAGTGGGGTATATACGAGGCATACAGAGTGAGTTCTTTTGCACATTCTAATATTTTCATCATCGGAGAAAGAAATGCGATAATAGCGGTTATAAAGATACAAGAAGATGTTGCATGTTGAATAATTTAACAACATCGGCGGTCTCTAATCAGTATTTAATAGTAGCCCGTCAGCTACAACACAGCTACCCGCAGATTGGTCAAAACACTACCTAGGTAGCCTTGTTCAGCTCCTGGGTCATCCACTAACGTCGACTGATGTTCATGTAATTCACAGATAACAGCTGCATTTGCTAGTCTACCTCTTTAAGTGACTGCTCTCTAATTCGAATGACTTTCTTATGAAATTGAATTGCTGTTTGCGGACTTGTACCTCCGAAGACGACGCCGATATCCTAAATTGTAAACTTGTAAAATATACCTTCTAAATGCTGCTTTTATTATCACCAGCGGAATTCTTAGCAATTTTAGTATGCCATGTCCATAAGGTATATGTATTTATTACGCCCAGTAGCTATGGATAGAGACTTTCTTGCGCTTTGACGGGAGGGTCCCTGTGACTTCCACCTATTCCAGGGCCGTGCTGTGCAGCGCTTGACATGTTAGGAGGTGATCACATTCATTGTACCGTGTGAGCAGCCTCGATAAGACCCATCTCAAAGAAAATAACACTGTGATAACAGATTCACATCTCGCCAGCGCATAAACTCTTTGTTTACGCCCAGACCACGCCCAATCTTGGAACCTTTTGTTCTCTCGAACACCTCTCTAGATCTCCTTGATTCTGCGCCGCCAATATCAGAACAGCTAGGTAGGGGCGAGGCTTAATCGAAGAAATAAGTTTCAAGATAGCCAAATCGGAACGCCAATATTGCACAAGAATTCTCCTCATCGCTGTCATCTGTCTCTTCTGCTTTGGTTCCATCGTCGTGGGGAAATCGGATGAGATGGCTACGCATATCCACCCACCTCCGTCGGTATTTACCCTCGGCGAAGCACGTTATTTCGTATCGCCATCGTCCAAGGTACAAGCTTAATCATTAAACCCTTAAACACAACTGAAGAATAACGTTTTCCATTTTCTTAGTATAAAAGCACGCTTTCCGACAGTCTATTGGTTTCAGGGCCGTGTACAATTATTCGCGTCTCCAGTCCTCATATCACATCGGAAGATCTCGTTGAGATTCGAGAAAAGCTATCGCAAGATGACATTTGGACAACCGAATTTTTGCCAAACCTCATTCTCCAGTCCCAGCATTCTCCAGTCCCAGCATTCTCAACAAACCATCCAACTTAGCACTACTGCCCAGCAGACACTCGAAATATGGCAAAGTCGAGTTTTATTTACGGACAACTCGGAAATTTTGGACGTGCCATCTGGGCCTTACTACTGCAATAGCGGCCAGCTGCATGAAGTTTATCGATTATATCCCGATACAGCTGGGGCATTTATAAGTGCGACAATTCAGTCACCAAATGACCCATATCTGTAAGTAGAGTAAATATATTAGTACATATAGCCATTAACAGCCTTCAATAGCTACGAGTCCTTCAATGTGTCTGAATTCACTGGAGAGTACCCTTCAGCCTTGACCATTGGTGTGCCTTCACGCCTATAATTTACATCTACTGAGGAAAAGCCGTTAGCCGGGCTGCGTATCGCAGTCAAAGACACTCAACATGTTCGTGGAGTCAAGACAACAGGCTCATCCCGTGCTTGGGCCCAACTTTATGGGCCTCAGGAAAAAAGCGCCACTGGGGTGCAACGATTGCTGGACCATGGCGCCATCGTGGTCGGCAAGCTGAAGTCAACACAATTTGGCGAGAGTGAGTGGGCTACCCGTGATTGGGTGGACTACCATGCGCCGTGGAATCCACGGGGGGATGGTTATCAAACTCCTAGTGCGAGTAGCTCTGGTAGTGCTGCTTCTGTGGCAGCCTATGAATGGCTGGATTTGTCTACTGGCACAGACTGTATGTTTCATCGTGTCTAACAGCAATATGCTATGGTCTCGATTACTGATGAAATCAATACAGGTAGTGGAAGCGTTCGAGCCCCTGCCGCTATTCATGGGCTATTTGCGATCCGGCCATCCACAAATGCGATAGACAATCAAGGTGTCATCCCATTCTCAAAGAACTTTGATACTTTTGGGGTTTTCTCGAGGGATATAGAAATTCTTGCATCAGCATCATCGGTTCTTTATAATCTTTATAACCAAAAGGCGGAGATTCCTGCCTGTTTCAAGGTCGGATAGCCAACAACACTCTATCGGATGCTTATGCTAATATCGTGACAGAATCCCACGAGGATTATATATCTTAGTGAATATTGGCCAGTTAAAGATGAAGCAAGCTCAGCAGTATTTGAAAACACTATCCGACAACTTGAGAACACTCTTGGTATAAAGCGAATCCAGCTCAGTCTGAGCAAACTTTGGTCGGAAACAAACACCGTTGGACCCGAACTCTCGATTGATGACTATTTTAGCATGACATTTGTGATTGTATCTTTTCCCGATTAATGGTCCATGCTCAAGACATTCCATGCAGAATATGAAAGCGCGTTTGGCCACGCTCCGCCATTAAATCCTCAACTTCAATGGAAAATGTGAGATGCCTTGTTTCTCTTCTTTGAACTACGAATGATTGTAAATTAACAACACTGAAGGGAATTTTTGCCAACCCAGACAGTGGAAAAGCAGAAACAGGGAGAAAGGAAAATTGAAGTCTTCCGTGCCTGGTTTGAAAGATACGTTATGCAGGCAGATGAAAACGGCTGCTCTGAAAGTATTTTAGTATTGCCGTGGACACAAGGCGAACCAAGCTATAGAGACGAATATGGAGAGTGTGTATCCCGTTGTTACTACTTTTGGCTTTGCTGACACTTTGCAGACGCCCGTCTTGGACTGGTGAAGGGTGGTTTTTCTATTTCATTGCTGTATATGCAGGAGCTCCCGAGGTTATTTTGCCTGGTACGTCTTCACCCTTGAATACTACAGCTCGATACAGTGACTAATTTCGTTTAGTTGGCTAAACACCATACCACTCCCAGTTGACGAAGAGGCAGGAGTGGCTTCCAGTTGCTATTGGGCTAATAGGTGCAAGAGGTACAGATGCAGCCTACACCACTTTTATAAAGGACACAGTCAAAGCTGCAAAACTTCCAGCCACTGTCAATGTTGGTCGGACCGCATTTAAACCAAACATAATTGAGATCAACAAAGCCGTCGCTGTTTCCATAGACAAAATACTCATACATCAAAATCCTAGTTGGATATGATGGATACCAGGTACTCAGAATTCAGCGCTCGAAAATTATCTCAGAAAAGAACTTAATAATAGTCCGAGGCGTTTTCTTAAGAAAAGCATCAGCAATCGAGTGATATCTTCCAGAACATGCCCTTTTTGTGGCATCTTTTCGGATTAGATAACATTGACGTCTAGTTTGGCGCTTGGCTTGTGTCCAGCGCAGTTAAATCATAAATAATTTTGTTTCGAGGTTCAAAAAAATAAAAAGGAAAAAAAGACGTACTAATTAGCTCGTTTTGCGCCCTTAAATGCTCGAAGAAAATATACCCGATATTGCGAAGCGGTAGATATTATTTATTATTAGAAGACTAATAATTATGCTGTAGTTACCGTAGGAAAAGGAATACACTAGCTATGCCAATCCATCAAGAGATGTATCCCCTCTCATGGTTCCAACTAGTTTTCAAAGCCAGCCCATTCTATAACGCGACGAGTGTACTCTGACGGCGGGGTGTTCATCATACGTTCTTTGAGAAATGCGATGTGGCCGACAGTTTCGTCCACATAAACATCTACTCGGCCTTGGTTCTTAGCCTATGTTTCGTTAATACTGCTGCGTTGTAATATTTGACAAGTAGCAGACTGGAATTTACCTCGATTACCTGAGATAGCTTTCGAGTGTCCTCTTCAAATATCTCCAACCCACCGGAAATAATTGTAATGGTTTCTGCTGGTAAATTTTCATACCATTCTTCGCGCATCGAAGATACTGGTGTGAACCAAGGGTTGACTAGGTCAATTTCAGGATCACAACTGCTCTTTATAGCGCTCCACATCTGAGCTACGTCCTCTACTCCAACTAAATCACGGCCGATATTTTTACTCATCTCCAGTGCTGGCGTGACCATGGGTGCAGAGGGCGATATTAATAAGACTCGACCGAGACTGTCTCCGGATGGAATGGAGAGTAGAGGTACTTTGGGATGTGGATGTGCGATGTGAAGCAAGAGGGCGAGAATGAGGATTCCGCCAACGCTATCGCCGTACAAATCGATCTATGGATAGCATTTGTTAATACGTAGAAGTAGAAAGTTTTTGGAGGATTATGCTTCACATTTTTTGCATCTCGTACACGCATGAGATAAGTGACGAATGCTACCAATTGCCGAAGCTGGATTGGATAAGCACCAGATGGGGAGGTATCTAGACTGGTTAGAACTACAGATGATTGGTATATTATGCATTACAGGCTGCTCACCATAACTTAGAATTGCCACTGCAGTGTCTGGATCTTTTGAAATCGCAATTTTGTACATATCGTATGCCAAGGCAAAATGGAAAGTAGTTGCATACAGCACCAGTCCTCCACCATGGACGTGAGCTATCACTTTCTTGGCTGACGGAGAGCCAAACCATAAGGCTGAGCCGCCTTCTGGTATCTCTTCCCTTACGGACGGTATGCTGTGTTCTTGGACAAAATTCTCATATTGCTGAACCGTCGAAACGGTAAAACATTGCCTATATGAACAGTAAGAAAGCACTGGAAAAAGTTGAGTCATGTAACATATCCTACTTACTGCATCAGCTCTTCCACAGTTGCAGCCATCTTTTCTTAATTAATAGTTTTTGAGAGTTATAAGTCTTTGTGTCACTCAATTTCTAAGATAAAAATCTATTCAACGAATAAGATGGAGAGTTTATATGCTTTTTAACTCAACGATGGCTCAAATACGTAGGCCCTAATAGCCGTGATTCTTTTTTCCGCAGCTCCATGCTGATGTTGCCGTCGTACCAGATCAAATCATTACAAATAACCTATATTCAATTTTTAATCAAGAATTCGCTGCTATTTCTCCTTTTAGATAACTAATACTTGTAGCAATAATCATGCTTGCCTTCTTAGTCACCGCTACCAGGTAGCCAGAATGAATTCGGAAGTAGCGGCGCAGCTAATGCCTCGGGGCTGGAGAGTGAATCTACGTGCCCCATATATTATACTCTCCAAAGTGCGTGCCATTGTTAACGTTCAGGACGCCGCTAATCCCTAGCCAGCAGTATCAGCGAGCTCCATATTTCGGGAGAATGCCGAATAAGGAGTCATAGGCTTCAACCAACTCTGAAAATTAGTGGCAGCGTTCACCTGTGTTGACATGTATAATTTTTGAGTATAGAGAATCAGTATGATTTATACCTACGTAGTATTAGTAAAATACCGCAGAACTGAAACATTATATAAATCGATCCAAGACGGCCAATATGCTGCAGCTATTACTACGTCAATTCTACCATTGCGAATAAAATTTCCAAAATATCAGCCACGTACCTACAATACTTCTTTTCATAATGACGGATCCATCATCGACGGCCTCTGGAATAGTTTCGCTTCACAAGAAGAGGGTACAAGTTTTGGGCTCTGAAATCGCATACATAGATGTAGGTGCTTCTAGTCCAAATACGCCAGTGACCGTGTTTCTGCACGGGGTCCCAACCTCCTCATATCTATGGAGGAACATCATTCCATACGCGGCAGCAAAGAGCCGTTGTATTGCTCCTGACTTGATTGGTTTCGGAGACTCCGACAAAGTCTTGGGGGTATACTATTTCACGGATCACCTGCGGTACATAGACGCTTTCCTAGACGCTATCTTACCGAATCAAATGATAAACCTGGTTATTCACGACTGGGGATCTGCTCTTGGCCTTCATTGGGCCTACAGAAATGAACATCGCGTTGCCGGTATCTCATTAATGGAGTTTATTCATCCCATAGAATCCTGGGACAATTTACCATCCGTTATGGCGAACAGTTGGAAAAAGTTTCGAGACCCAGATCCCCGAATTGGTCGACAGCTTTTGATTGAACAAAACATGTTTATCGACGAGATTTTACCCGGGGGCGTGATAAGACCGATGACAAGTGAAGAGATGGAAGTTTATCGCAGGCCATTTCTGCAACCTGAATGGCGGGAGCCGCTCTTTCGGTTGCCAAACGAGCTTCCTGTTGAAGGCCAGCCAGAAAATACGTGGAAAATCGCACAGGAGTATATGGCGTGGCTACTGGCCAGTGAGATACCGAAACTATTCTTTTGGGCCAAATCAGGAGGTATTATCTGGGAAGATAAAGCAAAAGAGCTGGCAGAAAAATTGAAGAATACGAGAAGCGTGTGTGTGGGCGAGGGTATTCATTATATTCAGGAAGACCATCCGCATACAATTGGCCGTGAATTAGCTGACTGGCTACCCTTATCGCTGGGTAAGATATGAGAGTGGCCTGGACAACACGGTAATGCACAGAAAAGGTCGATGAATAAAAGCCACTTCTTTTATATAAAGCAACTCAGTATCAAGAATAAATATATAAATAAGGTCTACCAGCTGTGAAAGCACGAGCTAATAATTTGCATATACACCTTTGAGATACCATTAGGAGTGGTATTTGAAGTATTTAACTTGTTATTCATTTTTTTCTGCAACCCTCCAAACTAATTTCTCTCCACTTGGAGCTTGATCTCTTAGCAGGCTCAAAGCATTCTCGGCTCGTTCAAGTAACGTCTTTCCTTCCACTACACGTATTTTGTTTGGCTGGATAATGCCTTTTTCAAGCAAAGTTGGCACGATCTCAGATTGTAAACGGGACTTGAAGTCTTCGTTGCGTAGGTAAAAGTGTGTTCGTGTTCCCCTAACCTTTACACCCTCTCTCCATTCGCCTGACAGTGATTTTGAAACGTCCATTTCGTACTCGGGTGGTGTATCCTTACTCGCATGGATGTTAATAACAGGCAGCATGACAGCCACTTTGGCTCCTGGCTCAGCAATTTGAGCCAGTGGCCGCAGTGTACCCTCTAGCGAACCAATGCAGTCCAATATATATGGGATACGGGGTTCAGCCTCTGAGGCTGTTCCAGCAAAGTTAAGGATTTTTTCTACCACACTCGAATCATTATAGTCAAAAGTCGTCTTGGCACCTAGCGCCTTAAGACGCGTGTGATGCTTTTCACTTGCAACAGCAAGTAAATTCTCGTATCCCCAATGACGAAGGACTTGCAGTGCATACTCTCCTACACTGCTTGCTGCTCCCCATATAAGGATAGGCGCATTACGGCTCTCTTTGCTTGGTTCCTGTACCGGCCACGGGAGAGGCAGCTCAAGATCTGCTGTAATGGTGTGAAAGGCCGTAACTAGATTCGCCGGTACAGCGACAGCTTGTTCTAGAGTGAGATTTGCTGGTAGCCGGCTACACAAGAAAGTTGAGGTTGTCAAGTATGTCTGGTGGCTTTTTTCTCTAGCATTACGGAAGGCGAATCCAAAGACGGTATCGCCCACCTGTAGCTTAGGATTATGAGACTCTGAATTGGCGGGATCTATAGGACCGAGGGCTATGATAGTGCCGCCAAACGAAGAACCCATGGCATGAGGCGGTTCCACTAGAAGCCCACCATCAGCCTGATGGAGGTCAAGAGGAGTAGAGGAAGTCCATTCGACATGAATAAGAGCCTCGCCAGCACCTGGGGCCTCAGTATGTCGCATGTGGATTTCTAGAGGAACCCTAGGGGCGGCAATAACAACAGCAGAATGAGATTCTGGAACATTTTCAGGAATGAAGCTGGCCATGGTGAGATAGAGAAGTAATTATAATTATAGCCGAGTTATAGCAAGTGTAGTGCGTTCACAAAAGAGACTATATTTTGTTGATATCAATGTAAAGACTGGCCTAAAAGCCTTCATTATATGGATGTTGCTGTATTTATAACTCAAATCCTGAAGCTATTTGAAGAGGAAAGTATAAGACAAGTACTTTCTATATAAAAGAGTATGGATTTATAAGCTAGTTTAATTGGCAGCCAAGGCTGCTTACTCAATGTGATGTGCTCTGGAGATACTGGAGATAATGATCCTTCGGGTGGGGATCAGATCCACGATGTTACGACGATGGTAAATTTTGGGTAACTACATACACTTTAGTAAAGTGGAGGCCTAAGAAAAGGAATAATAACACAGTTGGAAATCCGGAGGCCTTGTTATACTACTATTATGAATGACCATGAGAGCAATGAAACTACTACTATAAGAGCCAGCAATCAGTCCCACTCTACTGTGTTCAATGTTTAAGCGTTCAATTACTAATAGACTATCCCCTAGTGATAATTCTATATAGTGATTATTTCGGTTAATCTGTACCCCGATGCTACCCTTGTCAACATGCATATGGTAGTGTTATATGGCACTGTGCGGCTTGTCTAGCTCCAAAGTCGTCTGTATTACCTGCTTATAAATACAGCTTTTAGTCGCACCCTATGTTACTCTGGCCATGCGCGAAACACACGGAATATCTAAAGTCCTTCCACATTTACGAAATCTAACAGCGCACCATCTCCATTCATAAGTTAATCTTTTTTTAGCGCTACTTGAAAGAGACTAAGCTTAGGAGGCTTCTGAGTTGCCTTCCATCATAAAAGTTTAGCAACTGGCAATGTCATTGACCTTAAGTCGTTTCATGAAGGACAATCCATATATCACAAATACATACTACTAGGGATAGTAAAAGTGATCTACGCACCAATTTGAAAAAGACTGTGATTTGAAATTTATCTCATAATTAGTAATGAGCCATAGTTAATGCCTCATTTATGGCCAGCGATCTATATGTGAAGCTCCACTATGCCAACGGATAGTAAGATCTGTTGATCGCTGGCTATTCAAGAGTTCTAACTCAATTTTCAAAAGCTCTCCAAATCATGATATTAGTGGGGATGAATTTCCTTGGAATTGAACAAGGCATTTGACATGCGATAAAGCTTCCCTCGAATCATGGTTTTGAAATTGGTGGCAGCTGCATGCAGCAAATAAATGTCCATTATTAGGTACCGTTTCAATCAACCTTTAAGAGTGCTTCGCAAAATTTCCTGTCCTTTCATGCAAAGATCTAAACCCATGCAGGCTGTTTCATAGTCTTTAGAGGGACCAATGTCGGCTTCCATGTCCCTTTGGCAACTATCAGAGAGCAGGCGTATGAAGTAGTTCTCTGCTAGTACTGCCGGGATATGCGACATTGTGCATCCCTCTAGAGACGAGCTGAGATGAATCACGGTCTGGCAAACGAGGACTGCGAGTTGACTCGGAGTTTCAAGGTCCGACATACAAGGAGAATCGGCGCCCAATAGATCAAAATAGGCTGCATAGAGTGTGCTGTTGACAAAGAGTCGACGGATTTCGAGGACTGTAGATGAGAGCTCGAGCAGTCCCGACCAGTAGAATATTAATATTCCTGGTATCCAGCTATTTGGAAATTGTATTGTCGGAGAATAATAGCTGCTGCTTCTTGGATGTTCTTGTTGAGGGTATTCATTTCCTAGTGTTTCGTCTGAATGCCACCAGAGGCGGCCACCTTCCTCTTCCTCAACCGACTTTAGCCAAAGACGAAGTTTACGAATCAAAGAATCGCAATCTTGAAAATAATCCATAATTTGGCGCTCTTGGGCATTTTGGAAGCTCAAGCAGCCCAGGTAATCTTGAGGTGCAGCATCTTTGTCTGATGAGCCTCCGGAAAGCTTAATCTGGTCACCCCGCTCAAGGAGACTGGGTATGTGAGCAACGATATCTAATAAAAATTGTCGATAATTTTTGATGGATAATTTCTTGGTAATAGTTGACCAGTGTTCGGAAGCAAGAAAGGTTTTCTTTCGAGATTTTAAAGCTTCGCCCAGCTGCGCGTCAAAGTATATCATTGTCAGTCGAAGAAAATCCAAGCTCATCTCACTATTGAACATACAGCAACAGTTCGAAGATCTATGTATGCTACTCTCACCACGGAAGACTCTAAAGCGTCTGGTCCGCAATTCTTTATTAGCTCGAGAGCTCCGTCGAGATGGAAACGGTATCCATCCCCATCCGTGCCGTGGGCTAACCACTGCGCCTCCATCAGTATACGTCATCAAGACAGTGAGGGTTAATCCTAATTGCTAAAAACGATTCAATTGGAATTCTTACCTCGAAAAATAGTAAAGATAATGCTATAGCAACTGCTATAATCTTTCGGCTTGTTTGACTAGCCCCAGATCCTAGAACTGAAGAAAGCTCAGAACGAAAGCTACCCATTGCTTGAGGATAGACTCCTATCGCTAAATCTTGTAATTTAAAATCTTTTTTCAGCTTTCCAACATACATTGCAGAGACAGCAAAAAGAGCAGTGTCGAGAGCATTGT
Organism: Trichoderma evansii; assembly: GCF_050947405.1. NCBI lineage: Eukaryota > Fungi > Ascomycota > Sordariomycetes > Hypocreales > Hypocreaceae > Trichoderma > Trichoderma evansii. The sequence continues at coordinate 817,549 of NW_028145201.1, read as the reverse complement.
TTCTGAAAGCTAGGGGGAGTATTGCCCGACTGCTTGTCGACATTGGGGATCCGAAACTCTGTTCTGGCGAATAAATAACTGATGCATATGTTGCACTCCACAAGTCGGCTATAACAGAACGATATAAATCCGTAGAACAGCCGAGAGAGGATGTCATTGGAAGAGTGGTCGTGATTTTGTTTGATTCATCGTTGATACAAGTGTTCCCAGTAGGTCTCTTGGATTTGATCGGGATACTCTTATTTTGGCTTTGGATCGCATTACTCAACATTGTCCTATCTGATAGTCTCTGCATATTTTCCACATCGCGGTGAATGAATATTGAGCCAACCCTCGGGCCGCTGCATTTCATTCCCCTTTTGAGACATCTTTTACAATCCGGTTGTTCAAGGCCGCACTAGCGCATACTGGTTGTCAAAATGTTGTGCGATTGGACAATTCAAAATGCAATTCGAAACATACCTTGATTCGCCGCGCCTTGCACTCTTTACAACTTTTAGAAGTGCCGGGGATATTCACCATGGCCTAGAATGAGGACAAGTCCCAGCTTAAAAATGCGCTTTCGAGATTATATAACTCGTAATTAAAATATTCCCACAGAATTAAGTTTTATGGATAACTTGATTATTGGAGATGACTTCATAAACTACTCTTTTATGTTTGGCGTGAATTTGAAGTGGCTTTCAGATGTGGATTGGAAGGTCAATTGTCGATCTGCGGGGGAGGGAGTAATGATGTTCCTAGGAGCGTGCTAGTAATCTTATTGGGCTGGCGTTGTAGCCACAGTGTTAATTCTAGCAGAGCACCGCCAGTTGGAAATCTATACATTATGCGTCCTGTATAAGTTCTGGCTCTATATTATTTCTATGTCAAGGTTATCTTCGGAGTCCAGATACCACGTTTGCTAACCGAATTATCCATTACGCCTCGGCTTTAAGGGGCTGCTCGTAGATGTAGTAACGCATGGCAAATTCACCATCCCCTCCATACGTAGAATCGTCCTGAATAAGCTCTTCCTCAACGCGGAATCCGAGTCGACTATATAATCCCCATGCAGGTTTGCAAGCGAGGATAAAAATATCCAACCCTAACTTCTCTGCTTGCTTCATGCCGCTTTCTACCAAAAGGGTTGCGATTCCTTTACCTTTATTCTCTGGATGGACAGCTAAATAGTCTAGGCCTGTAAATTTATCAAGAATTAACTAATGCTGTTCATAAAGTCGTTCCTTTTACACGCTTACATAAATACGGCTTTCTCGCCATTATTTTAACTTTAATGACCCGAACTGCTTCATCCAGCGGGTCGGTATCGTTGTTCGGTTCCCACGTAGTTGCTTCGGCGACTCGCTTGATTTCAGCTTCTTCCTCGGGTCCCACCGCCGGAACCATGGCTTCTGGCCAGGCCGGCTCACCATCCGCAAGAAGAGTATATGATTCGGGCAAGACCCATCGAGCATAGCCCAAGAGACGGCCGGTCTCAAGATCAACCACCTTTTGGTGCCGAGAAGTCTCAGGGTCGCTTATTAGCCTGCGTGGGTATCGCTTGGTCATTCTGGCAATATGTTCCTCCAACGTGGTGTTACGCCACGCCAGAACCCAATTCGGAATTTCCCAGAATGCTGACATATTGTTGCGACTGAGAGCCGCGCCATCAGCAACACTGCATGGAGCGATTACAAAAGTAGCCATTTTGAGAAGCAATGAGATTTAGGTAAACGACGCAGCCAAATTGGGCACCAAGTTCAACGAGAATATACACAACAGAGATAATGAACGTCCATCTTGCAAACTGGTCTCAAGCCCCCCCCCCCTTCAAAAGTAGTTTGTGAGCTCGCCATCGAAGGATGCAGAGAGCCCCACAGCTTAGTTCCTCTCTGGCACTTCTGCCTGCACCTACGCAATACGATACCCTTCACTAATACGGGCATAAGACAATACAGTTAGGAGCGAAATGGGCGTCCTATTCATACACTTAGAATTTTTAAGCATAGACTATAAGTACTATAAAATACTTAAATATACTTATAATAGCTTATTTATTAATATATTTATAAGTAATATGACGGACTGCCTAGTCGGGCCTAGGCTAGTCAGCTGATAGGTCAGCTGATCAATTGATAGCTTAGTCAGCAATCTAGATAAAAGAGCTGCTTTGCAGCCTAGCTAGGAAATAAAGCAACAACCTTCCACTTGCACACAGGTCCGACTTATTTCCCTCATCAAAATGGTTAGCTATATATGGTAATATCCTTGCCTTAGGACTTGAGTCAGGAAGAGTAATTTTCTTGCGACTTAATTTCTAAGCCTGCTAAATGTATTAAAAATGAAAATATGAAAGATTAATTCTTTAATTCTTCAATAAGTATGCCACTTAACGGGGCCTAGGGGCAGCTGTAATTTTATATCATACTAAACTACATATACTAACTTACTACTAATGTCTTATATTCCCGTCTGATACGTTGATAATTACGAGGGTAGTAAGTCTATGTTAGGTAGAGGTGCCATTTTAAGGCCCACTCGGAGGCTACTGGTAGATTGGAGCTATTTTAATGTGATGATGAGTAACCGAAGCTAATATAGGAGCGGCCAGCTTCTCTTATAGAAGTGATATACACGCACATGAATGCGGGAAAGGACGTGATAATAAGTAGCAACAATTGGGTCAGTCGTGTAGGTATGGTGCCATGTCGCTATGGTAAAGCTTTGTTCTAACTCGTCGGGGTAAACTCGCCACTTGAATGGGGGTGTGCCAGACTTCCCAGAAAAGCTGCGAGGCAACTAAGCTACTAAACCCTCCTCTACTGTATGAATGTACCTGAGTATAGGTGCCAAGTATCGCCAACAGTAGCGCGCACGGTCGCAGTGGAGCTGTGGGTCTCTTCGCTCACACAGCACAATTACTAAGAAGTATGTTGGGACGGAACCAACCACCTTGACAAATGCTTGAGGCATTCGTCCGTTTTAGGCTTTTAGCAGCTAAAGAAGTATAACCTTGTACCTGATTATACTTATTGAGTGTTTCAAACACAAAGTATAAATGCAAAGAGGAAGCTATCTATATAAATATGCTCATAACAATATATGCTCAGAACAATAGGTGATTGAGGAGAAAAAGGGGAGAGAGAGCAATGAGGGCAGCAGCGCGGCCCCTCTGGAGGTAGGAATCAGGATACATTGGGTCTTACAGCCAGTACTGGCCGCTGTTAGGCCCCGCAGCGCCAGTACCTGGCTGTACAATGGATAGCAAGGAGCCACTTTTGCTGCAGCTGTTATTTATTTAATTAACTTAACAAAGGGCGACGCTAATTCCGCCTTTCACTGTACAGATGGTTTAAATAAGAATTAGCTCTTTATTATGTTATTTGAGAGAGTACATTGAGGTACATGTTAAGTGTTGCCTCTTGTAGACTAAAGTTGCCCCTCCAAATATAATTAACTAAAAGTTGCTGGCTAAGCGGGCCGCTGCGTGCCGAACTTGGGCCATTTTCACGACGCTCCAACGAATGCGCTTAAAACCCACCGGGGCGGTCTAACTTCTTTCGTACGCGACATTGAAATCTGGGGCGGAGCTGATGCGTGGCCTTGGAGTCCCCGTGAGTCTATTCCCGGTAAGTCGGATCGCTCAGAAGCATCTCAACTTGGCAAAACCTGATTGGTAAGTCGCTGAGGCGAGTTATCGTGGCTGCCGCACTGTAAACAGCTTGCATTTCGACGCTCACAAATTGTACACAAGTAATGCAGCGCTGCTCTTGAACTGGCTGGCTTGATATTAATGGGAAATAGGTGGCACGTCCTCACGGCTATTGGCGGCTACATTGCCGTCGCAGTCGTTGACGTACTAACTTCAGAAGAGGCATCTTCGGAGCTCATTGAGTACTATCGTGCAGTTAAAGGGCCGCGTAAAGTGTTGGGACAGGGAATAGAAACAACAGTCTACTTTTATTTTAGTAGGGCTACTCAACGCATCTGCAATGCGCTGTGCCTTATTTTAATGGTACCGGGAAGCCTTGATGACGGAGATGGAGGAAAAGTCCCCATATATTCACGTGCCTGCATGTTGTTACCTCTTCGCTCGCTCGCTTGCTTTGCCTAGCACTTTCCACTTCGAACACGGTAGAGCCCTGCGATGAGCCTGCGCAGCTATCCCTTTACTCAGCAATCCTATTGGACTCACAAGCTGCGTCTGGCTACGCCTCCCTTCCCCGCACGAGAAATCCCGCAAAGATGTTGCTGCCCAAGTTGTCAGTGATGACAATCCGTTTGTCGTCCCGACTCATCGATCCGAACAGAAGCCATCTCGCTGATACCGTCATATCGCGCAACAAGGCCAAGGTGCCCTCTTCAAAGTGAAGATGGCGCCTCACTGGTTTGAGAAAGTCGAATCCAAGGCCAAAAAGCTGTTGTTTTCTTCGGCTCCTTCACCACCTTCACCGACACCGTCTCAGCCTGCATCTGAACCAGCAGCTCGACCAACATCTCAGCCAACGCCTTCTCCACCCACCTCGACAGATTCCGAGACCTCACCGCTGCCGAATCTACAGGAGCGACTTTGGAACCAGGCCTACGACGACCTCAAAGCGAGCGAGCCCAAACTGGTCGAAGCGTACGAGAAGATCCTATCAGTTGGACTTCACCGAAAGGACCCGAGCTCTGCTACTTGCGAATCAACGGAGAACGAGATAGAGGGGGCTCGTGAGACAAGATGCCGCCAAATGCAGCAGTTGGTCCGGGATGGATTAGACCGGACGCAGAAAGCAACGTCCATCAAGCGAGGAATCGACGAAGGCTTGCAAGCAGTGCAAGCGGTGAGGGGGATAGTAGACAAGGCGGTACAAGCCGCGCCGGAAGCCGCCATCGCCTGGGTTGGCGTCTGCCTTGGACTAGAGGTGTGTGTGATCAGCTTTCCTAACCGAAGAGAACGATAGATGATCCCCCGCTAACAGTTGCTAGATCCTTTCGAACCCCGTCACCGAGGCACGCTACAATCGCAATGGCATCACCTACGTCCTGTCGAGAATGGAATGGTACTGGAACTTGGTGTCCCTACTTCTCGACGAGAATAAGGCAGAGCAATCCTCTGCGGGACTGCGAGTCCAACTGGAGGAGCACGTCGTGCAGTTATACGAGAAACTTCTCTCGTATCAGGTGAAGAGCGTCTGCCTTTACCACCGCAACTGGGCTGCCGTGGTCTTGAGGGACGTGTTCCGACTAGATGACTGGGCTGGCCAGCTCGACGACATCCAGAAAGCCGAGGCTGCTGTTCGAACAGACTCGGATCAATACAACAATGAACAGAGCAAGATATATCTCCGGAAACTTACCGATACCGCAAGCGCTCTAGAGATGAATCTCCAAGACATCCATTCGGCCATCCAGGACCAAACACGGCAGCAGGAAAGGAGACACCAAGATGACAGGGACAAGCAATGCCTGGAAGACTTACGCGAGACTGACCCTCGCGACGACAAGACGCGCATCCAAGATACAAAGGGCGGCCTGCTCAGGGACTCGTACCGCTGGATCCTCGACAATGACGACTTCCAGCGATGGCGCAACGATCCGCAGAGCCACCTGCTCTGGATCAAAGGCGACCCTGGCAAGGGCAAGACGATGCTGCTATGCGGCATCATCGACGAGCTGGAGAAGGACTTCGACAATCGCCTGTCCTATTTCTTCTGCCAGGCCACTGAGGCACGACTGAGTAATGCGACGGCCGTGCTGCGTGGTCTGATCTACCTTCTCGTCGACCAACAGCCGTCGCTCATCTCGCATGTTCGGAAGAAGCACGACCATGCGGGTAAGCAGCTTTTTGAAGACAGGAATGCCTGGGAAGCCTTATCCAAGATCCTTGCGGCCATGCTCAATGATCCAAGCCTGAATGGTGCGATCCTTATCATTGATGCCCTCGACGAGTGCAAGACGAATCGATATCAGCTTCTCGACTTCATCACCAAGCCTTCTCGCGTCAAGTGGATCGTGTCTAGTCGCGGCTGGCCGGACATTGAGGAGAAATTGGACAATTTGGAGCAGAAAGTCAGGCTGCACCTCGAGTTGAACAAGGACTCTATCTCCAAGGCTGTCGATACGTACATTGGATACAAGGTGGATCGATTAGCACGCCACAAGAAATACGACAAGGAAACAAGGGACGCTGTCGAGACCTACTTAACCTCCAATGCCGACGACACTTTTCTCTGGGTCGCCTTGGTCTGCCAAGAGCTCGCAGATCCCAAGGTCCGAAAACGGCATACGCTCAACACGTTGAAGTCATTCCCTCCGGGGCTTGATTCGCTCTATGACCGAATGATAGGGCATATAGGTGATTCGAAGGATGCGGGCCTTTGCAGGGAAGTCTTAGCCACTGCTTCGGCCTTATACCGACCTATCACCTTGGGCGAGTTGAAGGTTCTTGTTGAGTCACTCGAGGATCTCGACCGGGACGACTTGGAAGAAATCATCAGATCCTGCGGTTCTTTCCTGACTCTTCGAGAAGGCGTCATCTACTTTGTGCATCAATCAGCCAAGGATTTCCTGCTTAACAAGGCATCTGACCAAATCCTACCCTCTGGCGCCGCGCACCAGCATCATGCCATCTTCTCGAGGTCGCTGGAGGCTCTCTCGGAGAATCTTAAACGTGACGTTTACGAACTAGGCACTCTAGGATTTCCCATTAATCAGGTCTCGCCGCCCGACCCTGACCCATTGGCCTCGATACGATATTCATGCGTCTTCTGGGTAGACCATCTCGATGACTCGGAACGCCAGGCGAAGATAAGTGACAAGGATCTAGAGGACGCGGGGATCGTCCATGACTTCCTTCAAAAGAAGTATCTCTATTGGTTAGAATCTCTTAGCCTGTTACATAGCATGTCGGAGGGGGTCAGGGAAGTGCAGAAGCTCCAAGCCTTAGTAGTGAGTTGTTATAAATTCATGTACAAACTGGAGACGTTCTGACATGTTAGCAGAAAACCAAGGAAGCGCGACAACTAACGGAACTACTTCAGGACGCGCGCCGCTTTATTCTTTCCCACAAGCGGGCCATTGAGATTGCTCCATTACAGGTCTATGCATCAGCACTCGTGTTTAGTCCCACCCGCAGCCTAATAAGAGAGCTCTTCGAAAAGGAAGAGCCGAACTGGATCACGCTCAAGCCGAACCTGGAATCAGACTGGAATGCATGCCTGCAGACGCTCGAGGGCCATGGCGATTGGGTGAGCTCGGTAGCCTTCTCGGCGGATAGCCAGCGGCTCGCCTCAGGGTCGCACGATAAGACGGTCAAGGTCTGGGATGCAGCGACGGGCGCGTGTGTGCAGACGCTCGAGGGCCATGGTAATTTGGTGAGCTCGGTGGCTTTCTCGGCGGATAGCCAGCGGCTCGCCTCAGGGTCGCGTGATAAGACGGTTAAGGTCTGGGATGTAGTAACGGGCGCGTGTGTGCAGACGCTCGAGGGCCATGGCGATTGGGTGAGCTCGGTGGCCTTCTCGGCGGATGGCCAGCGGCTTGCCTCAGGCTCGTATGATAAGACGGTTAAGGTCTGGGATGCAGCGACGGGCGCGTGTGTGCAGACGCTCGAGGACCATGGCGATTGGGTGAGCTCGGTGGCCTTCTCGGCGGATGGCCAGCGGCTCGCCTCGGGCTCGCACGACATGATCAAGATCTGGGATGCAGCAACGGGCGCATACGTACAGACGCTCGAGGGCCATAGCAGTTCAGTGTTCTCGGTGGCCTTCTCGGCGGATGGCCAGCGGCTCGCCTCAGGGTCGCATGATAAGACAGTTAAGGTCTGGGATGCAGCAACGGGCGCGTGCGTGCAGACGCTCGAGGGCCATAGCAGTTCAGTGTTCTCGGTGGCCTTCTCGGCGGATGGCCAGCGGCTTGCCTCGGGCTCGGACTCGGACGACAAGACGGTCAAGGTCTGGGATGCAGCGACGGGCGCGTGTGTGCAGACGCTCGAGGGCCATAGTGATTCGGTGAGCTCGGTGGCCTTCTCGGCAGATAGCCAGCGGCTTGCCTCGGGCTCAGATGATAACACAATCAAGATCTGGGATACAGCAACGGGCGCGTATGTGCAGACGCTCGAGGGCCATAGCGGTATAGTAAGCTCAGTGGCCTTCTCAGCGGATGGCCAGCGGCTCGCCTCATGCTCAGATGATAACACGATTAAGATCTGGGATACAGTAACAGGCACATGCATGCAGACACTGAAGGGCCATGGCGATTCAGTGAGCTCGGTGAGCTCGGTAAGCTTCTCGGCGGATGGCCAGCGGCTCGCCTTGGGCTCGGATAACAATATAATCAAGACCTGGGATACGGCAATGGGTACGTGCGTGCAGACGCTTAAGGGCCATAGTGGTATAGTAAGCTCGCTGGCCTTCTCGGTGGATGGCCAGCGGCTTGCCTCGGGCTCGGATGATAACACAGTTAAGGTCTGGGATGCAGCAACGGGCACGTGCGTGCAGACGCTTGAGGGCCATGGTAATTCAGTGAGCTCAGTGAGCTTCTCGGCGGATAGCCAGCGGCTCGCCTCAGGCTCGTACGATGACACGGTCAAGGTCTGGGATGCAGTAACGGGCGCGTGTGTGCAGACGCTCGAGGGCCATGGCGATTGGGTGAGCTCGGTGGCCTTCTCGGCGGATGGCCAGCGGCTCGCCTCAGGCTCGTATGATAAGACGGTCAAGGTCTGGGATGCAGCGACGGGCGCGTGCGTGCAGACGCTCGAGACTGACCTGGTGGTTACTTACCTTTCCTTTGATCCGATGACAAAGTCTCTCCTCTCTACCGACATTAGACTTTTGAACCTGGATCTCCCGGCTCTAACGCCTGCCATCGATAATCAGTCGACTGACGCAATCTTACGGGGTTTTTGCCACTCTGACTGGGGTATAAGTACCGACGGTGTATGGATTGTAAAGGATGGAAAGCGGATGCTTTGGCTACCTCCAGACTATCGAATGATGGCAAAGGCTCAGGTGGGATCAACGATCGCTATCGGCTGCCGTTCAGGCCGTGTACTGGTGATGAAGTTCTCTTGGAGCGGAGGCAGGCATAATTCCCTCATTGGTTACTAGCAGCCCTTTTCCGGTTCTCAGTGGCGACCTACGTAGTTGGTTATGTTTGATTTGGAAGCAGGAAGCCCAGCTAGCAACTACTTCCTACCTTCGCCTATATTCACTGAGCTTCGAATATGCTATAGGGAAAAGCCAGCGTTGTTTCTTTCTCTTTAATTTCCTTTCACTTTGATCTCGGAGGGTCGTAGGGGCCGAACAAATTTTATATTAGAAGGGACTGTAAACTAAGAGCTAACTTCGGGGATCTGGGTTACACCAATAGCTGCTATGTTCCAATCTGAGATATGAGACAAATCAAAGTTAGCCATAGATACTAGAGTTTATCTCTGCAAGTTACTGCCGTGTATAATTCCGTAATTAATTCTCCAACCACTTTAAGCCCTCTATGGCACAGCTCATGTCATTCACTCCATCAATGTGCTCTCAGGGCTTAGCAAGTGTCTTGCACTTGGCCTAGTTAATAGACCATGCGCTTTGCTTAGACCAGGCTTAGTCTTCAAGCAAAAGATCAAACTCCCAGTCCCGTGTATATAAACTAGAGGTCCCAGCTAAACCAAGGTCCTGTTCTAGTAGCAAGTAAATCATCCCACTGTTAAAAGTTGTTTCTTGCTAGTGTATATTGTCTAATGATGGAAAGTGTATATAAGTATTTAGCTGCCTAAAAGCGCAATCAATGTCTAGCAATAGCGGACAAGGGGTATAATTATCTTGTATTATAAGATAACGGTCATTACTATAATACAGCATGGAGTCAATGGTACTAAAGGGGATATTACTACTATAGCTAGTATATCTTGCTTTTTTCACTTTGCTTGATTAATCCTGTTTACAACACTAAGTAAAGGGCTTCGCAGCTAATATATAAAGTAATTCACTTCATTATTCTAAGAAATACTGTTAGGATTTATTTCTACAGTGCTGATGTCCTTATAACACTGGCGCGGGCGGGCTAGTGCTGGAGATATGATGTAAGTGAAGCTAGAGATTCCCTGCTGTGAGAACTCCTTTGGTTGTGGGAATGCCTGATAGGTCCTAGGTGCAAGCGGTAAACGGCTAGCCTGTGTTATCATGTGGGTATTAATTGGTTGGACACTGGCCCTCGCTGAGTATGTGCGCTTTGATGCGCCGCTTGCTATGTGACTTGGATCTTGGTAATGTTTTGACACAAGTATCTTTTCTTGGCTGATAATGGAAAAGGAGTGGATTAAAGACTTCGAGTTATATCTTTTGAGAACGTCGTTTGCTTTGAATCCGCTGCAGGAGTAATTAATGCTCCTTAGATGGAAGCAGCCCAGGTTAGCATTACAAGTATATTACGCAGCTGTTCGCAGAGGTGTGATGTTAGTAGATGATATATATTGCTCAAGTTAGTGGCTCGAACTAGCCCATCTGTTGTTGCCTGATGGAACCGCAGTGGCAGTTTGCATTAAGCCTTAAATGTTAAGTATTAGTTGTTGCTTATATTTTCATCAGTAGGCGCATTGACACCCTCTAGCTTTGAGATGATTGTATTATTTATGAAATATTGTTGGATGAAGGTAAGATTTGGCACCATTCCAATGGCATTGGTTCGTGAAGGGACTACTATTTATAGGGAGTTTTAACAATTCGCTGGTTTATTACTGCCTCAGGCGCAAATACGGTCCGGCATAATATACATCCGGTTTATTATTTTTCTAGGAGCTTGTACAGTCTTTAGTACCGCGTGCGTAAAGGTTTAATTACCACTGTAGGGTACATGTTCGTGCGTAAGATTTAAATTTCTTTTTAACTTTTACAGGACGGCTATTTCGCTCCTAACTGTAGCATTATATCTTTCTTTTTTACTCTAGCAAGCTTGGGAAAGTTTCCGCTCAGGAGTAACGCGATAAAATCAACAAGTCATACGTCGTATATTGTATATCAAGTCCAAGCTCATCAGACTAGGTACATGTAGCAAGATCGGGCGCAACGGCGACTTTGCATGGCACTAATGTCACCTGAGGTATATTTGTCAAGAGAGCTGGACTTGACAGCCAACCGCAAATTACTAAGTAGGTAGTCGATTTTACAAGATTTTTACCTGATTTGGGCTAGGGAATCGAGGTTGACAAGTTGGATACTCAGCTGCTGGGAAATAGAGACTATGAAGTTATAGCGTTTAAGAATCTTATTGTAGGAAATCAGTGAAACATTAATACAATGACCTGTTCATCGGTAGGCTAACATAAGAAGGCGTGGTTAACACAAATACTTTGCGAAGGTAGAAAAGGGATTCCTAGAATTAGTAACAAATAAGCTTAGATATTCCCAATGGCCATTCTCGTATGTACACTGTGTGTATAATGTATGGCTCGAAATGATTTTGTTTATCCTTGTTGAACTTACTAGTTCGCAGCTTTGCTTGCTTGCTATCTCACATATGTAATAATACATTTCTAGCATGAATCCTTCCAGCAGCCATGTCTCGGCCGGCAGCGTTAACTATCTCACATCGCATGTGGAAATTCACACTCCTCCTAAAATATTACCATTCCATATTCGAACCGTCGCCGGGTCCATTTATCTTGGTGCGTTCACTTGTATATCCTAGCCCTACTCTACTTACGGATAAAAAGACGAGCCTTGAGTGAGGGGTCGCAAAGCTTTTTCCTCTTTCCCCCTGGATAGAAAAGTCGAGAAGAGTCCCGTCAGTCAAAAGTAAGTTGCCTCGAAACTGAAGACTTACAAATATGGACATACCTACCTGGGTACCGGTTTTCGGCCCTCGGTAAGATATGATGTTTACCATCGACGAGTTACTTGTCACGACTTAGATCATAACTGACTTAGACTTTATTTCCACCATTTTAGGCGAGGTGCTGCTAGGTCTAAAGTATCTATATGTAACGGTGGAGATACTCAAGAATTACGCTTACAGGTATTCTAGCGCATGAGCAATGTACTCTGATTTTGCGGCGCTTTGATTGGCCCAATTACTATTAGTATCTACATATGTCACGAAGTCTTGCCTTACTACAGAGTACATGTATCCCAACGAGATAAGCGAAGAGATATTATACATGTATGCAGCTCCCACCTCCTGCAACAGATGTGATATCTTTTCATCGACGCCTATCTCTAACCTGGATGGTTGTCGGAAGAATACGGAAGTCGTTCAAGACATTTTCAACTATGGCTAATTCGAAAGCAGCACTATCCATATAGATATATTTTACCGTACTCCGCCTATAATATCGCGTTGGAAGAGACTATCCTTGTTCACTAATGTATAGAATTAGTTTGAGACTATAAATGCTCTAGCCTCTCCTAGGAAATATGCCTTGACTTAGCTAGAAGTGATACATTTAGCTATTTCCGTCCATCAGTGCTCCCATTAGTATTAGTATGTCGCTATGATTGGTACTCAATGGCTTATAGTAGACAAGTTGCGAGATTTGCAGTTTATTGTCCTAACGTATGTGGAGTTCTCCAGGGCTGTGTCAAGGCAAGAAAAGTGTGGAAGAAAAAGCCGTCACACACAAACGCCAGGCAAAGAATGCCTCCCCTGCTATAATAGGAGCCTAAATAAAATAAAATCTTGGCTTTTATTATTAATAGCCTATAGATGTTAAGAGGATGGGCTTTTACTTGATTATATTGGAACTTTTGTCGCTTTTTATACGCGATCTTCATGTTAGCTATTCGCATTGTATAGTGGGGTGTGTTACGTGTTTCCCTTCCACTGCATGCTAGGATACAATGCATGGTTAGAGACGAACATTTTGCAAGCTGGAAGTTCTCCAGCTTTGTTCCAGGCCCATTGCGAGTGGACCCTGCCACCCCCCTGGCTTCCTACGGCGATTATACCGTATGAGCATAGGGAGGGAGAATTGGGAATCTTTACCAAATATATCGATAGCATCGTTAAATTAGTTATATAGCTTACAGAGAAAGCCTATTGCATCAAACATGAGAGGCGTTGCCATTGCGCACCTTCATCAGGGTGTCATATGTCTTCGAGTAGTATAGCGAGCGTTATTCAGAATATACTCATTTTAATAGCCAACTCAGAGCATATTTTAGATATAGAGCATTTAATACTACGCTGCGAACAAGAAAATATGAGATATCCTCAAGTTCTACTCTAAATAGGATACTTTACCTTCAATGGAATTTGCGGCTTGCGGCGAACTACTATTGCTATTCGTGGAATTATAGCTAGGAGTTTGAGACCGTTGCCTGAATAGTAACACGTTAGGTCAGGCCACCAACAGAAGTCTGAACCTGGATCATTTGGGCTGCTGCGGTTTCATTGTGAGGGGAGATTAAGCTCTAGATTATGTACTAGTCAGATTTTGATGATTTACTATTCCGCGCCTAGCTTAAACAATGAGCCCCAAGGCTTGGATGTCAGCTTATAGCTCAAAAGATATGACCAATACATTGGGTAGGGTATACGATATACTTTTTCTTGGAGCTCTAGACGCCTATATAAGTCTATGTAATATCTCTCTATTCGATGGCTATATTCAGGACTATTTCTCCATTTTAATTACTATCTTCGAAGCTTCCTAAGTCGTTATCTTTGACCCCCGCAGATTTTCTATACGTATCAAAACATGGCAGAGTCTCAAGTCACCAAACACAGCGCCCTCTTCAACTGGCTAGGGGAAAATTGGGGAAAGATTTTGTTTCAGCCAGATGATGATCTCGCACTCAGCGCATTCGACAAGACTTTTGCAAAAGATATAGTCATCAAGTCAGCATTTCTACCCCCATGCCATGCCTCTGCGATACGATGCCTCTATATCGATGACTGACTCGTACCCTTTGATAGGATCAACCACGACCATGCCCCCCGCGAAGCTTATCTCGCGTACGTTACCAGCACCCGTGCGAACTTCGACCTGACCCTACTCCACGCCATAGAAGTCAAAGTTTGGGAATCTCCTAACGGTGGCGGTTCACTTGTGTACGATGGCGAGCTCAAATATCATGATAAAAAGACCGGAGAGGAGCAGACTGGCCATGTTGTAATGATCGTTGATATCCGTAAAGGTGATGATGGAGAGCTGCAGGTTGTACAGACAACTGAGTGTGTTACTAGAAGCGAGGGAAGCGTCAAGACATTCGAGGGCTAAGGGGGATTTCAATAACACGTCTAAAGAACGCCAAATGCTGCCAAATCTCCTAATTGCGCCCCCACGGTCGTGTCGCCAAAAGAAATTCGTAATAAACCTAGCAGAAAATTACATGGGATTGGAGAGCTACATTAGAGCGATGCACATATACTGAAGACTTCATTAGGCCGAATGATATATTTTTATTCTAAAAATTTCCATCTCTTCTTGCGCTGAATGTCCTATCATGTCATTAGACGTCTAAAACAGATTGACAGCGAGCTTTAGACACTAGGTATAGTCATCTTCTTCGCCGATTGAGTTACGCGCCTTAGTCAATCGCTTTTTATCCTATCCACATCATATGTCGTTAGATATATGTATTTCGTAAGAAGTGCATACGCTTGATTTTTGTCGCTTGTGCCACCGAATTTGCCATTCGTGTCTTTCTTGTTTTCTTCCTGAATAAAATTTAGTTTATCATTTTAGTAGCCGTATATTGCAACGCCTACACGCAAAAGTATATTCTTTTTTTTTAACATCTAACCTTTCTTTCTCTATTTCTCGAAATTCCCAAAACCACATATTGGTGTCCTATCTGCAAGGCGTTAGTAAGCGGCAGCTTAGCTCTAGATGTCACTCAGACCCTTCAAAGACTGTCGCTTTCCCAGACCATAGAGATCACCAAATCGCCAATTCCTTTTCTGGTGGTCTTTGAATTCCTGGATCACCTTGAGATGCCCCTCTCTAGTCGCCATAGCCAACGCAGTGTCTCCATACCGATCCACAATAGCTTCATTGGCGCCTCCATCGAGAAGATGCTTCACAACATCATAGTGGCCTCCAACGGCGGCATCCATTAGAGCCGTCCTTCCCTCTTTATCTTTCGAATCGACTTGGACTCCTCGATTGAGAAGTATTTTGACTACTGCCCAAGACCCGCTTCGTGCAGCAGCCATGAGAGGTGTTCTTCCACTGTTATCCGTTGCGTTGACGCAAGATCCTTGATATAAGAATAATTCCGCTAATCCTAATCCATGATAATCCTCTGCAGCTATAAGGAGAGGAGTACGCCTATTTTCATCCACTGCCTCAATATTAGCCCCATGTTGAATAAGAAACGATGCCATATCCTTGTGACCCGAGGCTACGGCAAGGACCAAAGCGGTTGGGCCAGTATCATCAGTATTAGATGTTTCTTCTATAAAGGCACCACGTTCGAGCAAAAGTTGGACCACTCCTTTGTAGTCTCTTTCAGCTGCAAATGGAAGCGGATTCCGAATAAGACGCTCCCCAGCTGTCATGAATTGATCCAACGCTTCACTCACGATGAGCTTCTTATCTGTAAACTGCTTTGGTCGGTATAGTAATAGCCAATTCAACACAGATGTGCCAAGCTTCCTAATAAGCTCAATCGCCGCATTATGCTCCACCCTAACGCCATATTTTCGTTCTTGTAAAAGCTGCTGGATGATGAATTCTCCACTTGATTTGTTCTGAACCACCGCCCTGGCTACCTCGCCGGTTATAGTTGCCTTAGATCTCCTTGACTGAAGAAACTGCCTCACGCTTGTTGTGCTGCACCATCTGACGAATACTGCAAACTCTTCGCTTGTAACTGTAGGATTTTGAACTGCTTGATGTTCAAGAAAAAGCTGAAATGCTTCTTTACCCCATGGCGCAGATCGTTCATCTGCGTATTGAGCCACCTGCTCCATGACTTCAATACCTGGTTGTCGGTAATTAAGAACCAATTTCAGTAATTCGATCCCACTGGATTTATTGTAAATGACAGCACGCATCATTTCAGATGAGAACTCTAAGCCGTTTGGCCTTCTGTCGAAAAGAAATGTCAATAACCGTTCCCCACATTGTTCATTTCTCGCAGCATTTTCCAAGAGCTTTTGTGAGACATTGATGTCTTTCTCAAATCGTTGAAAGATCAAATGTATCAAATTCTCGGCCTTTTTATCCATACTAGCTGCCGTTTCAGCTAGCTTGGTGATGTCGTCGCCTTTCGCCAATGGCAAAAGTTGTTCAATTATTTTATCGCCGCATCCCTTGTTCCAAGCCGCGTCTTTAGCTATCTTCGAGATGTTCATGTCCTTAGCGTAAGGTAACAGTAATCTCATTAATTCATCTCCGCAGCCACTATTTCTTGCTGCAGCTTCAGATATTTTGGGGACATTGATGTCTGTGGCGAATGGTAAAAGGAGCTCGAGCACTGCATGTCCGCAGCCAGTATTTCCTGCTGCAGCTATTAAAATTTTCTCTGTAATGGCAAGCTGGTTATTTTGATTGCGAAGAATGACTTCAACGACTTCTTTGGCTGCAGACTGATTCTTTACCGCTTGCATGATCATTTCCTGGCTCGTTTCAAATTCGCTTCCTCGATGTTGATAGAGCAATTCCGTTGCTTTTCCGCTTAAGTCGTGAGAAACTAGATTGTAGATCATATTCATATCAATTTTGAATTCGGGCCGCCTCAGAAATAAACTCATATTGCTTGTCTTGGAACTTCCTGCGAGGGCTGAACAGCTCTGAGAGTTTAGCAAGTTTAACTTCGCTGCAAGAGCTCGTACATCTGACGGTATGTATTGCCTTTCAAAGCTCTGAAAATCATCTAACTCGCAATAGTAAATGAAGCGGATAACATCGCGAGTGAGCTGTTCCTCAGACTTCTCGTAATCTGGTAACAAAGCTTTGGAATCTCTTGCATCTGAAGAAATTCCTCTTAATGCATATATAAGATCCCGCGACTCCGTGGCCTCGCTCGTACCGAACATCTTCAATAAGGTGTAGAGACTATTGCTTTCGCTCCACCAAGTAGATTCTCTCCATAGCCCTGGCATGATATCTAAAACTGCCTGGCAGTGCGCGCTAGGTGTAACGTTCAACATTAATGGAGCGATGGCGAAAACACGGACTGGAACAGATTGTGTACCGCAACATAGCAATGCAGATTTAGCATTTGCCACTTCTTGTAATATCCAAACTCTTCGAAACCAGGGTCTGTCCAGTAGAATCTTCAACCCTTGGCGCTGTAGTTGTTCTATGGTTGACTTTTCATAGGAGAAGCTTAGCTCCAGGTGAACTTTGCCCCAGAGAGCCTTCCATCGGTCGTCTTCTCGAGCCCAGGATCTGCATTGATGGCGGATACTCTCTTTCTGCAGGAGCTCCATAGACCTCATAAAGACATTGGTCTCATCTGTTCCAGACCCAAGCCAAAATATTACACGGTCGGCTTGCTTATAGATCTCTCCCATTTGTTGAACTTGATGACTTCGCTCTTTCAGATTTTTCTGGTTAATGCATACCGCATCTATCCACAGTATTCTATCTTCATCCCGCTGGCGAAGCTGCTGAAGCGCGAGATAGAGATTTACCGTGACGCTCAGCGGCTTACCATTTACAACGATGTTCTCTCGAACATCGGGGAGGCCCCAGGTATAGGACAGAGCCTCGTAAGAAATTGAATCATCTCGTTCGCACAGCTTTGCTTGAAAAAGCTCACAGACCACCTCGCTACCAATTCCTCTGCAGAGACGAAGGAGCCGAATCGCTGGGCCACTAAAGTCGATGGGCTCATAACTATATTCGCTTGGTGCGGTATTTTTCATTTCGCCCGATCAATGATGCGATTAATCTGAAAGCTGGGATTAATGAAGAACAAAAGGAAAAAATTGAACAACTGCCACAAAGTGCACAAAAAGGGATCTTAAATGTTGGTAGTTTTCAGCTTTGCAAGCTTGACACTCTAGCGACTAACCACAAAGGCTGCATAGCAGAACATAGCCACAGTCACACGGCCACGCTGCATGTACTAGTAGTTAGGCACCACTGGACTAAACAACTATTTCTTTCTCATCTTAAGAAACCCGGCTAGTTTATACTTAGTTATTAAGCTTAGCTGATGATCAACTATAAAGTCGAGCAAAAATCCGTGTTCAATATTACCAACCCTGAGTAAAGCCATCAATTGTTGTAAGCAATAAATCCTCTCTAAGAATCTGCTCCTTCTTTCCCTTAAGTTCATCAACGTCCCATTCAGCCCAAACAAATCTTCCATTCAAAAATTCTGATTCATTGGAAGCAAGCCACGCAAAAAATTGGCCTGTAAGCTTTCCATCTGTCATGCCGGTAGGTGGTTCTGCAGCACCAGACTTAGCGAAACCATCGGATTCAATGCTACCAGGGTGGCAGTTAATGAAGCGAACATCCGGATGTTCAAATCGGATGTGTTCGAAAACCCGTACTTGCCCCAGTTTGCTTCCAGAATAGCCTGAATATCCATGTAGTGGAAATCGCATATGAGCAGCACGTGTAGAAACGTTGAGGACAATAGCACTCTTGCCCTCAGCCTTAGCTCGAAGCAATTGTTGTGTAACAACTGCAGTGCCCAAAACATTAATCTCAAAACCAGTCCACCAACTCCTTAAATTTTCTTTAATGAAAGGTCCTTCATCTGGGAAGTGGCCAGCGTTATTAATTAAGACGTCAGGGACACCAAATGTCTTAAAAATAAGCCCGATCTTTACCTCATCGGTGATATCAGCTGCAAATGCCTCAATATAGTGTTGGGAAAAGCTTCCTCAAAGCGCTTTTTAGCCTCGTTAATACGCTGAAGGTTACGACCAACGAGTCCAATCCGTTGTGCGCCTGCTGCCGCAATTTCCCGTGTAATATGCTCGCCTACGCCTCGACCGGCGCCCGTAATAAGGAAAGATTTGCCAGTAAGTGGATTGGCCGCCACTATGTTGGTAAGGGCATCATAGGGTTTAATGTGGGTTGTAACAAAAGAGGCCATGTTTTCCGTCTGTCAAGTTGTTAATGAGAAATCGTTGCAAGAGAAACTGTTGCAAGAGAATTAGTTTCTTAATCTTGTATTAGATTGTGTATTTATATCGTTGCCGAGACCGCCAAACAACGCTGTTCCCGCAGCATCAGCATATGTTTGAGGCAATGTTGCTTAATGCATTGCTAAACTAGAGCTACTTAGTTGGTTCAATAATCACTTTCTTACAAATCATTTTAATGACTTCAAGAATAGCATGATTGAGTGCTTTCGTTGTATCTCTAACATAGAGCTATTAATCGGCCTAAGCGGAATTTTGAATAAAAATGCCGACGCCGCCTCAGAAATCAATGAGTGTGAACGTGGTAAAACTATCATGCATAGTAGTACTAGATTGTTTACATAAAGTAGCCTAATGATGTGATTGGTGTGTGCCGTACACTTGTAATGAATACTATTAATATCAGGGTATAAACTTTTACTTGGCGGCTGGGTTGAAATTCGAGGGGTAAAGGGGGAAGAAATAAGGGTGGGCCAGCCTATGCCAACAAATCGTTTTAAATTGAATATTAAGCAGATATAATTGATCGTTTGAGAACTCACGAAACTACGTATATTGAATTAAATGTGGACAAGAGACGAAAAACCAGTAACATAGTGAGACTGCTGCGGTCGACGGTCGACCTCAAGGCTATATTGCAGAATCTACCTCTCACCGACCTGCGTCTCTTAAACACAAAACTCAATTATCTGCCACCCTCCTCTTGTTGTGAGACTACTGTGACTCAAACTCCGTTCTCATATCATGATGCTCTTATTTGGTAGTCAATTTGGTTATTGTTTTCCCAAGTTGGAATCGAAGCAGCTTCGAGCAAATCAGGCAAACGGTCTTTTCTATACCCAGGCCCATAGGTTAGACAATGTGACGCTTGCGTAACTAGAAGCCTTATGAAAGTTGATTCCGAGAATCTCACAGTTCGTGTTGTAGAGGCTTGTTCGGTTGAGGTTGCCGCTGCTCTGCTTCCTCCTTTCGACACAGCGGGGAAAAATACATCTGCACTGATCAAATTGGGGTTAATCGTGAAAAATGGTTCCGACTGTGCTTCGCAACACTTCTCCTGCTGCCCTAGGTCGATTTCGAGGACATCTTGAGCTATTCTCCTCATGCCATGGTATAGTAAATAAGATTCGACGCCGTTTGCATTAAGTAATGCAAGATGTGGGCTGGTGCTATGGATTGGTTTTGCTTGAATGTCACTCAACGCATCGGAATCTACAGAAGGATTCAGCGTTGGAATATTGCCAAGATCTTGAGTATCCAGGATCTCAAATCCCGCTACACCCTGAAATCCCGCTATGCCCAATCGATAGGCCTCCCGCTGCCCTGGACCCAAGAACCATCGAATGTTAGATAATAGTTCTTCTCTCGAGTGTAATTTAAGCGCATAGCCAAATATATTCTTGGCCACATCCGAGTACGATATATCGTTTGCTTCTAGCAGAATGTAGTAGACATAGTATAGGGTGGCCTGGATGATGAGAGTACTTATGGACTGAGCTACGGGATACCTAACAGCCTGGCTAAGAGTGGCCGTGTATGCAAACGGTAGGTCCGTTGTCCAGCCGTTTCCCAGCACGTTCGTAGGAGGCCCAGGTAGCTCGGGAAACAAGGATGAAGATGAATCAAATTGATCGAGAAGACTCCAAAGGTTGCCAGAATTCTGTTGCTTCAAGAGTGGTAAGTTCGAGGCTTGCTGGGATGAGCTTGCGTCTTCCACGACAGCTGCTGGCCCAGCTGTACCCTCAGTACCAGGATTACAGATCATGTGCGGAGTTGATTGGCGCATATCAACCTGGTTTCCAATGTTTGGAGAATCATCCCATATTTGATCTGATGAGGTTGCAGCCAAAGTAAGAAAGGTGTGGATGCACTCTTGGAGCTTTCCTGCTAGTTCAAGATCTCTTTTCTTCCGATTCGAATGAATAACATGATTCACGAGTGTGAGGAAGGTGTCCCCCATCCGTTCAACTGTGTTCTCAAGTTGTGATATTCGTAGCTCATTCGCAGCCTCAGTGGCCCTTCTACGAGCTCTGAATATACTTTGAGCCTGCCTGTTCTTTTCTCTTTGTATCTACGCATCTAGTAAGCTTGCATTGTTTGATTACATCGTTAGGACGCCGAATAGTAATGACGAACCTTTACGGATGAAGCTGTAGCATTTACTTCTTTTCGGGGACGTCCCTTAACTCTCTTAGAAGCTTCCGGTGCGGACATATTACCTCGAAAAGCAGTTAGACGATGGGGTATTACTGCCAATGACGGTCAAAACAGTCAAACATGCCGTTTTGAAGCTAAGACACGGAGCAACTATTGATACAAACTGACTAAGCGTAGGAGATGCTTACTCATCAGTTACTTGTAAGCTGAAAGATTTTAGAGTTTGAATCGGCAGTTTACGTATTGACTCCGACCGATGGAGCAAGCTAGCCCACGTACAAGCCAACAGAGACTAGCAGCTCTTCAACTATTGGTGTTTATAAGCTAGCGTAGTTTTGAAATTCGCCCTTTCAGGCTATGGCAGTATTGTTTGACCGAATTGACCGAATTGATTTACTAGTATAGGCTTTTATTTACAGATTCAGAGGTAGATGTTAAAAATTGCTTTTCGTTTGTGTAGGTGCTATTACTAATATGGTGAAGCTACGTTTGGTGACTAGTAAAGCTAGGTGAGCTGGATTTGTGATTACCATAATGTAGCTTCAGAGGGTTAGCTGGGGGCATAAGAGAGAGGAGTGTTCGACAATAGTTTGCATACAGAAATAGAATCTACGCTGATGAATTGCCGATAAACCTTCTGCGGAACTGCTGGATTTACTTTAGCCCATGCGTGGTCTCGTTTCTGACCTCTGTTTATCTATTTCCCAGCCTTAACGGGGGTGGATACGAAATAAGTGAATATCTGCTCTAGATTATTAAGATGGTTCGTCAAAACATAAATCCAGAATGAAAGAGTGTCCAACGACATTGGCATATTTTCCTACCTTTTTGCAGAGCTACTGACAAGGTATCTCTTAGACATAATTCGCAGAGCGTTTGCAAATCACTCACTGACGAAATAAAAAAAAAACTCGATCCTATCTGTACAGAGAGTTGCGCTTACTTGAGCTTTAGGTCCGTGTAGAAGATGTAACACCTCTTGTTTTTTGGTGTAACTTCATCGGTTGGGGCATTTGCAGTGAAGCTGGTTTCTTATCTAATATTCGCCCTATATATGTTGTTGCAGGGCGAGGAACAGATTTCGCATCTCGACGGCTCCAAAGGGGATCGTACCAAAGACTATCGCAAAGCCTCGAATTCTGTCGCTGTTGAGATCCAAAAGCAAGCCCTGAAACAAGAATATGCCCTAGACGCTATTGTATCCCTCAAACAACGTCCGTCATAGTTAAACTGGTGGATCCTGTCAAAGGTCGTTTCAGCAGGGTTCTTCCACAAGAGTTATAATCACAGGTCGCTGTCGGAATCAAGACGACTGTCTCTTTTGCATCAGGACTGTGGGGGCCAAACATTACCAGTTCCGAACGTAAGGTCAGACAACTCACTGCGCTGAAGTCGTTCGCACATGCATTTTCCCACTATCTCTCTGATGCTTTGGCCAATAATCTCATTTCGCATCACCTTTTCGAGGGTGTTGAGGGTGGGTTCGGTGGAATTTCCATGGTGCTGAAGGATCTAATAGACGGAAAGAATAGTGCGAGCAAGTATGTTATCAGTGTATCTGAGTAAGATGTTATTGCACCAGTTCACTTGACATGGGACAAAAAGAGAGAAGGTGGTTTAAACACTTTAATTGATCAATGGTTATATCAACGAGCCCAGCTATAATGTTGACGCAAGCCATGCTACCAGAATGTTTTTGGCTCAATGTAGAATATAATTCTTGAGATCAAGGATAGATAGGTTGAATTTCTAAAGCTTCGTCTGAAGATATTTCTGCTTCATTGTTTACTTTAATTCGAAATGGATGAAAAGATAATAGTGGACTGGCTGCTGTGCCATACATATCTTTTAAAGCGGGAATTTTAGTAAAATATCCGATTGCTTTGTCATTCACCGTAGTAGTAACAGCAATCTAGTTTTATATCCCCTGGGAGTGTGCTAATGGTCACGGAAGATACTTATAAGTTTTCCGTGTCTCCACACGGACTAATGGCGATTTATGTATCAATATTTATAAGCATTAAGAGAAACGAGGCGTAATTAATGTATTGTTATACAATATGTGCTGGATTTTGTACTTCCTGTATATGGAAGTAAGCAAGCTGTCTCCGGAACTAAGTCAAGTACTAAGGGTGAAGCCCAGATTCTTTTCAATGAGTTCCACAATATGAAATTTAAAAATCAGTACGATTTGAAATCTATCGCTGTAAGTAATGCGTAGTAATTCAGGTGTAGCGTAGTTGTAGATTCTGCTACATCTCAAAAACATCATAAGATTCGACCGCGCCAGTCTATAACGGAAGACAATTCTGGACAAACATCACTATTTATCCTAATTGTTTCAAATCTGTTCGGAAAGGGGAAAAAGAAATATTGCAGCTTAAAAAAACATTTCTAAATACAATTGAAGCCAATGAATCTACATAAAGAGGCGAATCCAGTCATACTAGATGGCAATTCATCTGACGACACGGAAAATCAGAGGCCACCTCAAAATGAGAAAAAGGCCAACGATACGGCACAACCCACGCAGCAGTCTATCTCGTCCTGGAAATGGATTTCTATTTGCGTTGGGTTGTATCTCACCGCTCTTCTATATGGTATGGCATAAATGCAGACAAAAAAAACTGCCAGATTCCCAGCGAGCTAACAAAAACCAACAGGTCTAGACACATCCATAGCAGCAGATGTCCAAGGCCCCATCTTAGAGTCTCTGGGAGAGATTGAGAAGCTGTCCTGGGTCGGCATTGGCTTTCCTATGGGCTCCGTTGCCACCATCCTCTTGCTCGGCTCCCTGTATGGCTCTTTTGATATCAAATGGCTCTATCTTGCGAGCATAATCCTATTTGAAGTCGGAAGCGCGGTATGTGGAGCTGCACCTTCGATGAATGCCATGATTGTTGGCAGAGTTATAGCGGGAGTTGGAGGAGCTGGAATGTATCTTGGGTGAGATGTGGCCCCAGCTTGTAGCACATATAAACTGCATAATCTCAAGAGTCTCATGCTGACAAGCTGTATCTAGCTGCCTCCACTACATATCCGTCTTCACTAGTCTTAAGCAGCGTGGTTTATACAATGCTCTCGTTGGGCTATGCTGGGGGACTGGCGCTATTCTTGGTCCTGTTGTCGGCGGAGCATTTGCCAGCAGCGCCGCCACTTGGAGATGGGCGTTCTATATCAACTTGGTACTGGCCGCTGTTACCGCACCAATCTATGTGTTCTGGTTCCCTCACCACAATCCTCAACCTACAATATCAGCAAAGTCGAAGCTGGTAGCTGTTGACTGGGTTGGAGCCGTATTGAATGCGTCTACCTTTACGCTCTTCATGGTTGTTCTGGCGTATTCTGGTACCGTCTGGGAATGGAGTTCTGGTAGGACAATTGGCCTTTGGGTGGCTTTTGGCGTTTCTCTCGTCAGCTACGCAGTTCAACAGACGTTTTGC
Organism: Trichoderma evansii; assembly: GCF_050947405.1. Classification (NCBI taxonomy): domain Eukaryota; kingdom Fungi; phylum Ascomycota; class Sordariomycetes; order Hypocreales; family Hypocreaceae; genus Trichoderma; species Trichoderma evansii. The sequence goes on along the minus strand of NW_028145201.1, from coordinate 792,941 downwards.
ATCTTCACGACTGAGAAAAACCGACTGTTCCCCGTCCAATTTCTCAAACGACGTACAATGCTTCTCCTCTATTTTACGACTGCAAGTGCCTCCTCAAGTCTATTTGTGGCAGTCTACTATGTACCCTTATTCTTCCAATTCACCAAGAACGACTCTGCGATCATGGCTGCTGTACGCTTGCTGCCCTTTATAACGCTCAATGTTAGTTTCACCATGTTCTCCGGCGTCTTACTACCAGTCTTTGGCTATTACATGCCATGGTATATACCTTCAGGGGCCCTCATGTTGATCGGCGGCGCGCTCATGTATGTTGTGACGCCCAGCACAAGCGTTGGTGCAATATACGGGTTTGAGATTCTCATAGCCGTTGGCTCTGGTCTTTCGTCGCAGCTTGCCTATGCAATTGCGCCTGCCAAAGTGAAGGCGCATGAGGTTTCCGCCGCTATTGGTTTTATCAATGTAGCGCAGCTGGGTTCGATTTCCATTGCATTAGCAATCTCGGGTTCTATCTATCAAAACCTTGGACTTAAATTTCTTCAGACTGCTTTGCAGGAGTTTAACTACAGCGAGGCAGATTTAAAATCTGCACTTGCTGGCGCTAAGTCTATCGTTTTAACACATAGCAATGCACATGTGAAAGACCTAGCTATTGGTGCACTTGTTCGAACAATTAGTTCGCTCTATGGCCTCGTTATTGCTGCAGCAGCTTTAACCTTACTTAGTGCTGTGTTTATGAGATTTGAGAAGTTACAGCTAGAGCTCTCAGCAGGCTAGGAGTAATATCTTAGGTACATGTAGTTTATTTCAAGCTCGGTTAGGTTTTTCTTCTTCTGTGGCAGCACGGTCCTAGCTGAATGTGTCGGAGCTTTTTGTCGCCTGACAGTAATCAACATTCACTGAATGCTTATTAAAATATATGGGATATACCCGTTGGTATGACTTTTAGTAAACCAACTTTTCGGCTCGCCTCAAAACGAAAAGTAGGTTTACTGAAAGTCATATCAACGGGTAATAGATTTTTGGCTTCATTTTAAATAAATTGAATCTGTATTTACTTTACACAAATCCGGCTGAGACAAACTCTGACTGCAACGATACTCATACCCTCAAGTAAAACAAATCTGACGAGTACAGCATTGGAATCTTGATTCATGTCAATATTTTTTCTATCCTTGCAGTGTTGCCATATTTTTAGTATTTGACAGCGGAAGCGAAGCTCCGAGATTGCCTCCTCCCCACTCCCAAAGACTTGAGATTGAGTAATAAGCGCCTAAGGAATACCCGCGTCCAAACAAAGCGAGCGACCTAATTATATCCAGGAACAAGGAATACAAGCTGAAGAAAAAATCCCTATACGAGATGAAGAGCTAGTGTTGCTAGTGCAAATAGTTCCGAGCACTATTAAGGGGCAGTGACATCAACATCGCACTATATCTCAGCCGCAATACAAATGCTACAGGAGTATCCCCTCGCTGGCGCTCGATTTGAGCTACTAGTGGCGTATTTTAAGCCAAGAAACAACGCCTAATTGATTAGAGCTGTAATAGTCAGATTCGAGATCCAACCAAGGTAGAGTGTATTGGCAAAATTGATGTTTTTTTGACAGCAGCAAGCTTTTATATAGCATGCAATACGTATCCTTGTTATTAAGGCCATGAGTGAATCTTCATTCAGCAATCCCTCTGAAGCATCGTCGAGTTCGAAACAGCCAAAATGATGCTAAAGATAGTCGTCAGCGCGCTTGGCCTCGTCGCCAGCGTAACCGCAACTCCTTTAGAGATTGCTGAACGCAGCTCCTGTAGGGATGACAGTCTCTACAAGTGCTTCGCTGATTACGAATATGCACATTCGGCGTCAGCATATTGCTCTGCCCTCGCGCCGTGCACCAAGACAGTTACGGCAGTGAAGCCCACAGTGTAAGTGTGCTCTTTATATTCCAGATTGATAAGAAACAAATGCCAACAAGAATTGCATAACAGGACAAAGACTGTGTGGAAGGCGCATACCGCGGCGACGTCAACCTGCCTCATCAAGTCTACGACTACTGTCTATACAGAAACAGTCCCATCGTCTACGGTAGTCAAGACATCAACATATACAGAGACGAAGACATCGACGGCTACCGCCACTGTCACGGCCGGCGTTCAAACAATTGCGCCATTGAAGAGAACTGTCGCAGGAGGAAAGCCGCAACCACCGAAGTGTATGCTCAAAAAGTGCTCCCCATACACTCCTGAACGTATTACTGCGGCATGCAGCTGCATCAACGTTCCGCCTAAGACGGTTACAGTCACTCATACTGCCTGCTCCTCTACCAAAACAGTCGTATGTCTTTCTCAGGACATCTCTTTCATATTATTCATTATGGCTGACGATACTCGATATCTTAGACTTCTACTTCGACGACGACACCTAAAGTTACAGCAACATCATGGCATACTGTTGCCACAGCATTAGTTAACGGCGTCACAACTACATGTACGACGACAACTATCACCACGACTGCTACTACGACTACGACCACGACCACTACAACTCCCGTAACACTTCCTTATACAACTCCTGCTACTACAACTACTACTACCACTCCCGCTACTACTCCCGCTACTACTCCCGCTACTACTCCGACGACTACTCCCGCAACTACCCCTATAACTACTCCTGCTACAACCCCTATTACCACGGTGGCTGCTACTACCTCACCTTCAGCGACAAATCTCATTCCTGACGGCGATTTCTCATCTGGCTTGGGCGCCTGGAGCCAAATCAATTCTAATACAGACGCATGGATCAACCCGTCCGTCAGCACGTCCCACAGCCCTGGCGGCGATTCACCCAATTTCGGCGTCACCAATGTAGCCGTAGCAGGGCTGTTCTTCATCGGCAGCCCCAGTTTCGCCGTTCAAAGTAGCTCTACCTATACGTTTACATTCCTTGTATCAAACAGCGCTACTGATTCCTCCTGGACCGGTTATTTGGGAGCCACAATTGACTGCGGCTCATTCACCTTGGCAACGGCAGACATGACCAAGGCAACAATCGGACCCAACAACTATATGGCCAGCTCAACCACGTTCAACACACCCACTTCTGCGGATCCACAGACGCTGGAACAGCTGGGTGGATGCCAAGCGCAGATTGTCTTCCATTCTGGCGTTCAACCGATAAACCAGTGGTTCTTGGCTAATGTTGGTGTTTCTTATGTTGGTCCTATGGCGTCGCCTCCGCCTACGTCCTCGGCGGCGGCCCCATGAGAGAGAACTACGGGATACAGCGTATAAGTATAGATATTAATAGACGACATGAATAATTTATGAATTCCATCTCATCAGCATAGAAAGATACCTAATTATAATAGAATGAGAAAACTTTTTTCCCCATTACAGCTTTGCGATTTATGTGCGTGTGTTTAGATCACACGTTGGCTTTGGCTTGGTCGTGGCAACGCTATGAATAACCTGACAATTTGAATGACATCAGCCACACAGCCAAGACACGGATCGATCTATTCCAGCACCAGCACTACACCCTTTGATCCTTCATCATTTCATCGCAAGACGAAAAAAAATATCTTAGTCATTTTATACATGCCAACATCTCAATTTAGAGAGTAATAAAATTAAAATGAGTTCTGATAAGTCCTTTCAGCCCACTCTAAGCGATATCCTGGTCGTGCGCGCAATGCTGGCTCGAACGGTGATCCTCCCAGAGCTGGTGGGAACCATCCTGGACTACGCCGAATATTGGGCCCGATCATCTGCCAAAGCTCAGCTGAACGAAGTTATTGCTGCGCGCTGCATAGGGCAGGGAGAATTTGATTACGAGGAATTCCAATTTCTGGTGAGCAGACTCAAAGGAGAAGCGGGGGAATGAATATACATGTACACTTCAACGAAGCTGACGAGGCACTAATAACGCTATAGCTTCGATCTTACCCTGTTGGCCTGACGGAGCGTGCTTATGAAGGCGGAAATGATGAAGAATTCTCAACTACGATCCCTTCTCCTCAGCCTGTCTTTAAAGAATTTGATCGAGATTTTTTCCAGCAAGTAATAAAGAATGCTTCCACGTTCAGCAATCCAGCGCGAAAGATTGTCTTTCGGATCCGCAGCCACGATCAAGGTTGGACGACGGACGAGGTGCCAGGCCCGTTCATCGACGCCAAAACGTGGTTTGACGCCGGTATTGAGAGATTCGATGCTAGTCACTCCGGTGAGTATCATTACGACGGTGAAAGAAATAGCACCTCCCCGTACTAATATAAAAATCGGCCCGCAGCAGATGACAATAACATGAGACAATGGACTGCGCGCAAATTGGGAACAATTGAGCCACAAGTCAAGAAAGCAGAAGACCCTCACGAAGGCCTCGATTATCAATTTCCCTACACGCCATGGAAGGGCCCATACGAAATCCAGCGTAACAGGACGGCAGCTATAGATTTTGCAGATTACGAGGTTACTTGGACATGCTGGGATGTCATATCGCCAGACTCTCCAGAGGCGCTAGGGTTGATGGAGGAGGGTAAAGGGAGGAGGGCCGGTGACGGCGAGTTTGTGAGAAATCTCAAGCTGGGAGACGTCGTTACTGTGTGGGGGAGAGCAATGCATCGCGGGTGGAGAAACACTGTTGAGTCTGTTGAAATTGACATTTATTGGGCGCTTTAGACGAAACCCAAGATTAGATCTAGAAGAGAAGATCAACCAACATACGAATAGTCTTCTATTATCGCGGCAAAGGGCTGATTCGCATTCTAGCTTCGAGATGAGTGCCAACATGACTGCCCAGATTTCTTTGTAGCAACGTGTTCTCTCCACGTTGTACGACTTGATATGCTCTTTAGTGTCACCAAAGCTTTGACACTTTGGTGACATTCGCAGAATCACCTTCTTAGTATTTTTAACACAAACGAAGGAAATGAATGAAAAGATACTAGGATCCGCTTTATGCACCGACACATGTAGTAGCTTCTAGATATATGCTGCAAACCTTGCATTGTAATATCGAATCTGTGATTAGATATTGACTGTGTTGCCATATACCATGACAGCATGCCACGTTTTGTGCTGGGTTGAACCTGGTATTTGTTTTACCGTCACTGGCAACTATATATTAAGGTAAAACAAGTGAACAATTACACGGATATCGCTGTGAAAAACGCTTCAATTACACTTCAGATTGCCCAAGCAGAGCCCTACAGCTGCCTGCCACAGCACTCGCACTTGCCGCTTTTATTCCCAGGCATCAAAGTTATACCAACACGTGATTGCCGCATATGCAACAATTTCTATTCTCTGCGCTTTGAATCTTGGAATTTTTCTTCTCAATAGCCTCCACGAACCAAGAAAAGGAGGGAGAGATACAGCTACAGCTCCTACAATGTCAACTACCGGTGGCGACATGGCCTCCAGCCTCCCCAGCGGCACCACGCCTGTTGTCACAAAGCTCTATGAGCAAGAATTTGTTCACTGGTCAACCTTTGCTTCCGAGGCAGAGCAAAAAAATGCGATGGAAACGAAAATGGCTGACATGCCCATCGTGCAGCGCTTCACACATAAACACAAATCGTGGGTCACCAAATCTTTCACAGTCAACAGCCCTCTCATGCGCAAATTATTGTCAAAAGTCTTGGAAAACTACCAAGATCTCGACCTGGGATGCGAGAAATGGACTTTCAGCTCGCCTTACATTCCTCTCGTTCATCGCTGGCATCGACTTCAAGACTTTCTCCAGACTGCTTCTGATCCGGCCATGGTCAAAGCTGCCCAAGACCTCATTGACTTTTTGCTTCCCCTTGTCAAACCTTCCGTCGAGGCCCTTGAACAGACACGTCTTAAAGGTAATGTTGCTTTCGACGTTTTATGGCATGTCTTGTCACCCGGACAGCTTGTTATGGCTAAGATTTCCGGCTAAGATGCTATCTGCCGTATCACCAGGAACCGCAAGCGAGCCCAACACACAGACAAGAACCGCTGGGAAATATTATTGAAATATATAGATTGGGATGGTGACCAATTCGGTTATAAGACAATGGAGACCATTATCGAGGATTATGATGGCCATCGCCGTATCCAATCCTTACCTATTTGGCCCATTTCGTTTGCTACTGATCCAAGTGCCATCAGATCCAAGATGATTGTTCGTGGTCGCAAGTTTGAGGAAATGCGAACTTATCACTTTATGCAGTATGAAGGCCGAAAAGTTGTCACAGGGGGAGACGTAAAAGAAGAAGAGCCAGTAAGAGCCTACTCGTTTATTTAAAACTTATACTTTTTCTGATTCACAGTTACAGGTCTCTGGAAGAGTAATTATGGATGCTTCGGCATATTACACCAGCTGCAAGATCGTAAAGCCATATCTTCTCCCTTTTGACAACAAAGAAGAGGAAATCTCTGCCAAGGAAACTGAAGAAAAAGTTCTCATACAGACGAGGACGATGATTGGGAAGAAGGAAGCCGCTGTTCGCTCGACGATAACAAAAGCAATAACTCAGAAGACGAATGTATCTTTAACAAGCTCAAGCTCAAAGAGAAGATCGCCGATACGAAGCCTGAGCGCACACAAGTTTTCACTCCTCTTACCGATGAACAGTGCCTTCTCACCAATCCCTGGGTTCCTGGTTTCGACCTCAAAGCCAAAGAATGGGGATTATTCATAGTGGAAGAGATGAAAGAGATCGCCTGGAACGACGATGCCTTTGAGAATTTGGTTCTTCCGGGGGGGGGGGGGGGGGGGGGGGGGGGGGCAGGGGACGGACAAAAAAAAACAACAAATTTAAATTTTG